>NW_024355008.1:0-729683 GCF_902729225.1 Pteropus medius
ACGATCCAATCAAAAAATGGGCAGAAGATCTGAACAGACACTTCTCCCTAGAGGACAGACAAATGGCCTACAAACATATGAAAAGATGCTCAACATCACTAGCTATTAGGAAAATACAAATCAAAACCACAATGAGATACCATCTCACATCTGTTAGAATAGCTATAATCAACAGGACAAGTAAAAACAAATGTTGGAATGGATGCAGAGAAAAAGGAACCCTCATACACTGCTGGTGGGACTGCTAATTGGTATAGCCAGTATGGAAAATAGAATGGAGGTTCCTCAAAAAACTAAGAATTGATCTACCACATGATCCAGCAATCCCTCTACTTGGTATTTACTCCAAAGACTTGAAAACTCATATCTGTAAAGATATTTGCACACCGATGTTCAAAGCAGCATTATTCACAGTGGCCAGGACATAGAAGCAATCAGTGTGTCCTACGATAGATGATTGGCCAAAGAAGCGGAGGTACTTATATACAATGGAATATTACTCAGCCCTAAAGAGAGATGAAATCCTGCCATTTGCGACAACATGGATGGACTTTGAGATAATCATGCTAAGCGAAATAAACCAGACAGAAAGAGTTGAAAATCACATGATATCATTTATATGTGGGCTATAAACCTAAAAGCAACAAATGAACAGGACAGAGAAACAGATACTCATGGACATGGACAATAGACTAGTGGTTATCAGAAGATAGAAGTTGGGGGGAGGAGGGAGGAAGATGGGGTATAGGAGGTCAAATATGTGGTGACAGAAAGAACTCTAACTATGGAAAGTGAACATGCAATGTGATATATATTTGCCTTTCTGTTAAATTGTACACCTGTAACTTATTGGATTTCTTTAACCAATGACGCCATAAAAAAAATTAAAAATTTAAAAATAAATAAATACAATAAAGAATTTTAAAAGTTATGGTTCATATATACAATAGAATATTACTCGGTCATTAAAAAAATGAATTCCTACAATTTGCAGCAACATGATGGTCTTAGAGGTTATTATGCTGAGTGAAATAAGTCAGACAGAGAAAGATAGATACCATATAATTTCACTTATATGCGGAATCTAAGGAATAAAATGAACAAACTAATTAAAAACAGACTCACAAATATAGAGTACAATCTGGTGATGGATGGGAGGTTGGGGGTGCTGGGAAAATGGGTTGAAGGATTAAAGAAGTACAAATTAGTAGTTGATAGATGGTCATAGGGATGGGGAGCACAGCAAAGGGAATGCAGTTAGCAGTAATGTATCGACTAAGTGGAAAACCAGAGGAGAGAAAGAGCAATTAAGGGGATTGTTTTATAAACTATATAAATGTCTAACCAATGTACTGTATACTTGAAACTAATTTAAAAATAAATAAAATCATGTGATCAGTTTTAAAAAAATCCTGTGTTACTAGCTCAGACAAGACCAAACTAATCAAAGCACTCGGAGCACCAAAATTTATATATAAACTGGAGATTGTATAAACATGTTAGAGGTGTCATCTGTGGTAAAAAAAATAGTGGCATAAAGTGCAGTCCCAGTTGTTAAAACTGGGACTGTCTACAATGACTTGATTTTATTATTTCAGAGTCTGTAATGTCCTATGGGACAACATAGATTTATACATGTCCAAGTTGTAATGCCCAGTAGCTTTGTCCTAAAGGGAATCCTTGGGTGTTATCAGGAGAATTTTAGTTCTGCACTCCTTTCTCTTCTGGCAAAAGCACAGAGTTGTATAATTGGTTGACTCTTCTATTCAAAGCAAATTAATATAAATATTTTCCTGAGATTGGGAAATGAAGCTTCCAAAATAAACAGTGTGCAAAGAATTGCTGCCTATATTATTGTCAGTCCTGTGCTACTGTATATTTTTCTACTTTGGAAAGCTTAATGTATTGAAAGAATATCTCCAACTTCTCAAGAAATATGGGTAAGAGAAATTATTTGTGTAATATTTATTAATCTTTATATAGAAAATTTAAAATACTGTTTAATTTATAATAATTTTAGATTTTGTTTATAACATGTCAAAATAGACAGGTGGAAATGGGAAAAATAGTGAATTGTGTCTTTTATTTTTGTGACTAAAATTCTGAATATACCTGTAAGACCGAATTGTTCCCTTTAATGTGTTTTATTATTTGGTTAACCTAAGTATAATGATTTTAGAAGGTAAATTTTGGTGTGTGTGTGTGTATGTGTGTATGTATGTATGTGTGTGTATATATATATGTATATATATGTATAGATATATATATGTTTATATATGCTCACAAGGAAATTTATAGAAAATGTCCCTCCATTTTGTTTTCTAGCATTTATGAATAAATAAGTATCCCAACACAAATTGAATTAGAAAGTTTTCAATTATTTAGTGATTGGAATTGCAGGAAGGATGGCTATTTCATATAGAAATCTATTTAATAACTAGAATTATTGATTCATTATTTATATCGCCTCTATCCAGGATTCAATTTTGTCTCAGTTTTATTCTGCTAACACACATACGCACACACATACACATAAACCTACAACTAGTGGTTTTATTCTGCTAACACACACACAGCACACATACACACAACTGGTGGAAAGGAAGGTATTCTCAAGTAAAACAAGCAGGATTTCTAGAGATGGTCACTTCTAATCACTGTAATAACAAAAAGAAAGCAACTTTTAAATATGGAAAAGACTTTTGGGCAGTGCCAATATATTTATAAATAAAGAAATTTATAAAACAGAATTTAAAGATTGAAATCTCTTTTTCATGCATGAGTTCCACAGGAAAATAAACTTTGAATTTTTTTAAAAAAGAAAACTCAGGACTGACAACTTTTAGGAAACTCTAGAGTTAAGACAAGCATTACCCCAAGCTTCTGAGTCTTTCTCTTTATTTCCCTTTAGCCTTTCTCAGATACCACTTCTCTGTCTTCTTTGGCTTGTGTTTCTTACACTTATCCATCTGTCTCTGTTATTTTTCATTTGTTACTCACTTCTGTTTGCTTTTCATCAATGTATATTCCTTCCCAGATTTCCTGTTCCCTTTTTCCTCTCCATGCCTTCTTTTAGTCTCCTCTTTTGAAACTTTTATTGAAATATTCTAGAAGAAAAAAAACTACATGTGTTTATGAAAAGTAGAAAAATGCCAACTGTTCTCCACATTTTAGGGAGTACTCTGTTTTATTCCACCCACTTGTTTCCCTTTCACTTAATTATTTTCTGGCCTCAACTCTATCACGTAATAGAAATTACTGTCACTAAAGCCATTAAAATCTCTTGACTTTCACACTCAGTGAAATCTGATAACTCCTTGTCCTACTAGAACATTTATTTTAGCATTTGACTTGTACTTCACTTCATTCTTATTTAATATCTTCTCTTTTTTTAAGGTTCACAACACTCAGCTTTCAAGTTTCTTTTCTGCTTCTCTGATCACTCTGCTCAGTATTCGTTTCTGATATCTTTGATGTGTCAGGCCTCTTTGTTGCAATAGGAAATGAGTTAATTGAATGGAAATTGCTCTAACAAAGAAGCATAAGAGAAATTGGAAGAATCAGCTAGGGTAAAAATGGGCAGGAACAGAAGAAAGCAAAAAAAACAATCAACAGCAAAAATCATGTCCCAACACTAGCTCAATGAGATCTGGATTTACTTTGCAGAATTTGGAATGCCAGCTCACACTGACAACACCATTTGCTGGAGTTTTCATATTGCTGCCTTTGCAACCAGTATTCTTTTGTCCTGGTACCTTTTTCTCCTTCTCTCCATATTCTACATATGGGTCAGGTGGGTTCAATATGCCAAATCTAGGTCAAGCCTCCTCACTCTAGGTGCGAACGGGATGGGAAAGTCAGTTTCTAGCTCTTTTGGCTTCTTGAGTGAGTGTTAACCTCTGCCAGTGACCAAGACTATGTGGTAGAAAAAGGGATGAGATGTTGGCCAATTAACATATGCTGTGTATAACCTCTTTTAAATATAACTTCCTCAAGTTTCTTTCCATGCCCTTCTCTTGTTTACTTTATACGTGCTCTTCAATGGATAAGTCATCACTAAATATGCCTCAGATACCTCCAATGATTCCTAAGACTATTTATATTAAGCTCTAGTAGACTCATACTACTAAGTACATGTTACATGGATGTTCAAAGCATGCTCTCTCCACAAACTAGCCACTTCATCTGAGTTCTTGATTTCAGTATTTGATGGCCACCTAGCCAGTCACCAAGTGACTCCACCCTGTTTTACTGACCACCCTCTTCACATCAAATATATCAAATCCTAGTGACTAAACATTCTGAATTATTTTGCATTTCTCATTTCTCCTCATCACTTACAACGTAATATCATTCACTGACTAGGCATTTGACATGCACTTGGAGAATACTTTTTCTTTCCAGTCTTATTGCGATATAATTGATGTATAACATTATATTTGATTTAAATGTACAACATAATGATTTGATATTTGTATATATTGCAAAATGACCACAATGATTTGATATTTGTATATATTGCAAAATGACCACAATAAATGTAGTCAGTATCTGTCACCATACATAATTACAGTTTTTTTCTTATGATAAGAACTTTTAAAATCTATTCTCAGCAACTTTCAAACATATAATATAAGGCTGTTAACTATAGTCACCATGATGCACATTAAATCCCAGGACTTATTTTTCTTATAACTAGAACTTTGTACCTTTAGGTCCCTTTCACCCATTTCCCCGCCCCACACACCTGTCACTTCTGACAACCACAAATCTGTTCTCTGTATCCTTGAGGGATGTTTTGAGATTCCACATATAAATGAGGTCATACAGTATTTGTCTTTCTCTGTATGACTTATTTCACTTAGCATAACACCCTTAATGGCCATTCATCTTGTCACAAATGTCAGGGTTTCCTTCTTTCTCATAGCTGAATAATATTCCATTCTCTGTGTATTTGTGTGTGTTTCACATCTTTATCCAATCATCCATCGATGGACACTTTGGTTGTTCCCATGTCTTGGCTATTGTGAATAATACTACAATGAACATTGTTTTCTGTAGTGGCAGTATCAGTTTATATTCCCAGTAACTTTTGCTTCTTTAACATGTACAGACACTAAAAACACACTTTAAAAAATAATTTATTTTTATTTACAGTTGACATACAATATTATATTAATTTCAGGTGTACACATGGTGAGTAAACATTTATACAACTTATGAAACAATCATCCCAATAAATCTAGCACTGCCTGACACTATACATAGTCATTACAATATTATTGACTATATACTCTATACTATATGTTATAGCCCCATAACTATTTTCTAAGTACCAATCTGTACTTCTTAATCCCTTCCACTTTTTCATCTACCTTCCTAAACCCCCTCCCATCTGACAACCATCAAAATGTTTGCCATATCTGTAAATTTGTTTGTTTTATTTATTTTGTTCTTTAGATTCCACCTGAAAGTGAAATCGTATGGCATTTGTCTGTTTGACTTACTCCATTCAGAACAATACCCTCTGGATCTATGCATGTTGTTGCAGGTGGCAAGATTTCATTCTTTTTTATGGCTGAGTAATATTCCAATGTATGTATGTACCACCTCTTCTTTATCCATTTATCCATTGATGGACATCTAAGTTGCCTCCACATCTTGGCTATTGTAAATGCTGCAATGAACACATGGATTCACATATTCCTTCAAAGTAGTGTTTAGGGTTACTTCAGATAAATACACAGAAGTGAGATTATTGGGTCCTTGTCTCTTGTTGTAAAAATCTTGTGGTATAAGTATTACTACCCCAGCTTTTTTTTGTTTTCATTTTCATAAAATATCTTTTCCATCCCTTTACTTTCAGTCTGTGTGTGTCTTTCAATCAGAAGTGAGTCTCCTGTAAGCCGTATATGTAAGGGTTTTGTTTTCTTATTCATTCAGCTATCCTAATTCTTTTGATTGGAGCATTTAATCCACTACATTTATAGTAATTATTGATAGATATATAGTTATTGCCATTTTATTATTCAGATTTTTTTAACTTTTTTCCTTTCTCTTTCTTAAAGAAGTGCCTTCAACATTTCTTGTAATACTGGTTTGGGGTTGATGAACTCCTTTACCTTTTTCTTGTCTGGGAAGCTCTTTATCTGTCCTTTGATTCTAAATAAGAGATTTTCTGGGTAGATTAATCTTGGTTGTTGCTTTATATCACTTCAAATATTTCATGCCAGTCCCTTATAGTCTGCAAAGTTTCTGTTGAGGAATCAGCTGACAATACCCTGGTAAGTAACTAACTGCTTTTTGCTTACTGCTTTTAAAATTCTTTGTCTTTAATCTTTGGTATTTTAATTATGATGCGTCTTGGTGTGGGCCTATTTGGGTTCATTTTGTTTGGAATTCTCTGTGTTTCTTGTGCTTGTATGTCTATTTCCTTTGCAAAGTTAAGGAAGTTTTCCATCATTGTTTCTTGAAAAAGCTTTTCAATTTCTTGCTTTCTCTGGTACCCTTAGGAGGCAAATATTTGTACACTTGATGTTGTGTCAGAGGCCCCTTAAACTAGCCTCATTTTTTAAATTGTTTTTTCTTGTCAGTGTTCTGATTGTTTTCTGCTACCTTATCTTCTAAATTGCTCATCTGATTCTCTGCTTTATCTAATCTACTGTTGATTTCACCTAAGGTATTCTTCATTTCAGTTATTGTGTTTTAATCTCTGATTGGTTCTTTTTGTTTTCTATCTTCATTTTTATGTTCTATATCTCTTTGTTAAACTTCTCACTAAGTTCATCTACTCTTCCTTTACTTTCATTGAGCATCCTTATAACCAGTCTTTTGAACTTTGTATCTGATAGCTTGTCTCCATTTTGTTTCATTCTTTTCTGGAGTTTTGCACTGTTCTTTCTTCTGGGATATGTTTGTCTCCTCATTTTGGCTGCCTCCCTGTGTTTGTTTCTATGTATTAGGTAGGGCTGCTAGGTCTCCCGGTCTTAGTAGAGTGGCCCCATGTAGTAAGTGTCCTGTGTGTCCCAGTGGCACAGTCTTCCTGGTAGCTTAAGCTGGGTGCTCCAGGTGTATCTCTTGTGTGAGTTGTGTGTACTCTCCTATTGTAGTTGAGCCTTGATTATTCTTGGCATGTCAATGGGAGAGCTTGACATTCTGGCTGATCGGTTGTGAGAATTGGTTGGAACTTCAGTGGAGGAGCTGTTGTGCAGGAGCTGACCCTATGGAGCAGGATTCACTTTAGCAGGGCTCTGGTGCCTGCTAGGTCTGCCTTTGGATGTGTCATTTGTGAAGGTAGTTGGGTGGTGTTCTGATGTAGTCTGAAACTTGTCATCAGATATGTTTGTTCTGGGAGAGGCTTTTGTGCAAGTCAAAGACAACTGCTTTCTGTGTCCTTTCCAGAGCCACTTGGTATGAGCTACAAAGTATCTGCAGATAGTTGCCGCTTATTCTGGACTTAGAGGTGCCCAAGAGAGACTAAGCTGGGAACTGAGGCTGGCTGCCACTAGTACCCAGGCTTGGGGTTGCTTATCAAGAGGTATAGGTCACACCAAGGCCAGATATAGCTTGTTTAGGTTTTGAGAACCTTTGAGAGATTTTAGGAAAGTCTGTGGCATGAGCCAAGAAGGTTCGTATAGATAAGCTACTGAAAGTGGCCTTAGTGTGCCTGCAAGTGGGGTGGGGTGGGTTCTCAGAGAATCACCAAGGTAAGGTGAATGGTATTAGCCAAGTTGATGGAGACTCAGTATGGTGCCCACCTGTATGTGCAGCTGGGTGGTTGAGGGCTCAATAAAGGAACAATGGCTTCTGCCAACTCCGGTTGTAGTTGAGCCTGGGACTCCAGCAGCCCTCCTTCTCAATCAGCCATAATCTCTACTGGTTGTCACAGAAGATAGGGAGACTTCTCTTCCTAGCACAGGAATCCTGGTCTGGGGAGCCTCATATATGATTGGGATCCCTCATTCCCTCAAGGGGACCTCCACAGGTGAGATATCCCTCCTGATTACCACCACACGTGGCTGTGGAAACAGCCCATTGTGCATCTTTACCCCTCCTGCCATTATCAAGGTGGGGCTCGTCTATATGTCTCCAGCTGTAGGACTCTGTTCAGCTAGATTTCAGGTACTACTCAATAATAGTTGTTCAGTAGTTTAGTTGTAATTTTGATGTGGTTGTGAGAAGAGGCAAGCACAGTGTTTACCTACTCTGCCATCTTAACATTTTTAAAATACTCTCCAAGTAAAGCCACTTGGAGAGTATTTTAAAAATGCACATATTAAACTTTATTCTTGAACCACTAAATGGATTTTTACAGTAATACCTCACATTTTATACTTTGCACAAAAATTCCTCAGACAATTCTGACCTGTATCTGGCTTGAGAACTACTGGACAAGAGTATCAGCTTTCTGACTAGTATTCCTGACTCCAATTTCCCCTCCCAGAAGCTTATTTTTTACACTACCACATATTTATTTTTTATAATATTTTTCAGTTCCGCTCTTCTCATGGCATCCAATTCATTTTATTACCCTTCAAACTTTTCCTCCCTCGACCTTACATCCATGTTTCATACACAAAATTTCCCTATCACACTCAATAGTATCCCCATAAATATATATATACTTAGAATGTCTTTTTTCTAAATCTGCTCATTGCTACACATTTTTTGAACTGAAATCTTTCTTTTTCTTCCATTTGTTCAATTACTCAAAAATAAATTCCATCTATTAAGGAGGTAATAAAATTAAGGGGGGATTCTCAAGTGCTTTTATTTTAACTCTCACCACCCCCCCCAAACACACATTTTCATATTATAAATCCTTAGCGATATATATTTTTTTTCATTTATTTCATTTCATTTCAGGCAACACAGAATGAGGACATGGAAAAGGAAAATGCTACATTGCTGACAGAGTTTATTCTCACAGGACTTATATATCAACGAAAGTGGCAAATCCCCCTATTCCTGACATTCTCAGTGATATACCTCATCACCATTGTGGGAAACCTTGGTCTAATTGCTCTCATATGGAATGACCCTCAACTTCACATTCCCATGTACTTATTCCTTGGAAGTCTGGCCTTTGTGGATGCTTGGATATCATCTACAGTCACCCCCAAGATGTTGGTCAATTTCTTAGCGAAGAGCAAAATAATATCTCTCTCTGAATGCATAATACAATTTTTTTCCTTTGCATTTGGTGGCACAACAGAATGTTTTCTCCTGGCAACAATGGCATATGATCGCTATGTAGCCATATGCAAACCATTACTTTATCCAGTGATTATGACCAATAGACTATGCATCCGGCTGTTAGTCTCATCATTTGTAGGTGGTGTTCTTCATGCTTTTATTCATATAGGTGTATTATTCAGATTAACCTTCTGTAATTCTAATATAATATATCACTTTTACTGTGATATCATTCCATTGTTTAAGATTTCCTGTACTGACCCTTCAGTTAATGTCCTGATGGTTTTTATTTTCTCTGGGTCAATACAGGTGTTCACCATTCTGACTGTTCTTGTCTCTTATACACTTGTTCTCTTTACAATCTTAAAAAAGAAGTCACTACAAGGCATAAAGAAAGCCTTCTCCACATGTGGAGCCCATCTCTTATCTGTGTCTTTATACTATGGTTCCCTTCTCTTCATGTATGTGCGCCCCGGGTCTGCACAAGCAGATGACCAAGATATAATGGACTCTCTATTTTACACTATCATCATTCCTTTGTTAAATCCAATTATCTACAGCCTGAGAAATAAGAAAGTCATAGATTCACTGGCAAAACTGTTTAAGAGAAATGTTTAGATTGCATACTAATGTATGTTTCCTTTTTATTAAAACAGTCACAAAATTATGTAGATAAATGTAACTGTTTTGGTTAGTGTTCAAAAAGTTTACAATTATAATTACATTAGTATTTCAATGACTTAAGGTGTAGGTACTAACTTACTCCTTAAAATATTTGGGTAAGTTGTTCAAATAATAAAAAAGTTAAACAAATATTCATGTCATACCAGAATAATTAAAGCTGAAAAGAAATGAAAACATTTTACATATCCCTACATTCTTCAATGTAGCTTTATAAAATCATTAAGCACTGCAATAATGTAGTTCCTCTAACCAGGACTTGGTCATGTTGTCTTTGATGTGCAACTGTGCAGCCTGAAGACTCATCACATTTAACTCTCTAGAGCAGGCAGGTTTGTATTTGAGTGAAAGAAGGCAAATTCCAGAAATTCTGCTAGCCATCAAAAGGTCTTTCATTTCACTTTATTTGAGACATGGTAAATTTCATTTCTTGTAGGGGTTCAACTCATATCACAGAGAGAAATAAACAGAAATAGTAAATTAATGATTTAAAAAATGAGAAGAGAGTTAAGACAGTAAAGGTCAGGCCAAACCGTAAGAAGATGCTCTTAGCTCAGTACATTTTCATGAGTAATGATAAGAGTGAAGTTGCTTCTGTCTATGATACCTTGAAGGCACTTTGCAGCTGTGTTTGTATGTTGTAGGGTACTCTAAAAAGCTTCAGTAATTCAGAAAACTAAGAGATGAGATTGCAGAATTTAATTGGGATGAACATAGGAAAAGTGTCAGACTAGGAAGGAAATGTTCAATCTTTCTAGAATTAAAAAAGGAAGCTAGTAAGAAAAGAAATAAGTAAATATATATATGTATTTCAAATGTGTTGACACAAGGGCTTCAAACGCATACTGCTAAAGTTCAAATACTGTTAAGATAATATGATGTCATAATGCACACTGGGTGGCTGGGAAAGACATGAAAATAAACAAGATTTTGAGTGTTTTGTGCCCCCAAAGTCCTAAATATTAGTTTTTATCTCACCCCATACTCAAAGTATAATGAGTGACCCATCTTCAGGTACCCTCCTACCCTTCTTTTCTCAACACTAAAATCCATACACTTTCTCATTGATACACTAAAGTGCTTACCTAAGAACTACCAACCTTTGTTAAACTAGTTACTTATATTCTATATCCTGTTGATACTTTTACTTCCTAAACATAGCTGCCAGGTTATTCTTTATAAACAGAACTCAGATTAAGCCATAGCCCTTTTTAACAACTTTTAATGGATTGTCATTGCTACTGAACATATGATATATATATATAATCTGTATACATACCCATGCATTTGTTTGTTCAAAGACTAAACTTTCAGGAATCATTTCTATAGTTTCTTTATTTGTTCATGTGCATGTCCATACTACATGATATATATCCATGTCTCACTATATATCTCCCTATCTCCATCTCCATCTCTATCTCTGTCTTCTTCACCCTGACATTATCTGATTATCTGAGGTCCTTTCAAATAAAACTTAGTTTAACTCTAAAGTCTTGTCCTCTGGTATTTTCATTAATAGAATCTGGGTTATACCCAAAATGAGTTGCAGAAATCTTTCTGGATGCCCTTTACTCAGGCACATGCTTTTGCTAATAAAGGTCTTTCCACAGAGAATCTCTGCCCCCTACAACTGCCTTCATTTTATCTACAATTGTAATGGTGTTCTTTCTTCAAAGTCAATCTCAAATGTTACAGCTTCTATGATGCATTTCCGGATTATTTGATGAGGATGGTAATACTCATTTGAAACATTTAGCAGTTTATTTATTTTTCTTAGGCCACATTTAGCCTATAATACTTATTTTGAGGCAACAGGCATTATATTATAAAATCAATTTCCTAGTTCCTTTCCATCATTTGCAGTGCTTAACACAATGGCTTACACACTTGAGGTCCTAAATAAGTGTTTGCGAAATATTTGCAAAATTTAATTGAATCTGACAGTGCAAATATATAGAATGCAGTAAGAGTACATAACTCTTTTGCAATATTATAATGAGATCCAGAAGATTACGGGCCTGGGATGGCTGCTGCATGCCAGCTCACATTCTTAAGTTTCCCTCAATGACAATCACAAGTATTATACATTTAAAGTGAATTATTCTTGCTTTTTCTCATTGCAAGGATGAACCTCTGGGACACAGTACAACAAAATATGAGGGAGAAGCTAATTAGATTTGTTAAAAATAAAAAAAAAGGAAAAGAGGGAAAAATCATAGAATACCACCAAACTACAATAACAGACAGAAACACGAAGGCACTCTTTGCAGATGACATGATTCTCTATATAGAAAACCCGAAAGATTCCACCAAAAAACTATTAGAAACAATAAACAAATACAATAGAGTTTCAGGATACAAAATCAATATACAAAAATCCACAGTAATCAAAATGGTATGGTATTGGCAGAAAAACAGACAAACAGACTAATGGAACAGAATTAAGAGTGCAGAAATAAAGCCCCGCATATACGGGAAATTAATTTTCTACAAAGGAGCCAAAAACATACAATGGAGAAAGAACAGCCTTTTCAATAAATGGTACTTGGAAAATTGGAAAGCCACATGAAAAAGAATGAAACTATACTGTTATCTGTCACCATACACCAAAATTAACTCAAATCGATCAAAGACCAAAACAGAATACTTGAAACAATAAATTGCATAGAGCAAAACATATGTACTAAACTCGTGGACCTTAGTTTTGAGATGATTTTATGAATTCGACCTCAAAGGCAAGGTAAGTAAAAACAAAAATGAATGAATGGGTCTATATCAAACTAAAAAGCTTTTGCACAGAGGCAACCATTCAAATGGGAGAAGGTATTTGCAAACGATGCCTCCAATAAGGGGCAAATATCCAAAACACAAAGAACTCATACAACTCAGTAATAAAAAACAAGCAATCCAATTAAAAAATGGGCAGAGAAGTGAACAGACGCTTCTCCCCAAAAGGCATACAAATGGCCAACAGACATATGAAAAGATGCTCATGTTCACTAGCTATTAGGGAAATGGAAATCAAAACCACAAAGAGATACCATCTCACACTTATTAGCATGTCTATCATCAATGGGACAAATAATAAGAAATGTTGGAGAGGTTCTAGGGGAAAAGGAACCCTCATATACTGCTGGTAGAGATATAAATTGGTACAAACACTATGGAAAAACAGTATGGAGGTTCCTAAAAAACTAAGAACTGAATTGCCATATGATCCAGCAAGTCCTCTTTTGGGTATTTACCCCCAAACCTGAAAACATTTATCCACAAAATATATGCACCCCGATGTTCATAGCAGCATTATTCACAGTGGCCAGGAAATAGAAGCAACTGAAATGTCCTACAAAAGATGACTACAATAATGGATAAAGAAGAAGTGGTACATATATACAATACAAAAGAAAAGATGAAATACTGCCATTTGCCACAACATGGATCTTAAGATTATCATACTAAGTGAAAAAAGTCCAATAGAAAAAGTTGAGAACCATATATTTTAACTCAAATGTAGAATATAAAACAGAAAGCAACAAGTGAACAAGACAAACAGACTCATGGACATGAATTGTGGATTAGTGGTTACCAGAGGGAAGGAATGGAGTAGGAAGGTAGATAGGGATAAAAGGGGTCAAATTTTTGGTGACAGAAAGAAATCTAACTTTAGGTAGTAAACACACAATGCAATATATATGACATACTATTGAACTGTACACTTGAAATTTATTTTGTCAATCAATGCCACCTCAATAATTTTTAATTAAAAAAGAAAATAGAAAAAAAAAGATATATGCACCCCGATGATTATCACAGCATTATTCATGGTGGCTAAGACATAGAAACATACGAAGCGCCCTTCAATAGATGCTTGTGTAAAGAAGTGGTATGTATACTCAATGGAATATTACGGAACCATAAGAAAAGATGAAATACTGCTACTTGCGACAACATAGATGGACCTCGAGATAATCATACTAAGTGAAATAAGTCAGACAGAAAGGTTGAGAACCACGTGATTTCACTCATATGTGGGATATAAAACTGAAAGCAACAAACAAACAAGACAAACAGAAACTCATGGACATGAACAACAGTTTAGTGGTTATCAAGGGAAAGGGAGTAGTAGGGAGGTAGGTAATGGTAAAAGGGGGTCAAATATACGGTGACAAAGGAAATTTAACTTTTGCTAGTGAGCACACAATCCAATATACATATGATGTATTACTGATTTGTACACTTGAAACCTATATAATTTTATTAACCAATGTCACCCCAATAAATTTAATTTTAAAAATTAGCTAATTATTAGATGCTGGGTTTAAACACTGTTTTTTAAAGATTTTTTTTTAAAAAATAGATAAGCATTTAAAAATATTAACAACAAACTAAAAAGTTTTTGTATAGCAAAGGAAACCATCAAAAAAACAAAAAGGCAACCGGCTGATTGGGAGAAGATATGCACTAACGATACATCTAATAAGAGGTTAATATCCAAAATATATAAGGAACTCATACATCTCAACAACAAAAAAACAAACAATCCAATTAAAAAAATTGGCAGAAGATCTTAACAGATACTTCTCCAAAGATGAAATAGAGATGGCCAATAGACATATGAAAACATGCTGGAGGTCATTAATCATAGAGAAATGCAAATTAAAACTGCGAGATATCACCTCACACCTGTCAGAATGGCTATCATCAATAAATCAAAAAACAAGTGTTGGCGAAGATGTGGAGAAAAGGGAACCCTCATACATTGTTGGTGGGATTGCAAATTGGTACAGCCACTATTGCACTTCTAGGTATTTATGCAAAGAAAACCTAAACTATAATTCATAAAGATCTATGCACCCCTATATTCATGGCAATTGCACTTCTAGGTATTTATGCAAAGAAAACCTAAACTATAATTCATAAAGATCTATGCACCCCTATATTCATGGCAGCAAAATTTACAATAGTCAAGATATCAAAGCAACCTAAATGCCCATCAACAGACGACTGCATAAAAACATTATAGTTCATATATACAACGGAATATTACTCAGACATTAAAAAAAATGAAATCCTACCATTTGCAATGACATGGGTGGACCTAGAGGTTATGCTGAGTGAAATACGTCAGACAGAGAAAGATAAATACCATATGATTTCACTTATATGTGGAATCTAAGGAACAAAAAGAACAAACTAATCTAAAACAGACTCACAAATATAGAGGACAATCCTGTGACGGACAGAGGAGAGGAAGTTTGGGGGGCTGTGAGAGTGGAGTGAAGGGTTAAAGAAGTACAAATTAGTAGTTGAAAGATGGTCACAGGGATGGGTAGCATGGCATAGAGAATGCAGTTAGCTGTAATGTAATGGCTAGGTGGAGAAGTAGAGGAGAGAAAGAGCAATTAAGGGGATTGTTTTATAAACTATATAAATGTCTAACCAATGTATTGTATACCTGAAACTAATAAAATAAAATTTTAAAAAATGTATGTACAATTATTATGTAATCTGGAGATCCACTTCGCCGATTAGACCAGGTCATCTGCCCTCTTTTTTTCTCCCTGAGGTATGCTCCAAAGCCCTAGGAAAAAGAATAATAAATAGATCATAGTCTAGCTGCTCTTATGCATATGTATTTTTTTATATTTTTGTTGCTATATAATAATCTCAGTGTACTGGTGGTTTCCTGTCAATCATCTTGATTATTACTTGTTCATTCATTATTATGAGGCTAAAATTAGATCGATAATAGAAACATCTTCTGTCATCATAACAATCTGGTTCCCTAATTGATCTTTTCCTTGAATCAGAAGGCTGACATCAAACTATGAATATCTGAGCGAAGTTTGTTACCTGTCAAGTCTTACTTTAGGCTGGGTGACTATGAACACAGTTAAGCCTCTCAGAAACTCAGAATTCCTGTGTAGCTTTCTCTTATGCATATCTTGTCTATAGATTCCCCTTCTCTGGTTTTTCTTCAGTGCAGTATCAACTACTTTATGCTGTCCAAAAATCCACTCAAATCTCCAGTCCATTGATGCAATGCCATTCTCACTTCTGTTAAAGATATTTTTCATTTTGTAGTTCATTTTTGTCACCTTGGTGACATGTTAGGAAAAAAGTAAAATAAACACCTGTGCAGAAACCAAATTTTGGACACAATACTCTGTTGGTTTCTTTAAAAAGAAACTATGAAATTACATGTATTATTTAAGGGTTATTTAAGTGTAGATGATGATATATTGCTAAGTTCACTCGGCTGTCTAGAATACCGGTGATATTTGATTAAAGCATCCCATGGAAATACTAATAATTTACATAAAATACTCTTTATTATGAAGGTGTATTCATTTTATTAACCTGGAGATTTAAAAGAATTCACAGTTCCTTTCTTTTAATGTGTGTGTGTATACACATTTTTCCTAATCATTATATAATACCTACTACTGTTTCTAAAGTTGCAGACAAAATCATCTAATATTGCGTTCAAAGAAACAAAAGTATTAAAATTTAGGTAAGAACAAAGAAACACCAATGAAAATTAGAACAGTATTTCTAAAGTCTGGTTTGTTGAGTGACTATGGCAGAATCTTATAGAGTGTACATTAAGTATGTTTCAAAACCTCTTTGTTCTATCTTTTTTTAGTTCATTTAAAAAAGAGGTTCTCAAACTTTAGTGGGCTTAGAATTCCCTAGAAAGCTTGTTAAAATACAAATTGATAGGCTCCACTTATATAGTTTCTGATTCAGTAATGTTAATGCTGTTTGTTTGGAACCATATTTATTGAATCACTGTTTTAGACTGAACTTTAGGTACTTCCAAATTCATATGATGAAGCCATAATCCCTAATGTTGTGATATTTGGAGCGAGGCCTTTATGGAAGGTAATTAAGATTAGATAATGACATCATAAAGATAGAGCCTTTTTGATGGTATTAGTGCCTTTATAAGAGACAGCAGTACTCATCCAGGAAAGGCCATGTGAGCACAATGAGAAGCAGCTGTCTATAAGCCAAGAAGTGGGCTCTCACCATGTACTGCATTACTGGCACCTTGATCTTGAACTTCCCAATAAATGTTCATTGTTTAAGCCATCCAGTGTATATTTTGTCATAACAGCCAAACAGACTAAGATAATCACTGTTTTATATCATCGGTAAAGCAAAATTGATATAATATGAAGATATTTAGAGACCAGCCAAAATGGTAAAAACAAATATATTCTCTATTCTCTACTTAAACAGCACTATGCAAATATTTGAAAAGTTTCCACCCTCCATACACTACTTTCTTCTCTGTTTTGGGCAGGTGGATACAGGTTTCAATAGGGCATCTGTTTCAAAGAATAAAGAATTGTGAACTTCGTTATAACTTTTTCTTGGAAACATGATTAATAGTAAGATAGCCAATCAAAACCTCATTGCTTCATTTCAATAAGGTTACTTGAAAGGAAATCTATCCTTTAGAAAAAAATTGTCAAGGAGGATCAACTTTCTCAAAGTACCATTATTCTAAAAAATTCATATACAAGATGTTCCACTTGCTATAATAATGTGATATTAATCCTTTCTGAAGAAGTACCCTCTAAGTGAAACTTAGTTGACAGCAATAAGTGACAATCTTACGTTTCCTGTATTTTTTTAAAAAGAAAGAAATTCACTAAATATACAGTGAGCGTTAAAAGGCCTTTAAAATATTTGAGATTGTAAGAGTGTACCAAAGAGCAAGACTCAACTATATATTGCTTACAAGAAACCCACTTTAAATATAAAAACCAAAATAAGTGAAAAGTAAAGGATAGGGGAAAATGTATCATGCAAATACTAGGAAAAAATCTGAAGTGGCTATATCGATATCCACCAATTTTACATTATTGGAATTATTGAACACTCCACCCAACAGCAGCAGAATATATAATATTTGAAAGCTCACAGGAAACATTTATGAATATATGATAAGTTATTGAGTTGGACATGTTACTTATATGTCTTTTTATAAAAAATATTTTATTGCACTCTATTCTCTTTGAGTAATAAATGAAATTAGAGAGATATTTTAAAGCATGCAAAAACATTTAAAGCATGCAAAGAATTTATGTCAATTCTTTCTCAAGAAAGGATCTCAATCATGCTAAGTGAAATAAGCCAGACAGAAAAAGTTGAAAACCACATGATATACTTCTATGTGAGATATGAACCTAAAAGCAACAAGTGAACAGGACAAACAAACGGAGACTCATGGACATGTACAATAGACTAGTGGTTACCAGGGGGTCGGGGGGAGGGATGAGGGGAGATACATGGGGTAAAAGGGGTCAAATATGTGGTGACAGAAAGAAATCTACCTATGAGAGGTGAATACACAATGCAATATACATATGCCTTACTGTTAAATTATACACCTGAAACTTACTGGATTTTGTTAAACCAATGTCACCATAAAAACAAACAAACAAACAAACAAATAAATAAATAGAAAGAAAGAATCTCAAACTTATTATTCTCATTGAAGAATTACTCACATAAGCTAAATGATTTACATCTCCCCAAAGAATTTACCTTTTACTAGAGACTAGTGCTTTAAAGTAAGAATTAATATTATACTGTTGTTTGATTTCTTTTTCTCCTGTTCTTTTCCTTTCTCTTCCCTTTTCCTTCCTTTTTTTACCTTTCTTTTTCTTTTTCCTTACAGTGAATTGTTACAAAACTAACAAATTTCTTTATATGGACTCATTGATAACTAGTGTTTTATATATGTATTAGATTCTTCCAATGCCACAAACTCATGTAACATTTGAAAAGCAAAATACAGCAAATGCCATCTTTCTCTTGCAGTGCAAGTGAATAAGCAGACTCAAGATGACATGAGTGAGGCAGAAGATACCCTCCATTTACTGTCTAATCAGCTTTGTGGGAATGAGGCTGAGGTTGCAGTAACAATGGTAGTGTTGGAAGCAGCAGTTTCCTGACCTCTTGATGCAGCAATAGAGCTGTGTCCTTGAAAATAAAGAATAATGGTCAAACCCTAACTTTTGTTCCTCCAGCCTTTCCAGTGATTTTTTTTTAAAGCGCTTAATTCCTCCTTGACATTTGGATAGTGGTTTCTGTTTTTTGCATCAAAACATGAGAATGTCTCTTAGAATGCATTTCTATAACTTTACAATATCAGAAGACTTTACAAGGGTCCCATATTATTGAAAGCTTTTAATATCTAAATGAGTTCTTGTTAGGATATATGTAACTATATATAAATACATATTATATGTATATGTATACATATATCTGTATGTAATATACACATAATTGGTAAAAAGATTAATCATAAATATAGATACATAAAATTATGAATATAGCAATCCCTACCTTACCTTGATTTAACAAAATAGATATCTGAAAAAGTACAGAGTACCTCATAGTGAAAAAAACTTGCAGTGAAAATCAACCTTCTTATTATTCAAACACAAATTAAAGCAGGAAAGATTTTAAGATGTCTTATGGGAATTAGATTAATTTACAATGTATACTGTTGAAAGCAGGTAGTGTTCAGGAACCCCCATTGAACTGAAACTGACACCATCAGGTAAGTACTAAAGGATCTAAAAAAGTCAGCCAATCAAAAAATTATAGCAGTTTAAAATTGATTTTTATCCTATAAATTTTTTTAAAGTTTATAAAATGATAAAAAGATAACTATATTTAGAGTCTAAATACTTAGATACAATAAATTGTATGATTTAGGGAATGTCTGAACCTGATTTATCTCGTGCTAAATGGGGAAAATAACAGTATTCTTCAAGAGATGTTGTGAGGGTTAAAGGAGATAATATAAAAGAAAGTGCTTTTTTACAAAGTTGAAAACTGTACAATATCACTTATATGTGAGATATAAATCTAAAAGTAACAAACAAACATGACAAACAAACAGAAACTCATGGACACAGACAATAAACTAGTGGTTACCAGAAGGTGGGGGAAGGGAGGAGATAGATGAGGTAAAAGGGGTCAAATATGTGATGACAAAAAGAAATCTATGGGCAGTGAACATACAATGCAATACAAATATGACTTACTGTTGAATTGTACACTTGAAATTTACTGAATTTTATTAACCAATGCCACCATAAGAAAAAAAAAAAACTTAAAGAAAAAAGGTGCTTTTTAAACAGAAGAATATTTTGCATTTATATTTTATCTCTAGTCATTATTCAGCACAATTTTTGAAATCCACAAATTTCAGTGATATGTTGTGATCTCTTGAGTCTTTTTAAATTAAATTTATTGGGATGACATTAGTTAATAAAATTACATAGGTTTCAAGTGTATAATTCAATAATATGTCATGTATATTGCACTGTGTTCACCAGCAAAAGTTAAATTTCATTCTGTCACCATATATTTGACCCCCTTTACCCTTATCTGCCTCCTTGCTTCCACCTTCCCTCTGGTAATCACTAAACTGTTGTCTGTGTCAATGAGTCTCTGTTTGTCTTGTTTGTTTGTCGCTTTCAGTTTTATATCCCACATATGAGTGAAATCACATGGTTCTCAATCATTTCTGTCTGACTTATTTCATTTCGTATGACAATCTCAAGATCCATTCATGTTTTTGCAAATGGCACTATTCCATCTTTTCTTATGGCTGAGTAGTATTCCATTATATATATATGTACCACATCATCTTTTTCCTATAATCATGTATCTAAAGGCACTTCAGTTGTTTCCTTGTCTTGACCAAAGTAAATAATTCTGCAATGAATATCGATAGCTTTAGGAATAAAAGCAAGGGAAGTAAAAGCAAAAATAAATGAATGAGACTATATCAAACTAAAAAAATTCTGCACAGCAAAAGAAACCTCAACAAGACAAAGAGACAATCATCCGAATAGGAAAAGATATTCATAAACGATACCTCCAATAAAGGGCTAATACCCAAAACATACAAAGAACTCATACAATTCAACAACAACAACAACAACAAAACAATCCAATTAAAAAATGGGCAGAGTACATGAACAGACACTTCTCCCAGGAAGACATACAAATGGCCAGCAGACATATGAAAAGTTGCTCAACTTCACTAGCTATTAGGGAAATGCAAATCAAAACCATGCTGAGATACCATTTCACACTTATTAGAATGGCTATCATCAACAGGACAAGTAATAAGAAGTGTTAGAGAGGTTTTGAGGGGAAAAGAACCCTCAGACACAGCTGGTGGAATTGTAAATTGGTACGACCACTATGGAAAACAATATGGATGTTCCTCAAAAAATTAAAACTAGAATTACCATATGACTCAGCAATCCCTCTTCTGGGTATCCATCTCTACTCTCTTAAATAATTCTATTTGTTCCATAATGCATAATAATATATATCAAAATAAGCAAAAAAGAAAAAACATTCGGTATACTTAATTATACCCAAGTAAACTTTATAATAATAAAAACACATTTAATAGAAACTTGTTTCATTTCAATCACACACATAAGTAATATCATCTAAATAGATTTTTTTTCTTCACCTTGAAGATATTGATGGCTCCCATTATTTCTCCTGAGATTGTTATCATGATTTCTGTTGTATTATTATTGAAAATAATATAAAAACACTCAGGTAAGATTTATTGCAATATTAGACATCTTAATTAACTGTTTAGAAAATTTACAAAAATTATGTAACTAAAATATTCAAATATGCTGGTCTGAAAAATGCAATAAACTTTGGTAGTATATTCTATGACAAAGGCACCAATAAGGGAACTAAGATACAAATGATCACTAAAACAAATGAAAAACACAAATGATAACTGACTTATCAGAAAAAATAGAGCCCCATAGCCAGTAGAACATAATTTTTAAAGTGAGAAAAGAAAATAAACTAGGCTGAGAATTTTATATATGGTGAAATATATTTCAAGAATAGAAGCATGGTAAAGGTGTACTTACATTTTATTATATTTTATTTAATAAAAACTAAGGGAATTTACCATTAATATCACTATGATAAAGAAACTTCTTCAGGTATTCCAATCAAGATGGTGGTTAGTTAGATGCTGTGCTTGCCTCCTCTCATGACCACATCAAAATAACAACAAACTATCGAACAGCCATTACTATAAATTGCCTGAAGGCTAGTTGAACAGAAGTCCTACAACTAAAGACATACAGAAGAAGCCACCTTGATACTGGTAGGAGGGGTGGAGACATGAAAGTCCCACACCCATGTGTGGCAGTTAAAAATCAAGAGGGATATCCTGGATGTGGAGTTACACCCAGAGGAGAGGGAGGTCCCAGACCCATACTCGGCTCCCCAGTCTAGGTTCTAGTTCTGAGAAAAGAAGGCCCTACAAAATCTAGATGTGGAAACCAACAGAGATTATGGCTGAGTGAGAAGAAGGGCCATAGGCATTCTTCATAAGGGGCCCACATGCAGACTTACTCTTTGATAGACTAACTTGCTTTGAGTTCCAGCACTGGAGCGGCATCTCAAAAGGTACTGGAGGACATAAGGGGAAGAACCGAGTTGTCTGGCTTCAGAGTAAAGGCTGGAGGAGAAACTTTCTCCCAGACAGAAGTGCTGGCAGAGGCCGCTGTTCCTTTGTTGAGCCCTCTCCCCTCCCAACGTGCAGATGTAGGCAGTCGCCATATCTGACTCTCCATCAACCTGGCTATCACTGGTCACTCTGTTCTGGTGACTGCCTGAGACCTTGCCCCTCCAACTTACAGGACTACTCAAGCTACTTCTAGTGGTTTTTTTCATACAAATGGCCTGTCTTGGCTCATGTTGGGGACTTCTCTAATATCTCTCAAAGGTTTACAAAATCTAGACAAGCAGCATCTGGCCTCAGTGTGCCCTGTATCTCTTACTGAGCACTAGTGGCAGCCAGCCTCAGTTCATGGCTTGACCTCTGGAGGCACATCCAGGTGGCCTCAGGGCAGGGCCATGCTGTGGCTAAACTTGGCACTGGGGTCCCTTCTCAGGAGGCCTGGTCTGCACACCCTGTGGCCAGCTTTGGTCTGAGCCAGAACACCACCAGGGACCAGGTTCGAGGATGACGCACCCAAAGGACAAACTGAGCAGGCACCAGAACCCTGCTAAAGTAAATCCTGTTCCATGGGGTCAGCCTCTGTACAACAGCTCCTCCACTCTAGTCACTGACCAGTTCTCACAGCCTGAAGGTCAATCCCTCCCATTGACGCAAATAGCAACCAAAGCTCAACTGGAGGGCACACATAACATATACAAGAGATGCACTAGAAGCACCCAATACAGGTGACCAGAAAGAGTGTACCATTGGGCCCCACAGGACACTTACCACATAAGGCCACTCTACAAAGACTTGGAGACGTAGCAGCTCTACCTAATGCATAGAAACAAACATATGGAGGCAGCCAAAATGAAGAGACAAAGAAACATGTCCCAAATGAAAGAACAGAGCAAAGCTCGAAAAATGAAGACTACTTAAGGAGGAATCAACAGTAGATTAGATGAAGCAGAGGATCAAATTAGCAATTTAGAAGATAAGGTAGCAGAAAATACCCAATCAGAAAAGCAATAAGAAAAAAAGATTCCCCCCAAATGAGGATAATTTAAGGAACCTTTGGACATCAAGTGTACCAACATTTGTATCACAAGAATACCAGAGGAGAAGACAGTAAAGAATAGAAAAACTTTTTCAAGAAATAATGATGGAAAACTTTCTTAACCTGACAAAGGAAATAGACATACAAATGCAAGAAACAGAGAATTTCAAACAAGATGAACCCAAATAGGCCCACAGCAAGACACATCATAATTAAAATGCCAAAGATTAAAGACAAAGAAAGAATTTCAAAAGCAGTAAGAGAAAAACAGTTACTTACAAGGGTACTTGCATAAGACTGTCAGCTGATTCCTCAACAGAAACTTTAAAGGCCTGAAGGGACTGGCATGCAAATTAGAAGTAATGAAAAGCAAGGACCTACGATCAAGATTACTCTATCCAGCAAAGCTAACATTTAGAGTTGAAGGAAAGATAAAGAGCTTCCCAGACAAGAAAAAGCTAAGAGTTTATCAACACCAACCTGAAACTAGTATAATATTGTATGCTAACTTTAATTTAAAAATTATTATTTAAAAGAAACGTCTTAAGAAAAACAGGAAATGAGTCCAGGTGGAAACCTGGAACTTTAGGAAGAACTGAAAAACACTGCAGATAGTTCTGTAGACAAATAGAAAACAGTATTTTTTCTATTAATTTCTTTTAAATCCACATGAATGTTTAAAGCAAAAAATATGATTCATATTTGGGCTACAAAATATGCAGTTGTAATACATATGACAACTAAGACCAGGCAGTACATAAACAGATCATAAAGTTGCACTTGTTCAGCTTTGTGTGAAATGGTAAAATATTAACTGTAAGCAAACTTTAAAAAAAAGCTAATAATATATATTGTAATCTTGAAAGCAACCACGAAAAAAAGCAGAGAGGTATAGAAAAAGCAGATGTGATAAACATAAAACATAGTAAAATGTTAGACACAGGACAATCTAATCAATAATTACACTGAAGGTAAATGGAAACTAAGTAGCCCTATGATGACAGAAATTCTTTGAATATATTTTTAAATAGCAGGAGAGGATTCTGGGAAGATGGTAGAGTAGGAGCACTAGGAATCTTTCTCCTTACCTAAACAAAAATTGCACTGGAAGAATCTAATAGATCTATTTTGAAACTCTAATGTCTATTGAAGGCTTTCAACTTCTGGTAGAGACGTGGACAGTAAATTGTGGTAAATTTTGGTTAATTTTAGCTCTTACCACAAGAGTAGCCATCTATCCCCTACTCCATAACTCCATGTCAGGCAACTGTGCACATGTTCCTGGAGCAGCTTGCACACACGTTGCAGGAGCCAGGATAGGCAAAATAGATCCTATCATCCAAATATTAAGGACTTATATACTGATTTCTGATTCTGAACAGAGAGATGCAAAGAGGAGACGGCCATTGTTGTTGCACCTCCCATCATTATTGAAAGTCTCGCCCCTCTAGCTGACATGACTTCCAGGGAATTTAAAGGATGGCCCTCTTCCCCTTTTCTTCATATTTATATTTTTCCCCTTTTGGGAGCCAAACATTAAATACCAGTACATTTGAAAGCAATCATGTATACGGGAAAAATTAGAAAATCTCCATGCATGCCCATAGGAAAGTACAGGCTCATAAATAACCTAAAAAGACCTAAATTTACACCTCAGGATGATCCTTAGCAAAGAAACAGTCAATAATAATAATAATAATAATAATAATAATAAATAATAATAATAATAAACCCAAACAAGAAAACAGCAATCCCTGGGAAAAGAAGAGAATTTAATTTCTAGAGTTACTACATTATTAAATTCACATGTACAGTTTCAACAAAAAAGTCTCAAATCATACAAAGAAACAGGAAAGTATGACCCAGTCAAAGGAAAAAATAAATCAAATGAAACCATCCCTGAAAAAGACCTGATGTCAGAACTACTAGACAAAGATCTTAAAACAATTATTTTAAAGATGCTCAAAGAACCAAAGGAAGATGTGGAGAAGGTCAAGAAAATGATGTATATTCAAAATGGAAAAATTAATAAAAAGATAGAAACTTAAAAAAATTTTAAAAATTTTTTGGCACTGAGAACCACATCAACGAAAATTTTAAAAAATCCACAGAAGGATTCAAATGGTAGATATGAACAACCAGAAGTGAACTTGAAAATAGGACAATGGAAATTGTTAAGTATGAGGAACAGAAGAAAAAGGACTAAAGAAATATGAATAGAACCTAAGGGAACTGCGGAACACCATCAAGCAGACCAACACACACATGTGGGAGTTTCAGAAGAAAGAGAGAAAGGGGTAGAGAATAAGGAAAAAAATAAGGAAAAAAATGGCTGAAAATTATTGACAACTGATAAAAGACATTAATATAAACATCTAAGAAACTCAACAAATTCCAAGTAGGATGAATTTAAAGAGTTCACACTGAGACACATTACCAAACTGTTAAAAGACAAAGACAAAAGGAGGAGTTAGAAAGAATATTTAGGTCAGGACAAGTGATAGAGGTAGAGCAGAGATTGGGAAAGGGAAGAAGGGATTTAAAAGGGAAGAAAAGAGATGTGGAAGTCGCTTGATAATGCTTTATACCCATTACAATTATCTACACAATTAATACTGGATGGAATGGCTTTCCAAAAGAAACTGGAGGTTCTTCCCCTTTACTCAAAGCTTACTCTAGACTAGTTCTCCAATATTTATACTGTACAATATTTATACTCCAATATTTATTTTTTATGTATTATAAATATAAATCGGTGGCTTTGTTGATGTAAGAAGCATCCAAATCTATGGAGAATTTTAATGAGTTTATTTGAGCGAAACTGACAAAATTGCTAGGAAGCAAAAATCTCAACAGACTGAGAAAATGCTTCAGAGAATGGCAGTTTTGCATCTTATTTTATACATTAGAATCAGAGGAGGAGACAGGAGGGTTACATGAAATCCATTGGTAGTATATTAAGAGGGCAGAAGAAAGCAAAGTGGGGAAATCTCTGGGACTGGACAAGAAGTAAAATGAGAGACACATATTTCTTTTATGTCGGTGGGTATAGGATAGTTAATAATTAACATTTATAGCACATAGAGATGGTATTTGGGAAATAAGATAACAATGAGGGGTTCTGTGGTCTTGTGCTCTGATACATTGGGTGTACTCTGAGGGGTCCAGAAAAGGGAGATTACTCTGACATTCCAAAGGTATGTTATCTTTGATGCAAAACGAAAGTAGGCTGACTTAAGGTAAAGAATGACTTTTGTCAAAGAAGCTACAGGCCTAGAATGTAACTACCCTCTGTGACTCACTTTTAGGAATTTTTATGTTCGGACCATCCAATATGGTTAATTTTGGCCTCTGAGTTTGTAGAGGCCTGCCATGCCGGCCTCCTCTGAGCTTGTTAGATTTAGTATGTGGCTCCTTTTTCATCCACAGCTTCAACAAAACTCATATATAAGACCCAGAGACTTCTCTCATTTTATTATGAAACCAAGGGAAGGAGTTTATTCAATAATTCCTCAGAAAATAAATAACCAAAATATTTCCCTTTTTGAGACTATCAATAGTCTTTGAAAAACAATCCATCACCGGAGAATCACTGAAGACAGTTTTCTAGCTAATATTCTTTCACTTGTTAAAAGGGGACATAGATAATTAACACTGTTGAAAATATAATTGTGAATCTGAGAGTATTCTCTAAAGGTCCTATTACAAGTTTGATGCTTAGAGACTGGGAATAGGAATACATTTGTAATTGTAAATATGTATCTGTATTTACGTGCAATGCTCAGTGGACATTATTAGGGAATCAATAGGGATTTCTTAGGAAAAGTAACACTGCTGTCGTCAAACAAGAATAGTGTTTACATAATATGGGTAAAACCCAAAGTCAACCTTGCATGAAGGGCAGAAGACTTTTTTGTCTGCTCTGGCCCTAAGCCAAACTGACTGGATATTCTTCCACCTCTTAGCCACTATCAAGCTGAGGCTGACTCATTAGAGCAAGATGCTAGTGGTAATGGCTGATCTCCAAAATTTCTATAACTTTGCTCTTTGTTCATTCTGATTCATTAGCAACTTATTCTTTTTCCCTCAAATATCTAATTCTATACTCTACCACAATCCTAGGTATTCCAAAGGAATCATCTCTATTTTCTAATCTGACTTCAAAGCTGGCAACAGATTATAGTAATAGAAAACTGCTTCAGGAGTTCATGAATGCCTCTAATGGCTCCCCAAATCCCCCTGAATAATTATGCACAGTAAGTTGGACATTGGCCTGATCATGATGATTTGATATACATATATATTGCAAAATGATTATCACAATGAGGTTAGTTAACACATCCATAATCTCACATGGTTACCAATTTTTTATGTGTGTGTGTGTGGTGAGAGCTTTTGATACCTACTCTCTTAGCACTTTAGAGTTTGTAATATAGTATTGTTAACTAGAGTCACCATCCTTATTAGGTCCCCAGACTTATTCATCTTACAACTAGAAGTGTACCCTTTGGCCACCTTCACCTATTTCCTCCATCTCCACTCCTACTCCCAGCAATCACCAATCTACTCTGTTTCTGAGTTTGGTTTTCTAAGATTACACATTTAAGTGAGAAAATACAGTATTTGTCTTTCTCTGTCTGATTTAATTCACTTAGCATAACATCCCTGAGGTCCATGCATGTTATTGTTATTGCAAATGGCAGGATTTCCTTTTTTTTTTTTAGACCGAATAATATTACATCGTGTGTCTGTATGTGTATCATTTCTTTAACCATTCATTCATTGATAAACATTTAGGTTGTCTTCATGTCTTAGCTATTGTAAATAATACCACAGTGAACATTGGTGTGCAGGTATTTCTTTGAGATAGTGATTATATTTCCTTTGTCTATATACCCAGAAGTGGGATTGCTGGATCATATTGTAGTTCTATTTTTAATTTTTTGATGAACACTCATACTGTTTTCTACAGTGGCTATACCAATTTACATTTCTACCAACAACACAAAAGCTTTCCCTATTCTCCATATTCTCACCAACACTTGTTGTCTTTTCAATAATAGCTATTCTAACAGGTGTGAGATATTTTGTTATGGTTTGATTTGCATTTCCCAGATGATTAGTGATTTTGAGCACCTTTCTGTGTACTCATTGGTCATTTCTGTATCAAGTTTTTCTGCCTTGGGAATTCACACAGGCATTTCTAGACTATCTTGTGTACACAATTTGTGATATTTTTTTTTCTCACAGACTTGACCTACTGTTCCTGTGCTAGTTTTTGAGAGACACATAGGATGATTATAGAAAACTTTTTTTTTCTTTTTGTACACAGAAAAATTAGAAGGGAGAATTAGACACATTCTAATTTAGAATCTCATTTCCCTATGATTTCTATTTCAGCCAAGAAGTCAGGAATGTCTCAGAAAAATCATTCCTTGACAAATGAGTTTATCCTCATAGGATTTACAGATCACACAGCACTGAACATCCTCTGATTTTGGTGTTCTTCGCCATCTATCTGACCACCATGGTGGGGAATCTTGGTCTCACGGCACTGATTTTTATGGAGCATTATCTTCATATGCCAACGTACATCTTTCTGGGTAATCTGGCTCTGATGGATTCCTGTTATTTCTGTACCATTACCCTCAAGACGTTGGAGAACTTATTTTCTGAGAACAGAATGATTTCCCTCAAGGAATGCATGTTATGATTTTACTTTCTCTGCCTTGCTGAACCTGCAGATTGCTTTCTCCTGGAGACAATGGCTTATGATCACTATGTGGCCATATGCAGTCCACTGCAGTACCACACCATGATATGAAAAAAAAATTGTGCATTCAGATGATTATAGGGACCTTCATAGCTAGTAATCTGCATTCCAGGATTCATGGAGAGCTTCTATTAAGGTTGACGTTTTGCAGGTCCACTCAAACTGACCACATTTTTTGTGATATTCTTCCACTCCATAAACTCTCATACAGATCCTTACATCATGAAGTGATGACGTATTTTTCAAAGCCAATTCGAATCTTCACCATTGCTACTATCTTGATCTCTTATATTTGCATCCTAAGATATTAAAGTTTTCCCACTATTTCTGGCAAATAATTTCTATGTATTAATAGTATTTTAATATTTGTTTCTGTTACTTATAATTGATAAACTTTTAAATTTGATATTCTCATATATATTGATTTTGTATTATGTGATATTTTATGCTTTTTTTTTTAGAATTTCTTAATCTTAGGTCTACTATTTATCAATATTTCTTTTTTTCTTCTATCTCCTCCTCCTCCTTGCTTTCACTTCTTTTCCTTTTTCTTTCTTTCTTTTTTGTTTTTGTAAGTTTAAATTTTTGCACTTCATTCTTGAGTCTGCCTAGAATTTGGTAGCATATGGCATGAATGGAAGATGTAACTTTATTTGGCTTGATTCTCCAAAAATCATCCAAAGATTAATTTAACTCAAATAAACATCCAGGGAGGAATTCTTTGGAAACCTGGAAAAATAATTCTAAAATTTTTCTAAAAATTTTAATAGAACAAATAAACTTGATGTATTATATTAAAATGTATGATGAAGTTCCGATCATTAAAATAATTTGGTTTTACAGAAAGCAACAAACGAACAAATAAAACAAATTCACAGACACAGACAACAGAAGGGTGGTTACCAGAGGGATAGGGGGGTGGGGAGAGAGCAAAAGTGGTCAAATTTATGATGACAGAGGAAGATTAAACTATCAGATTATCTATAATTTATTACTCCTATATAAAATAATAAAGGCATCGCAAATCAATACAGAAAGGATTGATCAGTGAATAGTCTGAGGTAAACTGGTTAACTGTTTATGTCTTTTGTGTTAACATTTATGTTTCTTCTCATTCCTAGATATTTTATAAACATAATTTGTATTTTTTTCTTTTCCCATAGCTTAAATTTTTATATATAGCACTTTTATTCAACTGGTATTCATTTTAGAATATTGTGAAGTGAGAATTAAAATTTGGTTTTTTTTTTTATAGCTAACCAGTTATTCAAAAGCATTTATTTACTAACTCTTCCCCTTCACTGATTTCTTATACCTCTTTTAGTTTATAACAGCCTCCTTTAGTTCATACCTCCTTTAGTTCATACACTCACAGGCAATACCATATGCACAGAGTGTATTTCTAGTCTGTCTAGCATGCACAACAACAACAACAACAAAAACAGTTCCAATCTCTACACTTATAGTAGGGAAGAGACATTTTAAGAAGTAATTAAACTAAGAGAAAAAAAGCAAAAATGTTTTATAATGGGGTAGTTTCTTCTGTCTATAACTGTAATCTAAATGCTAGGTTTCTATAGAGAGAGAGATATAAGATTCTCTATATATAGATACAGGTTTCTATATATAGAGAGAGATAAGATTCTCTATTCTATTCTTTCTTTTTTATGTGACTCCACATATTTTTATGGCTTTTAATATCATCAATATGAAGATGACCCAGAATGTATATTTCCAGTTCTGACATGTCCTCTAATCTCCAGACTCGTGTATTCAAATGCCAAGCAGGAAATAATTATTTGACTGCCTCAAAGATGTCTTAAATTTAACATGATCAAAACAACTCTTGAATTTTCCCGTAAACATGGTTTTTCCTGGTCTTCTCTGTCTTGATGGTAGTAACATCTTTTAACCAGTTGAGCAAGGGAGAAATTAGGAGTAATCCTCCATCTCTCTGCTATCGCATCCAAACTTTCACAAAATCTGTCAACTCTGCTTCTAAAATATATCTGAAATGTGCCCAAATCTCTTCACTTACACTACGTTTACATAATTCCATGCTATCATCTCTCACCTACACATTATCAAATGCTTCAGACTAGTATCTCTCTGTTACTTTTTTTATAACTTTTTAATTTTTATTCAGAAACCAACTTAAAAAATAGTACTAAAGGTGCATTCTAAAATGGCTAGTCTTCTGCCCACCAAGACCTATGCATTTTAATTACAGCCACATTTTAATTTTTTAAGCCATTTCTCTGAAAATTTACCTTTATATGTCTTAGTATCAGTTATAGACATATTAATCAATTTCCTGTAATGGTAAATAAATATTTACTTATTTACACCTCCCCACTTCTCTCTACCTTAATGGTATATCATAGTTTTCAATAATTTGATACATAGTTTTTATTAGGGACATGCAAACACTTTCCAACACTGAAACAACTAGTGTATCACGCTTATAGTTTCTTTGTATGATTTTCAGAAAAGTAAATAAAACTTTATCTTCCTATTCATTCAGTTAGATCCATCATGTGTATATCAAATATCTTTCTTAAAATCTCAACTATATTAAATAATCTTTTCTTTTTTATTTTAGAGACTTTTTCCTGGTGCCCTCTATCCTCCTGTTCCAGTCTGGGCCCAATGATCAGCTGTCCTGCTGAGACTTCTCTTTGCTGATTTCATGCATCAGATTCCGTTTCCAAGCTATCTTCTTATTCAGGGTTCATTCTCTTGTTTTGCTAGAAATCTTGGTTGCCTCTCTGTTGGTCAAGATTTGGCTCTGGACATGTTGTAAATAATCTTTGTTCTTTCTTCTCACATGATTAATAAAGCTTCCATGCCTTTGCCTTTAATCATGTTGTTCCTTCAGCCTACAAATCTTACCACTCATTTTCTGCTTATTGAAATCAAATCTATTCTTCAAGAATCAAGGGAAATGTCATTTCTTTGTAATGTCTTCTCTTAGTTTTCTAAGTTTCCTTCTTTGTGTTCACTTATACCTTGCTTATATTCTATTTTAATATTTAACCCAGTCTGAGCTGCTCTACATACAGTTATGTAAGTGATTTTACTCTCTAGATTGGTAGTTCCATAAAGGCAGGATTATTTCTTATTTTTCTATGCAACGTCCTTCCCAATCCCATCCCTGCTGAGGGCTCCTCTCTACTTAATGTTTGACTCAGTGATTTCTCTCTTATAATCACTCTATAAATGTTGAATTTAATGGAATGGAAATTTCTGCTACCAATTCAACAAGCATTCTTTGAGGGCCTATATTATTTGGAACTATGAAAGATTTGCAGTATAGAAAGTCAAAAAGAAAATTAATTCAGCTGAGAATAAACAAGACTTTCATATGAAGAAAAGCTGAACAAACATCCAAGTGAAGCATGATTAAAAGCCCTTCGTCTCATAAGGACAGTAATTATTTTACAGGTCAGAAAGTTGCAGATAACTTCATGGAGGGAATCAGACTTCATATAAAAACTGAATAGGATTTGGACAGAGGAATAAATGAAAGAGGACATTTTAGATGAGGAGTAGATTCTGAATAAATATTCTGAGTTATGATTTAATTCTAGTGCATCAAGGAATAGCAAAGTGATGAGTATGTCTCTGGAGATGGATTCTTAAAGGTAAATGGTAAAATTAAAGTCATAGGTGATATAACCCCAGTCTATGGAGACCTAGGGATTCTAAGATAAAGGAAAAAGACTTGGTTTGGAGAGTAATGAGCCAAAAACATTTCCAGTCCATAAGAGCATATCTATAATAGAAAAAGTATGGATATGGAATATCAGTTAAAGAGTTCTGTTATGATGCATAAGTAAAACTAAAGAAGACAATGCCAGAGATGGTGCAGAGGAGGAACTTATAGAATGGTCAGATTTTCCAAAGGGAGTAAAGGAGGAGAATGTGACCACATTTTTGCCTATATTCCACAAATCCAAATCTCTCTTCAAATCCTCTTAAACTCTCACTTCCTCCATTAAGTGATCAATATGTATTTTTTCTCTCTCCACTATAGTTTTCAAGTGTGTATGTGTGTTGGTGGGGGCGGGGTGCGGGGGGGGCGTGGGGAGTGGAAAGGGATCTCAAGGGTGTAAAAACCAACAACATGATCCTATTCTTAAGCTGACTTTAGTGATGTCTGTTTCATTTAACCCTAGAATATCAAGTTTTTCTGCCTTGGAAATTCACACAGGCATTTCCAGACTATCCTGTGTACACAATTTGTGATATTTTTCTTCTCGCAGACTTGACCTACTGTGCCTGTGCTAGTTTTCGAGAGACAGTACAGATAGGATGACTAAAGAAGACTTTTTTTTCTTTTTATACATGGGAAAATTAGAAGGGAGAATTAGACACACTCTAATTTAGAATCTCATTTCCCTACGATTTCTATCTCAGCCAAGAAGCCAGGAATGGCTCAGGAAAATCACTCCTTGACAACTGAGTTTATCCTCATAGGATTTACAGATCACCCAGTGCTAAAGATTCTTCTGGTTTTGGTGTTCTTTGCCATCTATTTGACCACTATGGTGGGGAATCTGGGCCTCGTGGCATTTATTTTTATGGAGTATCATCTTCATATGCTAATGTACGTCTTTATGGGTAACCTGGCTCTCATGGATTCCTGTTATTCCTGTGCCAGTATTCTCAAAATGTTAGAGAACTTAATTTCTGAGGACAGAATGATTTCCCTCAATGAATGAATGATACAATTTTACTTTCTCTGCGTTGCTGAACCTGCAGATTGCTTTCTCCTGGAAGCAATGGCTTATGATCACTATATGGCCATATATAAGCTCACTGCAGTACCACACTATGATAGGAAAAAAATGGAGCATTCAGATGATTACAGGGACCTTAATAGCTAGTAACCTACATTCATGTAGAGATTCTGTTAAGGTTAACTTTCTGCAGGTCTACTGAAACTGACTACTTTTTTTGTGATATTCTTCCACGCCATAAACTCTCATAAAGATCCTTACATTAATGAAGTAATGACATGTGTTTTCAATGCCAATTTGAATCTTCACCATTGGTACTGTCTTGATCTCTTATATTTGCATCCTAAGGTATTAAAGTTTTCGCACTATTTCTGGCAAATAATTTCTCTGTATTAATAGTATTTTAATACTTGTTTCTGTTATTTATAATTGACCAACATTTAAATGTGATATTCTCATATATATTGATTTTGTATCATGTGTTCTTTATGCTTAGTTTTTTAGAATTTCTTAATCTGAGGTCTACTATTAATCAATATTTTTTTTCTCTTTTTCTTTTATCTCCTCCACTTCCTCCTCTTCCTGACTTTCCACTTCCTCTTTCTTTCTTTTTTTTTTTTTTTGAAAGTTTAAATTTTTGCACTTCACTCTTGATTCTGCCTGGAATTTAGTAGAATACAGCATGAATTGAAGATGTAACTTTATTTGGCTTGATTCTCCAAAAATCATCCAAAGATTAATTTAACTCAAGTAAATTTCCAGGGAGAAATTCTTTGGAAACCTGGAAAAATAATTCTAAAGTTTTTCTAAAAAATTAATTATTAATAGAACAAATAAACTTGATATATTATATTAAAATGTATGATGAAGTTCTGATAATTAAAACAATTTGGTTTTACAGAAAGCAACAAATGAACAAATAAAACAAACTCTTAGACACAGACAACAGAAGGGTGGCTACCAGAGGGATAGTGGGGTGGGGAGAGAACAAAGGTGATCAAATTTATGATGATAGAGGGAGATTAGACTTCGTGTGGCGAGGACACAATGAAATATACAGATGCTGTATTACAGAATTGTACACTTGAAACTTACATGTTATTAACCAATGTCACCTCAATAAACTTAATAAGAAAAATGTGGTTTTAAATAGAGAATCAGTAGGTATATCAATTGAAAAAAATGGATTATCTACGTTTCATTACTCCTATATAAAATAATAAGAGCATCACAAATCAATATGGAAAGGATTGATTAATAAATGGACCATGGTAAACTGGTTAGCTGTTTTTCTTTTTTGTGTTAAAATTTATGTTTCTTCTCACTCAGAGATAATTTATAAAAATAATTAGTATTTTTTTCTTTTCCCATTGCTTAAATTTTTATATATAACACTTTTACTGAACTGGGATTCATTTTAGAATGTTGTGAAGTGATAATTAAAATTTGATTTTTTTATAACTCACCAGTAGTTCAAAAGCATTTATTTACTAATTCTTCCCTTTCACTGATTTCTTATACCTCTTTTAGTTCATACACAACCAAACACTCACAGGCACTGGCATATGCACAGAGTTTATTTCTAGTCTGTATAGTTTGCTCAGCAAAAACAAAAACAGACAGTTCCAATCCGTACACTTATAATAAGGAAGAGACATTTTAAGAAGTAATTAAACTAAGAAAAAAAAGTAATTAAACTAAGCAGAAATATGTTTTATGATTGGGAAAGATCCTTCTAACTATAATCTGAATGCTAAAATTGTATAACATTCAGATATAAGATTCTCTATTCTATTATTTCTATTCTTTCTTTTTATGTGACTTCACATATTTTTATGGCTTTTACTATCATCAATATGAAGATGACCCAGAATGTATATATCCAATTCTGACATGTCCTCTAATCTCCAGACTCATGTATTCAAATGCCAAGCAGGAAATAATTATTTGACTGCCTCAAAGATGTCTTAAATTTAACATGATCAAAACAACTCTTGAATTTTCCCGTAAACATGATTTTTCCTGGTCTTCTCTGTCTTGATGGTAGGAACATCCTTTAACCAGTTGAGCAAGGGAGAAATTAGGAGTAATCCTCCATCTCTCTGCTATCGCATCCAAACTTTCACAAAATCTATCAACTCTGCTTCTAAAATATATCTGAAATGTGCCCAAATCTCTTCACTTACACTACGTTTACATAATTCCATGCTATCATCTCTCACCTACACGTTATCAAATGCTTCAGACTAGTATCTCTCTGTTACTCCTTTTATAATTTTTTAATTTTTATTCAGAAACCAACTTGAAAAATAGTACTAAAGGTGCATTCTAAAATGGCTAGTCTTCTGCCCACCGAGACCTATGCATTTTAGTTACAGCCGCATTTTCATTTTTTAAGCTATTTCTCTGAAAATTTACTTTTATATGTCTTAGTATCAGTTATAGACATATTAATCAATTTCCTGTAATGGTAAACAAATATTTACTTATTTACACCTCCCCACTTCTCTCTACCCTAATGGTATATCATAGTTTTCAATAATTTGATACATAGTTTTTATTAGGGACATGCAAACACTTTCCAACACTGAAACAACTAGTGTATCACGCTTATAGTTTCTTTGTATGATTTTCAGAAAAGTAAATAAAACTTTATCTTCCTATTCATTCAGTTAGATCCATCATGTATATATCAAATATCTTTCTTAAAAACTCAACTATATTAAATAATCTTTTCTTTTTTATTTTAGAGACTTTCTCCTGGTGCCTTCTATCCTCCTGTTCCAGTCTGGGCCCAATGATCAGCTGTCCTGCTGAGACTTCTCTTTGCTGATTTCATGTGTCAGATTCCGTTTCCAAGCTATCTTCTTATTCAGGGTTCATTCTCTTGTTTTGCTAGAAATCTTGGTTGCCTCTTTGTCGTTCAAGATTTGGCTCTGGACATGTTGTAAATAATCTTTGTTCTTTCTTCTCACATGATTAATAATTTGGTTTCTATAAATTCTAGATTTGAAATAACTTCCTTTCTAATGTTGAAGGCGTTCTTCCTTCATATTCTAGCAAGCCGTGCTACTTTTGAGAAATTGCATGTCATTCTGATTCCCATTCCTTTGTTATCTCTCTGGAAACTTTTAGAAGTTTATCACTGGCTTTCTAAAATTTCAGAATAAATATATTTGGCATTTTTTGTTCCTTCATTTTTCTACATAGTGATGGAATCTTTCTTTCTCTTATCCTTGCCTTCTTGGCTCTGTTTTCTGTTTTCCATCCCTTCCCTTTTCCTTTCTTTCCTTCCCTTTTCATCTCTTCCTTTCCCTTTTGCATCCTTCCCTCTCTTCTCCTTCTTCCCATCTACTCCCTTATCTTTTGCTCTTCTTTCCCTACTCACTTTCCTGCCTTCCTCCCTCTAGCTCTCTCTTTTTCTTTTGCTCTACAGAATCAAAGCTTTATTTTTTTCAATCAAGACAAACCCGAGTACAAAATAGATACAATTCCCATAGGAAAAGCAGAATTAACAAACCTAATTAGCAGTATTCAGACTAAGTTGTTTTTCTGTTATCCTATGAAGATCATTTTCAATATTATCATGATGAACCCATAGATTTTAATATAATTATCAGCCTAAATTCATTATAACTATTTTTCCTCTGATGCCAAAATTATCTCAAATTTGGCATATTGGAACTTAACTCAAAAACTTCAATATGATTTCTGAGTCCTTCTGATATGACTGCAGTGGTTTCTGACATTTCTTGTTCTCTGGCACAACATATGTAAGTTAAACTTGTGCATTTTCTGCCTCAGAAAGGGAATTAGATATTTTCTGAATAGGCACTATAAGCAATAATATTCATGATTCTGGTCTATATTTCTTCTGTTTCTTTTTTAAATAAAAAACACAAACATGCATGCATACCTACACAATCTTTTTTTTTTCAACCATACTACCAGGTAAATTAACCTTCAAGCCAATAAAAATGTTTCTAATGGTGTTAGCATTAAATTCGCTCATTCAACAAACATTTAGTTATTCCAAACACATGTTCTGGAATCACATTAAGTTCAAATCCTGATTCTGCCACTCAACACAATCTTATTTCCTCTTCTTTCTTATTCAGATGGTACAACACACACACACACACACACACACACATACACACACACAGTGGCTTTTATTTTTTTTTAATTTTACTTTACAACATGACGTGGAAATTATTCCACATCGATATGTACTGATATTTCTCTTTTTTTCTTATAATCATGGAGTACTCCACTGAGTATTTAGTCAAATGGTATCTTATGAATGTCTTTTAGATTGTTTCCCATACATTATTTGATACATCTCTAGTCATACCCTTACTTGGAGCCTTTTTAAATCATTTTGTTTCAGTTGTATCTCTTGTACAAAGTATAGAGCTGTTTCCTTTTTGAGTAACACTGAAAATATTTTTATTGCAATAAGTGAAATAATTCCACTTACATTAATTTCTATGACTGATATGCTTGTTCTAAACTCTCTCATATTAATTAATATTTACCAACTGCATTATGTTATCTTTACTGTTTAATTATAAGGTTTATTTTACTTTTTATATTACTTTTTTGAATTTTAGATGGTTTGAATCATTTAGTTATTATCTTTATGTTAATTAATTACTTATCCAATTCCTCCCTTCTGTTTATGATGTCACATTTTATTTGTCACCTTTAATTATATTTTTATTATGACTAGTATTTATGTGGCAGTTAATGAACTCATTCTACATTAGCTCTTCTCTTCTGCTTATTTTTAAATTTTTTATTTTTATTTTGAAATGATTTTAGATTTTCAGAGTTCCCATGTACATTCTACCCAAGTTCCCCTAATGTTAACATTTTAAAAATTCTTTAAAATTTTTTTTTTATTAAGTTTATTGGGGTAACATTGGTTAATACAATTATATACTCTAATGTTAACATTTTAAATAATCATGGTATGACTATCAAAACTAAGATGTTAACTACAGGCTTTATTTTGGATTTTATACTATATCCATTGATGTCATTTTCCTGTTTCAGGATCCAATCCAGGATACTAGTTTAGTCAGTTTAGTTTCATGTTTCCTTACTTTGCACCAATCTGTGACAATTTATCAGTGTTTCCTTGTCTTTTATGATCTTGACAATATTGAAGAGTACTGATCAAATATTTTGTAGAAACCCTAAATTTCTGTTTGTCTGATATTTGCTCATGATTAGATTTGTATTATGAATTTGGAGAAGGAATATCACAGAAGAATCCTTCTCATTGTATTATATTGGGGGTACATGGTGTCAGCATGACTTACCACAATACTCATATTGCTAACCTTCATCACTTGATTAAGGTGGGGTCTGCTAGGTTTCTTCCCTGTAAAGTTAATTATTTTTTTTTAAACTGTTTATTAGAAACAAATCACTAGCCCAGACTGTACTCAGGGGGAGGGGGATTATGCATATGTCCTGGAGGGAGAAGTGTCAAAGAATCTGTTGAAATATGTTAACACCACCCCAATAACTAACAAATATTTTGGGAATATAGTTTTAGACTATAAAAATATTTCTTGCTCACTAGTTGGTCTTGCTCACAGCAATTATTATTGCAATGTTCTAAGGGCGATTTTCTATTTCTTTGATTCTTTTTACATGTATTAATTGGAATGTAAAGTTTACCTAGATATAAAATTCTTGGCTCACAATTTTTTCCTTATATTTATTGAAAATATTGATCCAGTTATCTTGCTTTGTATGTTGCTGTTGAGATGCCAATCTGAATTCCTTTCTTTGGGAATAAGATTGTCTTTCTATGTGAAGGTGCAGATAATTTTTTTTTAAACTTGAAGTCTAATACTTTTACTAGGATATATCTTAGATTTCCCTTTTCTGCATTAATTATTATAAGCATTATTAAAGCCTTCTGTTATTTCTTAAATTGTTCTTAGATTATAACTTTAAATATTATTTTTATTTCATTATTTCTTTTCTTTTTCAGAGACTCCAGTTTAATGTGTGGTATATCACCCTTGCTAATTTTCCATACAATCAAAATCTCTTTTTACCTCTTCTTTTGTTTCACTTTCATTCTCGTAATCATTTCTTCTCCTCAATGATCCTAATATAGATAAAGGAATCTCCCACCCCTTGAGAATCTTGTAATTTAATCTTAATTACTAAAATGATTGTCTTTTTCTCCAATTTATTCTACTTGTAGTCAGTTTTCATCTTATATATTTCTTTTTGTCCATCTCTGTTTTCATTATTGATAAAGGTTTCTTTCATAGCTACAAATAACTGTTTAAGGAAAATAAGTTTAGTTGAGGTGTTCTGTTGGAATTATTCTCTTTCTATGGTTGTTTGTCTTGAAAGAATTTTCATCAAATAAAATATTTCTATTCATATTTTTAGTTTTCTTCTCTTTTTTTTGGTTTTGTGTGGAGGTCTATCATTTTTCTATTTTGGGGGAAACACCTATTTTTTTTTTTCTGGATCAGCAACAGTAGATGATTCTATTTAAGCAGGATCAAGGGGATACTATAGTTTACTAAGTTATTAGTGAGAGCAAGTGTGCTTCTCTCACCAATAACTCACCTATTCTGTTGGTGCAGTGATTTGCTACTTATCTCTGAGGGGTATGGTTATGTGTGTCTCCTTGTGATTTTCTTTTGTTTCTGCAGCAATTTGTTCAAATTGAGGCCCCAAGAAACAGATCCTGAAATGGAGATGTGCATGTAAGAAGTTTGTTTTAGAAATGCCCTCAGACTTAATACTTATTGAGGGAGTTAAGGAAGTAAGATTGGGTAGAGGGATACACTGAATGTAGACACAACAAAGACCTTGGCCACAAAGAAGTGAGGGTTTGGGATTTCCCTTCAGAATTCCCATGCTTTAAGGCAGGGGCCTGGAATTTATACCTTCCATGGAACTGTCATTGGATGGAAGCTGCCCTCAAGGACGGATGTGACCTTGAAAAGAAAATTCTCTTCAGCTAAGGATATTTCATAGAGATGGAATCAGTTGAAAGCTATCAGCTATTACTAGCACTCTTACAATTGGTGAAATAAAAATGGGATCTGGGATACAAAACACAGATCCAGTATCAGCCACCTTTACACCATTCAGAGCTACTTATTTCTTATAATAAGTTCTAGGGAAAGCATCCCCCCCAAGCCCCAAACTTCAGTCTTTTTCCTTTCCTGTAAAGTCTTTCAAGGTGCTTAATGGCTAGGCCTGCAGTTACCTCTGCAGTGAGTCACAAGACCATACTATATTTATCTTCTCCCTCCTCTTCATTCCCTTCACCTTCACCGGATATCTCTGCAGGTCCAAGTAAATAACATGGTGAGATAATCCAGATTTAGATCCCTAGGGAATCTGAGCTTCTAATTACCATTTCCTTTTCAGGCTATGATTGTTGTATTTGTTGATTTACTGTCAAAACTGAGTAAAAGAGTACCAACAGATGTCTGTGGATCGCCTAAATGCCAAACGTATTTTTTCTGCCCTCAAGGGGTAACAGCCAGACCTCTTTCTGATAACAGGACTTCTTTTCTAGCCTGGTGATTTCTTGGAACAAGAAATCCAAAGTGACTGGGGATAGCTATAGCTTTACATATGATGGGATTCTTGCTGTGTCCCCTGATAAGAGCATTTACCCTCTGAGAACAAGGATCTCTGAACCCATACAGTTCGGAGATGTGGAAATGTAGAGTGCAAATTCTCCAAGAGGGTCACTTGGAGAACTCTTGGACCCAGGTACTCAACCTCCTGAGGATATGGCACCATATAATGGTCATTGATTTCTGGTGGTTGCTGCACTATGGAAGATACCTCAACTATACCTTTGAAAGGCCATTTCATCATTTATTAAGCCATTAGCCTCTGGGTAATGTGAAAAAGAATAGAACCAGTGTGGCATGTTTATACTTTTTATATCACAGCCTAAATTGCACATTATTTAGCAGTGTAAGTTCTTTCTCCCCACTCGATTATGGAGCTTCTTGTCAGGAACCACAGTAAAACTAAGAACTTTTTATCTCCACCATGTTCACATTCTATGCTGACTCTACATATTGTTTTTTCCAACAATACCCTGTATATTGTAAATACTTGATCGAGGGTAAACAAAATTGAAAACTCAGGAATCAGTAGAGCATATACTGAGGATCTAGTTCTATTTGTTGTCAGGACCCCCAAAGACGTATAACATCATCAGTGACTTAAGTAAAGACTTTTACAATCAAGAGACATACAAGTCACACTTGATAAAGATGCAAATGTATAATAAAAGCAGGTAAGTATCATGTTGATCAGGAAAAGGAAAAATCAATTTAATTTAAAGAACTTAGAAAAGTCCTCATGGAGGAGATCAGATATGAGCTCAAGGATGAGTATAATTAGGATTGAAAGAGAGGAAGAAGGTGTTTTAGATGAGGGAAACATGAGCAAATTAATTAAAGCAAGTGCACGGAGGAACAGTGAGGGGATACACGTTGCCAAGTGCTCTGAGGTGAGTGGAAAAAAACAAGATGATAGATAAGATACAAGTAGACTGTAGAGCACCTGGAATACCAAAAATAAAGAAAATGGATTTGGTTCCATTTTGGGAGAGTGTCATTTTTTTTTCGCTAATTAAACAAATATTTTTTAAGCACTACAAAGTGCCAGGCATTGTTCAAGGTGTTGAAAATGATGTAATGAACATAACAAAGAAATTCCTTCCATCTTATGTCTATAGCTAATGATGGGGGTCAGGAGAAAGTGATTGATTATAGATATACTAACAAATAAAAATATAGCATATTGAAGGGTGATTAGTGAAATGAAGGAGGGGAAAACAGAGTAAGAAAGATAAAGGCAGTTAAACTAAAAAGGAAGAAGAGCAAATTCAGTAATTCATATGTGGAACTAAATGATATTCAATTTTTCAATGAAGGTTTTGCAAGATGTGGTGATAAATTCAACTTGCAGAGTGAAGAAATCGATGACTCTGGCTAAATCTACTACACCTTTTAGTCTCCTCTCCAAATCTTATTTAATTTTCATAAACCATATTAATTCCTCCAGTAACAGGTCAAACCAACCTGAGACTCTTTCCTGCTGGTTTTACATTTCATTCACAGAATAAAAAACAATTGTAAAAGTGAGGTCATTTACATAAGAATCAGCTAGATGATCATCAAATGACCTTAGTAACTTTAGTAAAGGTCATTTGCTTTAACCTCATTGCCTCATGGGTCATCTTTAATCAATGTCATGTTGTTTATATCCTTTGGGGACTGAATTTACCCATAAAAATATAAGGATGTCATTGCAGGAAAATCTCTTTAGCATTTGATGGAAAATTTTAACTTCGCATTACAAGGAACATAATTATTGACACTGACCAACAGTCTCACAGATTTCATTGTTTTAATCCCGAATGTTTTAAAGATCAAAATTTATATTCTGAAATCCTATGAGAACTAAACATCATGAAGAAAACAATGAGATGTTACAAAACTCTCGTGAAATCTAGGTAAAGGAAGTAGTCTAATTTATTTTTACTTTAAGTATTAGCATCCATAAATGTTTATCTATCTGAATTATTTAGCATTCTGAAAATTTTTCTTCTTTGAATTCAATTTCTTACTTATCTTTCCAGCTCATCTCAAAACTGAAGGCCATGGGAACTAGGATGAGAATCAAACTGCAATTCACTCTGATCTTTTCTGATTATAAGGTAGAATTTCAAAATACTGTATACAGGTGTGAATACAGACAAATTCTGTTAAGTGATTCAGGCATGTACATTGAAAGTTATTTCTAAATTAACTAACTAATTAAATGGCTTCTATTTAATTTTTTTAACACCTACAGCACCTGGTATTCCTAGGTGGTATTTAATATTTTTAAATGAACAAATAAATAAGATTTTCAGCCTGTATATAGGCTGAAAAATTTTATATACCAACAGGCTGGTTGTCATTAAAGAAACAAGAGATAAAAAATGTTGGGGCTCTTTTGGCTCCTCGCTTCCAAGATGACCAAAAAAGGAAGGAACAATGGTCATGCCAAAAAGGGCAGGGGTCATATACAGCCTATTCGCTGCACCAACTGCGCCCGATGCATATCCAAGAACAAGGCCACTGAGAAGTTCATCATCTGAAATATAGTAGAGGCCACAGCCGTGAGAGACATTTCTGAAGCGAGTGTCTTCAATGCATGTATACTTCCCAAGCTATATGTGAAACTGCATTACCGTGTGAGTTGTGCCCTCACAGCAAGATAGTCAGGAATCGCTTTCGTGAGGCCTGGAAGGACTGAACACCTCCACCTCGATTTAGACCTGCAGGAGCTGCATCAAGAACTCCACCAAAGCCCATGTAAGGAGGTAACTCTGAAGAATTATTCTCTGGAAAAAAATAAAGCGGAAATTATACTTAAAAAAAATATTGGCAAAAATGTAGAGAAAAGGGAACACTGGTGCACTGTTGTTGGGAATGTCAACTGGCATAGCACTATGAAAAACAGTATGAAAGTTTCTCAAAAAAATTAAAAATAGAACTACCATATAATCCAGCAATCTCACTTTTGGGTATTTATCCAAAGAAAATGAAATTATTGTCTTAAATAGATCTGCACTTCCATGTTCACTGCAACATTATTCACAATAGCCAAGACATGGAAACAACCTAAGTGTCCATCATGGGGTGAAGGGATAAAGAAAATGTGATATATAAGTATAAATATATATCTCCTATATTATACACACACACCACACAGCACACACATACACACACACACACACATACATACACAATGTCCTCACTTAACATCATGGATAGGTTCTTGAATACTGTGACTTTAAGCAAAAGAACATAAAACAAAACCAATTTTACCATAGGCTAATATAAATGAGTTAAGTTACTACAGTGCATTTTGGTCACAAAAACATCAAACTTCCAAATAAGCCCCCTAACACTTCTAATATTAAACATTGAAATAAATGTGAGCTATACATACATTTAAAAAATGAATAAAATAGAGGATTCTCAAGAAACATGGTGGAGTGAGAGACGTTCTCAGATCTCTCCCCTTGAAACAACAATAAGCTGAACATCCAAAACAAAACAAAAAACACCCAAACTGCACACTAGCACGTCTGAGCATGGGTTCTACGCATAAAAGCCATCACAGGTCAGAACCCCGGGTACAGGGAGGTGGACAAGGACAAATAAAGAAGCTGCCTCTCGCAGCCACTGGAGCTTGCAGGAGGAGGGGGAAGGGTCCTCCACTTGCAGGAGGAAGGGGAAGGGTGAAGGTGCGGCAACTTCCCAGATCAGCCCTACCTGGAAGTACTGAAACTTCTAGTAGCCAGCAACAGAACCCAGTCATCAGCGCAGAAAGCAAAGAAGCAGGACGGAACAGCAGAGGAACAACAGTTGTTTTTCACCAGCCCTAGTTCCAAAACTGAGGCTGAGCTGCAGTCCCCAACCCCCAATCCAGAGGACCCCTTCCCCCATACCCTCCCAGGCTGAAACATCACAGAGCCCCAGGGGAATCTGAGCAAAGGCTGCCAAGATTGAAGCTCCCTGCAGGAGGAGGGGAAAGGGAGAAGGTGCAGCGACTTCCCTGATCAGTCTTTCTGGATGTAACAGAACTTCTAGCAGCTGGCAGCAAGGACTAGTTATCAGGGCAGAAAGCAGAGAAGTGGGAGGCAGAGAAGCAACAGTTGATTTTTACTGGCACTAGATGCAAAACTGAGGCTGAACGCAGCCCCCAGCTCCCAAACCAGAGGGCCCCTTCCTGCATATCCTCTGAGACCCGTCACCACAGGGCCCCAGGGAAATCTGAGCAAACTCTACAGAAGCTGTCGCTAACGCTGACAAGGACTGAAACTGAGAGTAGCAAGTGTGATTAAATGTCTACAAGAAAATAAAAAAGACATTTAGGCATTATATAAAGCAGAGATCCAAGAGGCTTAGACTCCACCTACTGGAAACCAAAAGAAAAGTACCTTCTTTGCAGCAGGCTAAAGAGAGACCTTTATATAATAAATATTTCTGGAAAAACAGTAGAATACACTTCCATTAATGCCCAGGCAGAGAAATAGTCCATTGAACACCATGAACAACCAAGGTGACAAAGCATCTCAGAAAGAAAGAGAAAATTTTCCAGAAAATAAGCTTACATACATAGAAATATGCAACTTAAGTGACAGAGAATTCAGGAGGTACTTCTGAAAAAACGCGATGAGATCCAAAACAACTCACATCAACAACCTCAGGAATTGATAAACAACTAGATGAGCAGAGCAAGGAAATTGAAACCCTAAAAAGGAACCAAATAGAACTCTGGAGATGAAGAACACATTGCAAGAGTTGAAAAATGAAATAGTAAGCTTGGGAAATGGAGTTGACCAAATGGAGGAAAGGATCAGTGATATCAAAGACAGAAATCTAGAAATAAATCAGAAGGAAGAAGAGAGAAACCGAAGAATGAAAAATATGAAAGAGAAATACAAGAACTAGCTGATACCAACAGGAGAGGAAACATAAGAATAATGGACATTCTCAAAGGAGAGGAAAAGGAACAGGGGTTAGAAAGCATTTTCAGACAAATAGTGGACGAGAATTTCCCAAATCTAAGGAATGAGCTGGAACTTGGAATTCAAGAAGTCAACAGAACACCCAAGCATTTTCATACAAATAGTGGACGAGAATTTCCCAAATCTAAGGAATGAGCTGGAGCTTGGAAGTCAAGAAGTCAACAGAACACCCAATTATCTCAACACAAAAGGGTCTTCACTTAGACATATTGTATTAAAGTTATCAGAAATCAATGACAAAGACAGAATTCTCAGGGCACCCAGGGAAAAAAAGATGCTAACTTATAAAAGAAAACCCATTAGATTATCATCGGACTTCTCATTGCAAATCTTACAAGCCAGAAAGGAATGGAATCAAATATTTAAACTATAAAGTGAAAGGAACTACCAGCCTAGAATAATGTATCCAGCTAAACTCTCCTTTAGATATGAAGGAGAAATTAAGACCTTTCCAGACATATAAAAATTGAGGGAATTCTCCACTATGAGGCCTGCACTCCAGGAAATACTGAAAGGGGTCAGCTTACCTAAAACAAAATAACAAAACAACAAAAATACATAATTAGGAGTAAAGTGACTATCAGGCAAATAGAAGCAGAGAAGTGCAACCCTTACTAAGAACAGGGCATTATAAGCCTAAATAAGAAGAGAATTGCTATAACAAGATAGTAATGAACGTTCAGCATACATACAAACAAATTGAGACCACAATGATTGAAAAAGGGAGGATTCAAAGATCCAGATTCTCAAAGAGAAAAGGAGATAAGGCACACACAGAAGAAAATGGACGACTGTATATATATAACTATCCTTTACATATTCGTACTGGTAACCACAGGCCAAAGATTCAGAACTGAAGTATATAACATAAAACAAGAAGAACCAGAAGGAAAACCCACAAAATCCAACCAAAATAAAGAAAACAGAAAGCAAAGGAAAAACTGAGCTACCAGAAAGCAAAATATAAAATGGCTTTAAGAAGACCTCATATTTCAATAATCACCCTACATGTAAATGGACTGAACTCACCAATAAAGAGGCACAGAGTTGCAGAAAAGATCAAAAAACAAAACCTAATCGTACGCTGCCTCCAGGAGACACATCTCCGTTCCAAAGACAAATGTAGACTCAAAGTGAAAGGATGGAAAATGATATTTCAAGCAAATGGCATTCAGAGAAAAGTGGGAGTAGCAGTACTGATATCGGATGAAATAGATTTCAAAATAAAAAAGATGAAGAAAGGTGCTGAGGGACACTTCATAATGATAAAGGGAATCATGCACCAAGAAGACATAACAATTATTAATATCTATGCTCCCAATCAGAAAGCCTCAAAATATGTAAAACAATTACTAACAGAACTAAAGGGGGAAAAAGATCAAAATAATATCTTAGTAGGGGACCTAAATACCCCACTGTTGGATATGGACAGATCATCCAAACAGAAAAATCAATAAGGAAATAACATCCTTAAATGACACATTAGACCAATAGGACATAATTGACATTTACAGAGCTTTCTGTCCCAAAATAGCTGCTTAAACATTCTTCTCTAGTGCACATGGAACGTTCTCAAGAAGCGACCACATGCTGGGACACAGACATAGCCTCAACAAATATAAGAAGGTTGAAATCATACCAACCATATCCCCTGATCATATTGCTTTGAAACTAGAAATCAACTGCAAAAAGCAAGCAGGAAAAATCACAAATATGTGGAGATTAAACAACATGCTACTGAAGGATAACTGGGTCAGGGAAGAAATAAAAAGAGAGATCAAGAGATACATAGAAACGAATGATAATGATATTACAACATATCAAAACTTTTGAGACATGGCAAAAGTGGTCATAAGAGGAAAGTTCATATCATTACAGCTCTATTTCCAAAAACAAGAACGAGGCCAAATAGACAACCTAATGCTTCATCTTAAAAAACTAGAAAAGGAACAGCAAATGAGGCCTAAAGTCAGCACTGGGAAAAAAATCGTCGAAATTAGAGCAGAAATAAATGATATTGAAAACAAACAAAAAATAGAAAAAATAAATGCAGCAAAGAACTGGTTCTTTGAGAAGGTTAATAAAATTGACAAATCTTTGACTAGACTCACAAAAGAAAAAAAAGGACACAAATAAACAAAATCAGGGATGAAAAAGGGGGAATTACAACTGACATCACAGATAAAAAAGGATCATGCGAGAATACTATGAAAGAGTATATAACACCAAATTTAATAACCTAGAAGAAATGGACCAGTACTTAGAAAAATACAATCTTTCTAGACTGAATCAAGAAGATCTGGAAAATCTAAATAGACCAATCAGCAGTACGGAAATGGAAACAATCATCAAAAACCTACCAAAAAGTAAAAGTCCAAGAACAGATGTCTTTACCAATGAATTCTAAACATTCAAAGAAGATTTAATACCTATTCTCCTCAAACTCTTCTAAAAATCAAAGAGGAGGTAATACTTTCCAACTCATTTATTGAGGCCAATATAAGCCTGATACCCAAACCTGGTAAAGATAACAAACCTGGTAAAGATAACACAAAAAAAGAAAACTACAGACCAATATCTCTCATGAACACAGATACAAAAATCCTAAATAAGATGCTAGTGAACCAAATACCACCACATTTTAAAAAAGTTATATGCCACTATCAAGTGGGCTTCATCTCAGGGGCACAGGGATGGTTCAACATATACAAATCGATTAATGTGATATACCACATAAACAAATTAAAAAAGAATCATATGATCATATCAACAGATGCAGAAATAGCCTTTGACAAGATACATCATCCATTTATGATCAAAACACTTAACAAAATCGATATAGAAGGAAAGTATCGTAACATAATAAAGGCCATCTATGACAAACCCTCAGCCAACATTATACTTAATGGTGAAAAACTAAAAACCTTCCCTCTAAGATCAGGAACAAGGCAAGGCTGTCCACTGTCGCTACTGTTATTCAATGTAACATTGGAGGTCTGAGTGAGTGCACTCAGACAAGAGAAAGATATAAAAGTCATCCAAATAGAAAAAAAAGAAGTCAAACTGTCACTATTTGCGGATGACATGATTCTCTCTATATAAAACCCTAAAGATTCCACAAGAACACTACTGGAAACAATAAGCAAATACAGTAAAGTTTCTGGATACAAAATCAATGTTCAAAAATCCATAGCATTTCCATATGCTAATCATGCAGTGTCAGAAATAGAAGTGGAAAAAATAATTCCTTTTGCAATTGCAACAAAAAGAATAAAATATCTAGGAATAAATCTAATGAAACATGTAAAGGACCTATATGATGAAAACTACAAGACCTTATTAAAAGAAATCAAAGAAGATACAAAGAAGTAAAAAGAGATTCTGTGTTCTTGGATTGGAAGAATCAACATAGTTAAAATGACCATATTATCTAAAGTATCATACAGATTTAATGTAATCCATATCAAAATTCCATCGGTAGTTTTTTAAAAAATAGAACAAAAAATCATCAGATTTGTATGGAAGCACAAAAGACCCCAAATTGCCAAAGCCATCCTGAGAAAAAAGACTGAGGCTGGAGGCATCACTCTGCCCGACTTCAAATTATAACTCAAAGCGACAGTATTCAAAATGGCATGGTATTGGCAGTAAAACAGACATATGGACCAGTGGAACAGAAACGAGAGTCCAGAAGAAAACCCATGTTTATATGGGCAAATAATTTTTGACAAAAAAGCGAAAAACATACAGTGGAGAAAGGAAAGCCTCTTCAATAAATGGTGCTGGAAAAATTGGAAGGCCACCTGCAAAAGAATGAAACTAGACTGTTGTCTTTCACTACACAACAAAATTAACTCAAAATCGATTAAAGACCTGAATATAAGACCAGAATCAATACAACGCATGAAAGAAAACATAGGATCTAAACTCAAGGATCTTGGACTTAAAGATGATTTCATGAATTTGACCTCAAAGGCAAAGGAAGTAAAAGCTAAAATAAATCAATGGGACTACATCAAACTAAAAAGCTTCTGCTCAGCAAAAGAAATCATCAACAAGGTAAAGAGACTACCGTCGAATAGGAAAATATATTTGCAAGCAACGTCTCCAATAAGGGCCTAATATCCAAAATATACAAAGAACTCATATGACTCAATAACAACAAAAAAACTAACAATCCAATCGAAAAATAGGCAGAGGACATGAACAGATACTTCTCCCGAGAGCACATACAAATGGCCAACAAATATATGAAAAGATGCTCAACATCACTAGCTATTAGGGAAATGCAAATCAAAACCACAATGAAATACCGTCTCACATCTGTTAGAATAGCCATAATCAACAAAACAAGTAATAAAAAATGTTGAAGAGGATGTGGAGAAAAAGGAACCCTCATATACTACTGGTGGGGCTGCAAATTGGTACAGCCACTATAGAAAACAGTATGGAGGTTTCTCAAAAAACAGAATTGATCTATCATGTGATCCAGCAATCACTCTACTGGGTATTTACCCCAAAGACTTGAAAACTCATATCCGAAAAGATATTTGCGCACCAATGTTCATAGCAGCATTATTCACGGTGCCCAGGACATGGTAGCAACTGAAGTGTCCTACAATAAATGATTGGCTAAAGAAGTTGTGGCACATATATACAATGGAATATTACTCAGCCATAAGAAGATGAAATACTGCCATTTGTGACAACATGGGTAGACCTCGAGATAATCATGCTAAGCGAAATAAGCCAGACTGAAAAAGTTGAAAATCACATGATATCACTTATATGTGGGATATAAACCTAAAAGCAACAAATGAACAGGACAGAGGCTCAGGGACATGGACAATGGACTAGTGGTTATGAGAGGGTAAGGGATGGAGGAGGAGGGAGGAGGTAGACGGGGTAAAGGGGATCGAATATAGGAGGGTTAGGGGAGGGTGAAGTGGGTAAAGGGAATCAAATATATGGTAGTTGAAAGAAACTGGACTCTGGGTGGTATTTGTACAATAGAATAAATAGATGTCAAATTATGTCGTACACCTGAAAATTATATAATGGTACTAACCAATGTTACCCCAGTACTCTTTAAAAAAAAAAAAAAAAAAGAAAGGCAAGTTTGCAATTAGTTGCTTGCCTGACATGGCAGCAAATGTTAATAAAATTGCAAAAAAAAAAATGTATAAAATAAGTAAGATAATGATTTTCCAACTGGCTTATTCCAGTTCAGGGTCATGAGTGGCCAGAACCTATCCTCGCAGCTCAGGGAGCAAGGCGGAATGCCACCCTGAAGAGGGTGCCCTTCTAACACAGAGCACACTCACACAGATTCACTCAGACTGAGGCAATGTAGACACGCCATTCGCCTCACATGCTCATCTTTGGAATATGGGAGAAAATATGCGTATCCAGAGAAAACCCACACAGACATGGGGAGGACATACAAACTCTACACAAACAGTGGCCCCTGCTGGGAATTTTTTTTCCTTATTAATGTTATAATGAAATGACATTGAATAAAACGATATTATTCGAGAACCTGTTGTGTATATTATATCATATATATAAAATACACACACAGTGGAATATTATTCATCTATAAAAAAGAAATAAATCCTGCCATTGGAAACTGTATGAATGGACCTTGAGAGCATTATGCTAAGTGAGCTAAATCAGAGACAAATACTGTATGATCTTACCGATACTCAGAATCTAAAAAGGCCAAACTCACAGAAACGGAAAGTAGAATGGTGGCTGTCAACCGCTGAAGGATGAGGGAAATGGGGCGATGTTGGTGTAAGGATATAAACTTCCAGTTTTAAGATGAAAATGTTTTGAGGATCTGATGCACAGTATTATGGCTATAGTTAACAATAGTGTTTTACAAGCATGAAAGTTCCTAAGAAAATAAATATTAAAAGTTCATACCACACACGGGAAAAGGTAATGATGTGAGCTAATGGAAGTGTTAACTATCCTTATATCGCAATAATTTCACAATATATATTGCATCGTATAGCTTAAATTTAAATAATATTTTATGTCAATTATTCTCAGCAAAGCTGGGGGGAAAATAACAGTACGTGACATTATGTACGCTCCTAAGGCTGTTCTTCAAGGGAAAGGTTCCAGGGACAGGCAGAGGTGGTCTCCTGAGATGAATTCTAGACACCTCACTACTGCTAGGAGGAACTGGCCTCGTGACTATAAAATGGAACAGCACATTTCAGTTGCTGTGGCCTTGGATGTTGGTAGGTCTTGGACCTTGGCAGATCTGGGAGTGGGGCCCTGAGTCCCTCGCCAGAAGCCAGCAGAAACTAACCACTACCTCCTACCTCCCGGGAGGGGAGAGACCTACTGTCCTGCGCATGCGCAGTTCACCCCCCACCCCAGCCTCGGCCATCCCTCCCCTGCACCGCTTTTGGGCTGGAGCATGGTTCCCCACACTTTGCAGGCCCCCTGCAGTGAGTTGCTTCTGCACCGTGACAATAACTGGGGCTTTCAGGGAAGCTTCAATGAGTATTGGGTTTTGCTTGATAAGCGGCGAAAGCGAGACTCCTTACAGAGTATGGGAGAAGGAGCCTCCAACACCTGGGGCAACCAGGTGTTTCCCATCCCAGGTCTTTAATTATGATGTAGAGTTTTGCTTATTGGTATAGACAAATTTCTTTTTAATATTGTTAAGTCAAAGAGCTCTTCCTAGTATGATTCCATTCTCCGAAAGGAATATGAGAAATAATTCTGGAAGGATACACATTAAAATGACACTACTTATTTTAAGTAGCCACCATATGTGTATATTTTTTAAAATCTTAATATCCTCTTATACATTTCTGATTTTTATGTCTTCTTTACTTCATTTTTTCTGAGTATGTATGAAAGTAATAATTTTATAATAAAAACTTTACTTTTGATTCATAAATTCACAAAGAACTGGAGAATGTTGGCATTATTTTATGTCTATAAAGCTACCTTTACTTAGTTTTTATGCCAGTGTCAGGATGACATATCCAGAGTCAAGTTAGCTTGATTCAGCACCTAATCCTTGGATTTGAAATCCAGCTTGAATCGATGTGACGGAATCAGTATGTTGCTCATTTACTAAAAGAGCCAGCCTTTTTCATCTATACACTAGGGCTTGAAGTGGTCAATTATAGTCATCTCACTTCGCTCTCTCTGGAAGTGCTTTGACTCTGGGCCCATTAAGAGCTCCAGCTTGAGTAGTGAGTGATGAGCTGTAATGAGCCCAGGAATGTTCACATACACTTACACAAGTGGAGTGATGGTAGGTAGGAGAACAAAGGGATCTAGAGATCTGCTCTAAGTAGAGAGAGATTTAGGGAAGATGGGGAAATGAACAGCAATAGGGATAGACATAGAGATGGGAGCAGGGAAAATAGAAAGGAGAAAAAGAAGAGAAGGAGATACAAAATGAGGAAAAAAGTGCTGTAGAAGATATTTCAGAGTTCGTGTCCCTCAGAAGAAACGAAATAACACTAAAGTTGAGCTTGGTGATGATTACAAGTATGTAAATAGGTAAAAATTCATTGAACCACACCCATATGGTTTGTATACTGTATTACATGTGTGTTATATCTTAATTTTTAAAAATACATCAAGCTCCAGGTAGGAAGGGGAGTCAAAGAGAATCCACACACATGAATAGGGAGCAAAGTAAAAGGAAGCAAAAAGCAGAAGAAAAACCCGCGGCATCCCCCCCAAAAAATATCAACTAACAATTGCTTTTCCTTCTTTCACCTCAGGCTTGGCTACTATCTTAATCATCAAGATAGAAATAACTTGATAGTTATATCAATGTGAACATGAACAAAAGATTCTGATTTAGAGCACCAAAATACTTCAAACAACACAATATAAAGATGATTTTTTTTTTTAGCCCCAGACTAAGAAATACTAAAGCATTTCTTGGATAAACAAATTACATTCAAAAATCATTAATGTTTCCTTGAAGGTGAAACTTTGGGCTCTGGTGTTCGTATTAAGTTATATTTGCAAAAAGCTTAAGCTCTCAATAAAAGCTGTTATTGTTATTGCATGCTTCTATAGTTGGAAGCCCTCACATTTTACAAGGGAAGGGAGGGAAGAAATATTTATTGCCTAAATAATTGCAATTCAATGATGCTATGAGGAATTCAAGGCAATAGCACTTCAAGTTCCTTCTCTAGAGAAGCCACACTGTTTTAAAACTGAATACTGTAGGGGTCCTTTAGAAATTAACCTTTGGTATGAACTATCTGGGGACCAAGCACTAGGGTGATTTGCTGGACATAGGATTGTTGTCATTTTCTTTAATGAAAGGGTTACTTATCAGCCTTCCGGAGAGATTTTCTGCAGTTCTTTGTTTCATGTAATGCAAGTGTGATCCTTGAAGGATAAACCCAGCCCTTCTTGCTCATGATGTCTCTGGCCCAAAGGGCTGTCTCACTACAAACTCCTCATTCTGTCACACTAATGCACTTTTGCCAGAAATCCCTATCTATCCTCTAATAATGTCCATTGTGCATTGTTTGTAAATGAAACAAAATTCATTTGCAGTTATGGAACTTATCCAATTCTCAGTCTCTAAGGGCCAAACTTTTAATAATATCTCCAGTGAGGACATTCAGTCTTTACTAAAAATTTCACTGGACATTATTAATTTGTGCTAATCTCCTGAGCTAACCACTTAAAGTTAAAATTAACCAAGTCACACACAGACATTAATAATTTTAGCTCTATAAAATGAAAAGACACAAACAGTAAACAAGATAGCAATAATTATTACAAAATCACTACTCTAGTATAACTAAATTTCATAATATCTATAAAAGCATCAACTATTAATGAAAGCTTATCTTGGTTGCCTTCATACAGTGTTTCTATTTTGAGAAAAAAAAACTGTTCACTGGTTTGACCAAGTTCTCTTACTATTCATGAGACATTTTTACACTTTTTTTTTTTCATTTTTACAGTTTTCTGTGCTTCCAGCTCAGTGTTATGGTATACTTCTGACCACCTATTTACTACAAGTGACACCTGGCTCTACAGTGCCACAGGACCCGCTCAATTAATATTTCATCGGATGGAAAGTACCATCTCAGAATGTATGGTCAATTGTAGAAAAAGTAAATTTTACACATTAATCAAAATATGAAAAATAATTTGATCACAATTTATCTTATTGGTTTCAAGTTTGGCCCCCTTGTGCAGAGCCAGTAACATATGACTGAGAATCACAGATACAGTCCTGAGTAATAGCAGAAGAGACTGACATAAGAGGCATTATAAAGGAACTTAGTGGAAACTTGATGACAAGATGGAAAAAGGGAGTGAGGATAATGGCAGATGCCACAGATGACCTTGAAGGTTTGAAAGTGGGGATATTGAATGTCTCCTCATTGCTCTTGGGATACACTTGGGATCTCAAGCCTGGAATAAAAGGCCCTGTGATATCTGACTTCTGACTCCCATTCTACTCTCACTTATCGCTATTATCTCTCAAATTTACTAGCTACAGGTGCAGGCTTTTCAGTTCTCAGAAACCACTAGGCTACTTCCCAACTCAGAGTTCCAAATGCTATCTATGGCATAAATGCCATGTGTCTTGCTTCTTCCCCTATTATCTGGTTAATTCATATACTCTCTAGGCTTCAGCTTATGTGGTGTTTTCTCTCCTCCCACCCCAAGACTAGGGTAAGACCCCTGTTATAGGCATCCATAGCTTTCTGTACTCTTCTTCATAGCACTTAATACAGTTGTAATGATTTGTTTAATATGTCTCTCTCCTCACTAATTGATGATAAGCTCCATAAGATTAAAGACCATGTTCGACTTGCTCATTGCCCACCCCAAGATACTGACACAGAGTGTGGCATTTAATAAGCAGTTGACACTCTGTTCATAAAGCATGGAAGGATATTTGAGTGAATAAATATTACCTATCAACTGGAATACTGTTCCCCTCTCTTCTTCACCTGTTATCTGGTTAACTCTTATGTACCTCCAGGTCTCAGTTTATGTATTGTATTCTCAGGGATGCCTTCCCTAACCGATCTCTGTCACATGCTGTGACAGCTTAGGGGAGTGAGGAGGAAAAGCTCCTTCAGAGTACAAGGCAATCTCCCTTTCAAATATGGCTAGTTTAGAGCTATGCTTAGATATTATGGAAATACCTCCACAGACATCAGTTATGTGGAACGATTAGGGCTGCAAATGAAGGCTTGAGAGCCAGTGCATCCAGTTGTGAGTTACCATTTCTAACAGAAAAAAACAGTCAGAGATGGAACTTCAAAAAGTGCCTATGTTGAGCTGGAAAGTTTTAAAAGGAAATAATGTTTAAACTTTCAAATACTTTAAAGGGGTCAAGGAGAACAAAGGTTCCGGAAAGATAATTGGATTGGTGGTCATTGGGGAGTGCAGCTTTTACAAAATGATGGGAAAATAGCCGGTATAAAATATTTTTGAAGAAGTTTGATGCTAAAAATTGAGAGAAATGAGATAGGAACTACAGAGTTGAGAGTGAGGTCAATTAAATTTTTACGAAATAGGACAGAACTATGCAGCTTTTGGAAAAAACACCTTTTACATTGGCCAAGTCTGAATTCAGTTTAGACTTTTGACTACCTTTTTTTTTTTTTTAGGAATACTGTCTCCTTGGATTTTACTATCTCTCTTCCTTCTCTTTCTTTGTTCTTCCTTTCGCTCCCTACCCCTAGACTTGTGCCGTTCAATAGGTAGTGACAAAACACATGGCTATTGAATACTTAAACTGTATATAGCCTGAATTACATGTACTATAAGTGTAATTATATGAAAAGTAATGTAAATATTTTATTAATAATTTTTATATTGATTATATGTTAAAATGATATTTTAGATGTAGTTAGTTAAATAAAATATGTTATTAAAATTAACTTCATATGTATTTTTTACTATCTTTAAATGTGGTAGCTTAGGAAAATTTTTATTACATATGTAGCTCACATTATATTTCTACTGGCAGCACTTCTTTAGACTTTATTACGTATATCGTTCCTCTAGACTTCAGAAACCACCTCTAGACAATTGACGCATAAACATACATCTTCACATAAACGTATGGTTAGACCTCTCCTCTGAGCCCCAAACCATTATGTTCAATTGCCAATTAGACATCTTTTAAAATTCTCAAAATAGAATTTCACCCCATAGGAAGCTTGTGTAAAATCAAACTTATCTCCTGCTCTCCTCCTTCCCCAAACCTGACCCTTTTCCAGTGTTTCCAGTCTCAGTGAGTGTTGACATCACCCTGTTGCATAAACCAGAATTTTAGATCCTTCTTCTTTGAACCCTACATCCAATCTATCATGAATTCTTGCTCATTTCATATCCTAAATATTTCTCCAATTTGTTCATTCCACTCATCTCCACCACCCAGTCCATTCCACCATAATCTCTTTCCTGGGTAATTTCAGTAGTTTTTTCCACATCCAGTTTTGCCAGCTTCCAATCTGTTCTCCACACTTTGGCAAGAATTAAGTTATAAAATTTAAACCTGATCATATCAGCCTCCTTTATAAAAACTTTCCATGGATTCTTATTGCTGTTAGAATAAAGACCCAAATTTGTAATATCGTTTTCAATACCCCTACATTCTCTGTCCCCTGCCCACCTCTCCACCCTCCCTTATACCATTTTCCCCTAACTCGCCATTCCTCACTGACCCTCTTTCAGTACCTTGAAATTGTACTGTTGCCTCCAGAAATAGGGCCTTCGTATATGTTCTTTTCACAAGTCACCCACTTCTCCTTTTCCTGGTAAATCCTCTTCAGCCTCTAAATTTCAGCTCAGTCATAACTTCTTTAAGGAAATCACTCCCCGACTACCACAAGTAATAATAACAGTGGAGTGGCAGTGGTAGTGATGATAGCATGTAGCATATATTGAGGACTTATTATATACTTGTCTCTCTTCTAGTATCTTACACACAATTTGTTAAGTTTTAAAACTACTTTTTAATCTCCATTTTTCAGAGTGTACTCCATTAAAATATCCATTTCCTAAGGAGGATATTGATGCACAGACAGGTTAAATAATATTCCTATGATCTGCTAGAAAGTAGTATGGTCAAGATTCAAAATCAGATATCTTGGTTCCAGACCCCACAGGGTTAAAAACTACTTTAATTGTCTTTTCAGACTAAGCTAAACCTCCCTGCTATGTCTCATATCTCTATTAACCTTGCCTTCATAATAATGATGTTATAATTTTAAATTCATTTGGGTGGTTATTTGGTTATTGTCTCTCTCTCATAATTTCTCCAAAGGTTTTAAGAAGAGAGGAGGCATATATAACCGTATCAGCTTTTGTTTATTGTTTAACCATAGTACCTAGCACTGTGGCTGACATAAAGTAGACACACAATATATTTGAATAAAATGATACAAAATAAATGTACATATATGAAGAAGAAAGGAAGGAAGTAGGTTCCATATTTCCAGTTGTTATTTCTTTATTGAGCACAGCTTAGTGTACCATTTTCTATCTACTAATTCCTACATCTGTCTTAGGAATTTGACTTTTACACTAACAACAATAAACTCAGAGATCCTGTCTGGTGTGTACCAAATGACTTTAGGACTTCTCCTGAATAATTATTTGATTATGAAGAGCTGATTCATTCAATATTTATTTTAGGCAGAGGTGTGAAAACTAAATCAACCATTAAGTAATAAACCGATAACAAAATTATTACTACCAAGTTTGCTAACACACCCTATATTCCAACTAGACTAGGGACTACTTTCCATTCCTCAACACTTCATGAGCTTTCATACCTCTGATACTTTGCTTAGCATTCCCTTTTCAATTCTTCTCTTCTGAGAAAATGTCTACATGCCTTTCAAGGCCAGGGTCAAATCTCTTCTCCTGGGTAACCTGTAATAAAGCACCCCTACTGTTTTTTGTTTGTTTGTGTGTGTGTTTGTGTTTCTTATATAAGTGCAGGGACTAACTACAGCATGGTTGCTCTGTTGAGGATATGGCTATATCATTATAGTTAAAATCGGAAGTTCCCTGAAGGGGTGGGCATTCCTAATGTCAATCACATGGGGAAGAGCTAAACCCTCAGACAAGAGACCAAGAGTGGAGCTCTGGCCCACTCTTCTGTCTCTCACTCTTGGAAATAGATCTCCTGGGGCTGAGCCATGCATAAACTTCCAGTCACTGGGAGAAAAGACAGCATATGCCTCTCAGAGGTAGGCTTAGAGATAGGTAAGGAGGCCTCACTATAGGGAACCATAAATGCAAGATGAAACTCACTCATATAAACCAGATTATCAGGATCAGCAGCCTTCAGACTATTTCAACACCCTGATCTGTCACAGTCAGTTATGAGATGCCTTATAATTAACACATTCCTACTAATAATGTACCATAGTTTAATATGATTTACTTTTTATATAACTAGAGTGGATTCCAGATTATCTTAATATTAATACCTTCTTTATTCCTTTACGTTGTGATACGCTATCTTGAATGGAAGAAAATGAAGAGGAATCATAGATAAGCTAGTGGGTAATTGCTCATTCATTACATGAGGAAATCCATGGAGGTGTGTCAAACAGTCAACCTTGTCTGCCAACTTGCTTTCTCAGTGGGAAGAAAGAGTTGAGAACTATTTCTCTGGTTGTATATTACTATATTTTGTTTTCCAACCCCAGTCAAAGAGTGATCCCTCTAATTTCTCTGTGCTTCAGGGAAACATTTGGGCCAGAACGAATGGGAGAACAATGCCTTCTTGTAGTCACCATGGTTTTGGCAGCAGTGGTGACTACTTTCCCAGAGGAAAAATGAGTATCTGGGAACAGGTTTATGTGCTGTGGAGATTTCCTCCTCCCACAAGAAGATTTGCTCTTTACTGCCAAACTAGAGTGTTACTTTATTATGGAAAAGGCACTTTTCTTACAGAAAGCATTTTTAATACCCCCAGGAAAATTAACTCATTCCTATGTGTTCTCCCATAGTTCTGAATGCATGACTATACTATATTCTATCACTTTGCATCCTAATTATTTTTTTACATGACTGCCTTCCAGGAACTGGAGCTTACAGTGCCTTGGATTAGTATTGCTTATTAACACTATGCTCGAATAAAACACTATCAATTTTTGGTTGAACACGACCAACAAAGCAAACAAACCTTCATCACGTTAAATATGGGGTCTTTCTTTTTTTTGTCTTGGGTTTTTTTTTTAAATAACAATCTTAGTTTAAGACATTATTTTTTCATTCCGCAGCTTTAATTTCACATGGTATATAAGGGGCACTCAAACATTTGTTAATTAATTTATCATCTATGCCTTACTAACATACAAAACGTGACATAGAGAATAAAGCAATGAGTCATACCCTGAGTTGTTTTTCTGAAACTCAAATTTTATGGAAACAGCCCTTGAAAAGTTTATTCAAGGCCTAGTAAATAAAATTCAAGCTCCCTGATTTTTAAGATGCTTCTACTCCCACCAGGCATTTTGTAAGCCAGAAAATATGGCCTAATATAAACCAGAGTTCAAGAGGCCTGTCTTCCAGTCACCTTTCTCTTTTCTAGCTTCCTACTCTTCCTAGATTATTTTACTCAGTTTCAAGGCTTTAAAGATATATATATATATATATATATATATATATATATATATATATATATATATATATATATATACACACATATATATACACACACACATATATATACGTATATATGTACACTATGACTTCTAATCTCTATGTCTTTTATATCCAATTGCCTGTTAGACATCTCCACTTAGATAACTGAACATGGATAAAATAAAACTTGTATTTCTAAATTCAAACTTCCCCCACCCCAAGAAAGTTTTCCCCTTCAGTTTTCTTCAACTCAATAAATACTATTACCTCCCCCCAGATGCTCAAGGCAAAAAAATCTAGGCATTTTCCTTGCCAGCTTTTTTCCCCCTCATACCTACCCCTCAAATGTAAATATCAGAAAATCCTGTTGTCTCATCGCCCAAAACATAACCCAAACCCATCTATATTTTTCCATCTCTACTACTATCCAAATTCTGAACTACTGAAATATACTCCTAGCTAGAGATCTCCCTACTTCCACCCTTACCCTTCATGATCCATTTCCTGAAGATGTAAATATGTTATGTTTCATGGCAAAGGGGAATTAAATAATCCTGGATTATCCAGTGAGTCCAATGTAATATTTAAATGCTAAAAACAGAAGCAGAAGAGTCAGAATCAGAATGGTACGATGTGAAAAAGATTTACCTGGCTACTTCAGTCTTTGAAGTGTAAGTGGGCCCTGAGCCAAGAAATATAGACAGACTCTAGAAGCTGGAAAAGGCAAAGAAGTGGATTCTTCCATCAAGCCTCCAGAAGGGCATTGACACCTTAATTATAGCCCAGAGAGACTCATTTTAGACTTCTCACCTCAAGAACTGTGAGAGAATAAATTTATCTGGTTTTAAACTACTGAGTTTGTGGCAATTTGTTATAATAGCAATAGAAAACTAATACACCCTCTCAAGGCTTAGGAGAGCATTTAAAACAAAATGCAAACTCCACACTCTATGTTACAAACTGTACAAGATCAGTGCTTCAATCTCATCACCAACCACTTTTCCCTGCCTTTTATGAGTTTCTCAAACATGCAAAGCTTATTTCTGCCTTAAGAAATTTTTACTAACTCTCCTCTGTACCTAACATGCTCTTTCCTTAAAGTCCATGACTAGCTTCTTGTTACTCATGTCTCAGCCTGACTGTTTCCCTTTTCCTACAGACCTTTTCTAACCATCTAATCTAAAGTAATTCCCAGTCATTCTTTGTCACATTGGTCTATTTTACGTTCAGCATAGCATTTACTAGTTTTCGCTATTTTTCTTATTTATGTATTTATTTATATTTGCCTCCCCAATCTCCTCTATAAAAATATAAGGTCCATGAGAACAGAATCTATAATTGTGATGACACATAGTTGTTGGTTCACAGTCTCCTTTACACAGATGGCAAGGAGAAACCAAAGAAAAAGGCTCCAGATTGGCAGATGGTAGTTTTAGGAAGCAAGGGAACTTACCAGGTTTGTCTGTGGTGACCACAAAACAAATAGACCTGTCTGCCAGAATCTTAAGTTTATATAGAGGCCTTCACTGAGTTCAGTCATGTATTCAGTTCAGATGGTCTCAACAACACGTTACTCCATCAAGCCTTCATCTTTGAGAAGAGCTCCCACTGTTGGAACAGTGAGCAGAATGTACATTCCAAGGGCAGGGGAGAGGATGTGGACCTGGGTCCAGTTCGTGGGGCAACCCACAGTCACGTCCGCTGATGACCTTCTACAACAATAGTAGGCACTATAAAGTACTTATTGTATAAATTTATGAATAAATGGTGCAATGAATGGCAGCCATTTTGTAGTACTGAATGTAAGGATTTTTAAAAAATTTTAAGCAGCATAAAAATTTTCATAAATTTACAGGAAAATTAAAACAACAGAAAATGAGCTACATGAGTTTTTTCACTGAGTCCATAAATCCTCACTGACCCCACATTGTTTCATAGATAAGAGGTAAGCTAGGAGCAATATTCATCATTCTTCCACAATTCTTTTGGTAGACTCTTTTCCCCAACAAATCTTACAAGCACTCATTATAAGAGAAAGTTTCCCCATGTTGCCATATCAGCACAGACTTGGTTTTGCATTATCATAGAAATGTATTTTCACCTGAAATAATTGCATTGCTCTAGAATTTAATTCTCAAGGCAGGGATTTTTTTCTGCTTTGTTCTTTGCTGTGTATTCAGAGTACATCTCAAAAATATGCATAATCCTGTTATCGGTGAACTTGTAATCAAACTGAGAAGAATGAGACTTACACCCACGAAATGCCAGAGGATTGTACAAAGCATATATTGCGAGCTGGGAGGTGTTATATGGGCAACAAGAGCTTGGGAAGTTGGGAAGATGATAGATGGGCGTGTCTTAAAGAACTTGGATAGACCTTGGTCAGAAGGAGTAGGATTTGGATAAATAAAGGTACATGATGAAGGTAATACAGATAGGATAAAATGCACCAAATGAAGAAAGAAAGTAATTTATTTAGAGAACCATAAGGAGAAGGGCTTGGCTTAGGGATGGTACATGCTGAGTGCAAAACATAAGGAAGTAAACTCAAATGATGTAGTTAGAAAAATCAAGATAATTAACCAAACAAATTGAAACTTGAGATTGATGGGAAAAATGGATTCATAACACTATAAGTGATGGAAGAGTCTTAAATAAGAAAGTATTTTGAGGAAAGGAGTCTTGAGAATCAAGAAAAATTTAGATTATTCAGTAACTAGAGTACATCAGATTAAAGGCATAAAAAATATAATTTCAAAGGAAGATTCCAGAAATTGTATAATGACTTTAAAAGAAGTGAGAAGGGTGCTACTTTATGATCTCTGCTCACATCACACCTTCTCTCCTATGAGGTAACAAATCCCAGCTCATTTCCCACTTCTTCTATAATGCCTTTGCTGACCAATACAGTGGGAATTTTTGCTTCCAACTTAGGACATTATATTCAGATTTCTAAGAAGGATAAATTCATTAACTCAAATGAATTAATATCAAAACATGGCCTTTAGAGATGAGAAGTCAAAATGATGAGAAGTCAAAGAAGCTCTTATGACCACATCAAAGTTGTGACAGAAACACAGAGCAAACAGCAAGCAGAGTTGCCTGGTGTCTAGATGAACAAGCCCTACAACTAGAGAGAAAGATAAAAAATCACAGAGACTAAAGGACATGGACATGGACAATGGTCTTGTGGTTACCAGAATGGTAGGGTGGTGGGGGGAGGGGAGTAGACGGGGGAAAAAAAATCTAAATCATTCTTCAATTAAATAATTAATTAATTAGTTAAAATAAATAAAATAAAATTTCACTACAAAAAAAATCACTCTGCAACAGTAGGAAGTAGAAGGGGATGAAACACGAGGCTGCCCTGGTCCTGTCCTGAGCAGCTGAGTGGAACGGAGGCTGTGGCAGCAGTAGCCGGCAGCAGCAGCTGGCAGCTCCAGATGCCTCTTAAAGGGACCGTGTCTACAACTGGACTTTTGTGGTGATAGACCTGCTCGCTCTGAGCATCAGCTCCGGGTTGGCTGCTGGGGAGCACCAGGGACTTACAGGGTTATGCTGAGTTTTCGGAGCAAGGGCCGGAAGCAAGATTCTCTCCCAGGCAGAAGTACTGGCAGTATCCATTGCTCCTCTATTGAGCACTTCCCACTCCAGTGTACAGACTCAGCACTGCCATAGCTGAGAGATATCATTGAACTGGATAACAGAAGTTGCTTCACCCAGAGGATTCCCTGAAACTCCACCTCCCTCAATTCATGGCCTCTCCCAAGCCACATCCAATTTTGTCCTTAGCCAGTCCTATGTCCCTTGCTGAGCAGCTCCAAGACCCACACTGGTGGCAGCTGACCTCATTTTCTCACATAGCCTCTTGAGGCAACTATAAGCACAGCATCTGTCAATTGCTTGCTGAATTTTAACAGGTAACCATGGAGAGGCACAGGCTGGGGCCAAACTTGGTCTGCAGCTGAACCCCTCTTAGGACTGTGCCTCTGGACACCTACTACACACCCACTGCACTAATAAAACAGGGAGACTTCAGAGCTTTGCTTAGTACATAGAAACAGACACAGAAAAGCAGCCAAAATGGGAAGACAAAGAAGCAGAAACCACATGAGAGAACAGAAAAGAGATCCAGGAATATGGAGCCAAACTGTCTAACAGAAGCAGAGTTCAAAATACTGATTCTAGAGACGCTCAATGAACTTAGAGGAAGTGTAGATGAACTCAGTGAGAACTTTAACAAAGAGATAAAACACATAAAAATGGAGATGGAAATTATAAAAGGGAACCAGTTAGAAATGAAGAACACATTATCTGGGATGAAGAGTATATTAGAAGGAATTAACAGAGTGGATGAAGATGAGGATTGAATCACCAATACAGAGAAGCCAAAGACACTAAATCAGAATGGCAAGAGAAAAGAAGCCAAGAATATAGTAATAATTTAAGGAGTCTTTGGGAAAAAAATTAAGTGTAAAAACATACATGTTATAGGGGTACCAGAAGGAGGAAAGGGAGAACCAAAAGTGGAAAAGCTATTTGAAGAAATAATGATGGAAAACTTCCCTAACCTGGTGAAGGAAATAGACATACAACCCCAAGAAGATCACAGAGTCCCAAGAAAAAGAAACCCAAAGAGGCCCACACCAAGACACATCATAATTAAAATGCCAAAGATTCAATACAAAGAGAGAATCTTAAAAGCAGCAAGAGAAAAGCAGTTAGTTACCTACAAGGAAGCACCCATAAGACTGGCAGCTGCTTTCTCAAAAGGAACTATGCAGGATAGAAAGGCTTGGGCCAAAATATTCTTTGCTAGATACTTTATTTAACAAAGTTATCATTTAGAGTTGAAGAACAGATAAAAAGCTTTCCAGACAAAAACAAGCTAAAGGAATTCATCAACACCAAGCCACTATTACAGAAAATGTTGGAGGGACTTCTTTAAGAAGAAAAACCATAAGAACCATATGATCATATCAATAGATGCAGAAAAAGCCTTCGACAAGATACAGCATCCAGTTATGATCAAAACATTCAACAAAATTAGTATAAAAGAAAAGTACCTTAACATAATAAAGGCCATCTATGACAAACCCTCAGCCAACATTATTCTTAATGGTGAAAAGCTAAAAACCTCTCTAAGATCAGGAACAAGGCAAAGCTGTCCACTGTCGCCACTGTTATTCAATGTAACATTGGAGGTCTGAGTGAGTGCAATCAGACAAGAGAAAGATATAAAAGTTATCCAAATAGAAAAAAAAGAAGTCAAACTGTCACTATTTGTGGATGACATGATTCTCTATATAGAAAATCCTAAGGACTCCACAAGGACACTACTAGAAACAATAAGCAAATACAGTAGTTTCTGGATACAAAATCAATGTTAAAAATCCATAGCGTTCCTATACTCCAGTAATGAAGTGTCAGAAAAAGAAGTGGAAAAAATAATTCCTTTTGCAATTGCAGCAATAAGAATAAAATACCTAGGAATAAATCTAATGAAAAGTGAAGAACCTATATGATGAAAACTACAAGATTCTATTAAAAGAAATCGAAAAAGATACAAAGAAATGGAAAGATATTCCATGTTCTTGGATTGGAAGACTCAATATAGTTAAAATAACCATATTACCTAAAGCATTATATAGATTTCGTGCAATCCCCATCAAAATTCCATCAGCAGTTTTTAAGTAAATAGAACAAAAAATCATCAGATTTGTATGGAAGCACAAAGGACCCCGAATTGCCAAAACCATCCTGAGAAAAAAAGAACAAGGCTGGAGGCATCACTCTGCCCGACTTCAAATTATACCTCAAAGCGACTGTAATCAAAATGGCATGGTATTGGCAGTGAAACAGATACACAGACCAGTGGAACAAAATCAAGAGTCCAGAAGTAAACCTATATTTATGGGAAAATGATTTTTGACAAAAAAGCCAAAAACATACAGTGCAGAAAGGAAAGCCTCTTCAACAAATGGTGCTGGGAGAACTGGAAAGCCACCTGCAGAAGAATGAAACTAGACTGTTGTCTATCACCACACACCAAAATTAACTCAAAATGGATTAAGGACCTGAATATAAGATCTGAAACAATAAAATGCATAGAAGAAAACATATGATCTAAACTCAAAGACCTTGGGCTTAAAGAAGATTTTATGAATTTGACTTCAAAGGCAAGGGAAATAAAAGCTAAAATAAATGAATGGAACTACATCAAACTAAAGAGATTTTCACAGCAAAAGAAATCTTCAACCAGATAAAGAGACAACCATCCAAACAAGAAAATATATTTGCAAGCAATGCCTTCTCCAGTAAGGGCCTAAAATCCAAAATATACAAAGAACTCATACAACTCAGTAACAACAAAAAAAAGAAACGATCCAATCAAAAAATGAGCAGAGGACCTGAACAGACACTTCTCCCTAGAGGACAGACAAATGGCCAACAAATAAATGAAAAGATGCTCAACATCGCTAGCTATTAGGAAATGCAAATCAAAACCACAATGAGATACCATCTCGCACCTGTTAGAATAGATAATCAATGGGATGGGTAATAACAAGTGTTGTAGATGATGCAGAGAAAAAAGGAACCCTCATACACTGCTGGGGGGACTGCAAATTGGTACAGCCACTATGGAAAATAGCATGGAGGTTCCTCAAAAAACTAAGAATCGATTTACCATATGATCTAGCAATCCCTTTACTGAGTATTTATTTACCCCAAAGACTTAAAAACTCATATCCATAAAGATATTTGTACACCAATGTTCATAGCAGCATTATTCACAGTAGCCAGGACATGGAAGCAACCAAAGTGTTCTACAGTAAATGATCGGCTAAAGAAACGGTGATACATATATACAATGGAATATTATTCAGCCATTAGAAGAGATGAAATACTGCCATTTGTGACAACATGGATAGATCTTGAGATAATCATGCTAAGCGAAATAAGCCAGACAAAAAGAGTTGAAAATCACATGATATCACTTATATGTGGGATATAAACCTAAAAGCAACCAATGAATAGGACAAACCAACAGATATTCATGGACATGAATTATAGACTAGTGGTTACCAGAGGGTAGCGGGTGGAGGAGGAAGGTGTAGGTAGACCTTTAAAGAGGGTCAAATATAGGGGGAGAGTGAAGTGGGTAAAGGGGATCAAATATATGGTAGCTAAAGGAAACTGGACTTTGAGTGGAAAGCAGAATAGAATATATAGATGTCAAATTATAATGTACACCTGAAAATTATATAATTGTATTAACCAATGTTATCCCAATAAACTTAAATTAAAAAAAGGAACCCAACAACACTATAGAAAGTCATTAACATACAAGAGAAGAGAGCAAGAGATTAAGTAACAGAGAAGGACTACAAAAACAATCAGGAAACAATAAAATGGCAATCACTACATACCTAACAGTAACTACATTAAATGAAAATGGATTAAATGTTTCAACCAAATGACAAATGGATAAAGAAGTGGTACATATATACAATGGAATATTACTCAGCTGTAAAATGAATGCAATCTTACCATTTTTGACAACATGGTTGGACCTAAGGGTATTAAGCTAAGTGAAATAAGACAGACAGAGGAAGACAAGTACCTTTTAATTTCACTTTGATGTGGAATCTAAAAAACAAAATAAACAAATGTCTACCATAATTGAAAAAAAATTTTTTTTAATTTAAATAATCATAGTTACAAGCATGTGTTAGAAGTGGTTTGTTAATTAGTCTATAGTGCCCAGTAGGTTGACTTGATTCTATAGGGAATTTTTTGCTGGTATTGAGGGAGTTTCAATATTATCTTCACAAACGGGTTTGAAGTTGGGAAGATATAAACATCTTTCTCTCCAAGCTGCATTTCACAAAGAAAATTAATAGGAGATGAATAATTGTCTTTGACATTTTCATTGTTGTACCTCGAGCTCTTCATGAACATTTATATATTATGGCATCTCTGCATCATCTTTTAGGAATTGGGTGAGACTGCAGTTCTTTATTTCATTGTCATTATTCTTTCTATGAAAAGTAATAGAAGATATCATTTTAGGACCAAAAGTTTCTTATGAGCTGTCAAAATATCTGTAAAATTTTTTTTCAGATGATTTATCCACCAAATGGAACAGAAAGCAATCCTGAACTGAATAGCTAAATAAACATTATGTTTAGCTCCTCTGAAAACTAGCCTTCTCACTTGCTTCTCAGGCTTGTAAAACTCACAGATACATTTTTAGTTTGTGGCTCTTTTCTGCCTTGCCTATCTTTATGTTAGTCATTAACGGTGGTCCATATTTTCTCTTCATTTGGTTTTCTATTTAAACAAAATTCATAATTTTTATTATAAATTCAATCCAGCATCATGGATATAACACCAGAATTAGAGGTCTATGTGTGAATGAACTAAGAATGACAGAGCTCTAACTTAAGAGGCACCAAATAAATACTTGTTGACTGAATGAATGATTGTGATCCCATACTGGGAAAATTAAATAGAGTCTATTTAAATTTGGAGTGGTTTTGAGAAAAGTATAATCTAAAGAGTTTATTAGGAATTTAGGGTGCTTTTGATGAATATATAATCAAGCAAAATAATGATAACAGACAGAAAGAGCAGAAATGGGATTTTAACTTACTATTTTATTATCCTACCCATGAATGTCTTAGGAGGAAATAATGATGTATTATTAGTACAAAAATACAGCCTATTTGTTGTTCAATACAAAAGATATAAAAGAATTCCTGAGAGGATGTAAAAACCCTTTTGAACCTGAACAAGTGTCTAGCTTTAAGAGATTTTAGTATAAAATATATTATGTATTTTTATTCTTAATTCTGTATAAAATTTCACTGTTAATACATTCAATTCTAAGGTATTTATGGGTAACAAATTATTGAACTAAGTCAACTGGTGTCTATGACCTTCAAGTAATTACATATTTTAAAATAAAACCACTTCAAAAAATTCCTTAATTCTCGAAATTATTTGCAATATAACTAATATTTTTAGGTGTCTTTTAAAAAAGGGAAACATTGTATCTTCATGTTTCCTGAGTAGGAGCATCTGAAATAGAGGAATATGACATTGTCATCCAGTACCAGTTTTCATGAATCTTAATTATTTTCTTTTTTAATTATTCTCCATTTTAGTGTTAAGCCTGAGTGGATATAATGGAGGAAAATAAGACGCTGGTGACTGAGTTTGTTCTCACAGGACTTACAGATCGCCCAGAGCTGCAGGCCCCCCTGTTCCTGGTGTTCTTGGTCATCTACCTCACCACCATGGTGGGCAACCTGGGACTGATTTTTCTCATCTGGAAGGACCCCCACCTTCACACCCCCATGTACTTATTCCTCGGCAGTTTAGCCTTTGCAGATGCCTGTTCTTCATCCTCTGTGACCCCCAGGATGCTTGTCAACATTTTAAACAAGAGTCAAATGATATCCCTCCTGGAGTGCATGGCTCAATACTATTTTTTTGGTTCCAGTGCCACCACAGAATGTTTACTCCTGGTAGTGATGGCCTATGACCGCTTTGTAGCCATATGCAAACCCCTTCTTTATCCAGTAGTGATGTCCAATAGACACTGCACTGGATTGATAAGTATGTCATATGTAATTGGTTTTCTGCATCCTGTTGTTCATGTAGGATTATTATTTAGATTAACCTTCTGCAGGTCCAATATAATACAGCATTTCTACTGTGAAATTTTGCCACTATATACAATTTCTTGCACTGACCCATCTATTAATGCATTGGTGATTTTTATTTTTGCTGCTTTTATACAAGCTTTTACTTTTATGACTATCATGGTCTCTTATACCCGTGTCCTCTTTGCCATCCTGAAAAAGAAGTCTGAAAAGGGCAGGAGCAAAGCCTTCTCCACATGCGGTGCCCACCTGCTCTCTGTCTCCCTGTTCTATGGCACTCTCTTCTTCATGTACGTGCGCCCTGGGTCTGGCCCAGATCAGTATCAGGATAAAATGTATTCACTGTTCTACACAATCATAATTCCCCTGCTAAACCCCTTTATTTACAGCCTAAGAAATAAGGAAGTTTTAGATGCCCTGAGAAAAGTGATAAAGAAATAAATATTTTCAGGAAACTTTCATTATTCTTTCCATTTTACTCTTTGTTTAAATAAGTGATACTATCTGGTCCTATGGAGACCCTCTTATGTTTATGCCTATACACGGGAAGCCTTGCTGACCACGTAGCTGAGATCCCTAGGACAGGAACAGGCTAGGTACTAGGGATGGCAACAGTTTTATAGTAGCAGGAAAGACTTTCATGTAAAATCCAGTTTTACTCAGCCAATCTTTGACAGACTGCAACATAGTCACAAAATTAGTTCAGGACAGAAGTCTTCTTAGAAGTGGGTAGACCCTTAAAAAAAGAGTAAAGAGTCTTTTGAGTTGACTAAAGTTTATACTAAGAAGCCAATGTAATGGGGACAGAAAGTATTCATTTTCTTTTCTGTTACCTCTTTGAATGAAGAGCTGGCTACATAGCTGGTATATGTCTGTCTTGGGGGTATATATGGATTTGCTATAGAAGCAGTACAAAGAGAAAGAAGGGATTCACCTTCTGACTTGAAAAATAGAAATTTGTCTTGAAAGAATATTTACCAAATTCCTTTATCTAACTCTTTAATGTGTTTAGAATTATGCTTGGAAGAATTAGATCACAGAGATCTTCTACTATAAGTAAAGATAGCCATGCCTGCTAGGCAGAATCTTGGTTCTTTATGGAACAAGAAGGATATAAAGTAAGAAAAGTAACAATAAGTCTGTATTTTTTCACCCAAGTGATGACGGGAGGAAGAAAAAGGAGACAGAAAGGAAAGGGAAACAGATGACTGCATCCCAATTTTGCTTTGCCAGGCTGCAATCTGGATTTGTGGAGGTGGTAGATAGTTTTGATGGAAGATGAGGAAGGCGAGCCCTCTACTCAGAGTCATTTGAAGAGTGGATACTACTTCGTGGTCTTCTCTGCACAACTCTGGGGCACAGCCTGCCACACAGGGGGATTGTGGTCTTGAAGTTTGGTTCTGTTTGCTCACTGAACTGAGGTATTTATTTCTCATGCAACACCCCACTGCTCTTAAAATGGCTTTTCTTTAAATGAAAAGGCCTACTCTTCTTTTTCACTATTTATAAAACAACAAGTAGCACTGTATAGAATTCCCTCTATGCTCTTGAGCAATATCTTTGAAGATGATTTTCAAGTTACTGTTATGCTAAGTAGCAGGACAACCTTTAGGATGGGAGGCATGAACAAAAACCATGAAAGACCACAGAGAATGAAATTTGCTCTTTTCTGAGAGTTACTCATGCAAATTTCCATATCTTAAATGTTTGTCAGAGGCAATCTTTGCAATTTAGGAGAACAGTTGTGGAAAATACATACATTTCCTCCCACCCCCTAACAGATTCTGTGATTTAACATTTTCTAAGTAGTCCAATTCCTGCAGGTAGTCTAAGCATCTCAGATAAAGGTAGTGCTAGATTGTGTTTTCTTCTGATGTTTAAAGGACTTGCAAGGGCTGTGGCCTTCTTTACAGTAAGCAGCTCTGACCAATTAGTCCTTTAGGGGTTCTCCCCACGAGAACAGAGGTGTCTGCCAGCTTCATGCACTGAAGAGGTTTGTAACCGAGAGATATATCAGACATATTTCATACGATTAGTGCCATTCTCAGAAACTCAAAGGCTGCAATGATGGTGGCCTCCATATATCCTTATTTAACCATCCTAGTATCTTCAAAAACCATTTAGGTCATGGCTGATAATGGTATAAACCACAAACTTAGCCATTTTGTAGTACCTACTGGTGTTTTTCCAGATATGTTACCCTTACTAGAACCCTTTAATACAATATCTGGTATGAGACATATGGCTATTAATGTAGAAATATATTCTTTTCAATACTGATTATGAATGAGAATCAGAAGAAACATTTTATATTTATTGGGAATGGGTAAAGGTATGAACTGATGGTTTTGCCCCAGGCTATGCATACTCTGCTCTGTGTCTGAAGGAATCTTTATTTTTTAGACATTTTGTAGAATAGCAGGCTGGTTTAGTATACTGATATCACGTTAATTGGACCTGCTAAGTAATCTGATTACTTTTGTAAAGTTCACGTGCTCCATAGGATGACAGATAAACCTATAAAAATTGTATATTAAAAGTGTATAATTATGTAACATGTGGCAAAATAATACACTTTAAAAGAAATTCTTGGTATCTAGAAAAAGAACAGCCACAGCTGGATCTGATGAAGAGAACAGAGTATCACTTGGAGACCCTAGCTTTTTGTTGAGATAAGGACTAGATAGGAATTGGATTTGACTCTCTTGAGAGGAGACTGAGAGTGTTCTCTATGTGGAAAGGAGGGTAAAACAAGTAAATGATAATCAGAACAAGTATAGTGGAAGAAACTGATTAGCAAATCCATTTTCTTTTCTTTTTTTTATTATTACTTTTTATTAAAGTTATTGGGGAGACATTGGTTAATAAAATCAAATAAGCTTAAGTATACAGTTCAACAATACGTCATATGTATATATTGCATTGTGTGTTCATTACCCAAAGTCAGATTTCCTTCCATCACCAAATATTTGACCACTTTTACGGCTACCTACCTCTCCCCTCCACCATTCCCTATTTTCTTTTCATCCTATACACACAGCCTACCTTTTCTGTAGACTATAGTCAAATGACGAGTTAAGATTTAAAGTAATACGTGTCACTTACATATCTAGCTCATAAGCACCTCACATAAGAAACCCCCTGTGACCTTTCCACTTCTAGCTTGATCCAAATTAAAACACAAAATCTGAAGAAAGTCATGTGTAGAAAATGCATGAGTGACAATTTGGAAAGAGTCTGGGACTCTGGATCATCAATTGGAATGAAATAGTCTTTCAGTTAGGAACATGTGCTTTATACTTATTGTAAAAGAGAACTAAATTTTTATTACATCAATACACTAAAATATTGGGGATTATCTCTAAATTCAGTGTTCTTGTAAACAATATACACATGTGATGCAAAAAAACCTCTTCAACTGTATACAGTTAATTATTGGGTCTATTTCTCAGTATAGGCGCATGGATACTTAGGCTTAAGAATTTTAATCATTCTATGTGCAATGAGAAGTTATTTATAAATGTTAAGTGGAGAAAGTGTGTGTGTTTAGGATAGTAGTATAAAAATCAGTCTGGTGTCTATGTGAAAAAATGAATTAGGAGACTGTGTTAGCAGATGCAGATTGTGTAGTTAGAAGGTTATTTAATAAGCCTAGGCAAGAGAATCTACCTTGGATGTTAGGACTAATAGTACAGATAGAAAGAATGACATCTAAGACATCTTTAGTAGATAAAATCTAGAGGCAATGGTCAAAACAATGGAACTTCAAGAGGAGTTAGTGTCATGGATGTGTTCCTGGTTTACGGCTTGTGTAAATACATGTTTGGTGACTCTATTCCCCGAGACAGGGAACACCGGATAATAGGTTTGGGAGTGGAATAGAAGAATATTTTCATTTCAGATTTGGACATGTTAATTCGAAGGTATCTTTGGGATTTCCAAGTGGACAAGTAAAGTAGGTAGTTGGGTAACGGCACCGTTAAAAGAAATAAGAGGAAAAAAACCAATCATATTCGAAACTCAGTCCAGTGACGTTTTATAAACATGCCCCTTCAGTGAAACCTAAAGATACAATGTGTCATTTTAATTGTTATAACTAACTGTATGTGGATGATTTAATGATTAGTTCACAATGCCCAGTAGAACAACTTTGACTTCATCCTACTGGGAATCCTGCAGAAGCATTAAGGGAATTTCAAAATTTTTTAAAGAAAGGGTTTGCAAATAGAAGAAAGAAATGCTGTCTCCCTCCAATTTGGAGTTTCCTAAGAAAATCAATGCACAAATAATATTGCTCTATTTCTGTACCTATTATGCTGCTTTGAGAAACCAGAACATTTCCAGTTTTCCATGTTTTACAGGAATTGGGTGAGAGTGCAGAAATTTCCATAATATTTATTATTATTGCATTGTAATTTGTCTGTATGATAACAAAACATCTAAGTAAGAAATTAAAATCCTAGACATGCTTTTTTCCTTTTTAAAATCAGCAACCAAAATCTGGACAGGCAGACTTAATATCCATTAGTATTTTTTCTGTGTAGATAACACATTTGTTGGGAAGTTTTTGAACAGTAAAGTTTGATTAATAGAGAATAAAAATGGAAATATTAAAGATTAGTAATAAGAAAAATTCAGAGTTTATAATGTGAAATTTTCTTAATTAAGACATAAACCATGTAGCTCAAATATAACTTATTTGTAATTTTTCAGAATGGGAAATTTGGGCTTAAGGTTTGTGGTTGAGCCCACTAAAAATAATTTCATGAAATCATGGGAATACGGCTAACATCATGAAAACTAATTTCAAAAGACACCATGTGTTATCTATCACATAACTCTTGAGAAAAAAATCACAAGCTTACTCTTAGCTAAAGTACACATTGTAGGAACTAAACTAGGAATCACAATAATTTGGTTATTTGAGGTTATAAAGAAATTTGGGTCAGATATGTAGGGCAAAAATCTCCTAAGGTTCTTAATTTTCAATTAATATTTTTGCTTGTGTTACACATATTAAGCTCCCTGTAGGTATTTAAAAGTAAAAATTCTAAAACAGTAATTTTTTTAGTGAAAATGGAATAATATCTCATGATCCTCTCTTAACTGATCATGGATTCTTAGAAAAGAGCCTTTATTCATATTTTTAAGTTAGACAAACTCAGTTTTTCTAATATATACGCATAGTAAAAAAAAATTATCTTCATATGTATCAAGAGATATGACTATAAAATTATGAAAACATTTTTATACATGTAAATATCATAATAATCTTTATTCCTAAATTTATTTATTTGTCTTTTTAAGTTAATCTAAAAGGATCTATATTGACCAGAAAACTCTTTTTTGAAAGTTCTTTCAGAGACTATTAATAAATCATGAAAAAAAAATCAATGTCACTTCATGCAAAGACCAAATGTTACATTCATAACAGTGGCAAAATAATAAGTATACAAGAATAAATTTAATAAGAAAATTACTGAAATTACCAAAAAAAAAACCTCTAAAAAAAAAACCTCTTTTAATCCCTACCTTATACAATTACAAATAACTTTGGAATGTTTTTAAAAATCACATTTACTTTCAATGATCAAAGATTGGCTCTCATTGATAATATTCAAAACAAAATACTAATTTCCTTGATGGCTATTTCTGCCTTTAACTGATAGTTATGCACAAAATTTTACAGACAATTATATCCTAATTTTACAGTAGAATTTTCAGGGCCAAAACATCTCAAAAAGGCAACAAGAGGATTTCATTGTTCTTGTTTCTTTTCTCCATTAGTAACATGTTAGATATCATTCTTCTACACATCTCTTAGTATATGTATATAAATGTATACATAAGCAATTACATAATTTTATGTGAAAGAGATCATAATATCTATGTTGTCTTTCTCATGGAACTCTTATTTTGAGTACTTCTCTTCCCCTCTCCTCCACTTTTGTCATTCCTCCCTCTGCTCATAGACCTGAAAAACCAGTGCTGTAAATGAATAAATGTAGTGTCTATTATCCACATTTTTCTCCATGTAAAAGAGATTTTAAAATGCATTGCTTATTTTACAATAATGAAATTGTTTTATTTATATTTTTCTGTATCTTACTCTTCTCAGATAACTATACATTGTAGAAATTCCCAATTCAAGTGGAATAACTATTTTTTCATTACTAAATTATATTCCAAAATATTAATGTACTATGATTTATTTAACTGTATCACAGTTGCTGCATCTGGTCTCTGCCACCTTGAAAAATATTGCATTGAATATTCTTTGTATATTTATCTTTGTGTAGTGGTGCTTTATTTCTAGGATATATATTAAAGAGAATATAAAAAAGACAGTAGAACAAAAGGTATATATGTATATTTTTTAAAATTAAATGGGAGTCTAGAAAATTGCTTTTCAAAAAGGCTGTTGCAATTCATATTTCCACAAGGATCATTTGAGAGTAGAACTTTTTTCACCTCAGTCAGCAGTGAATATTTTTATTCATTTTAATTTTTGCTAATCTGATACATGAGAAAATAGGTACCTGTGTGTGTATATGTGTGTATGTGTCTGCACATGCATGTGTGTGTCTATGACACAGATTTGAGCATCTTTCAATTTTAATTATTGGTCATTTTGATTTTTTCATCTGTAAACTTGCTTCTTCGTATCCTTTATTCATTCTTCTTTTAACTTGTTTGCCTTTTCCTTATCTATTTTTAAATTATTTTTATATTATAGACACAAATCTGTATGTTGCACATACATGGTAACATATTTTCCAACCGATTGTATGCTCTTTAACTGTTAGATTCTCTTTTGCTATGCATTAAAATTTTAGAGTAGTTATGTTTTTATATTGGCTTTCTTCTCTTGAATTTCTCTAATCTCTATGTTATTTAATTGTCTCCTAAATTTATTAGAATAATATCTATGCTGTGAGGTAGGAGCCAAATCTTATTTACTTCCAGACTGACTGCCAACAGTGACAGCACAATTGACATTAAATCAATTGCCCTTTCCCTACTGAATTGAAACATCATATTTGTCTTATGCTATATTCCTGTATATATTGGATTCTATTTCTAAACTCTCTATTCTATTGCACTGAGTTTCTTGACTATTCTTATGCCACTATCTTAATGTTTTGATTATTATGTTTTCATATTACAGTTCAATATCAGTTAAGGTACTCTTGACAATCCTTACTATTTTTCTTGGGGAAACATGGAAAATTTTGTATATGAATTTTAAGGTGAGTGCATACAGTTCTAAAAAACTCCTGTGAGACTGAAAAAGATTCGCAGTAAATTTACACATTACTTTACATGATTCATCATTTTGAAACTTTTTGTTATGAAAAAATTTACATATATATAAAAGTAGACAAAGATAAAAAATTTAAACTATTAATTAGGAACATGTTAGTTACACAAAAAAATTTACTGTTTTTATGATTTTTTTGTGACTGTTTCTCCCACTTATTTTTTTAATTTAATGATTGGCTAGGTTGGATATGGCAGAAGAAAACGAAACGCTGGTGACCGAGTTTGTTCTCACAGGACTTACAGATCATCCAGGGCTTCGAGTCCCCCTGTTCCTGGTGTTCTTGGTCATCTACCTCATAACCATGATGGGCAACCTTGGACTGGTTGTTCTCATCTGGAAGGACCCCCACCTTCACACCCCCATGTACTTATTCCTCGGCAGTTTAGCCTTTGCAGATGCTTGTTCTTCATCCTCTGTGACTCCCAAGATGCTTATAAATTTTTTATCAAAGAATCATGTGATATCTCTCTTTGAGTGTATGACCCAATTTTATTTTTTTGGTTCCAGTGCCACCATAGAATGTTTCCTCCTGGTAGTGATGGCCTATGACCACTATGTAGCCATATGCAACCCCTTGCTTTATCCAGTGGTGATGTCCAACAACCTCTGTACTCAATTTATAGGTGTTTCATATTTTATTGGTTTTCTGCATTCAGCAATTCATGTGGGTTTGTTATTTAGATTAACTTTCTGTAGGTCCAATGTAATACATTATTTCTACTGTGAAATTTTACAACTGTTCAAAATTTCTTGCACTGATCCTGCAGTTAATATACTTCTGGTTTTAATTTTTTCAACCTTCATACAAGTCTTCACTTTTATGACCATCATGGTCTCTTACACCCTTGTCCTCTTTGCCATCCTGAAAAAGAAGTCTGAAAACAGCAGGAGCAAAACCTTCTCCACGTGCAGTGCCCACCTGCTCTCTGTCTCCCTGTTCTATGGCACTCTCTTCTTCATGTATGTGCGCCCTGGGTCTGGCCCCACTGAAGATCATGACAAAATGTACTCTTTATTTTACACTATCATAATTCCCTTGCTAAATCCTTTTATTTACAGCCTCAGGAACAAAGAGGTTATAGATGCCATAAGAAGAATAATGAAAAAATAAAGAGTTTCCAGATAATTTTCAAACTGCTTTTTCTTTGCCTTCTGCTGAAAAATGTCCAATAGATTATACACGACTGCCATTTCACCAAGGTAATCTATGAGCTGTGTGTAAAGGAAACCAGCCTCCTGTTACACTTACTTGAATATGGATCCAGTGAAAGTTTGGAAACATTACCATAACTAGCTTATTTAGAAACATTGTGTTCCACTTTATCTGAGCACTTAGCTTTTACAAACTAGTTATTTTCTAGGGGTTTACAAAATTCCAGGTAGTAATTAACAATTTTACTGAGAAATAGCTGTAATTGAGGCTGGCATATCAGGTTAGTCATTTAGTTTATGAATGAGCTCAGCCCACCTCTCTGGACCTGCAAGTTAATAAGGCTTTGTTGTTTTCTGCCATACACAGTAACTCTAGTAGACCGATAAAAATAAAATTCTGCTCCTTGGCAGAATATATTCTAGAAGAAATGTTTTATTTCAAATGTGAAGAAAAAGTGAAAAGTTATAAAAAATTGGTGGATCTTAGGAAGATAAAAAGAAATCTTCATGAGTTTAAGAACAGAGTATCAAAATTAATCACAGCTCATATTTATAATTCTACATACTAATTATATCAGGGACATTGCATATAGTATGATATTCAATGATTTACAAATTTAGAAATATTTGAGTATAACAAAAAGCAGTTTCAGAGATCAGCCTTGTGATTGCATTACTAACCCAATCAGTTTCAGCAGGAGGTAACTGGGCAGATGGCAGAGAGTCTAGGTCAGAGATAAGAACTTGGTTTAGTATATAAAGATATGGTTGAAAACCTGTGTTCATGGATTCTCTATCACTGGTTTACTTCCGATTCAGGGACATGATCGCTTAAAAACATATATATTCTAATTTATTTTAGAACTATTATATAGACAGTTTATTCAACTCCTCTTTTAGCAAAAATAATTATATTCCTTTAACAATTTTTTTTCTAGCCTAATCACTTAGAAAAATATACAAAATGAGAATTAAGTTTAAGTTGTTGAAGAATGAAAAAAATCTGCAAAAATCATGTGTTATGATTTTTAACTCTTACTATCTTCATAATTATACAAGTAATACATAATTTTATCAGGATTATTTTCAGTAAAATCTCAGCTATTATATTATATTACATAGGAAATAAAGAGTTATGAGTTGAACTGCAACCTTTTCCTCCAGTTTGAAGGCTTTCCGAGTAATTGACATTTAGATAGTTATGCAATTTCAACTCAAGATATGCAGCAGCTTGGAATAAATTAGATTTTTGCTGGAGTTCGTATGAGTTGACTGCTGATTTGAAATGTTCCTAAGTGTGTTATATGTCAAGGATATCAAGATTGTTTATTGTATAGTTTGTATTTTATGGAATGCACTGCACCAAAAAATGGATGTGAGGCAAAGATCCCTGTAGGTGCTAGGTGACAAGCAAGCTACTTAAGCTGAAAGACATTAGACACTGCAACTTCTCTACATTGAGTGATCTGTACTTATTTAAGTTTGCATTCAGTGACTGAGACTTTGGAAGCTGTATCTGGGTATCCAAGGCCTCTGTCATGCTGCTGCTATGCATGCTGCTGCTGCTTTACCACTTTGGTATTCTTGCTTAAAGCTAAATGAAATTGAGTAATAAACTTAGATAAATAAACACTAGGTAAGCCTATTGCATCTTGTGAATTTGATGGTCATTCTGCATTTGAAATCTACAGTGGTCTTACTAAATGGCCCTCATGCAGAAGGATGGGTGTGGAAGATCTTTTGAGCCTTTGGTGCTGGGACAGCTTAAACTAATCCTTGGTTTGAGAGAGAGGACGTTTTTTGAGGCAAATTATGGGGGACAAATCTTATCAATGGAATTTACACATATATCTTCAATCCTCTAGGATTTAGTAAAATGGGCTAATAAACAAAGGCAAACCAGAAAAAAGAAAAAGGCTAACAACATCGCCTGTCTATTATTAATACAATTAACAAAATGTAAATTCTATCCAAAGCACACACACACAAATAGATTAACGTAGAGGAGATGAAGCAAATATGTAAAATAGAAGATAAGTCATGAGATATTTTGTGAGATATATCCTTGGCATGTATTATTTTGACCTGGTGAACCAAAAGTCAACATACTCACTGTCCATAAGGTGAGAGGATGAGGCCAGGTAACCACAAAAACAAAAGCATGCTGTTAAATAATTGGGACATTTGGCCAGTAAATAAATTTTTGAAACCTGATGAGTTTTTGTTAGCCTGGAGACTTGGACCACATGAGAGAATCCATTGAGTCCAATGAAGGGAATTATGTGGCTTGCCTGCTAAGGATTTCAGTACATATTTCTCATTCCAAATTGTGATATACCATGGTTAAGGTAAAAATCTAACAAGCTTGTCCTGAAAAGGAGCCCAAATCTTTCACTTAACGGTAAATGAAAGATCTCTGCCGAAATAGTAAAAATGTTCTAAATGCAAGTACCTTAAATTGTGTGTGGATATATCATAGAATCACACAATGAAAATGCCTCTAATGTAAACTATAATAAATGCAGTTATAAAGATGGTTTATTATGGTTGGTACCCTTACATAATCTTCCTTGTAGGAGAAAAAAATGCAATTCAGACAGTAATGGCAAACAAGCTCCTATTCTCAGGTCTCAATGATGGAAGAAAGGTCTGTGTTTTTCAAAAGAAAAAGAATGACTAAAGATGATGTAGCCACATTACTTTGATAGTTAATTAAAGTAGGATGAAAAAAGAAATTAATTGGTGAAAATTCTATAAGAATTATTAACGACTGGGAGGTGAAAAACTCCTGGTAATTTGGGCAAGTGTACTTGCCTTGCTGAAATGATCCTGAGAAATTTGTTCTATTTACTCTTGATTGGGATATGTCAAAGGGTATAGGGAAAATAAAGTCAGTGAGCAAGTTGCAGAGGATACAACATTTGTTAAGGCAACAGTAGAATAAAAGAAGGTTGGAACCTGCTTGCAAAATTTCAGCAGTGAAATTCAAATATATATTATTGGTCTAAGGCAAATGGCTTTGGAGTAGTGAACAGAATTTTCTGGGATTACCAGAAACTGGGGCACAATACATAGTGATATTGGCAAAAGAGAGAGCAAAGTTACATGGCCAAAGATAAAACTTTGAAGATAATGTGATTCTGTGGTAATAGATACCACAATTATATTAAATTACAAATTGGAAAATGTGAAATAAGGACATCTTGTAGAAATGTTATCTCTATCTGAATGTTTTATCAGATTTGATACATTGTTAGCATTGAGGGCTGTGCTATTGCTTGCTAATTTCTAATCAGTTATTAGTTTAGTCTGCCTCCACCCATTTCTAATCTGACATACAAATGAGAACATTTAGAATTATGCAAACTCTCATATCCTTTGAGGACAACATTAAATTTCTTCTTTAAGAGATAGTAGAAATAGGAATGTTAATCCCCATTGACTAATTATATAAAATTCCTGTCTGGTAATTAAGAAAAAAGATAGTTCATGGAGGTTAACCATGACTACTGAGAACTAAATAAAATAGTTCTACTGATAGCCTTCTCTGTGCTAGGTATAGTGAAGGCTATTGAAGAAATACAGCAAACTAAAATTGACTGGTATGCTACTATAGAGTTGGACAAGGATTTGTTTTTATTCTAATTTCAGGAGAAAGTCAATAATTTTCTTTCATTTGGTAAAGCCTCTAATACATGTCTGAGATAGTTAACCACTCCAGTGTAGCCATACACCTTGGTTAGATAAGATATAGGTTTCATCCCTATAAAGAAGAAACTAGTTCATTACATTGAAAATAACAGGATAATTAACTCTCAGAAGCGGAAGATATCTAGGAATTAAGAACTGTGGTGACACATATGACTAACCTAAAATGGCAGGCCTCATCCAATCTATAAATTCTGGGGGCATAAATTGAACTGGAACCACAATAGATAGTCCACAGATAGTATGGTATACATTACTGTCTTTACAGACCTACTAGGTAAGAAGAGAGTTATTTGCATATTGGTGGATGTATATATTGCATTTGAGCATTTTATTAAGATTTATATTGTTATTCAAAAGAAATCTAAATTTTTGCGGAGTCAGAAAAACATTTTTTTGAGAGACTTATAAGCTGAGCCTAAATAGTCTCTTTAAAACAGTATCATCCTAAGCCACAAATTATTTCAAAAGTGTCTGCTATGCAGTTGCATGAAGATTGGAGTCTGGCAAACATCAACAGTACCACACAATGACATCTAATGGGGATTTCGAACATGTAAATTACTTGATGTACAGCAAGGAAGAGCCCTTTTGAAAGACAAGTGCAGGTCTGTTATTAGGCTCAGGTGGAAACAGTTCCTGCCACGAAAAGACAGCAGATAATTTTTAAAATTTGAGATAACCATTGTGTATGAACAATGCCAAAGAAGTGTTCCAAAAAAAATGAGACGGGCCAACGCAGCTTGCTGATTAAATGAAGAGTATATATAGGAATACCCACTGGTGATGGCTCTGGGGATGTCTCATTGTTTTGCATTCATGACTAGGTTCTACCTCTGCCAAGTAGACTGAATATAGGACACCCCAAGAAGATGCTAGCTCCTAGTGCTGAATGGTTAGAGCCTTATGATTTTTCATCTGGTAAAGCAGAGTAAACTACCTGGTTCATCAGCAGAAAATTCAGAATTGAAGGACAAGATGCATTTTGGTGATCTGTGGCCATTTACCTTGCAGATCAAGGAAAAAATCTTGGCTGAGGAATACAAGAGTAAATACATAAAATGTGCAGAACAAGAGTAATATATATGCCTCTTACCAGTCTTATGTGGTGGTTTGAAGTGAGTCCTGACTGTAATCGTTATATGCTGTACTTTGGGCTTTATTTACCTTGTGACTAAGGCCACAGGGGGTTAGATCAATCAGTGTGTTTCAATTTTGTCCCACAGGCTACATTTTACTGGATTTAGGTGCACATTTTACTGTAGCTAATGCAGTAACTTGTGCTAAGAAGCTTAACATCAGATGAATTTACCATATCCCTCACAACCCAGAAAGCAGTAGTTTAATTAAGAACTGGAATAGACAAATTAAGTACCTGATTATAAAAAAATAGGTTGTGATAAGAGTATAAAGGATTAGCTGGCTTAACTGGATGAATATCTTCATATGAATATGAAGCTTAGTAAGGTGGAGGGGATACTTTTGTAAGGTTTCTGACATACAGACATAGGAATAAGGGAATGGAGATTTTCTTACACTTAAAAAACGGATTTGAGGCCTACCTTCTCTTTTTATTGAGATATAATTGGCACACAACATTGTATTAGTTTTAGATGTACAACATAATAATTTGATATATATGTATGTGTATGTACACGTGTGTGTGTGTGTGTGTAATGTAGCCTATAGAGAGAAACGATTATCACAATAAATTTAGTTACCATCCATCACCACAATTACAAATTTTTTGTGATGAGAACTTTTAAGATGTACTTTCTTAGCAATTTTCAAATATACAGTACAGTATTGTTAACTATAGTCACCATGCTGTACTTTAGAATCCCAGGACTTATTTATCTCAAGTTTGTACCTTTTAACCACCTTCACTCATTTTGCCCATTCCCCAGTTCCTACTTCTGGCAATCACCAATTTGTTCTCTGTACACATAAAGTTTCTTATTTTTTTCTTTCAGATTTTCATACAAATGAGATCATACAGTATTTGTTTTTCTCTGCCTGACTCACTTCACTTAGCATAATCCCTCAAGATCTGTCCACATTGTCACAAATGGCAAGATTTTCTTCATTTTTAATGGATGAATAATGCTCCATTGTGTGTGTGTATGTAATTTTATTTATCCATTCATCTGTTGATGAACACTCAGGTTGTTTCCAAGTCTTGGCTATTGTAAATAGTGCTGCAATGATGGGACTGGAGCTATCTCTTTGAGATACCAATTTCATTTTTCTCAGATAAATACTCAGAATTAGAATTGCTGAATCATATGGTAGTTCTATTTCTGAAATTTCAAGGAACATCTATACCATTTTCCGTAATGGCTGCACCAATTTACATTCCTGCCAACACGGTACAAGAGTTCCTTTTTCTCCACGTTCTAACACTTCTTATTTCATGTTTTTCTGATAATAGCCATTTCAACAGGTGTAAGGTGACATCTCACTGTGGGTTTGATTTGCATTTCCCTGATAATTAGCAATGTTGAGCGCCTTTTCATGTACCTGTTGGCCATCTGTACTTCTTCTCTGGAAAAAATGCTTATTCAGGTCCTCTGCTCATTTTTTAATTGAATTGATTCATTTTTTCGCTGAGATGTATGAGTTCTTTATATATTTTGGACATCAATCCCTTATCGGTATATGATTTTCAAATATTTTCTCCCATTCCGTAGGTTTTCTTTTAATTTTGTTGATGGTTTTCTTTGCTGTGCAGAAACTTTTTAGTTTGATGTACTCTCAATTGCCAAGATCCATGTCAAGGAGCTTATCCCTGTTTTCTTCTAGAATTTTTATGGTAAGGTCTTACTTTCAAGTCCTTAATCCACTTTGAGTTAATTTTTGTGTATAGTGTAAGACAGTGGTCCGGTTTCATTCTTTTGCACATGACTGTCTAGTTTCCCAACACCATTTATTGAAGAGACTGTTCTTTCCCCATTGTATATTCTTGGTTCCTTTCTTGTAAAGCAATTGACCATATATGGGTGGTTCTTATACTTTTTAATAAAACTATTTCCACAATATTTGATGGATAAAAATAGACATTGAAACTGTAAGAAAAACCAGAACCTATCATTATTTCCCCCTATTATTCATTATTATTTGAAATTTTTGTAGATGTTGGATAGAAGCATTCAACTATATATGTAATTTTTCTAAAGCTAAACTTATTTTTTTTCTCTGGTCAGTCCATACACACAAGCATTACATGAACTATGGAATTTAGGAACTACTTCACAAAGTATCTTTTCATCCAGAAAATTAATGTCTAGATAATTTCATTTTAATTTAGTTCTATATGTGAAACAACAAATCTTTTATTTCAGCATCAATGTGGAAATGAGATTAAAATAATGCTTAACAAATCACATATCAGTTATTAATATGCCATAACATTTAATTCCACTTAATATTCTTAACACTATCTTTCAAAAAGTAGATGTTTCAATTTCGTTGCAGTCCCGTGTATCCATTTTTTTTTTTATGGTCACTGCATTTTGCTTCATCTAAAAACCTGTGTTTACCCTAAGGTTAGAGAGATTTTTGTCCTGTGTTTTTCTCCTAGAAATTTTAATTTTAACATTTAACTGTAGGAGTTATTCCAATTTACTTTTTGTGTGTGAGATAAGTTAGAGTTGAAGTTCATTTTTTTAGATATCCAGTTTTTCTAATCCTATAGATGAAGGACTATTTCTTCCCCCCTTTAAATTACACTGGTACTCTTTGAAAAAAAAAATGAACTGATCATATATATTAGTAAGAGTTCTTCAGAGGAACAGAACCAATAAACATCTAGGCCAGTGCTTAACCAAACATTATAGGGCTCACTTCATATACTCCCAGGGGTCACAGCAGTTCTGCATTTCCTATTGTCTGCTTCTGAAAATTAATTATGTCATGTATTTTATATATTTTGTCCAGTTTTCTGTTTGCAGTAGAATTGTAAGTCCCATAACAATTACATTTTTACTGAGAGAAATGGAAGTACAAGATACTGCTTTCGTCATTTCATGTCTCTGATTAAAATCTCCTAGTACTTCTTTTCTGGCTACATAACAGAGTCTACATTCCTTAGCATAGTGTGAAGATTCATAAAGTAACCAAGCAAATCTTCATTCTTGCACTAAATAGCTAATTTATTTCTTTCTATGACTTTGATTCTATTGCTCCTTTCTTCCTCAGATGGAAAATCTTCTTTAACTTTATTGTTTTTAAATTTCTGTCCATTAGAATTCTAAGAAGCTCAACCATCCTAAAATAAGTTGTCCCTTTGAGCTTTAATTTTTATTACTCATGCAATGAGTAATAATTTTTATTAGTTCATGCAATCATTCACAGATTTATTCAAGAAAAGTTATTAGAATTTAATAGATAAATTTAAGCATGGTTATTCTTTTAAAAGAATTCACAGAGAGAAAAAAAAGATTTGTAAAATGGTAACCGTAATAGAGAATGAAAGTGCTATAAAAAAGTAAGTACAAGGTATAGAGCTGATGCAAAAGAGATATTGCTCAACTCTTTTTTTATGGCAATAATGGAGGAGAATCAAAGATAACTTCCTAGAAGAGGTGACACTGATGCAGAACCAGAGGAATAAGAGAGTTAATAGGAGTCCACAAGCATGCACTGCAGAATGAGGGAGCACAATATATAGAAATAATGTTCCAAGTTGAATCCATATGTTTAAATATAGATGAAACATAAGGTGATGGGGCATGGGAGCATCACAGATAAGACTGAAAATATAAGCAGAGATTAAACAATAAGAAACTTTATGTCAAGCTAATGAGTTGAACTTTACTGTAGGTAAATGAGGTATCAATGAAAGATAATGAGCAAGATAAATTACATTTTAAAAGTTCAGTTCTGATAATAGCATGAAAAATAGACTAAAAACAAAGCAAGATTGGAGACAGAGAGAAAAATAAGGTTATAATTATAAATCATTAAAAATGTATTTCATGAATTTCCAGAAATATTTCTCCACTAAATATGCCTGTGTTTATACATTGCTATTGAAAAACATATGAAAACCTCTAGGAGTGAGGGGTCTGAGCCCCACACTAGGCTCCTAGCCAAGGAAACCAACTCCAGAAAAAGGAACCCCCATAACATCTGTATTTGAGAAACAGTGGAGCTTACAGCCTAGAGAGCCAAAGGGCTATAAGGAAATAAGCTTCCACTCTCAAAAGGTCAGTGCAAAACTCACTTTGAGCTCCAGCACAGAGGCAGCAACTGGAAAAGTGCCTAGATCATATGTGAAGGAGCTACATTGACTAACTTTAGAGCAAAGGCTGGAATGGCAGGGATCGGTAGAAACTTTCCCCGAAGATGGAAGCACTAGCAGACATCATTATTTCTTTGTTGTTTTGTTGTTGTTGTTGTGTGCTTTTTCCACTTGGCTAGCCCAGCAGAAACAGGAGACGATTTTAACACTCTCCATTATCTGGCTAATATTGTTTGCCCTGCACTGGCACTCCTTTGAGGTCCAACCCCACATAAACTACCCACCCTTGCTGAAGCCCCTGACATGTTACCTCAATGCTGGATCAAGTGGCAGTAGGTCTTGGCTTGCATTGTGATGTGTCCAAAGTGGCATCAGTCCCTATACACATGGCATGGGAACCCCTCCCAAACAGTTCCATTCCCAACACATTTGATGGCGGGCTTCAGCTCACACTGGAGCCCCTTACAAGTGACTCTAATCCAAACACACCTAATGGCTGGCCTCAGCCCACCCTGGAGTCCCTCTCAAATGGCTCCATAATGAACGCACCTGGCAGGTGAGTTCCTCCAAAGCAGTTCGCACTCAATGGGGCCAGCCCTACATATTAGATCATATGTAGCAGTCTCCCAATTCTTGCAGCTGTCAGCCTGAGTGTCAACCCAGTTCACTGGTATGCTCACAGCAATTGTGGCCCAACTACCACAAAAGGGTGCAGGTAACCCATACAGGGGACACTCCTGGAGCACCTGGTTCTGACAACCAATGTGGGTTGTGCCACTGCATAAGCCAACTCTTTCAAGACCAGGAGACATAGCTGATCTACCTAATCCATAGAAATAAACACAGACAAATAAAGAGGCAAATAATGTTTCAAATGAAAGAACAGGACAAAAACCTAGAAAAATACTAAAGAGTTCAAAGCAATGGTTATAAAGATTCACAACAAGCTCAGAAGAATAGACGAACTCAGTGAGATCTTCAGCAAAGAAATAGAAGTATATAAAAAAGTACAAACTGAAGAATACAATAACTGAAATAAAAAATACACGAGAGGGAATCAACAACAATTGGAAGATGCAGAAGAACAAATCAGCAATCTTGAAGATTAGATAATGGAAATCAAAACAGCAAAAAGAAAAAAATGAAGATAGTTTAAAGGCTCTCTGGGAAAACACCAAATATACTAACATTCACATGATAGAGATCTCAGAAGAAGAAGCGATAGAGGAAAGGACAGAAAACTATTTGAAGAAATAATGATGGAAAAATTCCATAATCTGGTAAAGAAAATAGACATCCAAGTCAAAGAAGCACAGAGAATCCCAAACAAGATAAAATCAAAGAGATCCGCACAAAGAGACATCATAATTAAAATGCTGAAAATTACAGATAAAGAGAGAATTTTAAAAGCAGCAACACAAAAACAGCAAGTTACATTTAAGGGAACCCCCTTAAAACTAACAGCTGATTTTTCAGTAGAAATTTTGCAGGCCAGAAGGTGATAACACAGTATATTCCAAGTGATGAAAAGGAAAAACCTACAACCAAGAATACTGTACCTGGCAAGGTTATTATTCAGAATTGAAGAAGAGATCTTTTCTCAAACAAACAAAAGCTAAAGGAGTTCATCACCACTTAATCAGCATTACAAGAAATGTTAAAGTGACTTTTTAAATGGAAAAGAGAAGGCCAAAACAAAAAAGAAGAAAATATAGGAAAGAAAAAAATCTCACTGATAAAGGTAAACACTTAGTAAAAATAGTAGATCAACCAATTATAAAGCTAATATGAAGCTTAAAAGATGGAAGTAGTAAAATTATGTGTATCTAAAATAATTACTTAAGGGATCTACAAACACACACACACACAAAAGATGTAAAATATGGTGTCAAAAACATAAAACGTGAAAGGCTGGGTAAAATTTTTAGTGCTGTAAGAATGTGTTCGAACTTAAGCAATCATCAATTTAAAATAGAGTGCTAGAAATGTAAACTGTTATATATGAAGCTCATGGTAACAACAAACCAAAAACTTATGATAAACGAAAAATAAAGAAAAAGGAATTCAAACATAACACTAAAGAAAAGTCTCAATACACAAGAAAAGAGAGCAAGAGGAGAATAGAAAAGAACAAAAACAACCAGGAAACAGATCTTTGGAAATATGGCAGAGTGAGAGATGTCCCCAGATCCCTCCTCGTGAAACAACAATAAGCCGAACATCTAAACATCAACAAAAAACACCCAAACTGCAAACCAGCATGTCTGAGTGTGGGATCTGTGCATAAGAGCTACCACAGGTCAGAACCGCGGGTGTTGGGCAGTGGGCTGGGAGTAATAATGAAGCTGCCTTGCATGGCCACTGGAGCTCTCTGCAGGAGGAGGGGAGGAGAGAAGGAGCAGAGAGTTTCTGTGGCGAGTTCCCCGATAAGCCCTGCCTGGGAAAACTGCAGGGTCCAGTCATCAGGGCAGAAGACAGAGAAATGAGACAGGATCACATAGGAACAACAGTTTATTTTTGCTGGCCGCGGTTGCAAAACTGAGGCTGAGCCGCAGTTCCTAACCCCCAACCCGGAAGACCCTCCCCATATACCCTCCAAAAACAATCACCGTGGAGCCCCAGGGGAATCTGAGAAAACGCTGCCAAGAGGGTCGCTGACCCTGACAGGGACTGAAACCGAGGGTAACAAGAGTGACTAAATATCCACAAGAAAATTTAAAAGCGTTATTAAGACTTTATATAAAGCAGAGAGGGATCTAAGAGGCTTAGACACCACCTACTAGAAACCAAAAGAAAAGTGCCTTCTTTGCAACAGGCTAAAGAGAGACCTTTATATAATAAATCTTCTTTCAGGAAAAACAGTAGAATATACTTCCATTAATGCCCAGGCAGAGAAATAGTCCATTAAACACCATGAACAACCAAGGTGGCAAAGCATCTCAGAAAGAAAGAGAAAAATCTCCAGAAAATAAGCTTATAGACATAGAAATATGCAACTTGAGTGACAGAGAATTCAGAACAGTGCTTCTGAAAAAACTCAGTGAGTTCCAAAATAAGTCATAGCAACAATTTCAGGAACTGAAAAAAAAAATCTAGATGAGCAGAGCAAGGAGATTGAAACCCTCAAAAAGAACAGAATAGATCTTCTAGAGATAAAAAAAATAAAAAACACACTGCAAGAGTTGAAAAATGAAATAGCAAGCTTGGGAAATAGATCAACCAAATGGGGGAAAAATCAGTGATATTGAAGACAGAAATCTAGAAATAAATCAGAAGGAAGACAAGAGAAATCAAAAAATGAAAAAAATTGAAAGAGAAATACAAGAACTAGCTGATACCATCAGGAGAGGAAACATAAGAATAATGGGTATTACCAAAGGCGAGGAAAAGGAGCAGGGACTAGAAAGCATTTCCAGACAAATAGTTGATGAGAAGTTTTCAAATCTAAGGAATGAGCTGGAGCTTAGAATCAAGAAGTCAACAGAACACCCAATTATCTCAACTCTAAAAGGCCTTCATGAAGACACATTGTATTAAAGTTATAAAAAATCAACAACAAAGTTAAATTCTCAGGGCCGCCAAGAAGAAAACAGTAATGTATAAAGGAAAACCCATTAGATTATCATTGAACTTCTCAGCACAGACCTTATAAGCCAGAAAGGAATTGAATCAAATATTTAACTATTAAGTGAAAGAAACTACCAGCCTAGAATAATGTATCCAGCTAAACTCTCCTTTAGATATGAAGGAGAAATTAAGACCTTTCCAAACATACAAAAATTGAGGGAATTCTCCACTACAAGGCCAGCACTACAGGAAATATTAAAAGGGGTCAGTTCACCTAAAACAAATTGACACACAAAAAAATACATAATTAGGAGTAAAGTGACTATCAGGCAAATAGAAGCAGAAGAGTGCAACCCTTACTAAGTACCGGGCATTAAAAGCTTAAATACTATGTAGAGAATTGCTACAGCAAGACAGTAATGAACGTTCGGCATACATAGGGACAAATTGAGATAACAATGACTGAAAAGGGGAGGTTTCAAAGATCCAACTTTGAAAAGGGGAATGGAGTTAAGGCACGTGCAGAACAAAAAAGACGCCTGTGTATATATAATTAAACTTTTCATATTCATAACGGTAACCACACGCCAAAGATTCAGAACTGAAGTATATAACATAAAACTAGAAGAACAAAAGGCAAAAACCACAAAAGCCAAGCAAAATAAAGAAAGCAGAAACACAAAGATAGGAAGCAATGGAAACACTGAGCTACCAGAAAGCAAAAGATAAATGGCTATAAGAAGATCTCATATTTCAACAATCACCCTAACTGTAAAAGGACTGAAATCACCAATAAAAAGGCACAAAGTTGCAGAATGGATCAAAAAACAAAACCCAGCCATACGCTGCCTCCAGGAGACACACTTCAGCTCCAAAGACAAATAGAGACTCAAAGTGAAAGGGCGGAAAATGATATTTCAAGCAAATGGCATTCAGAAAAAAGCTGGAGTAGCGTTACTAATATCAGATGAAATAGACTTCAAAATAAAAAAGGTAAAGAGAGATACTGAGGGACACATCATAACGATAAAGGGAATCATGCACCAAGAAGACATAATACTCATTAATATCTATGTAATCAGGGAGCCTTGAAATATGTAAAGCAATTATTAACAGAACTAAAGAGAGAAACAGACCAAAACACTATCGTAGTAGGAGACCTAAATACCCCACAGTCAGATATGGACAGATCATCCAAACAGAAAATCAATAAGGAAATAACATCCTTAAATGACACATTAGAACAATTGGACTGAATTGACATTTACAGAGCTTTCTGTCCCAAGACAACTGCTTATACATTCTTCTCTAGTGCACATGGAACATTCTCAAGAATCGACCACGTACTGGGACACAGACATAGCCTCAACAAATATAATAGGGTGAAATCATACCAATCATATTCTCTGATGATAATGCTTTAAAACTAGATATCAGCTGCAAAAAGAAATCAGGAAGAACAACAAATACATAAAGATTAAACAACATGCTACTGAAGAATACTTTCATCAGGGAAGAAATAAAAAGAGAGATCAAGAGATACATAGAAACAAATGATAATGATAGTACAACATATTAAAACTTTTGGGACACGGCAAAAGCAGTCATAAGAGGATAGTTCATATCATTACAGGCCTATCTCCAAAAACAACAACAAGCCCAAATAAATAACCTAACAATTCATCTTTAAAAACTAGAAAAGGAAGAACAAATAAGGCCTAAAGTCAGCAGAAGGAAAGAAATAATCAAAATTAGAGCAAAAATAGATGAAATTGAAAACAAACAAATGAAAACAAAAAAAAAAAAAGAAAGAAAAAATAAATGGAACACGGAGCTGGTTCTTTGAGAAGGTTAATAAAATTGGCAAACCCCTGGCTAGACTCATGAAAGAAAAAAGAGAGAAGACACATATAAACAAAATTGGGGTTAAAGACGGGAAATTATGACTGACACTGCAGAAATACAAAGAATCATACAAGAATACTATGAAAAAGTATATAACATCAAATTTAATAACCTAGAAGAAGTGGGCCAGTACTTAGAAAAATACAATCTTCCTAAATTGAATCAAGAAGATATGTAAAATCTAAATAGACTGATCAGCAGTATGGAAATGAAAACAATCATCAAAAACCTACCAAAAAGTAAAAGTCCAGGACCAGACGGCTTCATCAGTAGATCCTACCAAACATTCAAAGAAGATTTAATACCTATTCTCCTCAAACTCTTCCAAAAAAATTGAAGAGGAGGAAATACTTCCCAACCCATTTTATGAGGCCAATATTATTCTGATACCAAATCTGGTAAAGATAACACAAAAAAAGAAAACTCCAGACCAATATCTCATGAATACAGATGCCAAAATCCTAAATAAGATACTAGTGAACCTAATACAGCAACATATTAAAAAGATTATACACCGCAATCAAGTAGGCTTCATCCCAGAGGCACAAGGATGGTTCGACAAATGCAAATCGATTAATGTGATACACCACATAAACGAACTAAAAAATAAGAATCATATGATCATATCAATCGATGCAGGAAAAGCCTTTGACAAGATACAGCATCCAGTTATGATCAAAACACTGAACAAAATCAGTATAGAAGGAAAGTACCTTAACACAATAAAGGCCATCTATGACAAACCCTCAGCCAACATTATACTTAATGGTGAAAAATTAAAAACCTTCCAAAATCAGAAACAAGGCAAGGCGGTCCACTATCGCCACTGTTATTCAATGTAATATTGGAGGTCTTAACAAGTGCAACCATGCTCAAGAAAGATATAAAAGGCGTACGAATAGGAAATGAAGTCAAACTGTCACTATTTGTGGATGACATGATTCTCTATATAGAAAATCCTAAGGACTCCACAAGGACACTACTAGAAACAATAAGCAAATACAGTAGTTTCTGGATACAAAATCAATGTTCCGAAATTTATAGCATTCTTATACTCTAATAATGAAGTGTCAGAAAAAGAAGTGGAACAAATAACTCCTTTTGCAATTGCAACAAAAAGAATAAAATACCTAGGAATAAATCTAATGAAACATGTGAAGGACCTATGTAATGAAAAGTACAAGACCTTATTCAAAGAAATCGAAGAAGATAAAAAGAGATTGAAAGATATTTCGCATTCTTGGATTGGAAGAATCAACATAGTTAAAATGACCATATTACCTAAAGCATTATACAAATTTAATGCAATCTCTATCAAAATCCCATAGGCATTTTTTACAGAAATAGAACAAACAATCATCAGATTTCTATGGAAGCACAAAAGACCCAAATTGCCAAAGCCATCCTGAGAAAAAAGACCAAGGCTGGAGGCGTCACTCTGCCCGACTTCAAATTGTACCTCAAAGTGACAGTAATCAAAACGGCATGATATTGGCAGCAAAACAGACACACGGACCAGTGGAACAGAATCGAGAGTCCAGAAGAAAACCCATGTGTATATGGGCAAATAATTTTTGACAAGAAAGCCAAAAACATACAGTGGAGAAAGGAAAGCCTCTTCAATAAATGGTGCTGGGAAAACTGGAAGGCCACTTGCAAAAGAATGAAACTAGAATGTTGTCTATCACCACACACCAAAATTAACTCAAAATGGATTAAGGATCTCAATATAAGACCAGAATCAATAAAATGCATAGAAGAAAACATAGGAACGAAACTCAAGGATCTTGGACTTAAAGATTTTATGAATTTGACCTCAAAGGCAAGGGAAGTAAAAGCAAAAATAAATGAATCAGACTACATCAAACTAAAAAGCTTCTGCTCAGCAAAAGAAATCATCAACACGGTAAAGAGACAACCATTTGAAGAGGAAAATATATTTGCAAGCAACACCTCCGATAAGGGCCTAATGTCCAAAGTATATAAAGAACTCATACAACTCAATAACAACAAAAAAAAAATGATCCAATCAAAGAATGAGCAGAGGATTTGAACAGACACTTCTCCCGAGGACATACAAATGGCCAACAAATATATGAAAACATGCTCAATATCGCTAGCTATTAGGGAAATGCAAACCAAAACCACAATGAGATACCATCACACACCTGTTAGAATAGGTATAATCAACAGGACAAGTAATAACAATGCTGGAGAGGACGTGGAGAAATAAGAACTCTCATACATTGCTGATGGGACTGCTAATTCACACAGCCACTATAGAAAACAGTATGGAGGTTCCTCAAAAAACTAAAAATTGATCTACCGTATGATCCAGCAATCCCTCTATTGGGTATTTATCCCAAAGACTTGAAAACTTATATCCATAAAGATATTTGCACACCAACGTTCATAGCAGCAATATTCACAGTGCCAGGACATAGAAGGAACTGAAGTGTCCTACGATAAATGATTGGCTAAAGAAGCTGTGGTACATATATACAATGGTATATTACTCATCCGTAAGAAGAGATGAAATACTGCCATTTGTGACAACATAGATGGACCTCGAGATAATCATGCTAAGCAAAATAAGCCAGACTGAAAAAGTTGAAGACTTTTGATATCACTTATATGTGAGATATAAACTTAAAAGCAACAAAAGAACAGGACAAACAGAGACTCATGGACATGGACTATAGACTAGTGGTTACCAGAGGATATTGGGTTGAGGAGTAGGGAGGAGGTAGATGGGGTAAAGTTGTCAAATATAGGTGGATAGGGGGAGGGTGAAGGGGGTAAAAGAGATCAAATATATGGTAACTGAAGGAAACTGGACTTTGGGTAGTAAACATAATAGAATATACAGACATCAAATTATAATGTATACTTGAAAATTATATAATTCTATTAACCAGTGTTACCCCAATAAACTTAATTAAAAAAAAGAGAAACTAGATGAAGAAAGACAAGCTAAATCCAAAGCAAACATAAGGAGAGAAGTAATAGAGAGGAGCAAGCATTGATAAAACAGAGTATAGAAAAGCAATAGAGAAAACCAGCAAAACCAAAAATTGGTTCTTTGAAAAAAAAATTGACATTCCTTTAGCTAGATTGACCAAGAATAAAAAGGAGACTTAAATAAATAAAATCAGGAGTCGAGGAGGAGACATCACAATTGATCACACAGAAATAAAAAGAATTATATAGGAATAATATGAACAATACTATACCAATAAATTAGGTAATTTAGAGGAAATAGACAAACTCCTAGGAAGCAACAAACTGCCAAAACTAACTCCATAAAAGAAAAGAAAAGAAAAGAAAAGAAAATCTGAATAAATCTATAACAAGACAATGAACTTGTAACTTTAAAACTTTCCACAAAGAAAAGCCCAGGCTCATATAACTTTTTTGGTGAATTCTACCACGCAGTTAAAGAAAAATTAATAATAATTTTTACAAACTCTTCCAAAAATAGAAGAGGAGGATACTTTTCCACTCATGCTACAGGGGCAATGTTATTATAGACTGAATTTTTGCTCCTCAAATTTCATATGTTGAAATTTAATCCCCAAGATAATGCTATTTGGAGATGGGGCATTTGAGAGGTAATTGGGATTTGATGAGGTCATGAGGGTGGAGTCCTCATGATTGATATTAGTACCCTTCTAAGAGTCACTAGAGAGTTTGCTTCCCCTCTCTGCTCTTCATCATGTGAGGTTAAAACTAGAAGCTGGCAGTCTGCATCTCAAAAGAACTCTCACCAGAACTCAACCATGCTAGCACTCTGATCTTGGGCTTCTCAGAAATGTAAGGACTAACTGTAATAACTAAAATTCCAGTCTATGGCATTATGTTATAGCAACCTGAACTGACTATGACAACCAGTATTATTCTGATAACAGAAACAAAGACATCACAAGAATAGAAAACTAAAAAATATACCTTATAATTTTAGAATCAGGCAAACCAAAGAAATAAAATTCATCCAGATCAAAAAGAAGTACAACTCATTTGTAGATGACATGATCTTTTACAGGATATCCTAAGAGATCTACTAAAGAACAAATAGAACTTATAAAAGAAATCAGTATTGTTTGTTGCAGAAAACAAGATCAATATACAAATCAACTGTATTTCTACGGACTAGCAATTATCAATCAAAAAATAAAATTAAGAAAACAATTCTACTTACCATAACAGCATCAAAATAAATTAAAACATATGTCCAAACAAAAATCTTCTACATGAATGTTTATAGTAGCATTATTAATTCATAAGAGCCAAAAAGCGTAAACAACCCAAGTATCCATCCACTGATGAATGGATAAACAAAATGTGGTATAGTCATACAACGGAATATTATTCAGCAATATAAAGGAATAAAGTGCTGTTACATGTTACAACATAAATGAACATTTTTTTAGTCATCCTTTTTTAAATAATATTTTTTATTTTTCCATTATAGTTGGTATATGATATTATATTAGTTTTGGGTGTACGACATATTGATTAGACACCTATATAACTCACAAAGTGGTCACCCCAATAATCTGCTACCCCTCTGACACTGTACATAGTTATTACAATATTATTGGCTGTATTCCTTATGCTATACTTTATATCTCTATACTATTTTGTAGCTACCAATTCGTACTTCTTAATCCCTTCCCCCTTTTTCACCAGTTCCCCAACCCCCCTCACATCTGGTAACGCTCAAAATGTCTTATCTATGAGTTTGTTTCTGTTCTTTTGTTGTTGATTTACTTCTTTAAATTCCACATGTTTGTGAAATCATATGGCACTCGTTTTTCTCTATCTGACTTACTTCTCTCAGCACAATACTCTCTAGGTCCACCATAAAATATCTTTTTTCATCCGTTTACTTTCCGTCTGTCCGTGTGTTTTAATCCAAAGTGGATCTCTTTTAGGCAGCCTATGTAAGGGTTTTCTTATCAATTCAGACCCCCTATATTTTGATTAGAGCATTTAATTCTTTTTCATTTGAAGTATTTGTTGATAGGTATATAGTTATTGCCATTCTTTATTCGTATTTTTGATACATATTTTTTTCTTCTTTTTAAAGAAGTTCCTCCAACATTTCCCGTAATACTGGTTTGGTGTTAACAAACTCCTTTAGCTTTTTCTTATCTGGGAAGCTCTTTAACTGTCTTTTAATTCTAAATGACAGTAGCTTTGCTGGGTAGAATAATCTTGGTTGTAGGTCCTTGCTTTTCATCGCTTTGAATATTTCCTGCCAATCCCTTCTGGCCTGCAAAGTTTCTGTTGAGAAAGCAGCTGACAGTCTTATGGGAGCTCCTCTGTAAATAACTAATTACCTTTCTTTTACTACTTTTAAAATTCTCTTTTTGTCTTTAATCTTTGGCATTTTAATTATGATGTGTCTTCATGTGGGCTTCTTTGGGTTCATTTTTTTTTTTTTTTTGGTACTCTCTGAACTTTCTAGAGTTGTATGTCTATTTCTTTCACCAGGTTAGGGAAGTTTTCCATCATTATTTGCTCAAATAGGTTTTCAATTTCTTGCTCTCTCTCTACTCCTCCTTCATACGTAGTCCTATGATATGAATGTTGTTATGCTTGATGTTGTCCCAGAGTCTCCTTAAACTATCTTCTTTTTTTAGGATTCTTTTTTCTTGTTGCTGTTCTGACTGGGTGTCCTCTGCTACTCCATCCTCTAAATCACTAACTTGATCCTCTGCTTCATCCTCTCTGTTGATTCTCTCTAACGTACTCTTCATCTCAGATATTGTATTCTTCATTTCTGACTGGTTCCCTTTTACATTTTCCGTCTACATTTTCATGTTTTCCATCTCTTGTTAGAGTTCCCACTGACTTCATCTACTCATGTGAGGCTAGAACCAGAAGTTCATTGAGCATCTTTATAACCACTGTTTTGAATTCTATATCCGATAGATTGCTTGCCTCCATTTTGTTAAGTTCTTTTTCTGGAGCTTTGTTCTGTCTTTTCATGTGGGACACATTTCTTTGTCTCTCCATTTTGGCTTCCTCCCTGTGTCTGTTTTGATGTATTAAGTAGGGCTCCTAAGTCTCCCAGTCTTAGTAGATTGTTTTTTTTTTTTTAGTAAATGTCCTGTGAGGCCCAATGGCACAGTCTTCGCCGGTACTCAAGGTGTGTCCCTTGTGTGGTTTGTGTGTGTCTTCCTGTTATAGTTGAGCCTTGGTTGCTGTTTGCACACTGATGAGAGGGATTGACCCTTGGGCTGATTGGTTGTGAGGACTGGCCAGTGAGGGGCTGACTCTATGAAGCAGGAATCACTTTAACAGGGCTCTGGTAACTGCCCTGTCTACCCTTCAGATGTGTCCTCCTCATATGCAGCCCTGGCTCTGGCTCTGGCACTGGTCAAAGTAGGCCATGGGGTGTGCCAGCCCAAGGGCCTCCTGGCAGGGGTCCAGTTGCAGGCCAAGTTCAGCACCTCCAGGGCCACCCCATAAAAATCATCAAGCAATCGCAGATGGCTGCCACCTATGCTGGGCTTATAAGTGTCTCAAGAGGCCAAGCCAGGAACTGAGACCGGCTGCCGCTAGTGCAGGGCTTGGGGTTGCTCAGCAAGAGATATAAGACATGCCAAGGCCAGATGCTGCTTCTTCGGGTTTTGTGAGCCTTATGGAATTTTAGGAGAGTCGCAGCGAGAGCCACAACAGGCCATATATATGGAATAAACAACTGGAAGCGGCTTGGATGGATTCACGACTGGGGAAGGGTGGAGCCTCAGGGAATCGCCTGGGCAGGGAGACCTATGTTATCCAGGTTGATGGTGACTCAGACATTGTGGCACTTGTGTCCACAAGCTGGGAGGGGAAAGGGCTCAACAAAGGAATAATGGATACTGCCAGCATTTCTGTCCAGGAGAAAGCCACTCCTGTAGTCCTCGCCCTGAAGATCAAAAACTCATTGTCTCCTCATATGTCCCTGGTGCTCCTCAAGCAGCTGCCCCAGTACTGGAGCGCAGAGCGAGTGAGTCTGTCAGCGAGTAAGTCCAGGTGCAAGCCCTTTAAGAGGAATGCTGGCAACTCCTGCAGCCCTCCGTTTCATTCAGCCACAACATTTGCTGGTTTTCTCAGCCAGAGTTTGTGAGGACTTCTCTTCCTGGCACTGGAACCATGGCCTGGAGAACTCAGTATGAGGCCGGGACCCCTCGCTCCACAGTTGGGGGAGGGGGCTCTGTAACCAAAATAACCCACCCATTTTTGATTGTCACATGTGATTGTGGGACTGGGCCTTTCATAAATGCCCCTCCTACTGGTTCTAGGTGACTTCTTATGCTTGTACCTAGTTGTAGGGCTTCTCTTCAGCCAGGGATGGTTGCTCTGTAGTTGTATTATAATTTTGGTGTGATTGTGAGAGGAGGCATGCACAGCATCTACCTTCTATGCCATCTTGACCAGTCCCCCATAAATGAAACTTTAAAACATTATGCTAAATGAAAAAAGTTAGTAAAATCACATATAATATGATATCATTTCTATGAAATGTCCAGTACAGACAAATCTAGAGAGACAGAAAGTATTTCAGTGGTTGCCTCATGACTGAGGGAAGGAGAAATGGGGCTTGATTGTTAATAGGTATAGAGTTCTTTGGGAGGGGTGAGAATGAAAATGTTCTAAAACTAGATTGTGGTGAATATATTTATATATCTATAAATATATTAACACATTAAGTCACGGCTGTCTCATTTTTTGAATAACTATTTGATACAGAACATTTGAAAGTTCATTGTTAAGTATAGCTCAGTATACTTAATACAAGTTTACCCATTATGAAAAAAAATAAGACCGTTAACCAAAATATAAAAGGCCTTGTAAAGTGAGAAGCAACAAGCATTTATTTGAGATTTTTAAAAAATGAATAGCTATTTGGAGAACACTGATTTCACCAGAAGCTCAAATAGTATTCCCATTAGGAAACAAAGGCAAGAAGTATTTATGAGAAAAAGAAGGGGAACAATTATATCAATAGAAGGAAGGCGTATCTATTGGTGCATATAAGCTAACATAGTGACACTAATTCTAAAATGTTTTTAATAATCAATTCAAAAGTCTTCAGTCTAGTAGTCATAATATCTGCTTTCTTGTTATCGCTATAGTTATTTCGAACTAGTGTTGCTCTAGGCCCAGTTCATAGCTTATTTGACATTCCAAAGGTTTAGCCTAAGACATGCAAGGCAGTTTGTCTGGGATGGCAGTTCCAATATCATTTTAAAGCGCCTCCATTTATATTATTTTTTTACAAGACAAATTGAGACTGTAGGATTTTCTGGCCCATTATCTTCAACAAGTTACTATTTTTAGTATCATTGATCCAGCAAACATGGAAATCATGTGTTGAAGTGGTAGAGATAAAAAATGAAAGGATCCAATTAGAACAGAACCAACTAAGAAACCTGTTTATATTTTATGTGAGAAAGAAATAACTTATTGTGTTAACTCACTAAGATACTATGGTCCATTTCTTAAAACAGCTAGGGTTGCTACAACTAATATATCTAATATTACTAATATATCTAATATATCTAATAATACAACTAATATTCAATGCAAAAGAAAAAAACTATATGTAGTTAAAAATTGGATCTGTTTTATGATACAGGATTAGGAAAAACTAGGCTTAAGGATTTTGGTCTTTGGTTTAAGTGCAATGGAAAAACTATTTATGAGTTTTAAGTGGAGATGGTATGGGTGTATGTATTAGATTACCAGGGCTACATAGCTAATATCACAGACTGAATGGCTTAAACAGCAGAAATTTATTTTCTTACAGTTTCAGGTGCTGGAAGTTTAAGATCAAGATGTCAAGAGAAATTGGTTTCTTCTGAAGCCCCTTCCCTTAGCTTACCAATGGCTGCCTTCTCTCTGTGTCCTCACATGGTCTTTCCTCTGTGTGTAGGCACAGCCGGTGTTCCTTTGTGTATTCAAATTTCCTCAGATTGAATTAGGACTCACCCTAACAGCCTTAGCTTAGTTACCTCTTTAAAAGCCCTGTCTTCAAACACAGTCACATTCTGAGGTACTGGAGGTTAGAGCTTTTACATATGAATTTCTGGGGGACAGAATTCAGCCCATAACAGTGAATAAGAGGAGTCTGGATAGTGACATAACAAGTTTTATATTTTATAAGATTGGTCTTGAGGCAATGTGGAGAATGAACTGGATGAGAGTATTTATAGATTTAGATAGATTAGTTAGGAAGTTATTTTAGTAGTCCATGCAAGAGGGGAGTACAGCTAGACTTTTGTCGAGAGTGTGAGAAGGATGACTATGAAAGACTTTAGGAGGTGAAATTTACAACTTGGCAACGGTTGATCTATGGAATCTGAGGGAGAATTCAGTGTCGAGAACATCTTCCTGTTTTATGGTTTGAATAACTGATTGTTTAGTGGTGTTATTCCTCAAGATAGAGAACATTGGAAGGTTTGAGATAACATTGGGAAGGGTGGAATGACAAGATTCTAATTTCAAATTTGGACATGGTGACTCTGAGGTAACTTTGAGACTTCCAAAGGAACACAAAAGTAGGTATCTGGATGATGACATCATTAAAGAAAACAAGAGAAAGGAAAACAAATATTTCCTAAAATCTGTTGATTGATGTTCTGTATAGACGTCTCCACAGTAAAGCCTGTGGATTATACGATTAAAAAAATACAGTTTTTAATTGTAACAGCTAGTTATGGAGATAAAATGATGATTAATTCATAATGCTCTGTAGAACAAATTTGACTACATACTATAGAGAATTTTTTGGAAGCGTAGAGGGAATATTTTTCTTCCTTTTTTTTTTAATAGAACAAATTTAGAAATAGAAGTAATAAATATTATCTCCATTCATTTTGGAGTTGCTGATGAAAGTAAATGTGCCTGTAATTACTGCCTATTACTGCATATTCTACGTTACTTAAAGGAAACTATTTCCAATTTTCCAATGTTCTGCAGGAACTGAGTGAGAGTGCAGTGATTTCTACATTTTCTATACTTAGAGCTTTGCAATTTGTCTTTAGATATAACAAAATATTTATGTAAGATATCTATGTAAGCAATTAAAATTCCAGTGAGGCATTGAGATTTTTTCTCAATCAGCTTTCAAAATCTAGACAGATAGGAGAGAATGGCTTACTGTAAGGAAGACATATTAATCACAAAATTTCACAAATAATACACTTTGATAGAAGAATGAAGTAAATGGGAAATTTTAATCACAATAAGAATGATTCGACAGCTTTAAATTTTATTTTATAATGTAGAGAGTTCAGAATTGAGACATAGTCACGCACCTCATATCTACTTTATTTGTAATTTTGTGGAATGAAATAATCTTACCCTTTGAGTTTGGTGGCTGTCATTAACATAAAATTTCATGGAATCAATCAAATAAGGGTTAAAGTAAGTGATACAGTCTTTATACTATAAATATATATTATATAGTCAGCACTGTTTGTTTTACTCTAACCTGGAGAGGTTTCCTTCATATTTGTCTTAAGGAAAAAATATTTCCAAAGCTTGCTACTTCTGGGCTTAATTATACTGAATTCATAAAGTAAAATTAGAAATATCTATTATTTGATGATTTGGATTGCAAAGAAAGCAAGGCCACTTTATTTAGGACACAATCTCCACTTTGGAAAAGAAAATGACATCTCCTTAACATTCACATAGTCTATTTTCATCAAATATACTCCAGTGAATCTTTTTTAGGTGCATATATTAATAATAGATTCCCTAAAGGTATGTGATTAGTAATTTATTAAATTTTTGTAGCTTAGAAAATGGAGAATAACAACTCATTATTCCCCTCACTAATTAAACAAACTTAGTTCTTTTAATGCTTTCTCATTCAATATCTCTATGTATTGTAAATGTTGTGAGGTATGGCTATAAAATTATGAACATTTTTCTTATTCATTTTATTATATTATTATTTTATTATTATTTATTATTATTCATTTCAAGTGTTATTAATATAGTAAATGTATTTTGTTCCCTTTTCAAGGAACATAGGAGATTACACATTCACTCCAAAATATTTGGGAAATTCTGTTCTGGATTTTCTTTCAGATATAGTTTATAAGTCACAGAAGAAAAACAACCTTCTTACTCCATAAAAATATCAGACGTTATATTCATAATAGCAGTAAAACTTATAAGCCCCTTAGGAATAAATTTAACAAGAAAAGTACTAATACTATATGAAGAAAACTATAAAAATGACTATTATACTTGGACGCACTCTTAAAATTTTCAAAACACCTTCTGACTATTTTAAAAAATCATTCCTCCTCTCAATAGTCAAAGGTCTATTACCAAATATTTAAATGGAAAGTATCATTAAGAATTAAAGATCATTATGCTAAGTGAAATAAGTTAGGCAAAGACAAATACCGATGTTTTCCCTTACATGTGGAATCTAAAAAGATGAAACAAACTAACAAAATGAAAGAAAAACAGACTGGCAGAAACAAATACCAAAGGGATGGTTACTAGAAGGAAGGCAGTGAGAAGTGGGTGTAAAAGAGAAAGGGAATATAGTCAACAATATCGTGATAAGTTTGCATGGTGACATGATTACTAGAATTAGTGGGATGATTACATTGTAAGGTATAAAAATACTGAATAACTATATCGTACACCTGAAACTAATATAACCAATATAACACTGTATACTTACTATATTTAAATATAAAATTTTTAAAATTAAAGATCATTAAGATATTTTCCTAGAAAAATTTACAAATTATTTATTCCTAATTTTACATTAGAATTTTCCATGTCAAAAGATCCTTACTATTTTTACTTTTGTTTTTTCTTCTATTAGTGACTGTCCTTTTATATATCTTTCTATGCACACACATGCATATGATATGGATAGACACATGGACATTAACACAGACACACACACATATAACAAAATTATAAAAGAACATATTATATATGTTTTTATCGTGAACTTTGTGCGTGTTGGGGGAGGTGACAAAGACTATCTCTCCTCTGCTTTCTCTATTCCTACCACTATATCTAATCCTAAACAAGAAAACGAATGTTAGCAACTTGGTATATTATTGTACATCTTTATCCATACTCACATATTTGTTTATGTCTATAAATAAAAATTTTGAAAATTATAAAATTGGGATCATAAAATTTAAAGTTCTATATATTTAGATTCCATCGCTTAATAATACATTGAGAAAATCCTCCCATCATTAACTGATACAATTCAAATATATTTCTTTTATGTCTGAATGATACTCATGATCATTCTATAGTTGGTGAGTATTCTTTGTTTCTAGGTTTTGCCCTCATGAACAATGCTTTATTACATATCCTTGTGCTTCATTCTTGCATATGAGTGATATTATTTCTAGAATACATATCTAGATCAAAATTTATATAAATTTCTAAGTTTGACAGATAATGTTAGATTCGAGTTTGTTATAATTTCTATTTTCACCAGTTATAATAGAAAATCTTTTTTCACTTTCCTGTCATTAGCAGATATTAATTCTCAACTGGCATTTTTGCTTATCTGACAAGTGAAAATACTACATCAATTTAAAAAATATTCTTAATTCTTAAGGGGAGTGAACATTGTTTTATAAATTTATTGGTCACATTGACTTGCTCTTCCATAAACATGTCTGTTCATATTTTCTGTCCATTTGTTTCACTAGGTTAACTTGTTTTCACCTAGTTTTAAGGGGTTGTGTGTGTGTGTGTGTGTGTGCGTGTTTTATAATTATTAATCCATATATGCAGAATGTTACAGATATTTTCCCAACATATTTCTGTCCATTCCCTTTTTTTCTGAAATAAAAAGTATGTGGTTATACCTAAATCGTAAGTCTATTTCTCTTCCACATGCAATGGTTTTGCATTTGCATCTCTTCCACATGCAACAGCCTTTAACACATGGTTTTAATATTGGCTCAAATATTTGCATTGATTTCAGAGTCCCCCCCCCAATTTTAGGTCAAATACCTAAAAACAGAATTTGTAAATAGACTTAGTATAGGATGAAGGTTAAACTTTAAAAACTACTTATTAAATGGAAAACAACTCTAAAGTATAATTTAATTTGCAAATAAAATATCACTACTTGTGTTATCTCTAAATTGTCTTTGTCACATATTTTCTCATTACAGTGATCAAGTGTGTATATGTCAGAAGGAAGCAAGACTCTGGTGACTGTATTTGTTCTCACAGGACTTACAGAGCAACCATGTCTGCAGGTCCTCCTCTTGTGTTTCTGATTATCTACCTCACCACCATGATGGGCAATCTTGGACTGATGGCTCTTATTTGGAAGGATGCCCATCTTCACACACCCATGTACTTGTTCCTTGGTGGTTTAGCCTTTGCAGATGCTTGCACTTCAACTTCTGTTACTCCTAGGATGCTGGTCAATTTCTTAGACAAGACTGCAATGATACCCCTAGCTGAGTGTATCACCCGATTTTATTTTTTTGCCTCCAGTGCAACTACAGAATGTTTTCTCCTGGTAGTAATGGCCTACGATCGCTATGTAGCCATATGCAACCCCTTGCTTTATCCAGTGATGATGTCCAACAGACTCTGTACTCAACTGATAAGAATTTCATACGCATTAGGTTTTCTGCAGCCTCTAATTCATGTGAGCTTTTTGCTAAGATTAACTTTCTGCAGGTCTAACATAATACATTATTTCTACTGTGAAATTTTACAACTATTCAAAATTTCATGCAATGACCCATCTATCAATGCACTAATGATATTTATTTTTGCAGCTTTTATAGAAATATCCACTTTAATGACCATCATAATCTCTTATGCTCGTGTTCTCTTTGACATTCTGAAGAAAAAGTCTGCAAATGGCAGAAGCAAAGCTTTCTCCACGTGCAGTGCCCACCTGCTCTCAGTCTCATTGTACTATGGCACTCTCATCTTCATGTATGTGAGCCATGCATCTGGCCTAGCTGAAGATCAGGACAAAATGTATTCTCTATTTTACACAATTATAATTCCCCTGCGAAACTCATTTATTTACAGCTTGAGAAATAAAGAGGTTATAGGTGCCTAGAGAAGAGTTGCAAAGAAGTAAACAGTTGCCAAGGGAAATTTCAAATAGTTTCTCTTTTTACCCTTTGCATAAACAAGTCCCCAAGTCTTATAGATTAGCCCCTGCACCAGAGGGCTAGTGGTCAGGGTGGTCACTGAACACTGGGTAAAGGAACCAGCTTCACACAATGTTTACTTGAATTTGAGTCCAGTTAAAGTTACTACTCCAGTTCAAATGACTCAAATCATTCACAGTTGATTTATTAAAATGTTGTAATTCCTTTTTATCTGAATATTTAGTTTTCGAAAATTTTTGATCTGCTAGGAACTCCTCTCTCAAATTATATTTAACAGTCGACGGTAACTGAGGCTGGTGTATAAGTACGAGTCATTTAGTTCCTGACTGATCCTAGTTCCCTGAGCTAGATCTGTATGTTAATAGGGTTCTGTGATGCTCTACCACACCATAATAACATGATAAAGACTTAAATTATTATCGGAAATTTTTCTGAAATAAACATTTCAGAATAAACAGGGAGGAAAATTAAGAAAATGAAAAGGTTTAAAAAATGGATGCACCTTAAAAAGGATTGGCTTGCATTTAAATAATGAAACATCAAAATTTAAAACTTCCCATATCTAGAAGACCACATATTAACTTTTATATAAGATATTATATGATACAGTAGTATGTGGAAATTTGCAGATTTGGAAAAAAATCTCAAGATATAGCCTTCTCAAATATTACAGATCTCCTGTACTATATTTACATGAGTAATTTGCGATAGCAAGACTGGTCAAACATTTGCATAGGGATTGCTTTGCTATACTACAAGAGGCTGAAGGCAAGGTTGAGAAACTGGTTAAGTGGGTGCAAAATTGAGATAGTGGTAAAACTGAGATGAGGTTCTTGCAGTCCTGGCTACCAATTTACTTCCAATTCAGTGAGAGGATTACATTAATAAATACACTAATTTATTTTAGTATAATAAAAATTACACCTCTCTCTCTCTTTTTTTTTTACAAAGACATAATTGTGTTCCTTGAGCAATCTGTTTGTTCAAGCATTGTGTTTAGGAAAAAAGAATTTATAAGAAAGAAAAATGAAATACAAATTGTTGAAACTGGAATGAAATGTCATTCTTGTTGAAGTATTTTAGAAGTTATTTTTAGTTTTCTTTGTTGTAATTCCAACAGATACACCAAAATACTTATTTAAAATGAAAACACAGTATGTATCATAAATTTATTATTTGACACGGGTATAAATTTTAAAATTTAATACGTTTGTATGGGTCTATAATTTTATTCCTACAGATACTCACTGACAAATTTATTTTTAATATACACAACTGAGATGCATTATTTTTAGAAATACTATTAATATCCATAAGGCTCGATTAATTTTACTGTCTTGGTGGCTAACTTAATTCAGGAAATTTTTGTTTTGTAAATGAGGATTTTTTTATTAAAATTATTGGGGTGATATTGGTTAATAAAATTATATCAGTTTCAAGTGAACAATTAAATAATATGTATACTGCATTGTGTATTTGCCACCCAAAGTTAAATTACCTTCCGTCACAAAATATTTGACCCCTTTTAACCTTATCTACATCCCCCCTATCCCTCTTCCCTCTGGTAACCACTAAACTGTTGTCTATGTCCATAAGTCTCTGTTTGTCTTTCATGTTTGTTTGTTGCTTTCATTTTCATATCCCACATATAAGTGAAATCATATAATTCTCAACTTTTTCTGTCTGATTTATTTCTCTTAGCATGACTGTCTCAAGATCCATCTATGTTGCAAATGGTAGTATCTCTTCTTATGTGTTATCCTTACCAGGTTTTGGTATTTGGGTAATGCTGGCCTCATAAAATAAATTAGGAAGGATTTCTTCTTCTTCAATTTTTGAAAGAGTTTGAGAAGAACAGGTATTAGATCATCTTTGACTGTTTGGTAGGATTTACTAGTGAAGCCATCTGGTCCTGGACTTTTACCTTTTGGGAGGTTTTTGATGATTATTTCATTTTCCTTACGGTTGTTGTTCGGTCTATTTAGATTTTTCAGTTCTTCATGATCCAGTCTGAGATGGTCGTATATTTCTAAGAACTTGTTCATTTCTTCTAGGTTATTGAATTTATGGCATATAATCTTCTTGTATGATACTTTGTAGTTTGCTAACATCTGTCATAACTTCTCTTTCATGTGCATCGCAACATATGATCTATCCTTGAGAATGTTCCATGTGCACTAGAAAAGAATGTATAATCTGGTGTTTTGGGATGAAAGGCTCTATAAATGTTGATTATGTCCAGTTGGGCTAATGTGTCAGTTATTGCTGATATTTCCTTGTTGATTTTCTGTTTGGGTGATCTATCCACAGATGACAGTGGGTTATTTAGATCCCATACTATCATTGTGTTTTTGTCAATTTCTCCCTTTAGTTCTGTTACTGGTTGTTTTATACATCTTGATATTCCCTGATTGGGAGCATATATATTGATAAGTGTTATGTCTTCTTGATGTATTGTCACTTTTATCATTATGAAGCGTCCATTTTGTCTCTTGTTACCTTTTTTATCTTGAAGTCTATTTCATTAGCTATGACACACCTGCTTTTCTCTGGTTGCTATTTGCTTGGAGTATTGTTTTCCACCCTTTTGCTTTGAGTCTATATTTGACCTTGCTGGTGAGATGTGGCTCTCGAAGGCAGCATATTGTTGAGTTTTGTTTTTTGATACAGTTTACTATTCTGTGCCTTTTTATTGGTGAAATCAGTCCATTTACATTTAAGGTGATTCTTGATATATGAGGTTTTCCTATAGCCATTTTATCTTTTGTTTTCCGGTAGCTCAGTGCTTCCATCGTTTCTTTGCCCTTATGTTTCAGTCTTATTTTAATTTGCTGGTGTTCTATGATTTTTCTTTCTGTTCCTTCTTGTTTTATGTTATGTGTTTTAGTTCTCGATTTTTGGGGGGTGGGAATGTGGTTACTATTAAGTTTATGTAAAGGAAAGTTTTATATATACAGTAGTTCTTTTCTTCTGCTTTTCTTATCTCCATTCTCCTTTGCAGAGTCAGATCTTTACTCCCTCCTCTTTTCTGTTTTTGTTGTCTCAAATTATTCTTATTTTTGCTGTGATTTCATGTCTAGGTTGCAGTAGCTATCATTTTCTCTTTTTAAAGTGTTTTTTGACCTCTAACCATTATGTAATACTTGAGTTTATAATACCCTATTCTTAATAAGAGTTGCACTTTCCTGTTTCTGTCTATCTGTTAGTCATCTTACTCTTAGTTTTATATTTTTCTGTCCTTTTGATTCAGATAGGATGACTTGTAATGCAGGCCTTGTAGTGGAAAATTCCCTCAGCTTTTGTATGTCTGAAAAGGTCTTTATTTCTCCTTTATATCTAAAGGAGAATTTTGTTAGATATATTATTCATGGCTGGAAATTCCTTTCAATAGTTTGAATATTTGGTTCTACTTCCTTCTAGCTTGTAAAGTTTCTTCTAGCTGAAATGTCTGATGATAGTCTAATGAGTTTTCCTTTATAGGTTACCATCTTCTTTACCCTGGCTGCCTTGAGATTTCTTTGTCATTAATTTTTGACAGTTTTAATATAATATGTCTTGGAAAAGGCTTTTTTGGATTGAGATAATTAGGTGTTCTGTTTGCATCTTGGATTTTAGGATACATTTCTTTCCATAGGTTTTGGAAACTCTCAATAACTATTTGTTTGAATATGCTCTCTCTTCCCTTCTTCCTCTTTTCTCCTTTTGGTGTACTTATTCTTTTATTGTTTTTTACTGATGGCATCAGATAGTTCTTGTAGACTTCTTTCATTTTTTTCACCCTCAAGTCTCTTTCTTTTTTCATGTATCATTTCCAGATTTCTGTCTTAGATACCACTAATTCTTTCCTCTATGTGTTCAGCTCTATTTCCTAAGCTTGCTATTTTGTTCTTCATTCATTTTATTGAGTTCTTCAGCTCAAGAAGTTCTATTTGGTTCTTTTTTAGAGTTTCAGTCTCCTTGGTAAAGTATTCCTTTTATTCATTAATCTTGCTTCTGAGCTCACTGAACTGTTGATCAGAATTTTCTTGTATCTCATTGAGTTTTTTCAGAAGTGCAATCTTGAATTCTCTGTTATTTAAATAGTATATTTCTATATCTTTAAGTTTATTTTCTGGAGGTTTTTCATTTTCTTTCTGAGCTGCCTTGTTCCCTTGGTTGTTCATGGTGTTTGATGGATTATTTCTCCGCCTAGGGATTAATGGGAGGTACTCCATTTTAAAAAACAACAACAACAACAACTTATTTTTATTAAGAGTAATCACTTTTTAGCATATTGATAAGAAGAGGTTTTTCTTTTCTTTCTTTTTTTTTTTTTATTAGGTGGCACCCAAGTCTCTTGCACTGTCCAAGCCTTCTGAATTTCTGCTTTGTGGCTAAAAATGTCCTTTATTCCCTGAGGAGGTGTGTCTCCTCTGTTACCAGGTCTCTTCAGTCCAGGGCTCTACCCCTGTGGGAGAATGTGAAAGTCAATGGGGTTCCAAGTCTCTGAAGAGCCCCTGAAGTCCTGGTGCTACCCCAACAGCCAGATGCAATGCTTTGCTGTTTCCTTCCAAATCAGCCTGGATAGGTGTGGGCTGGGTGAGTCAGGAGAAGCCAGAGGTATGTCTGTAGCTGTTTTCCTTCCAGTAATGTTGGCCACCAAGCTTCAGCTGCCTTGCTTCTATATATCCACCCCTAGCAGTGGTACCAGCTGCAGTATGTGTCTCAGTTTTCACTGCTGCAGTTTCCCCTTGGGCTCGCTGCTAGCTCTGGGAGGGTCACGGGAGGCAGCCCTGATTTGGTTTTCTGCCTGGCAATACCGAATGCTGTGTGGAATATGCTGATCACTTGGGCAAAACTGGTCGGGCTTCAAATAATCAAAAGAGCCACCTAATTCCCCCCTTCCTCAGATCTTGCGGGAAGTTCTGGGAGAAATTGACAAAAACACAATTATAGTCTGTAGCACTGGTCTCCATTCTTCTCCCTTTCCTGCTCCCTTGCTTGCCCAATTTGCCCACCATCAGATGCTCTGATGCACAGATATCTCAGACATGTTTGTGTACTAGGCTGGGTGTTACCTGTTGGATTGCAGCTGTTTGGTTTGCTGTCATTTCAAAGGGAGAGGTCGGGGGAGATCTCTCATGCTGCCATGCTTCTGACCTAGATATCCTCAAATACGTTATTCTTGAGCAAGTTGCTTTATAAGAGTTTCGTATAGAAAAATTATTTGTGATTAAATGATATTAAGTTCATGTGTTTTAAATACATATATCCTCTTAAAGCATTTTAAGGTAATTATATATCCTCTTAAAGCATTTTAAGGTAATTATAGTCACTTTTAAAAGTAATTTTAAACAAGTGAAGTTCTCTTCTGACATTAAAACTTTGATCTAAATATATCACAAATATTTAGACAAATGTTTATCAATAATTTTCAAAATAAGAAGAGAAAAATTTTTAATATGTATGAATTTCAATTTAATTCTGACAGATAATATCAATGAAAATTGTTATTAAAAGTATTAGAGATACAAAATTTATTTTTTTAGGAATAAGTATCCATCTGAAAATTTTCAATGTTTCCAATTAATCTTCTTATATTGGTGTCTCATTTTAGAGGAACTAATTAAATTAAAATTTTATTGTATCTTCTATCACCTTTTACTTTTTTCCTTCTTGTATGGTATCCATTGCATGCCTTTTGATGTTCTTATTTATATTCTTGTATTTTAGTGATGAATAAAACAAAAATCTTTGTCTAAATAAATGAGCAAAGTTTTTCTGTTTCTGCTATATTTCTTTCTTGATGTATGATTCTTAGATGACAACATCTAGGATTTCTATATTGCTTAACATACAATTTTATAGAAAATTCTGTATATAACTTAGTGTTCAAACTAGAGAATAGTCTACAAAACTCTAGGTATTTCCTACACCCATTGTCCCCATTGAGCCTAAAGCAGCTTTGTGCATCCAAGTGTGCAGTTTTTATTACATGAGGGTCCCTACCACCTTGGCGACAGCTAATTAGATAAGAAGTCACATGATTCAATACCTTACAATCCACAGGCCTCCCATTTTATTCTGTCGTTTGTTTCTGTGGACACCATCTTCATGTACATCCATCCTATGTCTAATAATGCACTGGGTCAAGCCATGCGAATATGATTTTATATCACTATAAATATAAGAATATCTGAAACTATAATATTAATAATGCTAGCTACTCAAGGAAACTACTGAATTTTCTGTATGGACCAGAAAAATTCCAGATCAGAAATAGTCTAATGATATATATCAGTGGAACTCATCCATATCTCATATACCAAGGGACATATTGACCACTTGTAATTTCACATATATATAAATTATGATAACAGTATAGATAATGGGCATTTGACATGTATAAAATAGGTTGTTATGAGCACTGGAATTCATCACAAATAACATGTTAAAGATTCTTCAATATCCTGGGAAACTGGAGCACCTTTTATAGCTGTGCCATACGTAAATTTTGGAGATGAACCTGAACAGATAAGTTGAAAATAAAGTTTGGAGACATTTTGAATGGCTAACTGAGGATGAGGAGCTTTGTTCAATTTGCAATAGAGATTCACAGGTTTTTATTATGGAGTGACTTGATAAGAGCTAAACAAGATTTGTGATAGCTCTTATGTGCAGATATCATGCTCAGACGTGCTGGTGTGCAGTTTGGGTGTTTTTTGTTGAGTTTTAGATGTTCGGCTTATTGTTGTTTCAAGGGGAGAGATCTGGGGACGTCTCTCACTCGGCCATGTTTTCCGTTGAACTGTGGCTCATAGCACTGGTCGTCCACTAGGATTTCAAATGTAGCTTACAGGGCTGGCCACATTTGCTGTGATTGGAAAGGCCACTCACAACGATGGCTGCTCAGCTGTGAACACTTAGTCCTAAATCACTCAGAGCTGAGCTTGGAAGCAAGCCAATAACAGTGCTCCGGGCAGTCCTCAGGTTGGGTGGGGCAGGGTCTCAGAGAGACAGTGGCAGTCTGATCAAAACAGCCTCAGTCTTGCTGAAAATCTGGTAACTGTCGTGAGTTCCCACTTAAGACCCAGGTCACAGCAAGACCAGCTGCTGTCCGAGACTGACCCACAGGCCCTCAAAATCCGCCCAAGTTCATGATGGCAGCAGTGATCTGCCTACCCCTACCAATGAAGTGCGGCTCACAGCTGTGGTCGCCTGCTGGGAATGGAAATGTAGTTTACAGGGCTGTCCACTTTTGCTGTGATTGGAAAGGCCACTCACAAGGATGGCCGCCTCACTGTGAATCACTCAGAGCTGAGCTTGGCAGCAAGCCAATAATACCTGCCCGAGGCAGTCTGCAGGTTGGGTGGGGAGGGGTCTCAGAGAGACAGTAGCTGTCAGATCAAAACAGCCTCAGTCTTGCTGGAAATTTGGTAACTGTTGTAAATTCCCGCAGATGACCCAGATCACAGCAAGACCAACTGCTATCTGGAACTGGCCCACGAGTCCCTGATATCTGCCCAAGTTCATGTTGGCGGCAGAGATCTGCCTGACCTTATCTCTGAAATGAGGATCGCAGCACTGGCCACTATTGCTGGGATTAGAAACTCAGCTCACAACAATGGCCGCCTAGCTGTGAATACTTCACTTTGAATCACTCAGCTCAGGGCTTGGCAACCAACCATAAACAACTTTTCCCAGCAGTCTGTAGGTTAGGTGGGTTGGGCTGATCCCCTCAGACCAGCGTCTCCTAATAGCTCTGTGGAAGGGGTCTGCACAATCAAGCTGGCATGGTCTATAGTGGGGCCGGATTAAGGCACAATGGTGGCTGCCTTTCCAACCTTCTTTCTGACACTAGTTAATGGAGACTTTTTCAGAATGAATCCCGCGTGAGGCTCAGACCCACTGTCGATGTCCCAGGTGAGTGTCCACAGGTCAGAAAGCCTTTGCGTAGGTCCTTCAAAGGGACATCTAGGGGCTCAGTCACCTTCTGTCTCACCTAGATGGCCAGAATCTCCTCTAGTCTCGACAGTCAGAGTTATTGGAATCTCCTCTTCCTTGGGCTGGGATCCCTGGGCTGGGGAACCCTCAGATTAGACCAGAACCTCCCTCTCCTTCAGGAGAGCCTCTGCAGCCTCACTCTCCCTCCCAGTGATCCTCCACCACCTGCGGGTGCGGGTCCAGCCCGATTCAGGACTTTGCTCCTCCTACCGGCTTTGATGTGACTCCTTTACATTATTAGATGGAAGTGTTATGATCAGCTGGACTTCACGTGATTCTTCATGTTGATTATTTTATAATTTGGTTGTAATTTCAATGCAGTCCTGGGAGGAGACAAATCCTGCTTTTACCTAGTCCACCATCTTCCCCCTAATCTGCTAAACAAGATTTGAATGCATGATCTAATATATGGACATGCACGCAGAACATTAAACACCTAACAAATGAATGAAATAACTATGATGCATTAGACGAACTATGAGAAAAAGACAAATTAAGTGAGAAATTAAAAATAAATCTCCTACCACCACACATCATCCCTAAACCAATGAACCCTGTTTCAATGAATGCTACAATCCAAAAACAAAAATTAAAAAACTGCCCTATAGATAGAAGATTGGCTAACTGATTTCATTGGAACATTTTATTGGACTGAGACAAAATCATAGCAGTTCAACAGAAATACTGTAAGATATTTTAATGTATGGCAATATGTTAAGTGTTAATTAGCATTCTAGCTATAGAGGAAAATAAAAATCTTTAAGTTGCTGCTGTGTTACTGTCTTTCTCACTGATCTAATTCAGAGAAAAGCATTAAAATGTCTGAACACTGAACACTAGTGAGATATTCAGGAGGATAATTTCTTTCCATAGTCTACCTGCGGATAAGGCTACTTCTTACATAGGAAAATCTGTCCCATAGATTTCTACTCCTCTACTCCCAGTAATATGCTAAACAAACAAACAAAACAAACAAAAACCACTAAAAAAGGCAGTCCGAGTTACCACCAAATCAAGGAGAAGGAAGGGATATTGTCTTCTCCTCCCTACTTTCCTACTTCCATGATCTTTGTAAATGCTCCCAGAACCCAATAAACAAAATTCCTTAGAATTCCAGGTGCAATGGAGAGTAGACTTGTAAAGAAGTTAGAATCCTCTAACCAAACGCCTTCATTTTTTACAGGTGAGGAATGTTAATGTTACACTATGCAGAATTAACAGAGGCAGCTCCTTATCACTTCGATACTCACTGAACACTTCTATATTCAATAAGATGCCACCTGGGAAGAAGAGACACCATCAGTTATCAGAGTTCAAGAGTCTGTTGCAGTCATGAGGCTCAAGATTTGTGTTGTGAGAAATGGTAAAAGAGGTCAAGTACAGTAAAAGTCAAAAGCTGGAATGAAGACACTGAGTACTGGTTGAGTAAGAGAGTATTAGAAGAGGGCCAGACTGCCTTGAGGGAGGGTGGGGAGAAGAAAGCTTCCTCTTGGACTGGGCAAGAAAGCATTTTATGTCCAAGAGTAAAATATAATATAATGTTTAAAAGTTACTGCTCTGACAAGAAAGCACAAAGTATTTAATTTGTACAAACCATAAAGGTACGTAAGACAGCATAATTTCCTTTTTCACTGAGTGAATCTCACTCAGTTACTATATTACAAGTATCTCTCAGAAGAAGCCTTTGTAACTGAAAAAAGCTGAGCCATAAATTCTCATATTTGTCAGAAATTTGGAGTTTTAATATCTTGTACCTAGATCAGATTTTGTTTTATGTTCTACTTTTGTCCAGGGCAATGAAAAGCACAAGCTCATAATTCTCAGCATTTTCAGACTTGGAAAATCTTATGGCCTGCTTATGTTACTGAAGAAAACATAATGCCAGCAACTGGCACTTTCAGGGCTTCTACCTGGGTTCACAAGCTCTGTCAGCCTCACTCACAAGGCATACGAGTTCCTCTTCTCACAGAGGCAGCATGTTAGGCAGAAACCTCCTGGGCCTTGAGAGATACTGGGTGGCTTGGCCACTTTCCAAGAAGAACACTTTTCATTCTTATAACAACAAAAGAAAAACAAAAGAATAGATTCTGAATATTTTTCTTAGCAATATTGAGTACAGAAGTCACAAATGAAATTCTTATTTTTAACTTCAACTCCTAAATCCATTTTATTGTTGAAAAAATATCAGAATCATATGCCTGAAAAATCTACTAACTTCACCAGACAAAACTTTGTATAAGGGATTATTGGATATGTTTTTGGATGAGAGAAAGGAAATACAGGCTTTCGATCTTTCTTCTGAGAGCCATGGGAAGTTATTTAAGGGTTCAAGTGGAGTTGTGGCTGTGAGCGTGAGAACTGTGAATCTTAGCAGTTTGGCTTCTTATAAAGATGACTTGACCCAAATGTAGAGAATGGTACGAGAAAATATTAGAAGATACACATAGGTTTTTAAAAGGGTAAATCAGTGTTCCAGGCAGGAGATGACGTTTACTTGAATTTGGAAAGAAGTAGATGGTTTCGACAGACATTAAAGCTGTGAATTTGATAATGGTTCTGGCATGGGTTTGGGCAGGGAGGGGGAATTCAGCATCAGGGATGACTCTCAGGCTTGTTTCTTTAAAAATAGGGTAAATGGTAATATGATTAATGAGGAATGGGGAGACAGGCTGGGGTCCAGGTTTAGTGATTGGGTTTGAAAAATTCTATTTGGATTTGGACATGTTGAATTTGATGACCTTTGAGATGTCTGAAGAAACTATTAGGTGATTGGATGTGGCAACATCAAGAGTTATCAGATAAAGGAAATGAATACGTCCTAAAAAATTGCTCAGAAGCAGTTTGTCAAGTTGTCCTCACAGTGAACCCTAATGACACAAAGTGTGGTTCTAATTGTTACACTCAGGCGTGTCTGGGGTGATTTGCTGATTAGCTCACAATGCCCAGTAGAACAACTGTGCCTTCATCCTACAGGGAATTCAAGGGTAACTTCCATGGAGGGAACTCTAACGTTCTTTTTACTTTTATTCTGAATAGAGTTGAAAGAGTACAAATAAATATGTCCCTGCAGTTGAGGTTTCCAAGAAAAATTTTTGCACACGTTAACACTGCTTCATTCTGCACCTTCCACTTTTCTTCATAAAAGGGTTTTAAGAGGAGATACAGCCATAGACATGAGAGCAGTGATGGCCTCATCAGTCTGGCAATTTATAAGGATGACTCTGGCCCTAGTGTAGAGTATGGTAGAGAGAAATATATAATTTTTATTTTTTTCTTTAAAAACCCAATACCTTTACTTCATAAATCAAGCAATTTCTTAATATCTCAAAGACTTACAGGAACCGAGTGGGACATCAAGATCTGCCTAATTTTCATTATCATAGTTTTTTCAATATGCCTATTTGATAATGAAATGTCAAGGTAAGAAATAAAAATCCTGGCAAGCCTATGAGATTTTCTGCTTCTCTTCAGGACAAAATTCTTGATGCCACACATGCACAATAAGATTTCTTTTTAATAGTAAATTTGGAATAATACAAAAATGAGAAAAATGAAAAAAATAATGATAATGACTCAAAAGTTTTAGAGGTTATTTCAACTAGAGAAAATTTTTTTTGTCATAATATGGGCAACTAAATTATGCTGCTCAAACTTCCTTAATTTATTTTTGGGATCATGAGAAGATGAACTAAAATCACCAATGAGAACTTTCTAAGGCTCCTAAAATGTATGGTAAGATTGTGTGTGTGGGGTGTGTGTGTGTGTGTGTGTGTGTGTAATGCCTAATAACCCTTGACCTAATTATGAAAATTGGAAATATCAATTATGGCTTCAGAGTTGGCAAGAAAGACAGGACAAAACCTCTGCTTTGAAAACTAAATGATTGCCCTCAGTGTCCATAAGGCTAGTTTTCGGCAAAGACATATCATTCAGGCTTCTTGCTGCTTGTGTTGTTTCCAGGTCTCCTTCTGGTACTTTAAAAGATAAATGTTTAAAGACAATTTTTTTCTTATTCTATTCTCAGTGAAGATAGAAAATAATATCATTCTCCCTAATGCTGAACCATTAAGAAAAATATTGCCTTTGGGCCTATTTTAAAGTCGAACAAATCCAATTTTAGTAAATAGGTAATTTTCATGTATTTTAATCAACAATAAGTATGTATATAAATTTGTTATTCATTTTATTTGAAGAAACAACTGAACTTACACATCAAATTATAGGTGGATTTTTCTCCAAGATAATCTAAGAGTCTCTGCATTCACTTCCAAATATCTTGGGAGTTCTTTTGAATTTACATTTAGAAAAAAATTGTATATTACAAAACAAATTCCAATTATTTAAAGACCACATCAAATATTCCATCTATAAATATTGACAAAAATTATAAAATATTTACCAATATATCCTACAAGAAAGGTACTTAGATATGAAGAAAACTGTATTAAAAAAAACTTATTGTACTTGTATACCTAACTTCATTTATTTTCAAAATGCCTTTGCCTATTTAAGAGAGAGAGAGAAATTGCTGTCAATGGTTGAAGTCAGATATCACTGAAAATAGTCAAAAATATATGCTACATAATCCAAAAATTCTGAACTTAAAAATAGTTTTACAAAAAGTTTTACTTATAATTAATTCCTTTTTATCAAAATTTTATTGCTATCTACTAAATGCAAAAATAGCATTGTTATTCTTGTTTCTCTCATTTTCTCTTTCTCACTATTAACTCTCTTATGACTCTTTAAATATATCTCTCTATATATAATTGTGTAAATGGGATACCATATATTGTGTTTTTATCACAAAAGCTTTTTTGGAAGTCTATTTTTTTCTCTCCTCCTCTCCTTTATTCTCTCCTCTCACCTACACCAAGATGAAAAATATTAACCTGCAGTCTACCATTTCATAAAGTCTTTATATTTATATTTTTATATACAAATGTGTTCATAGATATACATAGAGTGAGAATTTTAAGACTTTACTGTCTGTAGGTTTAATGTGATCACCTCATATACATTTCTCTGTATCTTACTTTTCTCACTTTCATAACAACTATGGAAATTTCCTTGAGTCACCGGTAGAGCAATACTTATCTTTAAATGACGCCATAATATTGATTAGTTCACCAGGATTTGTTCAACTGTTGTTTCAGCGTGATTGGTTTTCATATTATTTTTCAGTCTTTTGCCATCATGGAAACTGCTGCGGTAGACTTTTCTTCCTATGAAGTGATGTTATTGCTATAGAATGGATTTCTGGGTTGAAGAGTATGTGTATTTTTATTCTTAAGATATTGCCAAATATTTTTAAAAGGCTTTTACAGTCTCACCACTGAGTGTGAGAGTAGATTTTACCAAATTCCATAAGCAGTAAATTTTGCTAATCTAAGGAGTAAAAAATTATGTCTTATTATTATTTTATTTGTACATCTTGAGTACTGGGGAAGGTGAGCATCTTTTCCTACATTTATTGAATGTGTTGAAATATTGTTCTGTGACCTGCCCAATCAATTCCATTTTCATTTTTCTATTGAATTATCAATTTGTAATATTTCTTTGTATATGATAGGTGTTAATATTTTAACCTGTTATATGCATTATATATATATTTCTTCCAAAGTTTTATTCCTTTCACCTTATTAGAGATTTGACACATACTCCATTTTCTTGCAATTAAAAATTAGATTATATATACCTGTATCTTTCTTGTAATTTATAGATTTCTTATATTAGTCAGAGACTCTTATAATATATTTAAATTATATTTATTTCATTAATTTCCTTAGAATGTTTTAAATGCTCGTTTTTAAAATTTTTCACTTTTAAGTCCTTGATCTGGCAGCTTTTCAAAAACAGGCACAGGAAAGGGAGCCACTTTTGCTTTTTTTTCCAGATAGACAAATATAGCCATAATATTAATTGAATAAATCATCATTTTTCTCAACTGAAAAATCATCCTTGCAATATATTAAATTCTAATATATACTTGTACTCTGTCTTTGGAGTCTATTTGGTTTCGCTATTACATTTTCCTGTTTCTATACCATATCATAGTCTGTTGAATAGCTTTATGTTCTAACATTTACTGCTACATACTTGTTCATATTTTCTTTGTCTCTTCAAATAATCTTATTTTACATGGATTTTATGATTATGCTACTACATTAAAAAGTGATTAGGATTCTAAATGAAATTAATTTCAATTCTACTATAATAGTCTTCTTATCTAAGAACATATTTTGACTATTAAAAAATTGTCTACTGCCTTTTGATTAGTTCTTGAATTTTCTTCACATGGTTTCACACATTTTAAAAATTATTTCAATATATTTTAAAGTGTTATGTCTAATGTAATAGACACTTTTTTTTATTTCTCTTTTTTGTTGGTTATTGTTTTCATAGAAAAAAATCTAGTGATTATTTACATGTTCATCCTCTATCTGGTACTTATTAAACTCATAATTTTTTTATTATAACAATATAACATCAGCAAAAAATATGAATTTATGTCCTATAATTTTTATATTTTATATATTTATGATATTATTTAATATCTTAGATGTAATACAATTTCTAAGATAATACTGTATAATAATGGTCAGAGTGAGTATTTCAATCTATTCTTAACTTGAAGAGATATGCTCTATTATTTAGAAAGTGTGCTATTTAGTTTTGATAACTAATATTTAGCATCTTTTTAAAGTTTTTATCTATTTTTAAAGATTAAATATAGAAATTTTATTTCTAAAGATTTTAAAATTAGGAGATAATTATTAAATTGCAATCAATTTTTCCAAATTAAAAAATTAAAATCTTTACCTTTTTAAATAAAATTTAAAAATCTTTACGTTTTATATTTCCCCCTAATTTTTAGAACCAGTTTTGCAAATACTTATTGTTTGTAATGAATTCTTATTTAAGGGAACAGGTAAATGTTCTAATTAAAGGGGATACATAAACAAAGAAGATGCACTATTTTTTAAATGTTATTATTTTCATAATCTTTCATAACTGTGTTCATCACTTATTCTTCCATTGCAGTGATCAGCCTGAGTGGATTTAATGGAGGCAAACAAAACGCAGGTGACTGAGTTTGTTCTCATAGGACTTACAGTTCTTCCAGGGCTTCAGGTTCCTCTGTTCCTGTTGTTCTTGGTCATCTATCTCATTACCATGGTGGGCAACCTGGGACTAATTTTTCTCATCTGGAAGGACCCCCACCTTCACACCCCCATGTACTTATTCCTTGGGAGTTTAGCTTTCACAGATGCCTGTTCTTCATCCTCTGTGACTCCTAAGATGCTAATTAATTTTTTATCTAAGAATCATGTGATATCCCTGGTTGAGTGCATCATTCAATTTTACATTTTTGCTTCCAGTGCAAACACAGAATGTTTTCTCCTGGTAGTGATGGCCTATGACCGCTACGTAGCCATATGTAACCCCTTGCTTTATCCAGTAGTAATGTCCAAAATCTTTTGCATTCAATTATTAGGTGTTTCATATATTATTGGGTTTCTTCATCCCATGATGCATATCGGTTTGTTATTTAGATTAACTTTCTGCAAGTCTAATGTAATACATTATTTCTACTGTGAAATTTTACAACTGTTTAAGATTTCCTGTACTGACCCTGGAGTTAATATGCTCCTGATTTTTATATTTTCAGTCTTTATACAAGCTTTCACTTTTATGACCATCATAGTCTCTTACACCCGTGTTCTCTTTGCCATCCTGAAAAAGAAGTCTGAAAAGGGCAGGAGCAAAGCCTTCTCCACGTGCAGTGCCCACCTGCTCTCTGTCTCCCTGTTCTATGGCACTCTCTTCTTCATGTACGTGCGCCCTGGGTCTGGCCCTTCTGATGATCAAGACAAAATGTATTCTTTATTTTACACAATCATAATTCCCCTGCTAAATCCTTTTATTTATAGTCTGAGGAATAAAGAAGTCATAGGTGCCTTCAGGATAATAAAAATAAATAAATAAATAAATAAATAAATAAATAAATAAATAAATGATAGTTTTAAGGTGAATTTCGAACTTTTGTTCTTTTCAAACTTTTCACAATACAAGGCATCTAGAGTTATGCAAATTAGCCCTAGCTTCATAATTTTAACAGAGAGCTAGTGTCTATGGCAGTTGATGAGTGCTGTGTTAGTCAACTTCAATGGATTTTTGTTTCAATGGAAGATCTTAATATCACATAAAACTGAATTCTTTATGAAAATTAAGCATTTAATTTGCAATTTTGACTCTGTAAATTTCTTCTAGATTATATATGGTAGTTTGTAATTTTACTGGTATAGACATTTGCATGTTTCTTTCTTTGAAGCTAGTGTGACTGAGCTAAGACAATTGTCTGGAGCTTGTATATCAAAATTCTTGTTGCTTCTCGATTGTTCTGAGACTTAGGTGAAATGACTTCTTGAAGGAAACTGTCCCTGAAGAAAAAACTTTATTTGTAGTAAAAAAAATTTTAAAGCACAGAATATGAGATTGGTGAATTTTATTGAAAATAATGTAAGTTGTGATAACATAAAAGTGGACTATTGAATAAAAGTATGACTCAGATATATGAAAATACATGGTGCATTTTATCAGGGATAACATACGCAATAATGGTATTTAAGAATTCTCAGATTTTTCAGGATATATCCTCTCAAATTCTTGAAGTCTACTGTATTAATCTTTATATGTCTAATGAAGAAGAAATTCAGAAATGCAATTATCACTCTTCTTATAATCTCATACATGTTTACTATTATTTAAGTAAAAATAATTTACCTCTGCAATTACATGATGCAATATATGTTCATATGGAATGACTCTCATTTCTGAAACAACTATAAAATCCTTCAATGTAATATTTATTTTTCTTTCACTGAAAGCTTTGTAAGGAATGTATAGTGACTTTCTTTGTTGGCCATCTCTTAAAATTAAAAGAACTTTAACGCGGTAAATATATAATTTGTTTAAATTTATAATATCTTTGGATACTCATGGTTGCTGTAAAATCTCCAGGTGATGGCCTGGTATTGCTGAGCAGTATGGAAGAATTAAGAAGAAGACTCATGTATGCAGAAGACCTGATATAAGACCTGTTAAGAAGACTTAAAAGGTATTCAGGGTAGAAGTATTCAAGGCTGAGGACTGAAGTACAACACTGCACTGTACACACTAAGGCCAACTGAATTCAAAATTTCTTCATTTCAATAAGTATTAGGAAAAAAGTGGTCCTTATTATATAATAAGAGAGACTTAACAGAAGTATCTTTAGTACTGATGGAGATCCAAGTGCCCAATTCCTTCATGCTTTTGTAAGGTTCCTTGCTCTCTCTTCAACTTGGCAGAGCAAAAAGGTTTAGATTGTGAGGAAGAACAGTATTATTTCAAAATGCAAGAGATATGAAACCATATAATATTAAAACAACTCAGAAAACTTCAAAGATTGTAGTGTTTATCTTTTAAGAGTAATTAGGAGAGAATCTACTACTGGAGGGGATCTATAGAGCATTTACTCCTTCCAAGCCTGTGATTCTCGCATAGGCAAGTCAGGTTTGCTCAGTTTAAACTATAGCTCATCAGGCCATTTCCTAGAAACAATGGATATCACTTACAGTATGCTAACCCCAAGGAGAATACGCTCCTGTCAAACAATCCCAGACTCCAGGGTTAAAGAGAAGTTTTACAAGCTTCCAGACAGAGACTGGGTTACTAACAAAGGAAAATACAGTAACATCTGACTTCCCATCTGTTGCACTGAAAGTATAAAAACAATGGGACAGCACTAATAAACTATGGATATAAACATAATGTGTTACATGAGTAGTGTTGAGAAAAAGTGTATATAGAAGGATAGAAGGATTATGAATGGTCAGACTGTATGCACTGCTCAAATCAGGGGCACTATTCATGACACAATACTGTGTGGTTGGCTGCCCTGTGTATAAGACACTATAAACACTGAACCAATCGATGATGATCATGTGACTACGAACTGTGTTATAAGTATTTCTTTAGATTTCAAAGACTGTAAAATAAATAACATTCACCACTCTTTTAGGGGAGTTTTGGCCACTCCCAGAGGAGGCTCTCTTCTAGTTAAGAGGCTTTTCGTGAAGTGTTATCTACAAATCGTATGCTATGACTCACTTTGAGACAACTGTTTTCCACTTTTCATCATTTCTTTGATTATTTATGAACAAACCGCACCTTTAGTTTTTCGAGAGCGGGTTGCTTGAGTGTGACTCACAGATCACATTGTTCATTGATTCCTATAGATTCTCTGCCCCAAAATACTGTTGGTTCCTGCCCATATCTTTTCTAATTGTACATCTGCATCTGAGCGCTTTCTCTGATAGCCAGAGCTATTCTACCTTCACTTAAGGAATAGTATAAGAACAGGGATATCAATATTCATAGAATCTCTCCCAGATCATTTATCTTCTATGATGGGAGTTGGTGAATAAATACCCACAATCATTTGCCCTTTGGTTGATATAAATTTGAAGTTCATGCTCTAAACTTGCTCATGGTGTTTCCAAAAAAAATTAAACTTGGTTACACACAGTTATAACTTGTTTCACAATCACCTTTTCTGTTTCACAAAACATTCTCTTTCCTGCCTCGCTCACTCACTATGTCACTCATTAATTGTTAACAATTGTGAGACAAACAAAAAAAGCAAGAAAGAAACAACCCAATGTTAAAAGACAAAGCAGTCAAAAAACCAGTCTTAGATATGACTCAAAGGTTGGGACTATCAGTAAAGAAATTTAAAATGATCATGATTAATATGTTAAAGTTTCCATGTATGACTAGATGGAAAATTCAGAGAGAGAAATAAAAAGTACTTTTTAAAGATCCATGGAACCACCCAATATACAGATAATCTATTATTGAGTTGTATACTTGAAACCTATATAATTTTATTAACCAATGTTACCTCAATAAATTTACTAAAAAAGTCAAATGAAATGCTAGAAATAATTTTTTTAAAAACATGAGAACAAAAGTAAAGAATGTCTTTGTTGAGTTTATCAGTAAATTAGATACAGTGGAGGAAAGAACATTGAACATGAATGTAGGTTAATAGATATCAAAATTAAGTACAAATAAATTAAAACCAAAACAGAACATTCAAGTACTTTGAAAGAATATCAAGTTATCTAACATATACATAATTGGAATCTGAGAGGAAAAGAGAGTGGAGCAGAAATATTTGAAAACATAAGTAAAGATTTTTTGAAAAATAATAAAAGGCATCAAACTGAAGATCCAAGAAGTACATAAAACCTGAAGCATAATAAATACCAAAACAGAATCCAAATCACAGACAAAGTAAAAAAAGAAAAACACTTAGACACATTATTTTGAAGTGCCTAAAAACCAAAGATAAAAAGAAAAGTTTGAAGGTAGCCAGAGGGGGAGGAAAACACATGGCCTTTGAAGATAATTGAGTGACATATTTTGAATTGTGGAGAAAAAAAATCTGCCAACTCAGAATGCTATAACCAATAAAACAATAACTTCCAAAAATTAATGTGGTCCAGGTACCCAGTTTGGGGGCCTTCTTTCCCCATGGTGGGACACCTGGCTTCAAATTTTGCCTCTTCACTCCCAGAGGATGGTGCAGGTAATGGGCCAGGAGGGCTGGAGCTGGGATCGGTTGACCCTTTGACATAACTGGGCTTCCAACATCCCCTTTATGTACTCCCTCCACATGGACCAGGAATTGGGCAGAGTTGAGCAGCTGATGAGGTATGGGGGTTTGGGGTTCTCTAAAAAAGTCCATGAGTAAGCTTACTTCTCTGGTCAAGAAGAAGAGTGAGATGACTAGGCCTATTTCGAAGGAACATGCCCAGGGACTACTTAGCATTTCTGCTAAAAGAAGAGAAAAGCAATGGTAAGTCAAAGTCACAGGCTGACCTTTGGATGTCCCGTAAACATGTGGTCCCACCAGAATCTTGTCATTTCACACATCAATATCTCCTTTCTTTGGGAGAAGGAAAAATAAAAATGCAGAAGGGATCAGAGTAGAAACTTCAATTCCTTTCTCTAGAGCTATCATTCTAAATATATTAAGAAGGAATGGCAGGTTGCAGAATTGTATGCATACTGTATAAGTTCCTTATCTGCAAACATGCAGACATATAGATACTGGCACATAATAGAAAAATTTGAAAAGATTTGTACTAAATACTAGCGATATGTATTTGTAGCTGATTACAGGATATTATTTTCTTTTTTTATCATTATTTTTAAATCTTCCTATAATGGACAGTTTTTTGACAAAGAAAATAACTTAAAAGAATGAATGGAAGATATTGACAGACCATATTCATTGACCATCGTGTTTCTCATCACATTTCAGCTTAAAGTGGGAGTTAGCTATAGGTCTAGAATGGGAGCTGTAGTTTGCATTAGAACATTACTTGGGGTTGGCTCCTGAAGGGAATCTAGAGCTTTGGCCGCATAAAAATCTCATCTGAGATCATACTAATCACAGCACTCAAAGCACCGAAATTTTTACATAAACTGGAATTTGTATAAACATGTCAGAAGCGTCATCTGTGGCAGAAAATGGTGGCATAAAGTATAGTCCCAATTGTTAAAACTGGGACTGTCTACAATGACTTGATTTTATTATTTCAGAGTCTGTAATGCCCTATGAGACAACATGGACTTCTCATACATGTGCAAGTCCTTAATGCCCAGTAGCTTTGTCCTAAAGGGAATCCTTGGGTACTATCAGGAGAATTTTAGTTCTGCACTCCTTTCTCTTCTGGCAAAAGCACACAGTTGTATAATTGGTTGACTCTTCTATTCAAAGCAAATTAATGTAAATACTTTCCTGAATTTGGGAAATGAAGCCTCCAAAATAAATCAGTGTGCAAAGAATTGCTGCCTATATTATTGTCAATCCTGTGCTACTGTATATTTTTCTACTTTAGAAAGCTCAATGTATTGAAAAAATCTCTACAACTTCTCAAAAAGTATGGGTAAGAGAGAAATGGTTCGTGTAATATTCATTATTCTTTATATAGAAAATTTTAAATTTTAATTTATAATAATTTTAGATTGTATTTACAATATGTTGAAATAGGTGAAATAGGAAAAAATAGTAAGTGGTGTATTTTATTTTTGTGACTAAAATTTAGAATATGTCTGTAAGACTGAATTATTCCCTTAAATGTGTTTTATTATTTTGTTAACCTAAGTATAATGATTTTATAAGGGAAATTTTGGTGTATATACATACTAGGAAATTTGTAGAAAATGTCCCTCTGCTGTTTTCCAGCATTTATGAATAAATAAGTCGCCCCACACCAATTGAATTTGAGACTTTTCAATTATTTAGTGATTGGAATTGCAGGGAAGAATGGCCATTCATATAAAAATCTACATAATGACTGGAATCATTGACATTCATTATATATATTGCCTTTATTCAGAATCCAGTTTTGGCTCAGTTTTATTCTGCTAATACACACATACACACAAACCCACAGCTGATGGTTTTATTCTACACACACACCACAAGGCTGGCAGAGAGAAAAGTGATCTCAAGTAAAACAAGCAGGATTTCTAGAGAAGTTCACTTCTAATCATTGTAGTAACAGAAAGCAACGTTTAAATATGGAAAGTATTTTGGGGCAGTGCCATTATATTTATAAATAACGAAGTTTATAAAACAATTTAAAAATTGAAATCTCTTTTATCATATACGAATTCCATAGGAAAATAAACTTTGAATTAAAAAAAATAACTCTCAGGACTGACAACTTTTAAGAAACTCGAGTTAAGACAAGCATTCACCCCCAAGCCTCTGAGTCTTTCCTTTCACTTCCTTTTAGCCTTTCTCAGATACTACTTCTCTCTCTCTCTGTCTTCTTTGGCTTGAGATTCTTACACTTATCCATCTGTCTCTGTTATTTTTCATTTGTTACTCACTTCCTCACTTCCCCTTGTTTGCTTTTCACCAATGTATATTCCTTCCTAGGTCTCCTCTTGCCTTTTTCCTCTCCATGCCTTCTTATAGTCTCCTCTTTTGAAACTTGTATTGAAATATTCTAGAAGAAAAAAACCCTACATGTGTCTATGAAAAGCAGAAAAATGCCAACTGTTCTCCACATTTTGGAGAGTACTGTTTTATTCCACCCATTTGTTTCCCTTTCACTTATGTATTTTTTGGCCTCAACTCTATCACATAATAGAAACTGCTGTCACTAAAGCCATTAAAAAATCTCTTGTTTTTCACACTCAGTGAAATCTGATAACTCTTTGTCCTATTAGAGCATTTATTTTTGGCATTTGACTTATACTTCATTCTTCTTTAATATCTTTTCTTTTTTAAAATTTAATTTTATTGTTAGTTTCAAGTATGAAGTACATTGGTTAGACATTTATATAGTTTATGAAACTGTCCCCCTGGTTGTCTTTTTTTTAAGGTTCATAACATTCAGCTTTCCAGTTTCCCTTCTGTTTTTCTGATCACTCTGCTCAGTATTCTTTTCTGGTATCTCCCAAGTCTTTCTTTGATGTGTCAGGCTTCTTTGTTGCAACAGGAAATGAGTTAATTGAATGGAAATTGGCTCTAAGATAGAAGTGTAAGAGAAATTGGAGGAATCAGCTGGGGGAAAAAAGAGCAGGAACAGAAGAAAGCAAAGGAGCCAAGCAACAGCCAAAATCATGTCCCAACAATAGCTCAATGAGATCTGGGTCACTTCTGCTGAATTTAGAATGCCAGCTCACAATGCCAATGCCATTATTGTGGATGCAGGATACATTTGCTAGAGTCTTCATATAGCTGCCTTTGCAACCAGTATGTTTTTGTCTTGGTTCCTTTTTCTCCTCTCTATATTCTGCATGTGGTTTGGGTGGGTTCGTTATGTCAAATCTAAGTCAAGTCTCCTCACTCTAGGTGCAAACGGGATGGGAAAGTCAGTTTCTAGCTCTTTTGGCTTCTTGAGTGTGTGTTAACATCTGCCAGCGATCAAGACTATGTGGTAGAAAAAGGGATCAGATGTTAGCCAATTAACATAGGCTCTGTATAACCTCTTCTAAATATAACTTCCTAAAATTTCTTTATATACCTTTCTTCTGTTTACTTTATACACACTCTTCAATGGATAAGTCAACACTAAATATGCCTCAGGTACCGCCAATGATTCCTAAGACTATTTATATTAAGCTCTAGTAGACCCATACTACTATGTATATATCGCATGGTTGTTCAAAGCATGCTCTTTCCAGAAACTAGCCACTGCTAGTTCTTGATCTGTTTTTGATGACCACCTGACCAGTCACTAAGTGACTTTTTTACTGACCACCTCCTTCATATCTATCAAGTCCCAGTGATTCTATATTCTGAGTTCTTTTGCATCTCTCATTCTTCCTCATCACTCCCATATAATATCACTCACTGATTAGGCACCTGACATGCATTTGAAGAGTATTTGTTTTCTTTTCAGTCTTATTGTGATATAATTGGCATATAACATTGTATTAGATTTAGGTATACAACATAATGATTTGATATTTGTATATATTGCAAAATGACCACAATAAGTCTAGTTAACATCTGTCACCATACATAGTTCCAGTTTTTCTTCTTGTGATAAGAACTTCTAAAATCTATTCTCAGCAACTTTCAAGTATACACTAAAGACTTGTTAAGTAAATCACTGTGCTGCACATTACATGCCCAGGACTTATTCATCTTATAATAGAATTTTGTACCTTTAGACTCCTTTTACTCACCGCCCCCCCGCCGCCAAACACACACACCTGTCACCTCTGACAACAACAAATATGTTCTCTGTATCTTTGAGGGGTTTTCTTAGATTCCACATATAAGTGAGGTTATACGGTATTTGTCTTTCTCTGTATGACTTATTTCACTTAGCATAATAGCCTTGTCCATCTTGTCATGAATGGCAGGATTTCCTTCTTTCTCATGGCTGAATAATATTCCATTCTGTGTGTGTGTGCACGCGCGCGTGTGTATGCATGCACGCGTATCACATCCTTTTTATCCAGTTATCCATCAATGGACACTTAGGTTGTTCCCATGTCTTGGCTATCGTGAATAACGCTACAACGAACACAGGGGTACATATATCTCTCTGAGATAGTGACTTCATTTCCTCGGATCAACACCCAGAAATGGAATTGTGGATCATACAGTTATATTTTTTAATTTTTTAAGGAACCTCCATATTGTTTTCTGTAGCGGCAGTACCAGTTTACATGCCCAGTAACTTACTTCTTTAACATGTGCAGATACTAAAAATATAGTTTTTTAAAATAATTTATTAATTTTGCAATTACAGTGGCATACAATATTATTTAGTTTCAAGTGCATAAAATGGTGATTAGACATTTATACAACTTATGAAAGGTCACCCCAATAAATCTAGTACCCATCTGATACAATACATAGTTATTACAATATTATTGACTATCTACTTTATACTATACTTTATATCTCCATAACTATTTTCTAACTACCAATTTGTACTTCCACTCCCTTCCGCTTTTTCATCCACCCTCCCAAACCCACTCCCATCTGACAATCATCAAAATGTTCTCTGTAACTATAAATGTGTTTCTGTTTTTATTTTGTTCTTTAGCTTCTACTTGAAAGTGAAATCATATGACATTTGCCTTTCTGTTTGAATTACTCCACTCAGAACAATACCCTCTAGATCCATTCATACTGTTGCAGATGGCAAGATTTCGTTCTTTTTGATGGTTGAGTAATATTTCTATACCACCTCTTCTTTATTGATTTATCCATTGATGTACACTCAGCTACAGTCTTATGACAGTACCCTTGTAAGTAACCAACTGCTTTTTTGCTTACTGTTTTTAAAATTCTTTGTCTCTAATCCTTGCCATTTTAATTATGATGTGTCTTGGTGTGGGCCCCTTTGGGTTCATCTTGTTTGGAATTCTCTGTGTTTCTTATGTTTGTATGTCTATTTCCTTTGCAAGGTTAGGGAAGTTTGCCATTATTATTTCTTGAAAAAGTTTTTCAATTTCTCGCCCTCTCTTCTCCTTCTGGTACCCCTATGATGCAAATGTTTGTATACTTGATGTTGTCCCAGAGGCCCCTTAAACTAGTCTTTTTTAAAATTCTTTTTTCCTGTTGCCGTTCTGATTGTTTCCTGCTACCTTATCTTATAAATTGCTCATTTGATTTTCCACTTTATCTAAACTACTATTGATTCCACCTAAGGTATTCTTCATTTTAGTTATTGTATTCTTCATTTCTAATTGACTTTTATTTGTTTTTTTTAATCTCTATTTTTATATTCTATATCTCTCTTTTAAAGTTCTCATTGAGTTCATCTACTCTCTCTTAAGTTCATTGAGCATCCTTACAACCAGCATCTTAAACTTTGCATCTGGTAGATCGTCTTCATTTTTTTGTTGTTGTTCTTTTTCTGGAGTTTTACTCTGTTCTTTCATTTGGAATGTGTTTCTTTGTCTCCCCTTTTGGCTGCCTCCCTGTGTTTGTTTCTATGTATTAGGTAGAGCTGCTAGGTCTCCTGTTCTTAGTAGAGTGGCCCTATGTAGTAAGTGTCCTGTGTGTCCCAGTGGCACAGTCTTCCTGGTAGCTTAAGCTGGGTGCTCCAGGTATGTCCTTTGTGTGGGTTGTGTGTGCCTTCCTATTGTAGCTGAGCCTTGATTATTCTTGGCATGTCAACGGGAGTGCTTGACTCTCAGGCTGATTGGTTGTAAGAACTGGTTGGTACTACAGTGGAGGAGCTGTTATGCAGGGACTGATCCTATAATGCAGATTCATTTTAGCAGGGCTCTGGTGCCTGCCGGATCTGCCTTTTGGGTGTCATTTGTGGAGGTTGTTGGGTGGTGCTCTGGTGTGGTCTGAAGCTGGTCATTGGATATGTTTGTTCTGGAGCCTCTTGTGAGAGGCTCTTGGGCAGGTCAAGGACAGCTGCTGTCTTTGCCCTTCCCGGAGTCACTTGGTATGAGCTACAAAGTATCTGGAGATAGTTGCCACTTATTCTGGACTTAGAGGTGCCCAGGAGAGGCTAAGCTGGGAACTGAGGCTGGCTGCCATTAGTGTTAGGCTTGGGGCTGCTTAGCAAAAAGTACGGGTCACACAAAGGCCAGATGCAGCTTGTTTAGGTTTCGTGAACCTTTGAGAGATTTTAGGAAAGTCTGTGGCATGAGCCAAGACAGGCTGTTTACATAGATAAGCCACTGGAAGTGGCTTGGGTGTGCTTGCAAGTTGGGTGGGTCAAGTTCTCAGGAAATAATAAAGACAGGGTGAATGGTATTAGCCAGGTTAATGGAAACTCAGTATGGTGCCCACCTGCACTTGCAGGCTAGGTGGTTGACGGCTCAATAAAGAAACAATGGCTTCTGCTAATTCCTGTTGTAGTTGAGCCTGGGATTCCACCAGCCCTCCTTCTCACTCAGCCATAATTTTTGCCGGTTGTCACAGCCAGAAGTTGTGGGGACTTCTCTTCCCAGCACTGGAACCCTTGGCCGGGGAAGCCTGGTATGGGGCTAGGACCTCTCACTCCTCCAGGGGGACCTCCACAGCTGAGATATCCCTCCCAATTACCACCATACATAGGTGTGGAATCAGCTCACTGCATATCTTTTCCTCTCTTCCCAGTCTTAAGGTGGGCTCTTCTGTATGTCTCCAGTTGTAGGACTCTTATTCAGCTAAACTTCAGGCACTACCCAATAATAGTTGTTTAGTTGTAATTTTGATATGGTTGTGAGAGGAGGCAAGCACAGTGTTTACCTATTCTGCCATCTTGATTGGAAAACCACTTGGAGAACATTTTAAAAATGCAGATATTAGACTTTGTTCTTTTTTAAATTTAATTTTAATTTCAAGTACAATACATTGGTTAGATATTTATATAGTTTATGAAATGATTCCTCCAATTATTCTTTCTCTTTTCTGGCTCTACACCTAGCCATTACAGTACTGCTGACTGCATTCCCTATGCTGTGCTCCCCATCCCTGTGACCATCTATCAACTACTAATTCGTACTTCTTTAATCCTTCGCCTCTTTTATCCAGCCCCCAAACAGCCCTCTCCTCTGGCCGTCACCAGATTGTCCTCTATATTTGTGAGTCTGTTTTTGATTAGTGTATTCTTTTTGTTCCTTAGATTGTGCATATAAGTGAAATCATAGGGTATTTATCTTTTTCTGTTTGACTTATTTCACTCAGCATAATAACTCCTAGGTCCATCCGTGTCATTGCGAATGGTAGTATTTCATTTTTTTAAAGGCTGATAAATATTTTATTGTACATGTGAACCATAACTTCTCTATCCAGTCATCTGTTGATGGGCATATAGGTTGCTTCCATGTCTTGGCTATTGGGAATAGTGGTGCCATGAACATAGGGATGCATAGATCTTTACAAGCTGTTTTGGCTTTCTTTGGATAAATATTCAGAAGTGCAATTGCTGGGTCAAAAAGTAGATCAATTTTTAACTTTTTGAGGAAATTTTAGACCTTTTTTCATAGTGGCTGTACCAATTTGCAATCCCACCAACAGTGTATGAGGGTTCTCTTTTCTTCACATCCTTGTCAATACTTGTTGCTCTTTGATTTATTGATGATAGCCATTATGAATGGAGTGAGGTGATATCTCATTGTGGTTTTAATTTGTATTTCTCTGATGATTAGTGACCTTGAGCATCTTTTCACATATCTATTGGCCATTTGTATTTCCTCTTTGGAGAAATATCTATTCAGGTCTTCTGCCCATTTTTTAATTGGATTGTTTCTTTTTGTTGTTGTTGAGTTGTATTAGTTATTAACATATTTTAAATATTACCTTTTATCAAATGTATCATAAGCGAATGTCTTCTTTCATTCAGTCAGTTGTCTTTTTGTTTTGTTGATGATTTCCTTTGCTGTGCAAAAACTTCTTAGTTTGATGTAGTCCCATTTGTTTATTTTTTCTTTTGTTTCTTTTGTTTTTCTTTTGTTGCCCAAGGAGATATGTCCAAAAAGAAATCACTCATAGCAATATCAGAGAGATTGCTGCCTATGTTTTCTTGCAGAAGTTTTGTAGTTTCGGATCTTACATTTAAGTCTTTAATCCATTTTGAGTCTATTCTTGTTTACAGAGTAAGGTGGTCCAGTTTCTTTTTTTTCTTTCTTTTTTTTTTTTTTGCATGTATCTGTCCAATTTTCCCAACATCATTTATTGAAGAGACTGTCTTTACCCAATTGTATATTCTTGCCTCCTTTGTCATATATTAAATGAGCGTACAGGCATGGATTTATTTCTGGCCCTCTATTCTGTTCCATGAATCAGTGTATCTGGTTTTGTGCCAGTATCATGCTGTTTTGATTACTGTAGACTTGTAGTATAGTTTGTTATCAGATAGTGTGATATCTCCAACTTTGTTCTGTCTCAAGACTGCTGTGGCTATTCGGGTGGACTTTATTCTTGACCCATTAAATCGATTTTTACAGTAATACCTCACATTTTATACTTTGCACAAAAATTCCTCAGACAATTCTTACCTGAATATGGCTTGAGAACTACTGGACAAAAGTATCAGCTTTCTGACTAGTATTTCTGAGTCCAATTTCCCCTCCCAGAAGCTTATTTTTTACACTACCACATATTTTTTTTTATAATATTTTTCAGTTCCACTCCTCTCATGGCATCCAATTCATTTTATTACCCTTCAAACTTTTCCTCCCTTGACCTTACATCCATGTTTCATACACAAAATTTCTCTATCACACTCAATAGTATCCCCATAAATATATCACATATTTAGAATGTCTCTTTTTTTTCTAAGTATGCTCATTGCTGCACATTTTTTGAACTGAAATCTTTCTTTTTCTGCCATTTGTTCAATTGCTCAAAAATAAATTCCATCTATTAAGGAGGTAATAAAATTAAAAGAGGATTCTCATGTGCTTTTATTTTAACTCTCATCCCCCCCACACACAAGTTTTCATGTTATAAATCCTTAGTGATATATATATATATGTATTTTTTTCATTTACTTCATTTCATTTCAGGCAACACAGAATGAAGACATGGAAAAAGAAAATGCTACATTGCTGACAGAGTTTATTCTCACAGGACTTATATATCAACGAAAGTGGCAAATCCCCCTATTCCTGATGTTCTCAGTGATATACCTCATCACCATTGTGGGAAACCTCGGGCTAATTGCTCTCATATGGAATGACCCTCAACTTCACATTCCCATGTACTTATTCCTTGGAAGTTTGGCCTTTGTGGATGCTTGGATATCATCTACAGTCACCCCCAAGATGTTGGTTAACTTCTTAGCCAAGAGCAAAATGATATCTCTCCCTGAATGCATAATACAATTTTTTTCCTTTGCATTCAGTGTAACCACGGAATGTTTTCTGCTGGCAGCAATGGCATATGATCGCTATGTAGCCATATGCAAACCATTACTTTATCCAGTGATTATGACCAATAGACTATGCATCCGGCTGTTAGTTTCGTCATTTGTAGGTGGTGTTCTTCATGCTTTTATTCATACAGGTATATTATTCAGATTAACCTTCTGTAATTCCAATATAATATATCACTTTTACTGTGACATCATTCCATTGTTTAAGATTTCATGTATTGACCCTTCATTTAATGTCCTGATGGTTTATATTTTCTCTGGGTCAATACAGGTGTTCACCATTCTGACTGTTCTTGTCTCTTATACACTTGTTCTCTTTACAATCTTAGAAAAGAAGTCACTACAAGGCATAAAGAAAGCCTTCTCCACGTGTGGAGCCCATCTCTTATCTGTGTCTTTATACTATGGCCCTCTTCTCTTCATGTATGTGCGCCCTGGGTCTACACAAGCAGATGACCAAGATATGAGGGATTCTCTATTTTACACTATCATCATTCCTTTGTTAAATCCAATTATCTATAGCCTGAGAAACAGGAAAGTCATAGATTCACTGGCAAAAATGTTAAAGAGATATGTTTAGGTCTCATATTAATGTATGTTCCCTTTTTATTAAAACAGTCACAAAATTATGCAGATAGATATAACTCTGTTTTGGTTAGTGTTCAAATTTTTGCAATTATAATTGTGTTAGTATTTTTATGACTTAAGGTGTTTGTACTAATTAACTCCTTAAAATATTTGCATAAGTTGTTCAAAAAATAAAAAAAAATTAAATAAGCATTTATGTCATACCAGAATAATTAAAGCTGAAAACATTTTACATACTCTTACATTCTTCAACATAGCTTTATAAAATTATTAAGCACTGCAATAGTGTGGTTCCTCTAACCAGGAATAGGTTTTGTTGTCTTTGATACACAGCTGTGCAGCCTGAAGACTCATCACATTTAACTCTGCAGTGCAGGCACATTTGTATTTGAGTAAAAAGAGGTAAATCCCAGAAATTCTGCTAGTCCTCAGAAGGTCTTTCATTTCACTTTATTAGAGACATGGTGAATTTCACTTCCTGTTGGGATTCGACTCATATCACAGAGAAAAATAAACAGGAATAATAAATCAATGATTTAAAAACTTAAAAGAGAGTTAAGACAGTTAAGAACATCAGGCCAAACTGTAAGAGGATGAACTTAGCTCAGTATGATTTCAAGAGTAATCAGAAGAGGAAAGTTGATTCTATCTTTGATTCTTTGAAAGCACTTTACAGTATGATTGTATGTTGTAAAGTAAAAAGCTTCATTAATTCAGAAAGCTAAGAGATGAGATTGTAGAATTTAATTGTGATGGGCATAGAGAGGAAAAGAGAAGTGGCAGACTAGAAAAGAAATGTTCAATCTTCCTAGAATTAAAAAAAAAAAAGCTAGTAAGAAAAGAAATAAGTAATATATATATATCACGTATATATACATATATTAGAATGTGTTGTTGACACAAGGTCTTCAAATGTATATTACCAAAGTTCAAACAATAAGATAGTATGATATCATAATGCACAGCAACTGGCTGGGAAAGACATGAAAATAAACAGATTTTGAATGTTTTGTGTCCCCAAAAGTCCTTAAATGTTAGCTTTCACCTCACTTCATATTCAAAAGATGAGTGACCCATCTTCAAGTTCCCTCCTACCCTCCTTTTCTCAGCACTGAAATCCATACACTTTCTCATTGATACACTAAAGCTCTTACCTAAGAACTCCCAAGCTCTGTTAACTTATATTCTATATTCTGTTGATACTCTTACTTCCTAAAAATAGCTGCCAGGTTATTCTTTATAAACAGAACTCAGATTAAACCATAGCTCCTTTCAACAACTTTTAATGGATTGGCATTGCTACTAGATTATGTAGATAGATAGATAGATAGATAGATAGATAGATAGATAGATAGATAGATCTGTATACAAACCCATGCATTCATTTATTTTTTTCAAAGACTAAAATTTCAAGGATCTTTTCTTTAGTTTGATTACTTGTTTGTGTGCATGGCCATATTACATGATATATATCCATACCTGCATACATCTCCCTATCTCCATTTCCATCTCTATCTCTGTCTTTTTTGCCCTGATTTGTTCACCCTGACATTATTTGAGATCTTTTCAAATAAAACTGAAGTCTCATCCTCTAAAATTTTCATAATAGAACCTGGGTTATACCCAAAATGAGTTGCAGAAAGTTTTCTGGACACCCTTTACTCTGGTATATGCTTGTGCTTATAAAGGTCTTTCCACAAAGATTCTCATCCCTCTAATATTGCCTCCATTTTATTTAACATTGTAATGGTGTTCTTTCTTCAAGGTCAATCTCAAATGTTACAGTTTATATGACACATTTCCAGATTATTTGATAAGGATGGTAATACTCACTCATTTGAAACATTTAGCAGTTTACTTCTTCTTTTTAGGCCAAACAGCCTATAATACTTATTTTGAGGCTACAAGAATTTTATTACAAATGTGATGTCCTAGTTCCTTTGCATCATTTGCAGTGCTTAACACAACGGCTTACATACCTGAGGTCCTACATAAGTATTTGTGAAATATTTATGAAATTGAAGTGCATATACATAGAATGAAGTAAGACTACATAACTCTTATTATAATGAGCACCAGGAGATTATGGGCCTGGGATGGCTGCTGCATGCCAGCTCACCATAAGTTTTACTTATGATAATCACAAGTATTATACACTTAAAGTGAATTATTCTTTTTTTTTCTTATTGCTAGGACCATTCTCTGGGATAGAGTACAACAAAATATCATGGAGAAGTTATTTAATAAAAGAAAAGGGAAAAGAGGGAAAAATCATAGAATACCACCAAACTACAAAATAGACAGAAACACGAAGGCAAAGAAACAATGGAGACATCCATCTACAAGAAAATGAAAGATAAAATAGCTATAGGAAAACCTCATATATTAATAATCACTCTAAATGTAAATAGTCTGAACTCTCCAATAAAAAGGCATAGAGTAGCAAATTGAATCAAAAAATAAAACCTGACAATATGCTGCCTTTGAGAGACCATCTCAGCAGCAAGGACAAATACGGACTCAAAGTGAAAAGGTGAAAATCAGCACTCTAAGCAAATGGCATCCAGAGAAAAGCAGGTGTAGTTGTACTTATATCTGACAAAACAGACTTCAAGATTAAAAAAAAAGTAAAGAAAGACAAAGATGGACACTTCATAATGATAGAGGAGACAATACATCAAGAACACGTAACATTTATCAATATATATGCTTCCAATTGGGGAGCACTAAGATATATAAAACAACTACTGAAAGAACTAAAGGGAGAAACTGACAAAAATATAATTATAGTAAGGGACTTAAATACCCCACTGCCATCTATGGATACATAATCCAAACAGAAAATCAATAAGGAAATATCAGCCTTACATGACACATTAGACCAACTGGACATAATCGACATTTACAGAGCCTTTCATTCCCAAACACTAGATTATATATTCTTCTCTAGTGCACATGTAACATTCTTAAGGGTAGACCATATGGTGGGATGCAAAACTAGCCTCAACAAATTTAAGAAGATTGAAATCATATTCTCTAACCACAATGCTTTGAAACTGGAGATCAACTGCAAAAAGAAAGAAGAAAAAACCACAAAAATGTGGAGATTAAACAACATGCTACTAAAGAACAACTGAGTCAAAGAAGAAATAATAGAAGAGACCAAGTGATATATAGAAACAAATGAGAATGAAAATACAACATATCAAAACTTTTGGGATATAGCAAAAGCAGTAAGTAATAATAAGAAAGTTTATATCATTAGAGGTCTATCTCAAGAAACAAGACAAATCCCAAATAAACTACCTAACATTACATCTTGAAAAAACTAGAAAAATAATTTCAAATGAAGCTCATGGTCGGCAGAAGGAAGGAAATAAAAATTGAAGCAGAGTTAAATAAAATTGAGAACAAAAAGACAATAGAAAAAATGAAACAAAGAGCTGTTTCTTTGAAAAGATCAATAAAATTGGCAAATCCTTTGCTAGACTCACTAAGGAAAAAAAAGAAGACACAAATACACAAAATCAGAAATGAAAGAGAAGTTATGACAGATACCACTGAAATACAAAGGATCATACAAGAATATTATCAAAGATTACATGTCACCAAATTCAATAACCTAGAAGAAATGGACAAATTATTAGAAATATGCAACCATCCTAGACTGTATCATGAAGAACTGGAAAATCTAAAGAGACTAATCAACAGTAAGGATATTGAAACAATTATCAAAAAACTTTCAAAAAGTGAAAATCCAGGCCAGATAGCTTCATTAACGAATTCTTCCAAACATTCAAAGATGATCTAATATCTCTTCTTCTCAAACTCTTCCAAAAATTGAAGAAGAAGCAATACATTCTAACTTATTTTATCAGGCCAATATTATCCTGATACCAAAACCTGGTAAGAATAACACAAAAAAAGAAAATTATAGGCCAATATGTCTGATGAATACAGATGCAAAAATCCTAAACAAAATACCAGCAAATTGAATACCACAATACATTAAAAAGATTATATGTTGCAATCAAGTGAACTTCATTCCAGGGGCTCAAGGATGCTTCAACATATTTAAATCAATCAATGTGATACATCACATAAACAAAAGAAAGGATATAAATCATATGATTACATCCATAGATACAAAAAAGCATTTGACAAGATATGGCATCCATTTACGATTAAAACATTTAATAAAATGGCTATAGAAGGAAAGTACTTCAAAATAATAAAGGCCTTATATGACAAACCCTCAGCTAATATTATAATTAATAGTGAAAAACTGAAAATTTTCCCTCTAAGATCAGGAACAAGACAAAGCTGTCTGCTACCACAACTATTATTCAGTATAGTACTGGAAGTACTAGCTACGGCAATTAGGCAACAGAAAGAAATAAAATGAATCCAAATTGGGAATGAAGAAATAAAATTGTCACTCTTTGCAGGTGACGTGATTCTCTATGTAGAAAACACTAAAAACTTTACTTAAGAACTATTAGAAACAATAAGCAAATACAGTAGAGTTTCAGGATACAAAATCAATATACAAAAATCCATAACATTCCTATACTAACAATGAATTTTCAGAAAAAGAAATGAAAAAAAAAAAACCACTTCCTTTTGCAAATGCAGCAAAAAGAATAAAATGCCTAGGAATAAACTTAACAGAGCATGTGAAGGACTTATATACTGAAAACTATAAAACATCATTAAAAGAATAAGAAGACACAAAGAAAAGGAAAGATATTCTGTGTTCTTGGATTGGAAGAATCAACATAGTTAAAATGACCTTATTACCCAAAGCAATATACAGATTTAATGCAATCCCCATCGAAATCTCAATGACAGTTTTTAAAGAACAAAAAATCATCAGATTTGTATGGAAGAACAAAAGACCCCTAATCGCCAAAGCAATCCTGAGAAAAAAAGAACGAGGCTGAAGGTATCATTCTACCCAAATTCAAATTATCCTATAAAGTGACAATAATCAAAACAGTATAGTCTTGGCAGAAAAACAGACAAACAGACTAATAGAACAGAATTAAGAGTCCATAAATAAAGCCCCATATATATGGGAAATTAATTTTCAACAAATGAGCCAAAAATGTAACATGGAGAAGGAAAACCCTCTTCAATAAATAGTGCTGAGAAAATTGGAAAGCCACAAGCGAGAGAATGAAAGTAGACTGTTATCTTTCACCATACACCAAAATTAACTCAAATGGATCAAAGATCTAAATAGAAGATTTGAAACAATGCATTGCATAAAACAAAATGTAGATACTAAACTCATGGATCTTGGTTTTAGAGAGAATTTTATGAATTTGACCTCAAAGGGAAAAGAAATAAAAGCAAAAATAAAAGAATGGGACTACATAAAACTTAAAAGCTCTGCACAGCAAAAGAAACCATCAACAAGGTAAAGAGACAACCATCCAAATGGGAGAAGATATTTGCTAGCAACGCCTCCAATAAGGGCTAATATCCAAAACATACAAAGAACTCATACAATTCAACAATAAAAAACAAACAATCCAATTAAAAAATGGGCAGAAATGTGAGCAGACACTTCTCCCAAGAAGACATGCAAATGGCCAACAGACATATGAAAAAATGCTCAACTGCATTAGCTACTAGGAAAATGGAAATCAAAACTACAATGAGATACCATCTCACATCTATTACAATGACTATCATCAACAGGAAAGTAATAAGAAATGTTAGAGAAGTTTTGGGGGAAAAGGAAACCTCATATGCTGCTGGTGGAAATATAAATTGATACAACCACTGTGGAAAACAGTATGGAGTTTTCTCGGAAAACTAAGAATTGAATGACCATATGACCCAGCAATCCTTCTTCTGTATATTTACCCAAAAAACCTGAAAACATTTATCTACAAAGATATATGCATTCTGATGATCGTTGCAGCATTATTCATGGTGGCCAAGACATGGAAACAACCAAAATGCTCTCTACAGATGAGTGGAAAAAGAAGATATGGCACATATATACAATGGAATATTACTTAGCCATAAGAAAAAATGAAATTCTGCCACTTGCGACAACATGGATAGATCTTGAGATTATCATGCTAATCAAAATAAGTCAGAGAGAAAAAGTTGAGAATCATATGATTTCACTCCTATGTTGGATATAAACTGAAAGCAACAAAGAAACAAGACAAACAGAGACTCGTGGACACGGACAACAGTTTAGTGGTTACAAGAAAGGGGAAAGAGGGAAGGTAGATAAGGTTAAAGAGGGTCAAATATATGGTGATGAATGAAATTTAACTTTTGCTGGTGGGCATACAATGCAATATACATATGACTGTATTATTGATTTGTATACTTAAAACCTACATAATTTTATTAAGTAATGTCACCCCAATAAATTTAATTTTAAAAATTAACTAATTATTAGATGTCACATTTAAACATTATTGTTTTTAAAGATGTTTTGTTTGAAATAGATAAGCATTTAAAAATATAATTATTATACAATCTGCAGGTCCACTCCACAGATTAGACTAAGTCATCTGCCCTTTTCGTCCCCTGAGGTATACCTAGGAAAGAAGTACTGAATCATAGTCTAGCTCCTCTTATGCTTTTCCCCCAGAAAAATCAATGTTGTTGGATATGTCTGTATTTTTTTTATATATTGTTGCTATATAATATTCTCAGTGTACTAATGGTTTCCTGTCAATCATAATTTTTACTTGTTCATGCATTATCATGAAACCAAAACTAGATCAAACACAAACATCTTCTGCCATTATAATGATCTGCTTCCCTAACTGATCTTTTTCTTGAATCAGAGGCTGATTCAAGCTATGAACATCTGAGCAAAATTTGTTACCTGTCACATCTTATTTTAGGTTGGGTCACTATGGAATGCAATTGAGAGCCTCTCAGAAACTAAGAATTCCTGTGTAGCCTTCTCTTGCGCATATCTGGTCTATAAATTCCCCTTTTCTGGTTTGTTCTCCAGTGCAGTACCGACTACTTTATGTCTTCCAGAAATCCACCCAATTCCCCGGTCCACTGATGTAATGCAATTCTCACTTCTATTATATCATTTTTGTACTTCATTTTTGTCACATTGGTAACATGTTGGGAAAGAGGTAAAATATACACCTGTGCAGAAACCAAATTTTGGACGCAATATTCTGCTGGTTCTTTTAAAAAAAGAAACTATGAAATTACATATGTATTATTTAAGGGTTATTTAAATGTAAAGGATGATAAATTGCTAAATTCACTCAGTTGTCTAGAACACTGGTGATGTTTGATTAAAGCATCCCATGGAAATACTAATAATATACATGAAATACTCTTTATTATAAAGGTATATTCATTTTAACCTGGAGATTTAAAAGAACACATAGTTCCTCTCTCTTCATATGTGTGTATGCATATTTTTCCTCATCATTTTATAATATCTTCTACTGTTTCTAAAGTTGGTGATAAAATCATCTAACATTGTGTTCAAAGAACAAAAAGTATCTGAATTTAGATAAAAACAAAGAAACACAAAAGAAAATTAGAACAATATTTCTAAAGTCTGATTTGTTGAGTGAATATGACAGAATGTTTTGGAGTGTATATTAGGTATGTTTCAAATCCTCTTTCTTCTATCTTTTTTTTTTTTAGTTTTTTTAAAAAAAAAAAAAGAAGAGGTTCTCAAACTTTAGTGGGCCTAGAATTACCTAGAAATCTTGTTAAAATATGGATTGATAGGCTCCACCAATACAGTTTTTGATTCAGTAATGTTAACGCTATTTGTTTAGGACCATATTTATTGAATCACTGTTTTAGACTGAATTTCAGGTACTTCCAAATTCATATGTTGAGGCCCTAATCCTTGATGTGGTGGTATTTGGACTGGGGCCTTTGGGAGTTAATTAGGGTTAGTTAAAGTCATCATAAGGGTAGAGCCTTCTTGATGGAATTAGTGTCCTTATGAGAATATGAAGAGACAGCAGTACTCATCCAGGAAAGGCCGTGTGAGCACGGTAAAAGGTAGCTGCCTATAAGCCAAGAAGTGGGCTCTCACCATGTACTACATCACTGGAACCTTGACCTTGAACTTCCCATCCTTCAGAACAGTAAAAAGTAAATATCTGTTATTTAACCTATTCAGTATATGATATTTTGTAATAGCAGCCAAGCAGACTAAAACAATCACTGTTTTAAATAATCGGTAAAGCAAAATTGTTACAATAGGAAGATATTTAGAGACTAGTCAAAATGGTAAAAACAAATATATTCTTCTATTTTTTACTTAAACTGTACTATGCAAATATTTGAAAAGTTTCCACCTCAATATACTTCTTTCTTCCCTGTTTTGGGCAGGTAGATACAGATTTCAGCAGGGCATCTGTTTCAAAAAATAAAGAACTGTGAACTTTGTTATAATTTTTTTCTAGAAACCATGATAGCCAATCAAAACCCCATTGCCTCATTTCAAGAAGGTTACTGGGAAGGAAATCTATCCATTAGAAAAAAAAAAATTGTCAAGTTGGATCATCTTGCTCAAATTACCATTATTCTCAAAAAAATCAACATACAAGGTGTTCCACCTGATGTAATATGATGTTAATCCTTTCTGAGAAGGTACACTCTAAGTGAAGCTTATTTGACAACAATAATTGACAATCTTACGATGTTTCCTGTATTTTTTTTTAAAGAAATTTACAAAATTTACAGTGAGTGTTAAAGAGACTTTAAAATATTTGAGATTGTAAGAGTGGATCAAAGAGCAAGACTCAACTATATACTGTTTACAAGAAACCCATTTTACATATAAGACCAAAATAAGTTAAAAGTAAAGAATGGGGAAAAATATATCATGCAAATATTAGGAAAAAAACTGAAGTGGCTATATCGATAGTCACAAACTCGACGTTATTGGCATTATTGAACACTCCACCCAACAGCAGCAGAATACATAATATTTTAAAGCATAGAAGAAACATCTTATCAATTTACAATAAATTATTGAGTTAGACATGTTACCTATGTGCCCTTTTTTAAAAATATTTTTTCATGCACTCTACTCTCCTTGAGTAATAAATTTATTAGAGAGAGTGACGTCAGAAAAATGGTGGAGTGAGAGATGGCCCCAGATCTCTCCCCTTGAAACAAATAAGCTGAACATCTAAAATTCAACAAAAAACACCTAACCTGCACACAAGCACGTCTGAATGAGGGATCTGCAAATAAAAGCTACCACGACTCAGAACCCTGGGAGTTGAGTGGTAGCCTGGAAGAAACAAAAAAAACTGCCTCTCGCAGCCAGAGCTCCCCTGCAGGAGGAGGGGGAGGGGAGAAGATAGGCGGGTATCCTGAACAGCCCTGCCTGAGAGAACTGTGAGCTCCATAAAGTGGCAGTGTTCAGGGCCTATGGCAGAAAGCAGAGAAGTGGGTATGGCAGAGAAGAAACAACTGATTATTATCAGTCATGTTTGCAAAGCACAAGGCTGAGCCACAGACTCGAGAACCCAGCCCAGAGGGCACCTCCCCACGTATCCTCCAAGCCCAAACACCACAGAACCCCAGGGGAATCTGAGCAAATGCTACCAAAACTGTCACTAACACTGACAGGGACTGAGACTGAGGGTAGCAAGCGTGATTGAATATTATAAGAAAAAAAGACACCTTTATATAATAAATCTTCTTTCTGGAAAAACAACAGTATACACTTCCATTAATGCCCAGGTGGAGAAATAATCCATTAAACACTATGAGCAACCAAGGTGACAAGGCATCTCAGAAAGAAAGAGAAAAATCTCCTAAAAATAAGCATACAGACATAGAAATATGTGACTTAAATGACAGAGAATTCAGGATGGTACTTCTGAAAAAACTCAATGAGATCCAAAATAATTCACATCAACAATTCCAGGAAGTGAAAAAACAATTTGATCTGCAGAATGTGTTTTTTAGTAAGGAGATTGCAATCCTCAAAAAGAACCAAATAGAATTTTTAGAGATGAAAAACACACTTCGAGAGATGGAAAATGAAATAGCAAGCTTGTGAAATAGGGTTAAACAAACGGAGGAAAATATCGGTGATATCGAAGACAGAAATCTAGACATAAATCAGAAAGAAGAAGAGAGAAACCAAACAATGAAAAATAATGAAAGAGAAATATAAGAACTAGCTGAAACCATTATGAAAGTAAACTTAAGAACAATGGCATTCTCGAAGAGGAGGAAAAGGAGCAGGGATTAGAAAGCATTTTCAGACAAATAGTTGATGAGAATTACCCAAATCTAAGGAATGAACTAGAGTTTGGAATTCAAGAATTCAACAGAACACCCAGTTATCTAAACCTAAAAAGGCCTTCACCAAGACACATTGTATTAAAATTATAGAAAATGAAGGACAAGAAAAAATTCTCAGGGCAGCCAGGGAAAAGAAGATGGTAACCTATAAAAGAAAACCTATTAGATTATCATCAGACTTCTCAGCACAAACATTATAAGCCAGAAAGGAGTGGAATCAAATATTCAAACTATTAAATGAAAGGAACTACCAGCCAAGAATAATGTGTCCAGCTAAGCTCTCCTTAAGATATGAAAGAGAAATAAAGATATTTCCAGACATACAAAAATTGAGGGAATTCTCCACTACAAGGTCTCTATTACAGGAAATACTGACAAGGGTTAACTCACTTAAACAAAATGACAAAAAAATACATAACTAAGAGTAGGGCGACTAACAGGCAGATAGAAGGAGAGGAGTGCCACCCTTACTAAGAACAGGGCATTATAAGCTTAAACAATAAGAAAAGATTTGCTATAGCAAAATAGTAATGAACATTCAGCATACATGGGGACAAATTGAAACAACAATGCCTGAAAAGGGGATGATTCAAACATCCAAAATCACAAAAGGGAATGAGATAAGGCACACACAGAAAAAAATGGACTACTATATGTATATATATAACTATCCTCTGCATATTCGTAATGGTAACCACAAGCCAAAGATTCAGAACTGAAGTGTATAACATAAATCAAGGACCAGAGAGAAAATCCACCAAACCCAACCAAGATACAAAAAACAGACACACAAAGACAAGGAAGCAATGGAAACACCAAACTACCAGAAAGCAAAAGATAAAATAGCTACAGTAAAACCTCATATTTCAATAATCACCCTAAATGTAAATGGACTGAAATCACCAATAAAAAGAAACAGAGTGGCAGATTGGATCAAAAAACAAAACCCATATGCTGCCTCCAGGAGAAACATCTCAGTTCCAAAGACAAATATAAACTCAAATTGAAAGGTGGAAAATGATATTTCAAGCAAATGGCACTCAAAAAAAAGTAGAAATAGAGGTACTAATATTAGATGAAATACACTTCAAAATATAAAGGGTAAAGAAAGATACTGAGGAACACTTCATAATGATAAAGGGAATCATGCACCAAGAAAAATCTAAATAGACCTATCAGCAATATGGAAATGAAAACAATCATCAAAAACCTACCAAAAAGTAAAAGTCTAGGTAGGACCAGATGGCTTTACCAGTGAATTCTACCTAACATTCAAAGAAGATTTAATACCCATTCTCCTCAAACTCTTCCAAAAAATCGAAGAGGTGGCAATACTTCCCAACTCATTTTATGAGGGCAGTATTACTCTGCTACCAAAACCTGGTAAGTATAACACAAAAGAAAACTACAGACCAATATCTCTCATGAACACAGATGGAAAAATCCTCAATAAGATACTAGTGAACCGAATACAGCAACATATTAAAAACAATATACATCAGGTATGAGTGGCTTCATCCAGGGGTACAGGGATGGCTCAACATATGCAAATCAATTAATGTGATACACCACATAAACAAATTTAAAAAATGAGAATCATATGATCTTATCAATAGATGCAGAAAAGCCTTCGACAAGATACAGCACCCATTTATGATCAAAACACTTAACAAAATCAGTATAGAAGGAAAGTACCGTAACATAACAAAGGCCATATATGAGAAACCCTCAGCCAACATTATACTTAATAGTGAAAAACTAAAAACTTTTCCTCTAAAATCAGGAACAAGGCAAGAATGTCCACTATCGACACTGTTATTCGATGTAACATGGGAAGTTCCTAGCGAGAGCAATCAGACAAGAGAAAGATATAAAAGGCATCCAAATAGCAAACAAAGAAGACAAACTGTCATTATTTGCAGATGACACAATTCTCTATATAGCAAACCCTAAAGACTCCACAAAAACACTACTAGAAATCATAAGCAAATACAGTATAATCTTTGAATACAAAATAAATGTTCAAAAATCCATACCTTTCCTATACTCTAATAATGAAGTATCAAAAGAAGAAGTGGAAAAAATAATTTCTTTTGCAGTTGCAACAAAAAGAATAAAATATCTAGGAATAAATCTAATGAAATATGTGAAGAACCTATATGATAAAAACTACAAGATCCTATTAAAAGAAATCGAAGTAGATACAAATAAATGGAAAGATATTTCATGTTCTTGTATTGGAAGAATCAACATAGTTAAAATGACCATATTACCTAAAGCATTATACAAATTTAATGCAATCCTCATCAAAATCCTATCGGTGTTTTTTAAGGAAATAGAACAAAAAATCAGATTTGTATAGAAGCACAAAAGACCCCATTTACCAAAGCCATCCTCAGAAAAAGAACAAAGCTGGAGGCATCACTCTGCCCAACTTCAAATTAGACTACAAAGCAACAGTAATCAAAATGGCATGGTATTGGCAGGAAAATAGACACACGGACCACTGGAAGAGAATCGAGAGTCCAGAGGCAAACCCATATTTACATGGACAAATAATTTTCAACAAAAAAGCCAAAAACATACAGTGGAGAAAGGAAAGCCTCTTCAATAAATGGTGCTGGGAAAATTGAAAGGCCATGGGAAAAAAAAGAATGAAACTAGACTGTTGTCTTTCACTACACACCAAAATTAACTCAGAATGGATTAAAGACCTGAATATAAGACCTGAAACAATAAAATGCATAGAAGAAACCATAGGAACAAAACTCAAGAACCTTAGACTTAAAGAGGATTTTATGAATTTGACCTCAAAGGCAAGGGAAGTAAAAGCAAAAATAAATAAATAGGACTACATTAAACTAAAAAGCTTTTCACAGCAAAAGAAATCGTCAACAAGTTAAAGAGACAACCATCTGAATGGGAAAATATATTTGTAAGCAATGTCTCCGATAAGGACCTAATATCTAAAATATACAAGAAATTCATATGACTCAATAACAACAAAAAAAACAAAAGATCCATTCAAAAAATGGTCAGAGGACCTGAACAGACACTTCTCCCTAGAGGACATACAAATAGCCAACAATATATGAAAAGATGCTCATCATCACTAGCTATTAGGCAAATGCAAATCAAAACCCCAATGAGATACCATCTCACACCTGTTAGAATAGGTGTTATCAACAAGACAAGTAATAACAAATGTGGAGAGGATGTGGAGAAATAGGAACCCTCATACACTGCTGGTGGGACTACAAATTGGTACAGCCGCTATGGAAAACAGTATAGAGGTTTCTCGATAAACTAATAATTGATCTACCATATGATCCAGCAATTCCTTTACTGGATATTTACCCCAAAGACTTGAAAACTCATATCCATAAAGATATTTGCACACCAATGTTCACAGCAGCATTATTCACAGTGGCCAGGACATGGAAGCAGCTGAAGTGCCCTACAATAGATAATTGGCTAAAGAAGCTGTGCTATATATATACAACGGAATATTACTCAGCCATAAGAAGAGGTGAAATCCTGCCATTTGTGACAACATGGATGGAACTCGAGATAATTATGCTAAGCAAAATAAGCCAGACAGATAAAGTTGAAAATCACATGATATCACTTACATGTAGGATATAAACCTAAAAGCAGCAAATGAGCAGGACAAACAAACTGAGACTCATGGACATAAACTATAGACTAGTGGTTACCAGAGGACTATAGAGTAGTTGTTACTAGTGGGGTAGGGGAGGAGGGGGAGGTAGACGGGGTAAAGGGGGATCAAAGGAAGGGGATGGGGAAGGGTGAAGTGGGTAAAGAGGATCAAATATATGGTAGTTGAAAGCAACTGGACTTTGGGTGGTGAACACACAATAAAATATACAGATGTCAAATGATAATGTACACCTGAAAATTATGATTGTATTAACCAATGTTACCCCAATAAACGTAATTAAAAAAAAAAAAGCCAAAAATAAGCAATAGACAGTACTGGGAAAACTGGAAAGCCACCTGCAGACGAATGAAACTAGGCTGTTTTCTATCACCACACACCAAAATTAACTCAAAATGGATTAAGGATCTGAATATAAGACCTGAAACAATAAATTGCATAGAAGAAAACATAGGAAAACATAAACTCATGGACTTCGGACTTAAAGAGGATTTATGAATTTGACCTCAAAGAGAAGAAAAATAAAGGCAAAAATAAAAGGATGGGACTACATCAAACTAAAAGCTCTGCACAGCAAAAAAAAAAAAGTCAACAAAGTAAAGAGACAACCATCCGAATAGGAGAAAATATTTGCAAGCAATGCCTCCAATAAGGGCCTAATATCCAAAATGTCCAAAGAACTCATACAACTCAATAACGATAAAAAAGAAATCCAATTAAAAAATGAGCAGAGGACCTGAACAGACACTTTTCCCAAGGGAACATACAAATGGTCAACAAATATATGAAAAGATGCTCATCCAAAATGTACAAAGAACTCATACAATTCAATAACAATAAAAAAGAAATCCAATTAAAAAATGAGCAGAGGACCTGAACAGACACTTCTCTCAAGGTTGCATACAAATGGTCAACAAACATATGAAAAGATGTTCATCATCACTAGCTATTAGGCAAATGCAAATCAAAACTACAATGAGATACCTTTCACACTTGTTAGAATAGCTGTTGTCAACAGGATAAATAACAATAAGTGTTGTAGAGGTTACGGAGAAAAAGGAACCCTCATACACTGCTGGTGGGTCTGCAAATTGGTACAGCCACTATGGAAAACAGTATGGAGGTTCCTCAAAAAACTACTGGGTATTTACCCCAAAGACTTGAAAACTCATATCCATAAAGATATTTGCACACCAATGTTCATAGCAACATTGTTCATGGCGGCCAGGACATAGAAGCAACCTAAGTATCCTACAATAGATGATTGGCTAAAGAAGCCGTGGTACATATATACAATGGAATATTACTCTGCCATAAGGAGATGAAATACTGCTATTTGAGACAACTTGGATGGACCTTAAGATAATCATGCTAAGCAAAATAAGCCAGACAGAAAAAATTGAAAACCACGTGCTATCACTTATATGTGGAATATAAACCTAAGAGCAACAAACAAACAGGACAAATAAATAGAGACTCATGTACAATCCCTAGTGGTTAACAGAGGATTAGGGGTAGTGGGGAGGTAGATGGGGTCAAAGGAGTCAAATATGTGGTGACAGAAAGAAATCTAACTATTGGTGGTAAACACACAATGCAAAATATGTATATGCCTTATTGTTGAGTTATCCATCTGAAACTTACTGGATTTCATTAACCCATGTCACCATAATAAAAATAAATAAATTTAAAAAATAAAATATTGCATTTCCACTTATAAACAAAAACAAGTGTTGGAGAAGATGCGGAGAAAATTAACACTTGTACAATGCTGTTAGGACTGCAAATTGGTACAATCACTGTGGAAAATAGTATGGAGTTTTCTCAGAAAAAACTAAGAATCGATCTACCATATGATCCAGCAATCCCTTTTCTAAGTATTAACCCCAAGGACTTGAAAACATTTATCCAAAAAGATATTGCACACCAATATTCATAGCAGCATTATTCATGGCAGCGTTATCCATGGTGGCCAGGATGTGGAAGCAACTGAAGTGTCCTACAATAGATGATTGGATAAAGAAGCTGTGGTACATAAATACAATGCAATATTACTCAGCCACAAGAAGAGATGAAATACTGCCATTTGCAACAACATGAATGGATCTTGAGATAATAATGCTAAAGTGAAATAAGCCAGAAAATGATGAAAACCACATGATATCACTTATATATTGGATATAAATCTAAAAGAAACAAACAAACATGACAAACAAACAGAGACTCATGGACATGAACAGTAGACTAGTGGTTGCCAGGCGGAGGGTAGGTGTGGTAAAGAGGTTAAATATTCGGTGATAGAAAGAAATCAAGCTATGGGTGGTGAACACACAGTGCAATATATATATGAGTTACTATTGAATTGAACACATGAAACTTATTAGATTTCATTAATAAATTTCACAATAATAAAAAACAATAAAATAAAATTTTGGTGACAAAAAGGAAAAAAGATAAAAATATGAATAATAAAATGGCGATAACTACATACTAACGATTATTACTTCAAATATAAATGATTTAATGCTTCCCCAATCAAAAGATAGGGTGGCTCAATGGATAAGAAAACATGACCCTTACATATGTTGCCTACAAGAGACTCACTTCAGATTGAAAGACACACACAGACTGAAAGTAAAAGGATGGAAAAAGACATTTAATGAAAATATAACAAAAATATAAACAAAAAGCTGGGGTAGCAATATTTATGCCCGACAAAATAGACTTTAAAACAAAGGCTACAACAAATGTCAAAGAAGAATCCTGTAATTCACTGCTGGATATTTTGAGTTCTCAAAGAAACCCAAAACACTACTTCAAAGGGATATGTGCATCCATATGTTCATTGCAGCATTATTTACAACAGCAAAGATATGGAGGCAATCTGAGTGTCTATCAATGGATGAGTGGATAAAAAAGAGGTGGTACATATATACAATGGAATATTACGTGGTCATAAAGAAAAAATTAAATCTTGCCATCTGCAATAATATGGATGGACCTGGAGGATATTGTGCTGAGTAGAATAATTCAGAAAGAGAAAGACATATGGCATATGATCTATCTCATTTATATGTGGAATCTAAAGACCAAAATAAACAAACAAACCAGAAACAAAATTATCAACATTTTGATGGTTGCCAGATGGAAGGAGGTGGGTAAAAATAGGAAGGGATTAAAAAGTACAAATTGGCAGTTACAAAATAGTTATAGGGATGTAAAGTATGGCATAAAGAATATAGTCAATAACATTGCAATAACATATATGGTATCTGATGCATACTAGATTTATCAGGGTGATCACTCATAATTTATCTAAATGTGTAATCACAATGTTGCAGACCTGAAACTAATGTAATATTGTATGCTAACTTTAATTTTAAAATTATTTAAAAGAAACTTCCTAAGAACAATGGGAAATGAGTCCAGGTGGAAATTTGGATCTTCAGGAAGAAATAAAAAACTCTGAAGATAGTTCTGTAGACAAATAGAAAACGGTACTTTTAAATTAATTTCTTTAAAATACACATGAACATTTAAAGCAAAAAATGATTCATATTTGGGCTATAAAATGTGCAGTTGTAATACATATGACAATTAAGGCCAGGCACATTGTTCGGTTTTGTTTAAAATGGTAAAATATTAACCTTAAGTAAACTTTGAAAAAAAAGCTGATAATATATATTGTAATCCTTCCTAAAAGCAACCACAAAAAAAGCAGAGAAGTATAGATAAAACAGACATTGCAAACATAAAACAAGTAGTAAAATGTTAGACACAGGCTAATATTATCAATAATTACATTGAAAGTAAATGGGAACTAAGTATCTCATTAAATGACAGAAATTCTTTGAATATATTTTTAAATAGCAAGAGAGGATTCTGAGAAAATGGCAGAGTAGGAACACCAGAAATCTTTCTCCTTACCTAAACAAAAATTGCACTAGCAGAATCTAATTGACCTATTTTGAAACTGTAGTATCTAATGAGGCTTTCAACTTCTGGTAAAGACTTGGACAGTAAACTGTTGTTAATTTTGGTCAATTTTAGCTTTCGGCATATGAGTAGCCATCTATCTACCCATACTCCATAACCCAACAGCAGACAACTGTGCACGTGTTCCTGGAGCAGTTTGCACACATGTTGCAGGAGCCAGGGTAGGCAAAATAGATCCTATTATCCAAATATTAAGGCTTTATATACTGATTTCTGATTCTAAACAAAGAGATGCAAAGAGGAGACAGCCATTGTTGTTGTACCTCCCATCATTGATGCAAGTCCCTCCCTTCTAGCTGACATGACTTTCAGGAAATTAAAGGACTGGTGCTCTTTAACCTTTTCCTCATGTTTATATTTTTCCCCTTTTGGGAGCCAAACATTAAACACCAATACGTTCAAAAGCAACCATGTATATGGGAAAAATTAGAAAGTCTCCATGCATGCCCATGGGAAGGTGTAGGCTCATAAATAAACTAAAAAGACTTAAATTTACACCTTTTTTTTTTTAATTGTTGTAGACTGTCTCTTTGCTGAGGATCATACTAGATTTATCAGGATGATCACTCATAATTTATCTAAATGTGTAATCACAATGCTGAGGATCAGCAAAGAGACAGTCTACAACAATTAAAAAAAAAAGCAATCTCTGGGAAAAGTAGAGAATTTAATTTCTAGAGTTACTACATTATTAAATTCCCATGTACGGTTTCAACAAAAAAATCTCAAATCATACAAAGAAACAGGAAAGTATGACCCATTCAAAGGAAAAAAAAAAATCAAAAAAAACTGTCCCTGAAAAAGACCTGATGTCAGAACTATTAGACAAAGATCTTAAAACAATTGTTTTAAAGATGCTCAAAGAAGCAAAGGAAGGTGTGGAGAAAGTCAAGAAAATGATGTATATACAAAATGGAAAAATTAATAAAAAGATAGAAACCTAAAAAGAAATCTAAAAATTTCCTGGAGCTGAAAACCACATTAACCGAAATTTTAAAAAAATCACCAGAGAGATTCAAATGGAAGATATGAACAGCCAGAGGAGAAAATCTGCAAACTTGAAAATAGGACAATGGAAATTGTCAAGTCTGAGGAACAGAAGAAAAAGGACTAAAGAAATGTGAATAGAGCCTAAGGGATCTGCGGAACACCATTAAGCAGACCAATACACACATGTGGGAGTTTCAGGAGAAGAAAGAGAGAGAAAGGGGTAGAATGAGGAAAAAAAATGGCTGAAAATTATTGACAACTGATAAAAGATATGAATATAAAGATCCAAGAAACTCAACAAATTCCAAGTAGGATGAGTTCAAAGAGTTCACACTGAAATATATAACCGAACTGCTAAAAGACAAAGACAAAGAGAGGAGTTAGAAAGCCAAGAGAAGTGATTCATCACCAAAAAAAGAAATCCTCAATAAGATAATCAGGAAATTTCTCATTGGAGGCCAGAAGGCAGTGGGTCAAAATATTCAAAGTGCAAAAAGAGAAAACTCAACCAAGAATCCTATTTCTGGCAAAACTGTCCTTCAAAAGTGAGGGAGATATTAAGACATTAGCAGATAAACAAAAACTGAAGTAGTGTATTACTATTAGACCTGGAGTGCAAGAAATACTAAAGGATATCCTACAGATTGAAATAAAAGAACACTATACAGTAACTTGGAGATGTATTAAAAAATTAAGAACTCAATAATGATAAATGCCTAGCAAGTATAAATAAAAGGTACAGCTATTGTAACAATGGTCTATAACTCCACTATTTGTTTTCTATATGATTTAAGAGGAAAATACATTTTGTAAAATTATTAGTCTAAAAGCTAGGATTATTATAACTTGTTTGTAACTCCACATCTGTTTTCTACATAATTTAAGGGATTGATGTAACAAAAAAATTATTAGTTTATTTTTTTGGCTAAACAATGTATAAAGATGTAATTTTGTGACATCAACAACTGAAAAGGGTGGGAATGGAGCTGTTAAAAAGCAGAGTTTTTAAATGTTATTAAAATTAAGCTGGTATAAATTCAAATCAAAAGAGCTATAACTTTAAGATATTAAATTTAATCTCCATGATAACCACAATGAAAATAGCTTAAAAATAAACAAAGAAGGAAATGATTAAGTTGTAGTGAATTTAAGCATTTCACTACAAAAAAAAATCAATTAACCACAAAAGACAATAATGCAGGTAATGAGGAACAAAAAAAGCTATAAAGTATATAGTAAATAAATAGAAAACTGACAGAAGTTATGTTCTTTTTTTATCAGCAATTTCTTTAAATTTTAATGAATTCTCTAGTTAAAAGACTCGCTTTAGATCCAAAGACACAAATAAGTTGAAAGTGAAAGATTGGTGTCATAGCCTAGGCTGTTATAACAAGTATTGTAAACTGGGTGGCTTATCAACAACAGAACTTTATTTCTCACAGTTTTTGAGACTGGAAGTCAGAGATCATGGTGTCAGCATATTAAGGTTCTGCTGAGCACCCACTCCCTGATTTGTAGGTGGCCCCCTTTTCATTGTATCCCTACATGATAGAAGAGATAGAAAGGAAGCTCTCTCATGTCTCTTCCTAGAAGGAGATTAATCTCATTTATGAGGGCTCCACTCTCATGACCTAATTACCTCCCAGAGGCTTCACATCCTAATACACAGTAGGGATTAGGATTTTAACATATGAGTTTTTTGGGGAACACAAATATTTAGTCCATAACATACTCCTCCCCACCCCCATTCATGTCTTTCTTACATACAAAATCATTCATTCCATTCCAACAACTCTCAAAGTTTTAACTCATTCCAGCATCAAATCTAAAACATTAAGTTCAAAGTCTCATATAAATATCATCTAAATGAGGTATGGATGACTCAAGGTATGATTCAAGGTATGAATTATACTCAGGTACATGCTCAGACTCAAGGTATGAGTCATCCTGAGGCAAAACTCCTACCAATTGTGAACCTATAAAGCCAAATAATTTATGTGCTTCCTAGATACAGTGAAGAAACAGGCATAGGATAGATATTGCCATTTAAAAAGAAACAAATAGAAAAGAAAGAAGGGGTGATATATCCCAAGCAAATCTAAAACCTAGCAAGGCAAACTCCATTAGTTATTAAAGCTTAAGAATAATTTTCTTTGCTCTACGCTTTTCCCTCCATATAAGAAAATAAATCTTAACTCTGACTCCCCATCACACACAACAATTAACAACAAAATGTATCACATACCAAAACATAAAAGCTGAGCTATAAAACTCCTGAAGTAAAACAAGAAAATATTGCAACTTTGGGGGTAGCCGATTATTTTTTTAGAGATAATACAAAACATAATAACCATAAAAGAAAAATTTTATAAGTAAACCCTGATCAAAATGTAAAATATCTTTTAAAAAACATAATTTAGAAAATAAAAAGTCAAGCACATACTTGGAGAAAATAATTGCAGCACATGTGACTTGTATCTCGAATATAAAAAGGACTTTTCAACTCAGTAATAGGAATTCAAATAATCCAATTTTTTAAATGTGGAAAATATTTGAATAGATACTTCACAAAAGAAGATACATGAATTGGCAATAGAATCACAATAAAATTAAATTGTATTATTATTGATTTCTAATTTAATTTTATTTTGGTTAGTTAACATATCCTGTATAATTTTATTTCTCATAAATTTATGAAGACACGTATAACGCTCCAACATATGATTATCTTGGTGATAATTATGTGCACTTGAAAAGAACATAGTTCCTGAAAATGTTGGTTGTATCATTCTAAAGTATCAGTTATATCAAGAAGGTTGATAGTGTTCTTCAGATCTTATCTCACTTCACTAAAGTTCTGTCTAGTCGTACTATCACTTGTTAAGAGAGAGGTGTTAAATCTTCAACAAAGATAATGGGCTTATCTGTTTCTAACTTCGATTACATCAATTTTGGTCCATTATTTTGAATCTCTGTTATTAAGGGCATACACATTTAAAACTATTATGTCTTTTTGACAAATCAATCCCTTTATTGTTATGAAATGTCTCTCCTTATTCTTTGTTTTATTATCAATTCTTCCGATGTTAATTTAGTCATTCCAGCTTTCTTATGGTTATTCTGCACACGGTATATATATATATTTTTTTTCTTTTTGTTTACTTTTAACCTATGTCAATATATTTAAATACACTTCTTGTAGACAACATAGAGTTGGGTCTTGCTTTTTTTTCTTTTTAAATTAATTATTATGGAAGTATAATAAAATGGCAAATTTTGACACATGTAACTACCAGCACGTTTAAGATATAGAACATTTTCCTCACCTCTAAACTGCCCTGTACCTCTTCCCAGTTATTCTCATTCTCTGCTACTACAGTACATGATCTTTTATGTCTGGCTTTTTTCACTCATCATAACTGTTTTGAGATTCATCCATGTTGTTGCACGTTCATTTATTTTTATTGCTGAGTAGTACTCTATTGTATGGCTTTACGAGTTTGTTGGCCAATTTACTTGTTGATGGATATTTGTATTGTCTTCAGTTTGGGGTTATCCATAATAAAGTGGCCATGAACAACAGTGTACAAGTGTTTGGGGAGACACATGTTTTCATTTCTTTTGGAAAAGTATCTAGAATTGTTGAGTCATAATCTAAATATGTGTTTAACTTGTTAAGAAATTTCCAAACTTTTTTGAGTAGTTGTACCATTTTACATTCCCACCAGCAATGCGTCACATCTTGGCAAGACTTGATGTTGTCAGTCTTTTCATATTTAGCCTTTCTTATAGGTGTGTAATGGTATCTCACTGTGGTTTTAATTTGCATTTCTATAGGGATCCACTGAAGTTTTGAGCAGAGTGACATTGCATGACTTACAACTCTGGATGCTCTGTTAAGACAAGACTGTAGGATGCATGGCTGGAAGCAGGGAAACTTGTTAGATGACTTTTGCATCAATAGGTAAGAAACATTAGTCTGTAGCAGGATGGTAAAAGTAGTTGGATATTGAATATTGTTTGATAGTAGTACTGACATTTACTTGATAAATGATCATATTTTTTGCCTGAGTAATTAGAAAAACAGAGTCACCATTTTCTAAAATGAGGAAGACACAGGATGAATAAAATTGGGGGTTCATAGTAGTAAAGAAGTCAGGTTTGGCCAAGATAAATTTGAGATGCCTACTAGATATTTGCATGGTGATGTCAACTAGGCAGCTGGATATACAACATGATAATTTGCCAGTTTATAATTGAAGAACTAGCTTCAGTTTTTCTTGCCACAGAACTGTTTTGTTGAAAAACAAAATTCAACTGAGTAAATTTGAAAGTCTAAATGGTTTTAAATAAGCAATTCATGAATTGGGCAGCATCCCATCTAGCAACCAGAAGGGTGCTCCTAGAAGTTGTACAAAATAGAAGGTTTTTCTAGGCAGAAAGAAGGTGGGACTAATAAGTTTAAAGAATAACTATTTCAGGCAATGTCACCTTCCCTTTGGGAAAAGGCAGAGGGTCTTATCAGGAAAGTTTTTATAGAAAAAAAGTGGTAGGCCAAATGAGTTACTAGAGAAAGAAAAAAAAAAAAGATTATTTTTTTCAATTTAGAATGCCCTTTCTTTGGGAAGAGAATGGGATGGGTTTTTTATCATGCAGATTGACTCTTTTTCCATGGGGAATGGAGAGGACCCATGTGATAGGTTACCTTACTGATGCTTGGCCAGAAAATTCCGGACTGATTATGTTTCTGAGAGAGGTTGAAACTGCAATTAGATCAGGTATTAAATTTAGGTTTAGTACCATGGAATTTCAGCATGAGTAACACCATTTTGGGCCTGATGGATTCTGTGTTTAAGTTTCAAAAATAAATGACTTTCCTATTCTTCTCTTTTAAATTAGATCAACCTCCTTTTGAAAAAGATCTGATGTGGTCCAAGGCAAATCCAGAGCAGCTAGCTCTCTTCTTGAAAAAAGCAGGCCTGAACCTCCATATGAAAATTGAAAGAGTTGTACAGAACACCAGGATCAGTGGTAGACACAGCAATCCTGGTTCCACTCCCACACCTGGAGATGTCAGGAGAATAAAGGATGAGCGTAGGAGCTCTGTGAAAAAGAACTAAGAAAAAGAGAGCTAGAGAAGATAGGAGAAAGAAAAGAAATATTTAGGTCAGGACAAGTGATAGAGGTAGAGCAGAGATTGGGAAAGAGAACAAGGGATTTAAAAGGGAAGAAAAGAGATGTGGAAGTCACTAGATAATGTTTTATACCCATTACAATTATCTACACAATTAACAATGAATGGAATGGCTTTCCAAAAGAAACTGGAGTTTCTTCCCCTCTACTCATAATCTCAAAGTTTACTGCTAGACTAGTCTCCAATATTTATACTGATTTTTCATGTATTATAAATATAAATGAGTGGCTTTGTCGACATAAGAAGCATCCAAACCTGTAGAGAATTTTAATGAGTTTATTTGAGCCAAACAATTGCTGGGAAGCGAAATTCAACAGATTGAGAAAATGCTTTGGAGAACGGCAGTTTTGCAGCTTATTTTATACTTTAGAATCAAAGGAAGAGACATAAGGAGGGTTACATGAAATCCACTGGTGGTAGATTAAGGGGGTGGGAGAAAGCAAAGTGGGGAAATCTCTGAGACTGGACAAAAAGTAAAACGAGAGACACATAATTCTTTTACTTCAGTGGGTACAGGATAGTTAATAATTAACATTTATAGCACATAGAGATGGTATTTGGGAAATAAGATAACAATGAGGAGTTCTGTGGTCTTGTGCTCTGATGCATTGAGTGTACCCTCAGGGGTCTAGAAAAGGGAGATTACTCTGACATTCCAAGGGTACGTTATCTTAGAAAAAAGGCTGACTTAAGGTAAAGAATGACTTTTGTCAAAGAAGCTACAGGCCTAGGATGTAACTACCCTCTGTGATCTGCTTTTAGGAATTTTTATGTTCAGACCATCCTACATGGTTAATTGTGGCCTCTGAGTTTCCAGGTGCCTGCCGTGCTGGCCTCCCCTGAGCTGGTCAGGTTTAGTATGTGGCTCCTTTTTCATTCACAGCTTCAACGAAGCTCATACATAAGACCCAGAGACTCTTCTCTCATTTTATTATGAAACCAAAATGAGGGGCTTATTTAACTACTCCTCATAAAAGAAATAACAAAAATATTTCCCGTTTTTAGACTATCATTGGTCTTTGAAAAACAATGCATCACCCGAGAATCATTGAGGACAGTATTCTAGCTAATATTCTTCCACTTGTTAACTGGGGACATACATAGACAATTAATACTCTATTGAAAACATAACAGTGAACCTGAGAGTATTCTCTAGAGACTCTATTACAAGTCTGATGCTTAGAGACTGGGAATAGAAAACTTTTGTAATTGTAAATATGTATGCATATTTACGTGCAATGCTCAGTGGACATATTAGAGAATCAATAGGGATTTCTTAGGAAAGGTAACATTGCTGTCATCATACAAGAATAGTGTTTACATAATATGGGTAAAACCCAAAGTCAACCTTGTATGAAGGGCAGAAGACTTTTTTGTCTGCTCTGGCCCTAAGCCAAACTGACTAGATATTCTTCCTCCTCTTAGCCACTATCAGGCTGAGGCTGACTCATTAGAGCAAGATACTAGTGGTAATGGCTGATCTCCAAAATTTCTATAACCTTGCTCTTTGTTCATTCCGATTCATTAGCACTTATTCTTTTCCCTCAAATATCTAATTCCATACTCTATGCCAATCATAGGTACTCCAGAGGAATCATCTATTTCTAATCTGACTTCAAAGCTGGCCACAGATTATAGTAATAGAAGTCTGCTTCAAGAGTTTATGAATGCCTCCAATGTCCCCTCAAATCTCCTTGAATAATTATGTACAATAAATGAGACACTGGCTAGATCATGATGATTTGATATATGTATATATTGCAAAATTATTATCACAAGGTTAGTTAATATATCCATAACCTCACATGGTTACGAATTTTCTTTTATAGTGAGAATTTTTAATACCTATTCTCTTAGCGTGCTAGAATTTGTAATATAGTATTGCTGGCTAGAGTCACCATCCTGTATATTAGATCCCCGGACTTAATTCATCTTACAATTAGGAGTCTGTACCCTTTGGCCACCTTCACCTATTTCTTCCACCTCCACTCATACCCCCAACAATCACCAATCTACTCTGTTTCTGAGTTTGATTTTATTAGATTACACATATAAGTGAGATAATACAATATTCATCTTTCTCTGTCTGAATTAATTCACTTAGTATAACATCCTTGAGGTCCATGTATGTTGTTGCAAATAGCAGGATTTCCTTTTACTTTTCAGACTGAATAATAGTACATTGTGTGTCTGTATGTGTATCATTTTATTTATCCAGTCATTCATTGATGAACATTTAGGTTGTTTTCATGTCTTAGCTATTGTAAATAATACTACACTGAACATGGGTGTGCAGGTATTTCTTTGAGATAGTGATTTTATTTTCTTTGGCTATATACCCAGAAGTGGGATTGCTAGATCATATGATAGTTCTATTTTTTTGATGAACCCTTATAGTGTTTTCCACAGCGGCTATACCAATTTACATTTCTACCAACAACACACAAGGGTTCCCTTTTCTCTATATCCTCACCAACATTTGTCTCGTCTTTTCAATAATAGCTTTTCTAACAGGTGTGAGATATTTCATTATGGTTTTGATTTGCATTTTGCAGATGATTAGTGGTGTTGAGCACCTTTCTGTGTACCTGTTGGTCATTTCTGTATCATTTTTTTTTAGAAGTGTCTATTCAGGTCCTTTGCCCATTTTTTAATTGAATTATTTGATTTTTTGCTATTGAATTGTATAAGTTCCTTATATTTATAGATAACCTCTTATCAGATATATGGTTTGGTAATATTTTCTCTCATTCTGTAGGTTGCCTTTCACTTTGTTGTTTCCTTTGTGTGCAAAAGCTTTTTGGTTTAATATAGTCTCACGTGTTTATTTCTGTTTCTGTTGCTTGTGCTTTAAGTGTCATATACAAAAAATCATCACTAAGACCAATGTTGTGAAGCTTTTTCTTTAAGTATTTTTCTAGGAGATTTATGGGTTCAGGTATCACATTTAATTCTTAAATCCATTTGAGTTAATTTTTACAAGTGGTGTAAAGTAGGGTACCAATTTCATCATTTTGTATGTGACTATCCAGTTTCCCAACACCATTTGTTGGAAGACCATTCTTTCACCATTATACATGCTCATCATATATTTGTTAATCACATATTTGGAGTTTATTTCTGGATTCTTGATTCAGTTCAGTTGACTTATGTATCCGTTTATGCTTGTACCATAATATTTTGATTTCTATAGTTTTGTGGTATAATTTAAAATTAGGAAGTATAATGTCTCCAGTTTTATTGTTCTTTCTCAAGATTGTCTTGGCTATTTGATATCTTTTATGGTTTCATACAAATTTTAGACTGTTTTTTTCTATATCTGTAAAAAATGCCCTTGGAATATTGATAAAGTTTTATTGAATCTATAAATGGCTTTAGATTGTATGACTTATTTTAACAATATTAATTCTTCCAATCTATGAACATGAGATATCTTTCCATGTATTTGAGTTTCCTTCAGTTTATATTATCAATGTCTTATAGTTTTCAGTGTACAAATTTTTGACCTTCTTAGTGAACTTATTCCTAAGAATTTTATCATTTTTTGTGCTATTGTAAATGGCATTATTTTCTTTCTCTTTCAGAATACCCCTTGTGCTACTTATTTCTGTATGTCGATTTTGTATCCTGTAACTACTGAATTTGTTGATTAGTTCTAATAACTTTTTGGTGGAGTCTTAAGAGTTTTCTATATACAAGACCATGTCATTTGCAAACAGAGATTATTTTACATTTTTCTTTCCTTTAGACGCCTTTTTTTCTCTTGCTTGATTGCTCTGGCTAGGATTTCCAGTACTATGTTGGGTAAAAGTGGTTAAGAGTGGGTGCTCTTATTCCTAATCTTAGAGAAATAGCTTTCAATCTTTCACCATTGAGTATTATGTGAGCTGTGGGCTTGCCATATACAGTTCTTTTTATGTTGAGGTACATTTCTCCTATACCCAATTATTTTAGAATTCTTATCATGAGATGACATTAAATTTTGTCAAATCATTTTTTTGCATCTATTAAGGTGATCGTGTAGTTTTCATCCTTGATTTTATTAATGTGGTGTATCACAGTTTTTGATTTGTGTAATGTCAAAACATCCTTGTATCTCAGGGATAAATCACACTTGATCACGGTGTATGATCCTTTTAATGTGTTGTTGAATTTGGTTTCTTAATATTTTATTGAGGAGATTTGCATCTATATTCATCAGAGATACTAATATGTAGTTTTCTTTTCTTGTAGTATTCTTATGTGGTTTTGGTTCAGGGTAATACTGGCCTTCATGTAAGTTTGACTATGTTCTTTCCTCTTTGATTTTCTGGAAGAGTTTGAGAAGAATTGGCTTTGGTAGAATTCACTAGTGAAATCATTTGATCCTGGGTTTTCTTTGTTGGTAGGTTCATGCTTACTGATTTAATCTCCTTACTATTAATTGCTCTATTCAGATATTGTTTCTTCGTGATTCAGTCTATGTAGATCGTATGTTTCTAGGAATCGATACATTTGTTCTTGGTTATTCAATTTGCAGGTTTCTAATTGTTCACAGTAGCCTCTTATGATCATTTGTATTTCTGTGATGTCAGTATTAATGTCTCCTCTTTCATTTATAATTGTATTTATTTTAGTCCTCTTTTTTTTCTTGGTTAGTCTAGCTACAGGTTTGTCAATTTTGCATGTGTTAAAAAAAACTGCTCTTAGTTTCGCTGATCTTTACAATTGTCTACCTAGTTTCTATTTCATTTTTTTATGCTCTAATATTTATTATTTCCTTTTTATGCTAAATTTGAGTTTAGTGTGTTCTTTTTCTACTTTCTTGAAGTATAATGGTAGGTTGTTTAATTGAGATCTTTCTTTTTACTTGCTATGTGCATTTATTGCTATAAACGTCCCTCTTAGAACTTTTTGCTGCATCCTATAAGTTGTTCTATGTGTTTCCATTTTCAATCGTCTTAATATACTTTTTATTTCCCTTTTATTTCTTTTTTTAATTTAGTGATTGTTCAGGAATATGTTGTTTAATTTCCATGTGGATGTTCCAGGTTTCTTCCTCTTACTGATTTCTAATTTCATACCATTGAAGATACCTCACATGCTTTCTATCTTCTTGAATTTTTTTGAGATATGTTTTATGGCCTATAATATAATCTAACCTAAAATGGTCTGAGTGCACTTAAAAAGAATGTGTATTCTGCTGCCATTGGATAGAATGTTCTGCATATATCTGTTAGGTTCATTTAGGCTATAATGTTGCTCAAATCCTTCTTTTCCTTGTTACTTCTCTGTCTGGATAATCTATCTATTGTTGAAAGTGGGATATTAGATTTCCGACTATTATTGTATTGCTATCTGTTTCTCTCTTTATGTGTGTTAGTATTTGCTTTATATATTTAGGCACTGTGCTATGGGGTACACAAACATTCACAATTGTTATATCATCTTGATGAATTGATCCTTTTAATCTATAATGACCTTCGTTCTCTCGTGACCATTTTTAGCTTACATTCTATTTTGTCTAATACTGGTATAGCTACTCCTCATTAATTTTGTTTATTATTTGTTTAGGATATTATATTTCATCTCTTCAGTTTCAGCTTATATGTGTCCTTAAAGCTAAAGTGAGTCTCTTGTAGGCAGAATATTATTGGATCTTATCTTTTATTCATTAAGCTATATCTTTGTTTAAAGAGTTTAATCAATTTTTGTTTAAAGTAATTGATTATTAAGGTCTTACTTAACAATTGAAATTTATTAATTGTTTTCTGATTTTTTGTAGATCTTTTTTTCCATGCTACCTCTCTTGCTGTCTTTTTTTGTGATTTGATGACTTTTGTGGTTGTATGCTTTGACTCTTTTATCATAATCGTTTTTGTATCTACTACTGGTTATTCTTTGTAGTTTCCATGAGGCCTATATAAAATATCTTATACTTATAATATCCTACTTAAAGCTGATAATTTTGACAGCATAGAAAACTTTATACTTTTATTTCCCTCCCTCACACTTCAGATTATTGATGTTATAATTTGCATATTTCTTATTTTGTGTATCCAGTGACAAATTATTGTAGTTATGGTTATTTTTAATTCATTTGTTTTTTTAACTTTTAAACTAGAGTTGTAAGTGACTTTTGTGTTGCCATTACAATATTACAGAAAATTTGACTTTGACTATATAGTTACCTTTACTGATGAATATTATATATTCATATATTTTTACAATGCTAGTTAGCATCCTTTCATTTCAGCTTGTAGAATACCCGTTAATATTCTCGTAAGGAAGATTTAGTGGTGATAAACTTCCTCAATTCTTGTGTTTGGGAGTCTTTATCTCATCTTTATCTCTGAAGGACAGTTTTGCTGGTTGTAGTATTCTTGATTCAAAGGGTTTCCCCACACACACCCAATATTTTGAATATCATCCCACTTTCTCTAGACCCAAAAAATTTTTGCTGAGAAATCCACTGATAGTCTTATAGGGGTTCCCTTGTATGTTAAAAGTTGCTTATTTTTTTCTACTTTCAAGCCCCCTCCCCTCACACACACATACTTTAATTATAATGTGTCTTGGTGTAACCCTATTCGGATTCTACTTATTTGAGGTCCTTTGAGCCTCATGAATCTAAATACTATATCTTTTCCATGATTAGGCAGGTAATTGACCTGGCTCCATGCCTGAGTGAGGCTGCAGGCTGTGATTAGCAATTGGACATGGCCATATGCTAGGTTCCGCTATTGGGTGGGGTTGTAGGCTGAGCTCTATGGCTCAGTGGTACTGTAGGCTGGGCTCCAAGGATGTTTAGAGTCAGTATTCAGACCTCTTGGTTATATGGAGGGAGCGACTTTGCACAACAGTTAGGTAGAGCTGCCGGTGTGGCTCCATGCCTTGGGAAGTCTGTAGGATGTGCTCTATGGCTGGTGGAGGTCTGTGACCACACTTCCTATAGGGGAGAGACTGGAGGCTGCGCTTAGCAGTAGGGTGGAAATGCAACCTTGCTCCATTCCTTATGTGGTCAGCAAGATGTTCTCCAGAGGTAACAGGCATAGATGCATTCTTAAAAAATTTTTGGTTCAGGCCATTCTGGATGAGTTATAACAGTGCCATGTTTAAGCCAATCTAAACAAATTTAACTTATATTTTAATTAAAAAATAAATATTATAAAGATAATACATGCAAAAAGTGAAAATACAAAAAAAACATACAGCATGATAAATTATTAGGGAATGAACACCCATGTAATAATCATAAAGATCAAGATATGGAAACTGGGTGCACTCAAGATGTTTCTTGTACAAATTTATCACAATCTACTTTATAACTCATACTAAGTAGCCCCGGGCAGGGCACAGGCACCAGCTGTCCTTGACCTGCACAAGAACCCCTCCCAGAAGCAACTCCAGAAGTAACACATCTGGTGACCAGCTTGAGACCACACCAGAACACCACCCAACCACTTCCACAAATGACACACCCAAAGCAAAGACTGGGCAGGAACCAGAGCCACACTATAGCAAATCCTGTTCCACAGAGTCAGCTCTTGCAGAACAGCTAGTCCTTAAAACCCATCAGTCTGAGGATGAGCACTCCCATTGACATGCCAAGAGCAATCAATGCTCAGCTACAACAGAAGAGCACACACAACCCACACAAGGGACACACCTGGAACACTTGGTTCAGGTGACCAAGGAGACTGTGCCATTGAACCCTATAGGACACCTAATACCTGTGGCCACTATATGAAGACTGAGAGATATAGCAGCTCTACCTAACACATAGAAACAAACATAGGGTGGCAGCCAAAATGAGGAGCCAAAAAAACACATGTCCCAAAAGAAAGATCAGAACAAAGCTTTGGGGGAAAGAATTAAACAAAATAGAAATAAGCAATCTACCAGATGCAGAGTTCAAAACATTGGTTATAAGGATTCTTAATGATCTCCATGGAATATATAAAAAATGAAGGAAATATAAAAAATGAAGATAGAAAACATAAAAAAGAACCAGTCAGAAATGAAGAATACAATAACTAAAATTAAGAATACATTAGAGGGAACCAACAGTAGATTAGATGAAGCAGAGGACCAAGTCAGTGATTTGCAAGGTAAGGTAGCAGAAAACACCCAGTCAGAACAGCAACAAGAAAAAAGAATTTTAAAAATGAGGATAGTTTGAGAGGCCTCTGGGACAACATTAAGGGTAACAACATTGACATCATAGGGGTACCAGAAGGAGAAGAGAGAGAGCAAGAAATTGCAAACTTATTTCAAGAAATAATGATGGAAAATTTCCCTAACCTGGAGAAGAAAATAGGCATACAAGCACAGGAAGTGCAGAGAATCCCAAGAAAGATGAACCCCAAAAGGCCCACATCAAAATACATTATAATTATAATGCCTAAGGTTAAAGACAAATAGAATCTTAAAAGCAGCAAGAGAAGAACAGTTAGTTATCTACAGGGGAGCTCCCATAAGACAGTCAGCTGATTTCTCAACAGATCTGGCTGTGTGGGCCAGAAGGGATTGGAAGGAAATGTTCAAAGAAACGAAAAGCAAGAACCTACAACCAAGGTTACTCTACCCAGCAAATCTATCATTTAGAATTAAAGGACAGAAAAAGAGCTTCTCAGAAAAAGAAAAAGCCAAAGGAGTTCATCATCACCAACCAGTACCAGATAAAATTGAAATGTTGAAGGGACTTCTTTAAGAAGGAGAAGAAAAACAAATGATTAAAAAATATGGATAATAAAATGGCAATAACTACATATCTATCAACAATTACTTTAAATATAAATGGATTCAATGCTCCAATCAAAATACAGGGTGACCGAATGGATAATAAAACAAGACCTTACACATGGTACCTAAAAGAAACTTACTTCAGATCAAAAGACACAAACAGACTAAAAGTAAAAAGATGGAGAAAGATATTTCATAAAAATGAAAACAAACAAAAAGGGTAGAAATACTTATACCAGGCAAAATAGACTTTAAAACAAAAGCTGTAATAAGAGACAAAGAAATACCCAGTTATCCCACCTCTGGGTATTTATCCAAAGAAATCCAAAACTCTACTGCAGAGGGACATAAGAATCCAAATGTTCATTGTGGCATTATTTATAATAGCCAATATATGGAAACAACTTAACTTTATATCAATAGATGAATGGATAAAGAAGAGGTGGTACATATACATGATTGACTATTACTCAGCCATAAAAAAGAATTAAATCTTGCCATCTGTAACAACATGGATGGACCTTGAGGGTATTATGCTAAGTGAAATAACTCAGCAAAAGACAAATACCATATGATTTCACTTATATGTGGAATCTAAAAATCTAAATAAATGAACAAACAAAACAAATAAATTCGTAGATATAGAGAACTTTTTCATGGTTGCCAGATGTGAGGTGGTTAGAGGAATAGGTGAAAGGGGGAAGGGATTAAAAAGTACAAATTGGTAGTTACAAAATAGTCATGGGATTTAACGTACAGCATAGGGAACATAGACAGTAATATTGCAATAACTTTGTATGATTATCAGATGGGTACTCAATTTCTTTGGGTGATCAGTTTGTAAGTTATATAAATGTCTCATCACTATGTTGTACACCTAAAACTAATATAATATTGTATGTCAACTTTAATGAAACAAAAAATTATTTTAAAAAACATAATAAAGGCCACATATGACAAACTCTCAGATATTTAGAAATCAGACTCAGATGGATTAAATTCAGATAGCATAGTACCAAAAGTTTTCTTTTGTATCCTCTGAGAATACACTCCTGGGAGTATCTTTCAGTAATTAGATGCCCCTCCAATGCTTTCGGCTGAGAAATGTGTATTTTGATGTTATTATTTGGCCTTTCTATGTATGTAAAACAAATATTATGGTTACTCTTATGTTATGAGAGCCTGATGTGGTAATTTACCAGAACATATCCAAGACATCTACAAATCAGCATAGTTTTATTAACTGCAGTAGTTCTAGGTAACAGAAAGATATCAACTATTTATTGGCCAGTCAAGTCAGAGTTAATACAATAACAATTGCCTGGGTGCACACTTTAGGAAAAGTATAACTATCAATTAATCAATTAAGATAATTTATTACTTCTAGTTGACCAAACTTATTCATAGGACTGATTCTCTAAGTTAGATCTAGGGTAGCTACAAAGAGGAGTCCAAATATTTCATAATATTAGCAATTATGCTGTGGAAATAAGCAAAGAAAGAAAGACCAACCAAACGAGAACAGCAAGGGCTATTTATTCAGAGCCAACTATCATAATAAAATACTTATTCCACTACTTTTCAAAATTTATTTAACCAAATGATGAAAGTTAAGAAGCCCCTATTGAGGTTATTTAATCAAAAGTAAAAGTAAAAAGCTATATGTCATTGGGAAAATACATGTTTCTCCTTAACTATTAAAAATATTTGCACTGACTGACAGATTGTTGGAAATAATACAGAAAAACAATATAGTAAGAAAGTAACATGTGTTCCTTTATCATAAAAAACTGTTGCACAATAAATCAATGAATAGAGTGAGTACACATACCACTTCATTTGAAAACAATTATTTTCATTATTCATAAACAAGCTACTGCAGCAACAAAGCTAAAGTCAGAAGTGCATGAAAATATACAGGATGATACTGATAAGGTAATTTTTTTTATTAGAATAATCTTTAAAATACCAGAATCTTTGATACCTTAAAATGAGATGACGAGTGGTTGTACACAAAACAGAAGTTTACTGAGCATCATAACAAGTACATAAAAGAGTTGCTGAATATAAAATGTTATATATTTGTCTTCCAAAAGATAGGTATTCTAAATTTGATGATGCGTTCTCAGATGATAAGTAACTATTCAACAAATATTTTTAAAGTAAGTAACATTTTAATTTTTCCCTTAATATAAATGCGATATTTAACTATGTGAAAGCAACTGCTTTTCAAAAGGAAATCATGCAATGCAGATAGAATTTTGAAAACTTCTCTGGGTTTCCATATATTCTGACATGATTTGGGGGGGCAAAACTTATATGAGTAACATATTAAAAAATCTTATGTGTGCATATATTTTATTAAAACTTGGAAACAGAATTTTCTAATAGAAAAATATTTCAGAGAATTTCAATGAGGTTTGAGCCTATTTTTAAAAAAATATAAAAATTCAGTACATTCTGTTTAGTTTGCAAGAGCAGCTCATTGACATCAAAACATATGATAGTTTACTAGGTAAACATTTTTTTTAAATCCTTTATAAGTTAGTAGTTAGTATTTAAAACAAGGTGCCATAATTTTATAAATGTACTCAAGGATACACTTTTTTATTTCAACGAGTGTGTATTTGAGGAAAGGATGATCTAATACAAAACACAGAGAAAAACCAGCCAGAGATATAGGAATAAAAAAATGTTATTGCAGAAGTTGAGGAGGCAATGAATTGCAGAGTGTGGTCAACAGTGTCAAATGATATAGTTAATTAACGTAATGATTGACAAATGGGCTTTGGATTTGGTAATTAGGATATGAGTAATGATCTTGGTGAGAGAGCAGTGTCAGTGAAATGGATGGGGCAGAAGCAGAACCAGTTATAACCCGTACTTCCCAACTCCTCCTCTTCCCAGCATACACCCTGACTCTGGCTAGCCTGGTTTGCTCTCTATTCCTTAAAATATGCCTTATGCTTTAAAGCTTCCATGCCTTTGCCTTTAATCATGTTGTTCCTTCAGCCTACAAATCTTACCACTCATTTTCTGCTTATTGAAATCGAATCTATTCTTCAAGAATCAAGGGAAATGTCATTTCTTTGTAATGTCTTCTCTTAGTTTTCTAAGTTTCCTTCTTCGTGTTCACTTATACCTTGCTTATATTCTATTTTAATATTTAACCCAGTCTGAGCTGCTCTACATACAGTTGTGTAAGTGATTTTACTCTCTAGATTGGTAGTTCCATAAAGGCAGGATTATTTCTTATTTTTCTATGCAACGTCCTTCCCAATCCCATCCCTGCTGAGGGCTCCTCTCTACTTAATGTTTGACTCAGTGATTTGTCTCTTATAATCACTCTATAAATGTTGAATTTAATGTAATGGAAATTTCTGCTACCAATTCAACAAGCATTCTTTGAGGGCCTATATTATTTGGAACTATGAAAGATTTGCAGTATAGAAAGTCAAAAAGAAAATTAATTCAGCTGAGAATAAACAAGACTTTCATATGAAGAAAAGCTGAACAAACATCCAAGTGAAGCATGATTAAAAGCCCTTCGTCTCATAAGGACAGTAATTATTTTACAGGTCAGAAAGTTGCAGATAACTTCATGGAGGGAATCAGACTTCATATAAAAACTGAATAGGATTTGGACAGAGGAATAAATGAAAGAGGACATTTTAGATGAGGAGTAGATTCTGAATAAATATTCTGAGTTATGATTTAATTCTAGTGCATCAAGGAATAGCAAAGTGATGAGTATGTCTCTGGAGATGGATTCTTAAAGGTAAATGGTAAAAAATAAAGTCATAGGTGATATAACCCCAGTCTATGGAGACCTAGGGATTCTAAGATAAAGGAAAAAGACTTGGTTTGGAGAGTAATGAGCCAAAAACATTTCCAGTCCATAAGAGCATATCTATAATAGAAAAAGTATGGATATGGAATATCAGTTAGAGAGTTCTGTTATGATGCATAAGTAAAACTAAAGAAGACAATGCCAGAGATGGTGCAGAGGAGGAATTTATAGAATGGTCAGATTTTCCAAAGGGAGTAAAGGAGGAGAATGTGACCACATTTTTGCCTATATTCCACAAATCCAAATCTCTCTTCAAATCCTCTTAAACTCTCACTTCCTCCATTAAGTGATCAATATGTATTTTTTCTCTCTCCACTATAGTTTTCAAGTGTGTATGTGTGTTGGTGGGGGCGGGGTGGGGGAGGTGGGGAGTGGAAAGGGATCTCAAGTGTGTAAAAACCAACAACATGATCCTATTCTTAAGCTGACTTTAGTGATGTCCGTTTCATTTAACCCTAGAATATCAAGTTTTTCTGCCTTGGAAATTCACACAGGCATTTCCAGACTATCCTGTGTACACAATTTGTGATATTTTTCTTCTTGCAGACTTGACCTACTGTGCCTGTGCTAGTTTTCGAGAGACAGTACAGATAGGATGACTAAAGAAGACTTTTTTTTTCTTTTTATACATGGGAAAATTAGAAGGGAGAATTAGACACACTCTAATTTAGAATCTCATTTCCCTACGATTTCTATCTCAGCCAAGAAGCCAGGAATGGCTCAGGAAAATCGCTCCTTGACAACTGAGTTTATCCTCATAGGATTTACAGATCACCCAGTGCTAAAGATCCTTCTGGTTTTGGTGTTCTTTGCCATCTATTTGACCACTATGGTGGGGAATCTGGGCCTCGTGGCATTTATTTTTATGGAGTATCATCTTCATATGCTAATGTACGTCTTTATGGGTAACCTGGCTCTCATGGATTCCTGTTATTCCTGTGCCAGTATTCTCAAAATGTTAGAGAACTTAATTTCTGAGGACAGAATGATTTCCCTCAATGAATGAATGATACAATTTTACTTTCTCTGCGTTGCTGAACCTGCAGATTGCTTTCTCCTGGAAGCAATGGCTTATGATCACTATATGGCCATATATAAGCTCACTGCAGTACCACACTATGATAGGAAAAAAATGGAGCATTCAGATGATTACAGGGACCTTAATAGCTAGTAACCTACATTCATGTAGAGATTCTGTTAAGGTTAACTTTCTGCAGGTCTACTGAAACTGACTACTTTTTTTGTGATATTCTTCCACGCCATAAACTCTCATAAAGATCCTTACATTAATGAAGTAATGACATGTGTTTTCAATGCCAATTTGAATCTTCACCATTGGTACTGTCTTGATCTCTTATATTTGCATCCTAAGGTATTAAAGTTTTCGCACTATTTCTGGCAAATAATTTCTCTGTATTAATAGTATTTTAATACTTGTTTCTGTTATTTATAATTGACCAACATTTAAATGTGATATTCTCATATATATTGATTTTGTATCATGTGTTCTTTATGCTTAGTTTTTTAGAATTTCTTAATCTGAGGTCTACTATTAATCAATATTTTTTTTCTCTTTTTCTTTTATCTCCTCCACTTCCTCCTCTTCCTGACTTTCCACTTCCTCTTTCTTTCTTTTTTTTTTTTTGAAAGTTTAAATTTTTGCACTTCACTCTTGATTCTGCCTGGAATTTAGTAGAATACAGCATGAATTGAAGATGTAACTTTATTTGGCTTGATTCTCCAAAAATCATCCAAAGATTAATTTAACTCAAGTAAATTTCCAGGGAGAAATTCTTTGGAAACCTGGAAAAATAATTCTAAAGTTTTTCTAAAAAATTAATTATTAATAGAACAAATAAACTTGATATATTATATTAAAATGTATGATGAAGTTCTGATAATTAAAACAATTTGGTTTTACAGAAAGCAACAAATGAACAAATAAAACAAACTCTTAGACACAGACAACAGAAGGGTGGCTACCAGAGGGATAGTGGGGTGGGGAGAGAACAAAGGTGATCAAATTTATGATGATAGAGGGAGATTAGACTTCGTGGCGAGGACACAATGAAATATACAGATGCTGTATTACAGAATTGTACACTTGAAACTTACATGTTATTAACCAATGTCACCTCAATAAACTTAATAAGAAAAATGTGGTTTTAAATAGAGAATCAGTAGGTATATCAATTGAAAAAAACGGATTATCTACATTTCATTACTCCTATATAAAATAATAAGAGCATCACAAATCAATATGGAAAGGATTGATTAATAAATGGACCATGGTAAACTGGTTAGCTGTTTTTCTTTTTTGTGTTAAAATTTATGTTTCTTCTCACTCAGAGATAATTTATAAAAATAATTAGTATTTTTTCTTTTCCCATTGCTTAAATTTTTATATATAACACTTTTACTGAACTGGGATTCATTTTAGAATGTTGTGAAGTGATAATTAAAATTTGATTTTTTTATAACTCACCAGTAGTTCAAAAGCATTTATTTACTAATTCTTCCCTTTCACTGATTTCTTATACCTCTTTTAGTTCATACACAACCAAACACTCACAGGCACTGGCATATGCACAGAGTTTATTTCTAGTCTGTCTAGTTTGCTCAGCAAAAACAAAAACAGACAGTTCCAATCTGTACACTTATAATAAGGAAGAGACATTTTAAGAAGTAATTAAACTAAGAAAAAAAAGTAATTAAACTAAGCCGAAATATGTTTTATGATTGGGAAAGATCCTTCTAACTATAATCTGAATGCTAAAATTGTATAACATTCAGATATAAGATTCTCTATTCTATTATTTCTATTCTTTCTTTTTATGTGACTTCACATATTTTTATGGCTTTTACTATCATCAATATGAAGATGACCCAGAATGTATATATCCAATTCTGACATGTCCTCTAATCTCCAGACTCATGTATTCAAATGCCAAGCAGGACATAATTATTTGACTGCCTCAAAGATGTCTTAAATTTAACATGATCAAAACAACTCTTGAATTTTCCCGTAAACATGATTTTTCCTGGTCTTCTCTGTCTTGATGGTAGGAACATCCTTTAACCAGTTGAGCAAGGGAGAAATTAGGAGTAATCCTCCATCTCTCTGCTATCGCATCCAAACTTTCACAAAATCTATCAACTCTGCTTCTAAAATATATCTGAAATGTGCCCAAATCTCTTCACTTACACTACGTTTACATAATTCCATGCTATCATCTCACCTACACGTTATCAAATGCTTCAGACTAGTATCTCTCTGTTACTCCTTTTATAATTTTTTAATTTTTATTCAGAAACCAACTTGAAAAATAGTACTAAAGGTGCATTCTAAAATGGCTAGTCTTCTGCCCACCGAGACCTATGCATTTTAGTTACAGCCGCATTTTCATTTTTTAAGCTATTTCTCTGAAAATTTACTTTTATATGTCTTAGTATCAGTTATAGACATATTAATCAATTTCTTGTAATGGTAAACAAATATTTACTTATTTACACCTCCCCACTTCTCTCTACCTTAATGGTATATCATAGTTTTCAATAATTTAATACATAGTTTTTATTAGGGACATGCAAACACTTTCCAACACTGAAACAACTAGTGTAACATGCTTATAGTTTCTTTGTATGATTTTCAGAAAAGTAAATAAAACTTTATCTTCCTATTCACTCAATTAGATCCATCATGTGTATATCAAATATCTCTCTTAAAAGCTCAACTATATTAAATAATCTTTTCTTTTTTATTTTAGAGACTTTCTCCTGGTGCCTTCTATCCTCCTGTCCAGTCTGGGCCCAATGATCAGCTGTCCTGTTGATTTCATGCATCAGATTCCGTTTCCAAGCTATCTTCTTATTCAGGGTTCATTCTGTCGTTTTGCTAGAAATCTTGGTTGCCTCTTTGTCGGTCAAGATTTGGCTCTGGACATGTTGCAAATAATCTTTGTTCTTTCTTCTCACATGATTAATAATTTGGTTTCTATAAATTCTAGATTTGAAATAACTTCCTTTCTAATGTTGAAGGCGTTCTTCCTTCATATTCCAGCAAGTTGTGCTACTTTTGAGAAATTGCATGTCATTCTGATTCCCATTCCTTTGTTATCTCTCTGGAAACTTTTAGAAGTTTATCACTGGCTTTCTAAAATTTCAGAATAAATATATTTGACATTTTTTGTTCCTTCATTTTTCTACATAGTGATGGAATCTTTCTTTCTGTTATCCTTGCCTTCTTGGCTCTGTTTTCTATTTTCCAACCCTTCCCTTTTCCATTTCTTTCCTTCCCTTTTCATCTCTTCCTTTCCCTTTTGCATCCTTCCCTCTCTTCTCCTTCCTCCCATCTACTTCCTTATCTTTCACTCTTCTTTCCCTACTCACTTTCCTGCCTTCCTCCCTCTAGCTCTCTCTTTTTCTTTTGCTCTAGAGAATCAAAGCTTTATTTTTTTTTCAATCAAGACAAACCCAAGTACAAAATAGATACAATTCCTATAGGAAAAGCAGAATTAACAAACCTAATTAGCAGTATTCAGACTAAGTTGTTTTTCTGTTATCCTATGAAGATCATTAACATTTTCAATATTATCATTATGAACCCATAGATTTTAATATAATTATCAACCTAAATTCATTATAACTATTATTCCTCTGATGCCAAAATTATCTCAAATTTGGCATGTAGGAACTTAACTCAAAAACTTCAACATGATTTCTGAGTCCTTCTGATATGACTACAGTGGTCTCTGACAGATTTCTTGTTCTCGGGTACAAGATATATAAGTTAAATTTATGCATTTTCTGCCTCAGAAAGGGAATTAGATATTTTCTGAATAGGTCCTATAAGCAATAATATTCAATAGTTTCTGGTCTATATTTCCTCTGTTTCTTTTTTAAAATAATTTTTTAAAAGCACAAACATACATGCATATGTATACAATCTTTTTTTAAAAAATCATACTGCCAGTTTATTAACTTTCAAGCCAATAAAAATGTTCCTACTGGCCTTAGCATTGTACTTACTCATTCAACAAACATTTAGCTGTTACAAGTCCATGTTCAAATCCTGATTCTGCCACTCAACACAATCTTATTTCCTCTTCTTTCATACTCAAATGGTAGAACACACACACATACACACACAATGGCTTCATTTTTAAAATTTTATTTTACAACATGATGTGGAAATAATCCCATACCAATCTGTACTGATATTTCTCTTTTTTTTTATAGCCATGGAGTACTCCACTGTTTATTTACTCTATTGGCCTCTTATGAATGGTTTTTAGATTGTTTCGTATGTTTTATGATACATTTCTAGTCATACCCTTACTTGGAGCCTTTTTAAATCACTATGTTTCAGTTGTATCTCTTGTACAAAGTATAAAGCTGAGTTTCCTTTGTGAGTAATACTGAAAATCTTTTTATCATAATAGATTAAATAATTCCACTTATATTAATTTCTATGACTGATGTGATTGGTCTAAACTCTCATATTACTTCATTAATATTCACCAATTCATGTTATCTTTACTAAATTTATTTGTAAGGTTTGTTTTACTTTTTATATTTCTTTTTGTATTTTAGATGGTTTGAATCATTTAGTTACCATTATGTTAATAAATTAAATTACTTATTCAATTCTTCTGTTCTGTTTATGATGTTACATTTGGTTTGTCAGCTTTAATTATATTTTTTGACTATGACTAGTATTACGTGGCAATCAGTGAAATTATTTTATATTAGCTCTCTACTTTCTCCTCTGCTTATTTCTAAATTTTTATTTTATTTTGAAATTATTTAGATTTTCAGAGAGTTACCATGTACACTCCACCCAAATTCCTCAAATGTTAGTATTTTAAATAATCGTGACACAACTATCAATGCGAACATGTTAACTACAGGCTTTATTTTGGATTTTATACTATATTCATTAATGTCATTTTTCTGTTTCAGGATCTAATCCAGGAGACTAGTTTAGTCAGTTTAGTTTCATGTCTCCTTACTTCCCTCCAATCTGTGACAATTATCAGTGTTTCCTTGTCTTTTATGATCTTGACAATATTGTAGAGTACTGATCAAATATTTTGTAGAATTTCTCTAAATTTCTGTTTGCCTAATATTTGCTCATGATTAGATTTCTATTATGGATTTGGAAGAAGAGTATCACAGAAATAAAGAGTCTTTCTCATTGTATAATATTGGGGGTACATGGTGTCAGCATTATTTACCACAGTACAGATAATGCTAACCTTGATCACTTGATTAAGGTGGGGTCCGCTAGGTTTCTCCTCTGTGAAGTTAACTATTTTTCTTTTTTTATACTTTATTGATTAGAAACAAATCACTAAGTCCAGATTGTATTCAAGGAGAGGGGAACTATGCTGTATCTCCTGGAGGGAGTAGTATCAAAGAATCTGTAGAAATATGTTAATGTCACCCAAGCAACTAACAAATATTTTGGGGAGATAGTTTGAGACTATAAAAATATTTCTTGCTCACAAGTTGGTCTTGCTTACAGCAATTATTACTGCAGTGTTCTAAGGGCGATATTCTATTTCCTTGATTCTTTCTGCATGTAGTAATTGAAAAGTAAAGCTTACCTAGATATAAAAATCTTGGCTCATAATTTTTTTCCTTAAATTTATTGAAAATATTGATCCAGTTATCTTGCTTTGTATGTTGCTGAGATGCCAATCTGACTTCTTTTCTTTGGAAGTAAGGTTGTCTTTCTATGTAAGGTGCAGATAATTTTTTAAAAACTTGAAGTCTAATACTTTTACTAGGATATATATTGGATTTCTTTTTTCTGCATTAATTATCATAAGTATATTTCAAACTGTATATTAAAGTCTTCTGTTATTCCCTAAATTTTTCTTAGATTATAACTTTAAATATTATTTTTATTTCATTATTTCTTTTCTTTTTCAGGGACTCCAGTTTAATGTGTGGTATATCGCCCTCGCTAATTTTCCATACCATCGGAATCTAATTCTTTTTACCCCTTTTTTGTTTCATTTTCATTCTCTTAATCATTTCTTCTCCTCAATGATCCTAATATAGATAATGGAATCTCCTATCCCTTGAAAATCTTGTAATTTAATCTTAATTTTTAAAATGATTATCTTTTTCTCCAATTTATTCTACCTTTAGTCAGTTTTCATCATGTATTTCTTCTTGTCCATCTCTGTTTTCATTTTTGATAAAAGGTTTCTTTCATAGCTACAATGACGTTTAAAGAAAATGAGTTTAGTTGAGGTGTTGTGTTAGAATTATTCTATTTCTATGGTTGATTTTCTTGGAAGAATTTTCATCAAATAAAATATTTCTATTCATATTTTTAGTTTTCTTCTTTCTTTGGTTTTGTGTGGAGATAGCCTATCATTTTCCTATTTTGGGGGACAACACTTAGTTTTCTTTTTCTGGATCAGCAACAATAGATGATTCTATTTAAGCAGGATCAAGGGGATACTATAGTTTACTAAGTTCTTAGTGAGAGCAAGTGTGCTTCTCTCACCAATAACTCACATATTCTGTTGGTGCAATGATTTGCTACTTATCTCTGAGGGGTATGGTTATGTGTGTCTTCGGACCTTGTGATTGATTTTCTTTTGTTTCTGCAGCAATTTGTTCAAATTGAGGCCCCAAGAAACAGACCCTGAAATGGAGATGTGCATGTAAGAAGTTTGTTTTAGAAATGCACTCAGACTCAATACTTATTGAGGGAGTTAAGGAAGTAAGATTGGGTAGAGGGATACACTGAATGTAGACACAACAAAGACCTTGGCCAATCCCACAAAGAAGTGAGGGTTTGGGATTTCCCTTCAGAATTCCCATGCTTTAAGGCAGGGGCCTGGAATTTATACCTTCCATGGAACTATCATTGGATGGAGGCTGCCCTCAAGGACGGATGTGACCTTGAAAAGAAAATTCTCTTCAGCTAAGGATATTTCACAGAGATAGAATCAGTTGAAAGCTATCAGCTATCACTAACACTCTTACAACTGGGGAAATAAAAATGGGATCTGGGGTACAAAACACAGATCCATAACAGACCTCCTTTACACAATTCAGAGCTATTTTTTCATTTTTGTTTTAAATTAATTAATTTATTTATTTATGGTGACATTGGTTAACAAAATCCAGAAAGTTTCAGCTGTACATTGTAACAGTAAAGCATATATATATATATGTATATATGTTTACATTGTGTGTTTACCTCCCATAGTTAGATTTCTTTTTGTCACCACATATTTGACCTCTTTTATCCTTTCTACTTCTACCCTCTGGTAACCACTAGTCCATTATCCATGTACCTGAGTCTCTGTTTCTTTGTACTATTCCTTTTTTGCTTTTAGGTTTATATCCCACATATAGGCGATATCATGTGATTTTCAATTTTTTCAGTCTGGCTTATTTCGCTTAGCATGATTATCTCGAGGTCCATCCATGTCGCAAATGGCAGGATTTCATCTCTTTTTATGGCTGAGTAATATTCCATTGTATATATGTACCACCGCTTCTTTAGCCAATCATTTATCATAGGACACTTCGGTTGATTCTATGTTTTGGCCACTGTGAATAATGCTGCTTTGAACATCGGTGTGCAAATGTCTTTTCAGATATGAGTCTTCAAGTCTTTGGGATAAATACCCAGTAGAGAGATTGCTGAATCATACGGTAGCTCAATTCTTAGTTTTTTGAGAAAACTCCATATTGTTTTCCATAGTGGCTGCACCAGTTTGCAGTCCCACCAGTGGAGCGTGAGAGTTCCTTTTTCTCTCGTCCTGTACAACACTTGTTATTACTTGTTCTGTTGATTATAGCTATTCAAACAGGTGTGAGATGGTATCTCATTGTGGTTTTGATTTGCATTTCCCTAATCGCTAGCAATGTTGAGTATCTTTTCATATATTTGTTGGCCATTTGTATATCCTCTAGGGAGACGTGTCTGTTCAGGTCCTCTGCTCATTTTTTGATTGGATCATTTGGGGGTTTTTTTGTTGTTGTTTTTATTGAGTCATATGAGTTCTTTGTATATTTTGGATATTAGTGCCTTATTGGAGGCATTGCTTGCAAATATATTTTCCCATTCAGACGGTTGTCTCTTTACCTTGTTGACGATTTCATTTGCTAAGCAGAAGCTTTTTAGTTTGATATAGTCTCATTCATTTATTTTTGCTTTTACTACCCTTGCCTTTGAGGTCAAATGCATAAAATGCTCTTTAAGTCTAAGGTTCTTGAGTTTAGTTTCTATGTTTTCTTCTATGCATTTTATTGTTTGAGGTCTTATATTCAGGTCTTTAATCCATTTTGAGTTAATTTTGGTGTGTGGTAATAGACAACATTCTAGTTTCATTCTTTTGCAGGTGGCCTTCCAATTTCCCAGCATCATTTATTGAAGAGGATTTCTTTTCTCCACTGTATGTTTTTGGCTCTTTTGTCGAAAATTATTTGCCCAAATAAACATGGATTTACAACTGGACTCTAGATTCTGTTCCACTGGTTCGTGTGTCTGTTTTGCTGCCCATACCATGCCATTTTGATTATTGTCGCTCTTAATTTGAAGACAAGCAGAGTGATGCCTCCAGTCTCATTCTTTTTCTGAGGATGGCTTTGGCAATTCGGGGTCTTTGGTGCCTCCATATGAATCTGATGATATTTTGTTCTGTTTCTTTAAAAACTGCCAATGGGATTTTGATGGGATTGCATTAAATCTGTATAACACTTTGGGTTTTAAGGTCATTTTAACTATATTGATTCTTCCAATCCAAGAACATGGAATATATTTCCATTTCTTTGTAACTTTTCCAATTTCTTTTAATAGTGTCTTATATTTTTCATTATATAGGTCCTTCATGTTTTGTTAGATTTATACCTAGGTATTTTATTCTTTTTGTTGCAATTGCAAAAGGAATTATTTTTTCAACTTCTTTTTCTGACACTTCATTATTAGAGTATAGGAAAGCTATGGATTTTTGAACGTTGATTTTGTATCCAGAAATTTTACTGTATTTGCTTATTGTTTCTAGTAGTGTTCTTGTGGGGTCTTTAGGGTTTTCTATATAGAGGATCATGTCATCTGCAGATAGTGCCAGTTTGAATTCTTCATTTTGTATTTGGATGCCTTTTATATCATTCTCTTGTCTGCATTCACTCGAACCTTCAATGTTACGTTGAATAACAGTGTCGATAGTGGACATTCTTGCCTCGTTCCTGATTTTAGAGGAAAAGTTTTTAGTTTTTCACCATTAAGTATAATGTTGGCTGAGGGTTTGTCATATATAGCCTTTATTATGTTAAGGTACTTTCTTTCTATACTGATTTTGTTAAGTGTTTTGATCATAAATGGATGCTGTATCTTGTTGAATTTTTTCTGCATCTATTGATAAGATAATATGATTCTTATTTTTTAATTTGTTTATGTGGTGTACCACATTAGTTGATTTGTGTATGTTGAACCATCCCTGTTCCCCTGGGATAAAGCCCACTTGTAACTGATATATAATTTTTTTAATATGTTGCTGTATTCGGTTCACTAGTATCTTATTTAGGATTTTGCATCTGTGTTCATGAGAGATATTGGTCTGCATTTTTCTTTATTTGTGTTATCCTTACCAGGTTTTGGTATCAGAGTAATATTGACCTCATAAAATGAGTTGGGAAGTATTGCCTCCTCTTCAATTTTTTGGAAGAGTTTGAGAATAGGTATTAAATCTTGAATGTTAGGTAGAATTCTCTGATAAAGCCATCTGGCCCTGGATTTTTACTTTTTAGTAGGTTTTTGATGATTGTTTCCACTTCCATACTGCTGATAGGTCCATTTAGATTTTGCAGATCTTGATTAAGTCTAGGAAGGTTGTATTTTTCTAAGTACAAGTTCATTTCTTCTAGGTTATTAAGTTTGGTGTTACATACTTTTTCTTGTATGATATTTTGTATTTCTGCAGTGTCTGTCATAATTTTCTCTTTCATCTTTGATTTTGTTTATTTGTGTCCTTTCTCTTTTTTCTTTAGTGAGTCTAGCCAAGGGTTTGCCAATTTTATTAACTTTCTCAAAGAACCAGCTCTTTGTTGCATTTATTTTTTCTATTGTTCTTTTGTTTTCAATTTCATTGATTTCTGCTCTAATTTTGATGATTTCTTTCCTTTTGCTGAATTTAGGCTTCATTTGTTCTTCTTTTTCTAGTTTTTTATGATGAAGTGTTTTTGGAGGTAGGCCTGTAATGATATGAACTTTCCTCTTAGGACTGCCCCAAAAGTTCTGCTATGTTGTACTAACACTATCATTCATTTCTATATATCTCTTGATCTCTCTTTTTATTTCTTCTCTGACCCAGTTATTCTTCAGTGGCATGTTGTTTAATCTTCATGTATTTGTGGTTCTTCCTGCTTTTTTACAGTTGATCTCTAGCTTCAAAGCATTATGATCAGAGAATATGGTTGGTATGATTTCAATCCTCTTATAATTGTTGTGGCTATCTCTGTGTCTCAGTATGTGGTCAGTCCTTAAGAATGTTCCATGTGCACTAAAGAAGAATGTATAAGCAGCTATTTGGGGATGAAAAGCTCTGTAAATGTCAATTATGTCCAGTCAGTCTAATGTGTCATTTAAGAATGTTATTTCCTTATTGATTATCTGTTTTGATGATCTGTCCATATCTGACAGTGTGATATTTAGGTCCCCTACTATGATAGTGTTTTGGTCTGTTTCTCCCTTTAGTTCTATTAGTAATTGCTTTATATATTTTGGGGCTCCCTGATTGGGAGCATAGATAGTAAAAGTGTTTTGTTTTCTTAGTATATGATTTCCTTTATCATAATGAAGTGTTCCTCAGTATCTTTCTTTACCTTTTTTATTGTGAAGTGTATTTTCTCTGATATTAGTACTACTACTCCCATTTTCTCTAAATGCCCTTTGCTTTTAATGTCATTTTCCACCCTTTCACTTTCAGTCTATATTTGTCTTTGGAGCTGAGATGTGTCTCCTGGAGGCAGTATGTGGTTGGGCTTTGTTTTTTGATGCAATCTGCGACTCTGTGCCTTTTATTCGTGAGTTCAGTCCATTTACATTTAGGGTGATTATTAAAATATGAGGTCTTCTCAAACTTATTTTATCTTTTGCTTTCTGGTAGCTCAGTGTTTCCATTGCTTCCTTGTCCTTGTTTGCCTGTTTTTTAAAAATTTTGGTCGGGTTTTGTGGGGTTTCCCTCTGTTCTTTCTTGTTTTATGTCATATACTTCAATTCTGAATCTTTGGCACATGGTTATCATTATTAATATGTAAAGGATAGTTATATATACAGTGGTCCTTTTTCTTCTGCGTGTGCCTTATATCCATTCCAATCTGCAAATTTGGATCTTTGAATCCTCCCCTTTTCAGTCATTGTTGTCTCAATTTGTCCGTATGTAGGCTGAACATTCATTACTGTTCTTGCTATAGCAAATCTCTTCTTATTGTTTAAACTTATAATGCCCTCTTCTTAGTAAGAGTTGCACCCCTCTACTTCTATCTGCCTACTAGTCGCCTTTCTCCTAATTATGTATTTTTTTATTCATTTTGTTTTTAGTGAGCTGACCCCTGAGATGCCTTGTCATCTTTGTTGTTCATGGTGTTTAATGGACTATATTTCTCCACCTGGGCATTAATGGAAGTGTATTCTGCTTTTTTTCAGAAAGATTTATTATATAAAGGTCTCTCTTTAGCCTGTTGCAAAGAAGGTATTTTTCTTTTGGTTTCCAGTATATGACGTCTAATCCTCTTGGATCCTTGCTTTATAGAAAGTCTTAATAATACCTTTTTTTTCTTATAGATATGCCATCTTGCTTGCTACACTCAGTCTCAGTGTTAGCAACAGTTTCAGTAGAATTTGCTCAGATCCCTGGGGCTCAGCGGTGTTCGATCTCAGAGGATATGGAGGAGAGGCAATATGGTTGGGGGATGGAGGATGCCACTCAGCTTCATGTTTTGCCACCATGGCTGGTAATAATCAACTATTGTTTCTTTTCCATCCCCATTTCTCTGCCATCCCCACTTCTCTGCTTTCTGCCTGATGCCTGGGCACTGCAACCTGCTGCGTGAAAATAACATCTCTCCAAGGCAGGACTGTTCAGGGAACCCAAAACACCTTTTTCCTTCTCCCTCCTCCTACAGGGAGCTCCAGCTATGAGAGGCAGCTTCTTTACTTCTCCCAGTCTACTGCCCAACTCTCAGGGTTCTGTACTGTGGTAGCTCTTATGCACAGACCCTACACTCAGATGTGCTGGTGTGCAGTTTGGGTAATTTTTGTTGAGTTTTAGATGCTAGCTTATTGTTGTTTCAAGGGGAGAAATCTGGGGATATCACTCACTCCACCATATTTTTGACGTTCCTCCTACTCATTTCTTATAATAAGTTCTGGGGAATGTGTGCCCCCCCAAGCTCCAAACTTGGGTCTTTCTCTTTTCCTGCAAAGCCTTTCAAGGTTCTTAGTGGCATAACCTGCAGTCACCTCTGTTGCAGCGAGTCTCAAGATCATACTATATTTATCTTCTCCTGCTTCTTAATTCCCTTCACCTTCACCCAATATCTCTGCAGGTCCAAGTAAATAACATAGTGGGATAATCCAGATTTAGATTCCTGGGGAATCTGAGCTTCTCATCATCATGTCCTTTTCAGGCCATAATTGTTGTATTTGTTAGTTTATTGTCAAAACTGAGCAAAGGGGTACCAACAGATAGATGCTTGTGGATCACCTAAATGCCAAAAGTATTTTTTCTGTCCCCACAACAGCCAGACTTCTTTCTAATAACAGGACCAAATGCCCCTGTAAGCCTTGTGACTTCTTTTCTAGCCTGGTGATTTCTTGGAACAGGAAATCCAAAGTGACTGGGAGGCAGCCGTAGCTTTACATATGATGGGATTATTGCTGTGTCCCCTGATAAGAGCATTTACCCTCTGAGAACAAAGATCTCTGAATTTATACAGCTTAGGAATTTAGGAATGTAGAGTGCAAATTCTCCAAGAGGGTCACTTGGAGAGCTCTTGGACCCAGGTACTCAACCTCCTGAAGATATGGCACCATATAATGGTCATTGATTTCTGGTGGTTGCTGTGCTCTGGAAGATGTAGTCCTGATACCTCAACTATACCTTTGCAAGGCTATTTCATCATTTATTAAGCCATTAGCCTTTGGGTGATGTGAAAAAGTATAGAACTCATGTAGCATGTTTATACTTTTTATATCACAGCCTAAATTGCACATTATTTAAAATGTAAATTCTTTCTCCCAACTAGATTATGAGCTTCTTGTCAGAAGCCATAGTAAAAACTAAAACTTTTATCTCCACCATGTTCATATCCTATGCCCACTATACATGTTTTTTTTATAATACCCTGTATATTGTAAGTACTTGATTGAGGGTAAACAAAATTGAAAACGCAGGAATCAGTAGAGAATATACTGAGGATCTACTTCAGTTTGTTGTCAGGACCCCAAAAGATGTATAACATCATCAGTGACTTAAGTAAAGACTTTTACAATCAAGAGACATACAAGTCACACTTGATAAAGATGCAAATGTATAGTAAAAGTAGGTAAGTATCATGTTGATCATAAAAAGGAAAAATCAATTCAATTTAGAAAACTTAGAAAAGTCCTTGTGGAAGAGATCAGATATGAGCACAAAGATGAGTAAAATTAGGATTGAAAGAGAGGAAGAAGATGTTTTAGATGAGGGAAACGTGAGCAAATTAATTAAAGCAAGTGCACAGAGGAACAGTGAAGGGATACACGTTGCCAAGTGCCCGGAGGTGAGTGGAGAAAAACAAGGTGATGGATAAGACACAAGTAGACTGTAGAGTACCTGGAATACCAAAAATAAGGAAAATGGATTTGGTTCAAAAACCAAGAAGGAACTACTATAAATCCTTCAGCAGGGGAGTGTCATTTTTTCCACTTATTAAACAAATATTTTTTGAGCACTACAAAGTGCCAGACATCATTCAAGGTGTTGGAAATCATGGGATGAACATAACAAATAAATCCCTTCCCTCTTATGTCTATAGCTAAAGATGGGGGTAAGGAGGGAGTGACTGATTATAGATGTACTAACAAATAAAAACATAGCACATTGAAGAGTGATTACTGGAATGAAGGAGGGGAAATCAGGGTAAGAAAGATAAATGCAGTTAAACTAAAAAGAAAGAACAAATTCAGTAATTCATATGTGGGATTAAATAATATTAAATTTTCCAGTGAGGGTTTTGCAAGACATGGGATAAATTCAACTCACAAAGTGAAGAAATTGGTGACCCTGGCTAAACCAACCACACCTTTTAGTCTTCTCTCCAAATCCTATTCATTTTTCATAAACCATATTAATTCCTCCAGTAACAGGTCAAACCAACCTGAGATTCTTTCCTGCTGGTTTTACATTTCATTCACAGAATAAAAAACAGAACTGTAAAAGTGAGGTCATTTACATAAGAATCAGCTAGATGATCATCAAATGACCTTAGTAACTTTAGTAAAGGTCATTTGCTTTAATGTCATTGTCTCACAGGTCATTTTTAATCAATATCATGTCCCTTTTATGCTTTGGGGACTGAATCTCCCCATAGAAATATAAGGATGTCATTGCAGGAAAATCTCTTTAGCATTTGATGGAAAATTTTGACTTCATATTATAAGGAACATAATTATTGACACTGACCAACAGTCTCACAGATTTTCATTGCTTTAATCATGAATGCTTTAAAGACCAAAATTTATATTCTGAAATCCTATGAGAACTAAACATCGCGAAGAAAACAATGAGGTGTTACAAAACTCTCATGAAATCTAGGTAAAGGAAGTATTCTAATTTATTTTTACTTGTATTATTAGCATCCATAAAGGTTTATTTATCTGAATTATTTAGCATTTTAAAAAATCTTAGATTTCAACTTCTTACTTACATTTCTAGTTCTTCTCAAAACTGAAGGCCATGGGAACTAGGATGAGAATCAAACTGCAATTCACTCTGACCTCTTCTGATTATAAGGTAGAATTTCAAAATACTGTATACAGGTGTGAATACAGACAAATTCTGTTAAGTAATTCAGGCATGTACATTGAAAGTTATTTCTAAATTAGCCAACTAATTAAGTGGCTTCTATTTAATATTTTTAAACAAACAAAATTTTCAGCCTCTATGTAGGCTGAAATTTTTTATATACCAACAAATATATGGATATAGGCTTAAATTTCTCATATGTCAACAGACTGGCTGTCATTAAGGAGACAAGAGATAAAAAATGTTGGCAAAGACGTGGAGAAAAGGGACACTGGTACACTGTTGGTGGGAATGTAAATTGGTATAGCACTAAAGAAAACAGTATGAAGGTTTCTCAAAAAATTAAAAATAGAACTACCATATAATCCAGTAATTCCACTTTTGGGTATCTATTCAAAGAAAATGGAATTACTCTCTTGAAAAGATCTGCAGTCCCATATTCACTGCAGCATTATTCACAATAGCCAAGACGTGGAAACAACCTAAGTGTCCATTATAGGGTAAAGGGATAAAAAAATGTGACATATAAGTATAAATATATATCTCCTACATTATATACAGACATACCACACACCACAACTCCCCCTCCCACCACCGCCACCACCACCACCACCACACACACACACACACACGGTATGTCCTTGCTTAACATCATTGATGGGTTCTTGGATACTGTGACTCTAAGCAAAAGAACATATAACAAAATCACTTTTATCACAGGCTAATATAAGTAAGAGTTAAGTTACTGCAGTACATTTCTGGTCACAAAAACATCAAACCTCTAAATAAAGCTCCCAAACACTACTACTATTAAACATTGAAATAAATGTGAGATACACATACATTTAAAAAATGAATAAAAATAAGTAAGATAATGATTTTCCAACCAGTTTATTCCAGTTCGGGGTTTTGAGTGGCCAGAGCTTATCCTCACAGCTTAGGGAGCAAGGCGGAATGCAACCCTAGAGTGGGTGCCCTTCTAACACAGAGCACACTCACACAGACCCACACTCAGACTGAGGCAATGTAGACACGCCATTCGCCTCACATGCTCATCTTTGGAATATGAGAGAAACATCAGTACCCAGAGAAAACCCATACAGATGTGGGGAGGACATGCAAACTCTACACAGACAGTGGCCCCCGCCGGGAATTTTTTTTTCTTGTTAACGTTATTATGAAACGACGTTGAATAAAACGACATTATTCGAGAAGCTGCTGTGTGTATTATATCATATATATAAAATACACACACAATGGAATTTATTCGATCATAAAATATAAATAAATCCTGCCATTGGAAACTACATGAACGGACCTTGAGAGCATTATACTAAGTGAGATAAGTCAGAGACAAAGACAAATACTGTATGATCTTACTGATACGCGGAATCTAAAAAGGCCAAACTCATAGAAATAGAAAGTAGAATGGTGGTTGTCAACAGCTGAAGGATGAGGCAAATGGGGCGATGTTGGTCTAAGGGTATAAAATTCCAGTTTTAAGATGAAAATGTTTTGAGGATCTGATGTACAGCATTATGGCTCTAGTTAACAATACTGTTTTACAAGTATGAAAGTTCCTAAGAGAATAAATATTAAAAGTTCTTAGCACACACAGGAAAAGGTAATTATGTGAGGTAATGGAGGTGTTAACCTTATGTTGCAATAATTTCACAATATATACGTGTATCAGATCATCGCATCATACAGCTTAAACTTACACGATATTTTATGTCAATTATTCTCAGTAAAGCTGGGGAAAAAATAACGGTACATGACATTATGTACACTCCTAAGGCTGTTCTTCAGCGGAAAGGCTCCAGAGACAGGCAGAGGTGGTCTCCTGAGATTCTAGACACCTCACTGCTGCCAGGAGGAATTGGCCTAGGGGCTATACAATGCAACAGTGCATTTCGGTGGCTGTGGCCTTGGAGGTTGGCAGGTTTTGAACTTTGGCAGGTCTGGGAATGTGGCCCTGAGTCCCTCGCCAGAAGCCAGCAGAACCCACCCACTGCCTTCCGCCTCCCAGGAGGGGCGAGAACTACTGGAAAACCAAGGCATGCGCAGTTCACCCCACCTCGGGCCTTGGTTTTCCCTCCCCTGCACAGCTTTTGGACTGGAGCATGGTTCCCTACACCTTGCAGGCCTCCTGCAGTGAGGTGCTTCTGCACTGCGACAATAACTCAGGCTTTGGAGGAAGCCTCAATGAGGACTGGGTTTTGCTTGAAAAGTGGTGTGAGCAAGACTCCTTACGGAGTCTAGGAAGAGGGGCATCCAACACCTGGGGCAACCAGGTGTTTCTCATCCCAGGCCCTTAATTATGATGTAGATTTTTGCTTGTTGGTATAGACAGATTTCTTTTTAATATTGTTAAATTAAAGAACTTTTCCTAGTATGATTCCATTTTCCTAAAGGAATATGAGAAATAATTCTGGAAGGATATACATGAAAATGATACTACTTATTTTAAGTAGCTACCACATGTGTCTATTTTTAAAAATCTTAATATCCTCTTATACATTTCTGATTTTTATGTCTTCTTTATTTCATTTTTTCTATGAGCATACATAAAAGTAATAATTTTATAATAAAAACTTTAATTTTGATTCATAAATTCACAAAGAACTGAAGAATATTGGCATTATGTTATGTCTATAAAGCTACCTTCACTTGCTGTTTTTATGTCAGTGTCAGGTTGACATATCCAGAGTCAGGTTGCCTTGATTTAGCACCTAATCCTTAAATTTGAAATCCAGCTTGAGTCAATGTGAAAGAATCAGTATGTTGCTCATTTACTAAAAGAGCCAGCCTTTTTCACCCATACACTGAGCGCTTGAAGTGGCCAATTATAGTCATCCCACTTCACCCTCTCTGAAAGTACTTTGACTCTGGGCCCATTAAGAGCTCCAGCTCTTAATGATAAGTAGTGAGTGAGGTTGAGAAACCAGTTGTAATGAACCCAGGAATGTTCACATACACTTACACAAGTGGAGTGAGAGTAGGTAGGAGAACAAAGGGATCTAGAGATCTGCTCTAAGAAGAGAGAGATTTAGGGAAGATGGGAAAATGAACAGCAATAGGGATAGACGTAGAGTTGGGAGCAGGGAAAATGGAAAGGAGAAAAAGAAGAGAAGGAGATACAAAATGAGGAAAAGTGCTGTAGAAGATATTTCAGAGTTCGTGTCCCTCAGAAGAAACGAAATAACACTTGAGCTTGGTGATGATTACAAGTACGTAAATAGGTAAAAGTTCATTGAACCATACCCATATGGTTTGTATATTGTATTACATGTGTGTTATATCTTAATTTTTGAAAATACATCAAGCTCCAGGTAGAAGCTCAGATTCTGAGGGCTGAAAGGTCCCTGGTCATTAGGAAAGGGCGTCAAAGAAAATTCACACACATGAATAGGGAGCAAAGTAAAAAGAAGCAAAAAGCAGAAGAAAAACCCATGGCAGCCCCCAAAAGAAATACCAAATAATAATTGCTTTTCTTTCTTGCACCTCAGACTTGGCTACTACCTTAATCATCAAGATATAAATAACTTGATAGTTATATCAATGTGAATATAAACAAAAGATTCTGATTTAGAGCACCAAAATACTTCAAACAACGCAATATAAAGATGATTTTTTTTTTTTTTTAGCCCCAAACTAAAAATTACTGAAGCATCTCTTGGATAAACAAATTACATTCAAAAATCATTAATGTCTCCTTGTAGGTGAAACTTTGAGGCTCTGGTGTTGGTGTTAAGTTATATTTGCAAAAAGCTTAAGTTCTCAATAAAAGTTGTTATTATTATTGTTATTGCATGCTTCTATAGTTGGAAGTCCTCACATTATACAAGAGAAGTGGGGCAAGAAATATTTGTTGCCTAAATAATTGCGATTTGATGATGCTACGAGGAATTCAAGGCAATAGCACTTCGAAGTCCTTCTCTGGAGAAGCCACACTGTTTTAAAGCTGAATACTGTAGTGGTCCTTTAGAAATTAACCTTTGGTATGAACTATCTGGGGACCAAGCACTAGGGTGATTTGCTGGACATGGGATTGTTGTCATTTTCTTTAATGAAAGGGTTACTTATCAGCCTTCTGGAGAGATTTTCTGCAGTTCTTTGTTTCATGTAATGCAAGTGTGATCCTTGAAGGATAAACCCAGCCCTTCTTGCTCATGATGTCTCTGGCCCAAAGGGCTGTCTCACTACAAACTCCTCATTCTGTCACACTAATCACTTTTGCCAGAAATCCCTATCTATCCCCTAATAATGTCCATTGTGCATTGTTTGTAAATGAAACAAAATTCATTTGCAGTTATGGAACTTATCCAATTCCCAGTCTCTAAAGTCCAAACTTTTAATAATATCTCCAGTGAGGACATTCAATCTTTACTAAAAATTTCACTGGATATTATTAATTTGTGCTAATCTCCTGAGCTGATCACTTAAAGTTAAAATTAACCGTCACACACAGAAATTAATTTTAGCTCTATAAAATGAAAAGACACAAACAGTAAACAAGATAGCAATAATTGTAACAAAATTACTATTCAATATAATAAAATTTTATAACATCTATAAAAGCATTAACTATTAATGAAAGCTTTTCTTGGTTGCCCTTCAAACAGTGTTTCTATTTTGAAAAAATAAAAAACTGTTCACTAGTTTGACCAAGTTCTCTTACTATTCACAAGGCATTTTTCACATTTTTTTTCATTTTTACACTTTTCCGTGCTACCAGTTCAGTGACCACCTATTTGCTGTAAGTGACACCTGGCTCTACACAGGACCCGCTCAATTAATACCCCATCTAATGGAAAATACCATCTCAGAACATATGGTCAATTGTAGAAAAAGTATATTTTACATGTTAATCAAAATATGGAAAAATAATTTGATCACAATTGATCTTATTGGTCTCAAGTTTAGCCCCGTTGTGCAGAGCCTGTAAGAGAATCACGGATACAGTCCTAAGTGATAGCAGAAGAGACTGACATAAGAGGTGTTATAAGGGAACTTCATGGAAACTTGATGACAAGTTGCAGATGGGGAGTGAAGATAATGGCAGATGCCACAGATGATCTTGAAGGCTTGAACGTGAGGATATTGAATGTCTCCCTGTTGCTCTTGGGATACACTTGGGATCTTGAATACAAGGTCCTGAATACAAGGCCTGGTGATATCTGATCTCCGACTCCCATTCTACACACACTTATCACCACTATCTCCCTAATTTATTGGCTACAGGTGCAGACTTTTCAGTTCTCAGAACCCACTAGGCTACTTCCCAACTCAGAGTTCCAAATGCTATCTATGACATAAATGCCATTCATCTCGCTTCTTCTCCTATTATCTGGTTAATTCATATATTCTCCAGGCTTCAGCTTATGTAGTGTTTTCTCTGGTCCCACTCCCAGACTAGGGTAAGACCCCTGTTATAGGCACCCGTAGCTTTCTGTACTCTTCTTCATAGCACTTAATACAGTCGTAATGATTTATTTAATATGTCTCTCTCCTCACCAATTGATGATAAGCTCCATTAGGTGAAAAACCATGTTTGACCTGCTCATTGCCCACCCCAAGAGATTAGCACAGAGTGTAGCATTTAGTAGGCAGTTGACACACTGTTCATAAAGCATGGAAGGATATTTGAGTGAATAAATCTTATCTATCAACTGGAATACTGTTCCCCTCTCTTCTTCACCTGTTATCTGGTTAACTCTTATGTACCTCCAGGTCTCAGTTTATGTATTGTATTCTCAGGGATGCCTTCCCTAACCGATCTCTGTCACATGCTGTGACAGCCTAGGGGAGTGAGGAGGAAAAGCTCCTTCAGAGTACAAAGTAATTTCCCTCTCAAGTATGGCTAGTTTAGAGCTATGCTTAGATATTATGGAAATACCCCCACAGACATCAGTTATGTGGAGTGATTAGGGCTGCAAATGAAGACTTGAGAGCCAGTGCATCCAGTTGTGAGTTACCAATTTCTAAGAGACAAAAAACAGTCAGAGATGGAACTTCAAAAAGTGCCTATGTTGAGCTGAAAAGTTTTAAAAGGATATGATGTTTAAACTTTCAAATACTTTAAAGGGGTCAAGGAGAACAAAGGTTCCAGAAAGATAATTGGACTTGGTGGTCACTGGGGAGTGAAGCTTTTATGAAATGATAGGAATGAGATCTGGGTTGCTGGCAATTAAAGAGAGTTAATGAAAATAGCTGGTATAAAATGTTTTTGAAGAAGGTTGATGCTAAAAATTGAGAGAAATGAGTTGAGAGTGAGGTCAATTAAATTTTTACAAAATAGGACAGAACTATGCAACTTTTGGAAAAAACCTTTTACATTGGCAAAGTCTGAATTCAGTTGAGACTTTTGACTATCTTTTTTTTTTTTTTTTAGGAATACTGTCTCCCTGGATTTTACTATCTCTTTTCCTCTCCCTTGCGATCTCTTTCTTCTCTTTCTTCGTTCTTCCCTTCGCTCCCTACCCCTAGACTTGTGCCGTTCAATAGGTAGTAACAAAACACATGGCTATTAAGTACTTAAACTGTATATAGCCTGAATTACATGTACTATAAGTGTAATTATATGAAAAGTAATGTAAATATTTTATTAATAATTTTTATATTGATTATATGTTAAAATGATATTTTAGATGTAGTTAGTTAAATAAAATATGTTATTAAAATTAACTTCATATGTATTTTTTATTATCTTTAAATATGGTTGCTTAGGAAAATTTTTATTACATATGTAGCTCACATTATATTGCTACTGGCGGCACTGCTCTAGACTTTATCGTTCCTCTAGACTTCAGAAACCACCTCTAGACAATTGACGCATAAATATACATCTTCACATAAACATATGGTTATTAGACCTCTCCTCTGAGCCCCAAACCATTATATTCAATTGCCAATTAGACATCTTTTAAAAGTCTCGAAATAGAGTTTCACCTTATACGAAGCATATGTGAAATCAGATTTATCTCCTGCTCTCCTCTTTCCCCAAACCTGACCCTTTTCCAGTGTTTCCAGTCTCAGTGAGTGTCGACATCACCCTGTTGCATAAACCAGAATTTTAGATCCTTCTTCTTTGAACCTTACATCTAATCTATCATGAATTCTTGCTCATTTTATATCCTAAATATTTCTCCAATTTGTTCATTCCACTCATCTCCACCACTCAGTCCATTCCACCATAATCTCTTTCCTGGGCAGTTTCAGTAGTTTGTCCACATCAAGTTTTGCCAGCTTCCAATCTGTTCTTCACACTTTGGCAAGAATTAAATTGTAAAATTTAAACCTGATCATATCAGCCTCCTTTATAAAAACTTTCCATGGATTCTTATTGCTGTTAGAATGAAGACCCAAATTTGTAATATCGTTTTCAATACCCCTACATTCTCTGTCCCCTGCCCACCTCTCCACCCTCCCTTATACCATTTTCCCCTAACTCGCCATTCCTCACTGACCCTCTTTCAGTACCTTGAAATTGTCCTGTTGCCTCCAGAAGTAGGGCCTTCATATATGTTCTTTTCACAAGTCACTCACTTCTCCTTTTCCTGGTAAATCCTCTTCAGCCTCCATATTTCATTCAGCTCAGTCATAACTTCTTTAAGGAAATCACTCCCCCACTACCACAAGTAATAATGACAGTTGAGTAGCAATGGTAGTGATGATAGCATTTAGCCTATATTGAGGACTTATTATATACTTGTCTCTCTTATAGTATCTTACACACAATTCATTAAGTTTTAAAACTACCTTTTGGTCTCCATTTTTCAGAGTGTACTCCATTATAATATCCATTTCCTAATGAGGATATTGATGCACAGACAGGTTAAATAATTTTCCTATGATCTACTAGAAAATAGTATAGTCAAGATTCAAAATCAGATAGTCTTGTTCCAAAGCCCACAGGTTAACTACTACTTTATATTGTCTTTTAAGACTAAGCTGAACCTCTCTATTATAAGTCTCATATCTCTAATAACCTTGCCTTCATAATAATGAAGTTGTAATTTTAAATTCATTTGGGTTGTTATCTGGTTACTGTCTATCTCCCATAACTTCCTCCCAAGTTTTTAAGAGGAGAGGAGGCATTTATAACCATATCTGCTTTTGTTTATTGTCTAACCATAGGACCTAGTACTGTGGCTGACATAAAGTAGACACACAATATATTTGAATAAAATGATACAAAATAAATGTACATATATGAAGAAGAAAGGAAGGAAGGAAAAGAAAGCAGGTTCCATATTTCCAGTTTTTATTTCTTTACCGAGCACAGTTTAGTGTACCATTTTCTATCTCCTAATTCCTACATCTGTCTTAGGAATTTGACTTTTACACTAACAACAACAAACTCAGAGATCCTGTCTGGTGTGTACCAAATGACTTTAGGATTTCTCCTGAACAATCATTTGATTATGAAGAGCTGATTCATTCCATACTTATTTTAGGCAGAGGATGTGAAAACTGGATCAACCATTGAGTAATAAACCTGTAACGTAATTATTAGTACCAAGTTTGCTAATACGCCCTACATTCCAGCCAGACTAGGGACTACTTTCCATTTCTCAACACTTCATGAGCTTCATGCCTCTGAAACTTTGCTTAGTATTCCTTTTCCAACTCTTCTTGTCTGAGAAAATGTCTACATGTCTTTCAAGGCCAGGGTCAAATGTCTTCTCCTGTAATAAAGTACAGGGTAACCTGTAATAAAGTACTCCTATTGTTTTTTGTTTGTGTGTGTTGTATTGTGTGTGTGTGCGTGTGTGTGTGTGTGTGTGTGTGTGTGTTTCTTATATAGGTGCTGGGCCTAACTATAGCATATTTTACTATGGTTGCTCTGTTGGCCATATCATTATAGTTAAGGTTAGAAGTTTCCTGAAAGGGAGGGTGTTCCTAGTGTCGATCACATAGGGAATTGCTAAGCCCTCAGATGAGAGACAGGAGTGGAGCTCTGGTCCACTCTTCTATCTCTCATACTCTTGGAAATAGATCTCCTGGGGCTGAACCATAACTAAACTTCCAGTCACTGGGGGAAAAGACAGCATCTGCCTCTCAGAGATAGGCTTGGACATAGGTAAGGAGGCCTCACTATAGGGAACCATAGTGCAAGATGAGCAACTCACTCATATAAACCAGATTATCAAGATCAGCAGCCTTCAGGCTATTTCAACACCCTGATCTGTCACAGTCAGTTGTGAGATGCCTTGTAATTAACACATTCCTAATAATAAAGTACCATAGTTTAATATGATTTACTTTTTATATAACTAGAGTAGATTCCAGATTATCTTAATAATAATACCTTCCTTACTCCTTTACATTATGATATGCTATCTTGAATGGAAGAAAATGAAAAGGAATTATAGCTAAGCCAGTGGGTAATTGCTCATTCATTACATGAAGAAACCCATGGGAATGTGTCATACAGTCAACATTGTCTGCCAACTTGCTTTTTCAGTGGGGAGAAAGGGTTGAGAACTATTTCTCTGGTTGTATATTACTACATTTTGTTTTCCAGTGGTTACCTCCAACCCTAGTAAAGACATGTACGAATAATCCCTCTAATCTTCTCTGTGCTTCAAGGAATCATTTGGGCCAGAGTGAATGGGAGAACAATGCCTTCTTGTAGTCACCATGGTTTTGGCAGCAGTGGTGACTACTTACCCAAAGGAAAAAATGAGTATCTGGGAACAGATTTGTGTGCTGTGGAGATTTCCTTCTCCCACAAGAAAATTTGCTCTTTACTGCAAAACTAGAGTGTTTTTTTTTTTTTTTTATGGAAAAGCTGTTCTTACAGAAAACTTTTTAACACCCCCAGATAAATTAAGTCATTCCCATGTGTTCTCCCATAGCTCTGAATGCATGACTATACTATATTCTATCACTTTGCATCCTAATTATTTGTTTACATGACCTCCTCTCAGTACATTGAGAAGTCATAGCAAACAGGGACAGGGGCTTACAGTGCCTTGGATTGGTATTGCTCATTACCACTATGCTTAAAATAAGCACTATCAACTCTTGGTCAAACATGACAAAGAAAGCAAACAAACATTCATCACATTAAAATTGGGGTCTTTTTTGTTGTCTTGGGTCTTTTTTTAAATAACAATCTCAGTTTAAGATATTACTTTTTCATTCCACAGCTTTAATCTCACATGGTACATAAGGGGCACTCAAACATTAATTTATCTTCTATGCCTTATCAATATGCAAAATGTAGCATAGAGAATAAAGCAATGAGTCATACACTGAATTGTTTTTCTGAAACTCAAATTTGATGGAAGCAGCCCTTGACAAATTTATTCAAGGCCTACTAAATAAAATTCAAGCTCCCTGATTTAGCATTCTGACCTCAACTTTTTTAGGATGCTTTTGTATGTAGTCCCACCAGGCATTTTGTATGCCAGAAAATATGGCCTAATATAAACCAGAGTCCCAGAGGCCCATCTTCCAGTCACCTTTCTCTTTTCTAGCTTCTTACTCTTCTTAGATTATTTTATTCAGTTCCAAGGCTTTAAATATATATATATATATATATATATATATATATATATATATATATATATATAATATTATATATTTTTAAATATATTATATTTAAATATATTATATTATATTTAAACATATATATATAATGACTCTAATCTCTATGTCTTTTATATCCTATTGCCTGTTCGACATCTCCACATAGATAATTAATAAGCATCTCAAACAAAACATGGATAAATAAAACTCATATTTTTAAATTCAGACCTCCCCCACCCCAAGTAAGCTTTCCTCCTCCAGTTTCCTCAACTCAATAAATACTACTGTCTTTCTCTCAGATGCTCAAGGCAAAAAATTTAGGCACTTTCCTTGCTAGCTGTTTTTACTCACTCATACCTCCCCCTCAAATGTAAATTATCAGAAAATGCTGTTGACTCATCTTCCAAAACATAACCCAAACTCATCTGCATTTGTCCATCTCTACTACTATCCTAATTCTGAACTACTGCAATATACTCCTAGCTGGTCTCCCTACTTCCACCCTTACCTTTCATAATTAATTTTCTGAAAAATTGGTAGTGTTCCCTTTTTAAATGCAAATAAAGTAATGACATTTCCTTGCTTTAAAACAAAACAAAACAAAACAAAACTCTGCTTTTGTAGGCAGAATAGTGGCCCCACAAAGATATCCTCTTCCTAATCCTCAGAATTTGTAAATATGTTATGTTTCATGGCAAAGGGGAATTAAATAATCCTGGATTTTCCAGTGAGTCCAATGTAATATTTAAATGCTGAAAAAAGAAGCAGAAGAGTCAGAATCAGAATGATACAATGTGAAAAAGATTGAATTGGCCATTTCAGTCTTTGAAGGTGGAAGTGGGCCATGAGCCAAGAAATATGGATAGACTGTAGAAACTGGAAAAGTCAAGGAAATGGATTCTCCTATAAAGCCTCCAGAAGGGCCATTGACATCTTAATTTTAGTCCGAAAAGACTCATTTAAACTTCTCACCTCAAGAACTGTGAGAGAATAAATTTATCTGGTTTTAAACTACTGATTTGTGGCAATTTGTTATAGTAGAAACAGGAAACTAATACACCCTCTCAAAGTTTTGCATAGCATTTAAAATAAAATGCAAACTCCATACTCTATGTTACAAACTGTATAAGATCAGTGCTTCAATCTCATCACCAACCACTTTTCCCTGCCTTTTATGAGTTTCTCAAACATGCAAAGCTTATTTCTGCCTTAAGAAATGTTCACTAACTCTCCTCTGTACCTAACACGCTCGTTCCCAAAAGTCCATAACTAGCTTCTTGCTACTCGTGTCTCGGTCTGACTGCTTCACTTTTCCTACAGACCTTTTCCAATCATCTGATTTAAAGTAATTCTCAGTCATTCTTCACATTGCTCTATTTTACTCTCAGCATAGCACTTACTAGTTTTTGCTATTTTTCTTATTTATGTATTTATTTATATTTGCCTCCCCAGTCTCCACTATAAGAATGTAAGCTCCATGAGAACAGAATCTATAATTGTGATGACACATAGTTGTTGGTTCACAGTCTCCTATACAGAGACGGCAAGGAGAAACCAAAGAAAAAGGCAGACCGCTTCAGACTGGTAGGTGGTAGTTTTAGTAAGCAAGGGAACTTACCAGGCTTCTCTGTGGTGATCACAAAACAAATGGACCTGCCTGCCAGAATCTTAAGTTTATGTAGAGGCTTTCACTGATTTCAGTCATGTATTCAGTTCAAATGTCTGAACAACACGTTACTCCATCAAGCCTTCATCTTTGAGAAGAGCTCCCACTGTTGGAACAGTGAGCAGAATGTACATTCCAAGGGCAGGGGAGAGGATGTGGACCTGGGTCCAGTTCGTGGGGCAACCCACAGTCACGTCCGCTGATGACCTTCTACAGCAATAGTAGGCACTATAAAGTACTTATTGTATAAATTTATGAATAAATGGTGCAATGAATGGCAGCCATTTCATAGTACTGAATGTAAGGATTTTTAAAAATTTTTAACAGCATAAAAATTTTCATAAATTTACAGGAAAATTAAAACAACAGAAAATGAGCTACATGAGTTTTTTCACTGAGTCCATAAATCTTCACTGACCCCACATTGTTTCATAGATAAGAGGTAAGCTAGGAGCAACATTCATCACTCTTCCACAGTTCCTTTGGTAGACTGTTTTCCCCAACAAATTTTACAAACTTTCATTATAAGGGAAAGTTTCCCCATGTTGCCATATCAGCACAGACTTGGTTTCCATTATCATAGAAATGTATTCCTCATGTGAAATAATTGCATTGCTGCAGGATTTAATTCTGAAGGCAGGGATTTTTTTCTGCTTTGTTCTTCGTTGTGTACTCAGGATACATCTCAAAAATATGCGTAATCCTGATATCAGTGAACTTGTAATCAAACTAAGAATGAGACTTATACCCATGAAATGCCAGAGTATCATACAAAGAAAATATTGAGACTTGGGAGGTGTTATAAGGGCAACAAGAGCTTGGGAAGTTGGGAAGATCATAGATGGGCTTGTCTTAAGGAACTTGGATGGACCTTGGTCAGAAGGAGTAGGATTTGGATAAATAAAGGGACATGGTGAAGGTAATACAGATAGGGTAAAATGCACCAAATGAACAAAGAAAGTGATTTATTTAGAACCATAAGGAGAAGGGCTTCGCTTAGGGATGGTACATGGTGAGTGCAAAACATAAGGAAGTAAACTCAAATGATGTAGAGTTAAAAAAATCAAGATAATTAACCAAACAAATTGAAACTTGAGATTAATGGGCAAAATGGATTCATAACACTATAAGTGATAGAAGAGTCTTAAATAAGGAAATATTTTGAGGAAAGGAGTCTTGAGAATTAAGAAAAATTTAAAGATTATTCAGTAACTAGAGCACATCAGATTAAAGGCATTAAAAATATAATTTCAAAGGAAGATTCTTGACATTGTAAATGACTTTTAAAAGAAGCGAGGAGGGTGTTACTTTATGACCTCTGTTCACATCACACCTTCTTTCCTCTGAGGCAATAAATCCCAGCTGTTACCACTTCTTTTATAAAGCCTTTGCTGACAAATACAGTGGGAATTTTTGCTTCCTACTTAGGACATTATATTCAGATTGCTGAGAAGGATAAATGGTATTAACTCAAATGAATTAATATCAAAACATGGCCTTTAGAGATGAGAAGTCAAAATGGCTTAGTTGATAGAGGCTTTATTCATCTGCTCTTATGACCACATCAAAATTGTGATGGAAATACAGAGCAAACAGCAAACAGAGTTGCCTGGAGTCTAGATGAACAAGCCCTACAACTAGAGAGAGAAATAAAAAATCACCCTGCAACGGTAGGAGGTAGGAGGGGATGAGACACAAGGCTGCCCTGGCCCTGTCCCGAGTGGCTGAGTGGGACAGAGATTGTGGCAAGGGCAGCCAGCAGCTGTAGACAGCTCTTAAAGGGGATGTGTCCACAACTGGACTTTTGTGGTGACCAACCTGCTCGCTCTAAACACCAGCCCTGGGTTGGCTTCTGGGAGGCACCAGGGACTTACAGGGTTATGCTGAGTTTTCAAAGCAAGGGCCGGAAGCAAGACTCTCTCCCAGGCAGAAGTACTGGCGGTATCCATTGCTCCTCTCTTGAGCCCTCCCTACTCCCAGTGTACAGACTCAGCACTGCCATAGCTGAGATGTCATGGAACTGGATAACAAGGTCGCTCCACCCAGAAGATTCCCTGAAACTCAGCCTCCCCTAATTTACGGCCTCACCCAAGCCACATCCAATTGCGTCCTTGGCAAGTTCTGTGTCCCTTGCTGAGCAGCTCCAAAACCCACACTGGTGCCAGCTGGCCTTGGTTTCTGGCATGGCCTCTTGAGGCAACTATAAGCACAGCATCTGTCAGTTGCTTGCTGAATCTTAACAGGTGGCCCTAGAGGGGCACAGGCTGGGGCTAAACTTGGCCTGCAGCTGAACACCTCTTAGGACTGTGCCTCTGGACACCTAATAAGACAGGGAAACTTTGTTGTGCACATAGAAACAGACACAAAAAAGCAGCCAAAAAGGAAAGACAAAAAAGTAGAAACCACATGAGAGAACAGAACAGAGATCCAAGAATATGGAGCCAAGCTGTCTAACAGATGCAAAGTTCAAAATACTGGTTCTAGAGACACTCAATGAACTTCGGGGAAGTGTAGATGAACTCAGTGAGAACTTTAACTAAGGGATAAAAAACATAAAAATGGATATGGAAATTATAAAAGGGAACCAGTTAGAAATGAAGAACACATTCTAGGAATTAGAGGGAATATTAGAGGGAATTAACAGAGCAGATGAAGAGGATCAAACCACCAATATAGAAGATGGGGAAGCCAAGGACACTCAATCTGAATGGCAAGAAAAAAGAAGCCAAGAATATGATAATAATTTAAGTAGTCTTTGTGACAAAATTAAATGTAAAAACATCCGTGTAATACGGGTACCTGAAGGAGGAAAGAGAGAACAAGAAGTGGAAAAGCTATTTGAAGAAATAATGATGGAAAACTTCCCTAACCTGGTGAAGGAAATACAACCCCAGGAAGATCACAGAGTCCCAAGAAAGAGAAATTCAAAGAGGCCCACACCAAGGCACATCATAATTAAAATGCCAAAGATTTAATACAAAGAGAGAATCTTAAAAGCAGCAAGAGAAAAGCAGTTAGTTACCTACAAGGGAGCACCCATAAGACTGGCAGCGGATTTCTCAGAAGAAATCATGCAGGACAGGAGAGCTTGGCACAAAATATTCGATGTCATGCAAACCCAGGATCTATAACCAAGAATGCTTTATCCAGCAAAGCTATTTAGAGTCGAATGACAAATCAAGAGCTTCCCAGACAAAAATAATCTAAAGGAATTCATCGACACCAAGCTAATTCATAGATATTTTTAATGCTGTCAATACTTCCTTTTTACATTTTAATTATTGGGGTTTACCTGAAGTCTAAAATACTATTTTCTGTTACCAGAATGAATTGCCAACTATCTGAATATCCAGAGTGTGGTAGACTAAATAATAATTCTTCTGTGCATGCCATTTATGTCCCCTCTACAGATCATTCTTCTTTAGAATCCTACTAGTCCTCATTTCGTACCCATCGCCAGCCCAGAAATATTGCTCTGAAGTTGGCATTGCTTGCTGATGCAGTTATGCTTCATCAACAAGCCAATCTAATCACACGGTTTTGAATGTTGGTTCATAAATAACGCTGATGAAGTAGTATTATGCTAGATCATAATAAATGTTAAAACTTTAATTCTTTAGTTTAACATCATAAGGCTAAAATTATATTTTAAATCTGTCAAGATTGGACTATAGACTGTGTGCAGGAGAGGGAAAAACATGTTTTAGTAGATTACTTTCTATATCGAAGCAAATAAAAGACTTCTTGCATCAATGAAGTGCCTAAGTCATGTTTGTGTTTCAGAACTTTAAAACAAATATCATGGACTATTTCTATCAATTTGAAGTTTTCATTAATTTGTTTATCAAAACAAAATTTTAATTAAATAAAGACATTATTTTTCCATTTATTTTTCAAAGTGGGTAAGCCTGTTAGTGGATTGGGTTCATTCATTCCTTGAAAAAATGCTTATTAATATGTTTGTAGCACCAGAACTGGGTACATGAGGTAGGAAAGGAAATTTGGTTTGATATAGAACAGCATAAATAGATAACATAGCATAGTAACTATGTTTATTCAAAAATATTTCACATTTATATAGTTAATAAATATACTCATAACTCAGTTTCATTTTCTATAGGTCAAAAGTCACAAGTACTGGTATCATCAACAATTTATTAACATTCTATGGATCTTGTAGTTAATGGATAAACACTTTCAAAAGTTCAGAAAATTGACTTTTAAAAATAATTTTTAAAATATATGTAATAATTTTCTTTATAACTCTACAATGATAAAGATAAATATGTTTAAAAGTATTTCTTAAGGAAATACTTACTTGTTAACCATTCAAACTCTTAAAAATCAAAAATGGTCAGAAACACGGTGGATTGAGAGATATGCTCAGATCTCTCCCCTTGAAACAACCATAAGCAGAGCTCATAGTTATGTTTGTTTGTTTTTGTTTTTTTCTTATTTTGTTTTTGGTGAGCTGACCCCTTTCAGTACATCCTGTAATGTAGGCCTCATACTGGAGAATCCCTCAATTTTTGTATGTCTGGAAAGGTCTTTATTTCTCCTTCATATCTAAAGGAGAGCTTTGCTGGATACATTATTCTTGGCTGGTAGTTCCTTTCATTTGATAGTTTGAATATTTGAATCCACTCCTTTCTGGCTTGTAAGGTTTGTGTTGAGAAGTCTGACAATAATCAAATGGGTTTTCCTTTAGAGGTTACCATCTTCTTTTCCCTGGCTGCCCTGAGAATTCTGTCTTTGTTATTGATTTTCAATAATTTTAACACAATGTGTCTTGGAGAAGGCCTTTTTTGAGTTGAGATAATTGGGTGGCCTGTTGATTTCTTGAGTTCCGAGCTCCAAATCATTCCTTAGATTTGGGAAATTCTCATCAACTGTTTGTCTGAAAATGCTTTCTAATCCCTGCTCCTTTTCCTCCCCTTCGAGAATGCCCATTATTCTTATGTTTCCTCTCCTGACGGTATCACCTACTTCTTGAATTTCTCTTTCATTATTTTTCATTCTTGTTTCTCTCTTCTTCCTCTGATTTATTTCTAGCTTTCTGTCTTCCATGTCACTGATCTTTTTCTCCATTTAGTTGACTCTATTTCTCAATCTTGTTATTTCATTTTTCATCTCTTGAAGTGTGTTCTTTATCTCGAAAAGTTCTATTGGATTCTTCTTGAGTGTTTCAATCTCCTTGCTAAAAGACTCATTCCGCTCATCTAGTTTTTTTTTTTTCAGTTCCTGGAATCGTTAATATGAATTGTATTGGATCTCATTGAGTTTTTACAGAAGTACCATCCTGAATCTTCTGTCATTTAAGTTGTATATTTCTATGTCTGTAAGCTTATTTTCTGGAGATTTTTCTCTTTCTTTCTGTAATGCCTTGTCATCTTGGTTGTTTATGATGTTTAAGGGACTATTTCTCTGCCTGGGCATTAATGGAAGTGTATTCTGCTTTTTTTCCAGAGAGAAGATTTACTATATAAAGATCTCTCTTTAGCCTGTTGCAAAAATGCGTTTTTCTTTTGGTTTCCGGTAGGTGGCGTCTAATCCTCTTGGATCCCTGCTTTATAGAAAGATTTAATGATGCCTTTTCTTTTTCTTATAGATATTCAGTCACGCTCACTACCCTGTCTCAGTCCTAGTCAGCGTTAGCAACAGATTCAATAGCATTTCTTCAGATTCCCCTGGGGCTCCATGGTGTTCAGTTTCAGAGGATATGGGGGAGGGGCCCTTTGGTTTTGAGGTTGGGCTAGGGCTCTGCCTCACATTTTGCAACCGCAGTTTAATAATCAACTGCTGTTTCTCTGCCATTCCCACTTCTCTACAGTCCCAACTTCTCTGCTTTCTGCCTTGATGCCTGGGCACTACCACCAGCTGTGTGGAGCTCACAACTTTCCCAGTCAGAGCTGTTCAGGGAACCTCCTGCACATTTTCCCCTCCACCTCCTCCTGCAGGGAGCTCCAGCTGGGAGAGGCAGCTTCTTTGTTTCTCCCAGTGTACTGCCTGACTCCTGGGGTTCTCATCTGTGGTAGCTCTTATGTGCAGAGCCCACGTTCAGATGTGCTGGTGTACAGTTTGTGTGTTTTTTGTTGAGTTTTAGATGTTCAGTTTATTGTTGTTTCAAGAGGAGAGATCTGGGGACATCTCATCTCTCGCTCCACCATGTTTCTGACGTCACTCATGAAAAAGTATATAACACCAACTTTAATAACCTTGAAGAATGGACAAGTAAGTATTCAGAAAGAGACAACCTTCCTAGACTGAATCAAGTACTTAGAAAGATACAACCTTCCTAGACTAGAAAATCTAAATAGACAGATCAACAGTGTGGAAATTGAAATAATCATCAAAAAGATACTAAAAAGTGAAAGTCCAGGACAAGATGGCTTTACCAGTGAATTCTATCAATCATTCAAAGATTTAATACCTATTCTCTTCAAACTCTTTCCAAAAAAATTGAAGAGGAGGCAATTCTTCCCAATTCATTTTAATAGGCCAATATTACCCTGATACCAAAACCTGGTAAAGATAACACAAAAAAAGAAAACTACAGACCAATATCTCTCATGAACACAGATGCAAAAATCCTAAATAAGATACTAATAAACTGAATACAGCAACATATTAAAAAGATTATACACCACAATCAAGTGGGCTTCCACCCAGGGGCACAGGGATGGTTCAACATAACAGAAATTGATTAATATGATATTCCACATAAACAAATTAAAAAATAAGAATCATATTATATCAATAGATGCAGAAAAAGTCTTTGACAAAATACAGCATCCATTTATGACCAAAGCACTTAACAAAATCGGTATAGAAGGAAAGTATCTTAACATAATAAAGGCCATAAGTGACAAACCCTTAGCCAACATTATACTTTATGGTGAAAAATGAAAAACCTTTCCTCTTAAGATCAGGAACAAGGCAAGCTTGTCCACTATTGCCACTGTATTTCAATATAATATTGGAGGTCCTAGCAAGTACAATCAAACAAGAGAAAGATATAAAAGGCATCCAAATAGGAAACAAAGAAGTCAAACTGTCATTATTTGAGGATGACATGATTCTCTATATAAAAAACCCTAAAGATTCCACAAAAACACTACTAAAAACAATAAGCAAATACAGTAAAGTTTCTGGATACAAAATCAATGTTCCAAAATCCATAGTGTTCTTATATCTAAAAATGAAGTGTCAGAAAAAGAAGTGGAAAAAATAACTCCTTTTGCAATTGCAACAAAAAGAATAGAATACCTAGGAATAAATCTAATGAAACATGTGAAGGATCTATACAATGAAAATTACAAGACCCTATTCAAAGAAATGGAAGAATATACAAAGAAATGGAAAGATATTCTGTGTTCTTGGATTGGAAGAATCGACATAATTAAAATGACCTTATTACCTAAAGCATTATACAGATTTAATGCAATCCCCATCAAAATCCCATTGGCTTTAAAGAAATAGAACAAAAAAATCATCAGATTTCTGTGGAAGCACAAAAGACCCCAAATTGCCAAAGCCATCTTGAGAAAAAAGACTAAGGTTGGAGGCATCACTCTGCCCAACTTCAAAGTATACTACAAAGCAACAATAATCAATACAGCAAGGTATTGGCTGCAAAACAGACTAACAGACCTGTAGAACAGAATCGAGAGTCCAGAAGTAAACCCATGTTTATATGGACAAACAATTTTCGACAAAAAAAGCCAAAAACATACCGTGGAGAAAAGAAAGTCTCTTCAATAAATGCTGGAAATATTGGAAGGCCACCTGCAGAAGAATGAAACTAGACTGTTGTCTATCACTACATACCAAAATTAACTCAAAATGAATTCAGGACCTGAATATAAGACCTGAAACAATAAAATACATAGAAGAAAACATAGGAACTAAACTCAAGGACCTTGGACTTAAAGACAAGTAATAACAAATGTTGGAGAGGATGCAGAGAAAAAGGAACCCTCATACACTGCTGGTGGGACTGCAAATTGGTACAGCCACTATGGAAAACAATATGGAGGTTCCTCAAAAAACTAAGAATTGAGCTACCATATGATTCAGCAATCTCTCTACTGGGTATTTATCCCAAAGACTTGAAAACCCATATCTGAAAAGACATTTGCACACCGATGCTCAAAGCAGCATTATTCACAGTGGCCAGAACATGGAATCAACCGAAGTGTCCTATGATAAATGATTGGCTAAAGAAGCGGTGATACATATATACAATGGAATATTACTCAGCCATAAGAAGAGATGAAATCCTTCCATTTGCGACAACATGGATGGACCTCGAGACAATCAAACTAAGCAAAATAAGCCAGATGGAAAAAGTTGAAAACTTTTGATATTACTTACTTGTGGGATATAAACTTAAAAGCAACAAACGAACAGGACAAACAAACAGAGACTCATTTACATGGACAATAAACTAGTGGTTACCAGAGTGTAGGGGGAAGGAGGTAGGTGGGAAATAGATGGGGTAAAAGGAGTCAAACATGTGGTGACAGAAAGAAACCTAACGTTGGAAGGTGAACACACGGTGTAAATATATATATGCCTTATCATTAAAATGTACAGTTGAAAATTATTGGATTTCATTAACCAATGTTACCATAAAAAAATAAAATTATACAATAGAAAATACCGATGTCAAATGATAATGTACACCTGAAAATCATATAATTGTATTAACCAATGTTACCCCAATAAACTTAATGAAAAAATAATAAATTAAATTAAATTAAATTATTTAAAAAATGAGTTTAACAGACCTTACACCCTTAACAAAAATTAACTCAACTGTATTACCGACCTAAAGGAAAAATACAGTATTATAAAACTCCTAGATAATAACAGGAGAAAATCTAGGTGATTTTGGGATTGGTGATGACTTTTTAGATACAACACCAAAGGCATGATTCATCAGAGAAAGAGCCTATAAGCTGAATTTCATTAACACTAAAAGTTTCTGCTTTTGAAAGACAGTCAAAAGAGTGAAAAGACAAGCCACAGACTGGGAGAAAATATTTGTGAAAGGCACATCTAATAAAGAATGGTTATCCAAAATAGACAAAGAACTCTTAAAACTCAAATAGGCCAAAGACCTTAATAGTCATCTCAGCAAAGAAGATACACAAATGGCAAGTAAGCATATGAAAAAATGCTCTACTTCTTATGTTGTCAGGGAAACATAAATTAAAACAATGAGCTAAAACTACAAACCTATTACAATAGCCAAAATCTGGAATACTGACACCACCAAATACTAACAAGGATGTGAAATAACAGGAACTCTCATTCATTGCTGGTGGGAATACAAAATGGACAACCACTTTGGAAGACAGTTCGGCGGTTTCTTTCAAAACTAAATATATTCTTACCATACCATCCAGCAATCACACTCTTTGGTACTTATCCAAAGGAGTTGAAAACACATCCACACAAAACTCACATGTGTTTATAGCAGCTTTGGCCATAATTTAATTGCCAAAACTTGGAAGCAACCAAGATGTCCTTTAGTAGATGAATGTATAATTAAATTGTAGTGTATTTAGCAATAGAATATGATTCAGTGCTAACAGGAAATGAAATATCAAAGCCATGAAAAGACACAGAGAAAATGTTCATGCATGTTACTAAGCGAAAGAAGCCAATATGGAAAGACTATATTCTCTGTGATTTCAACTATGATATTCTGGAAAAGGCAAAAAACTATGGAGAGAGTAAAATGATCAGTGGTTGTCAGGGGTTAGGAGGAAGGGATGGATGAATAGGAGGAACATAGAGAATTTTTAAGGCAATGAAAATACTCATGCATGATACTGTAATGGTGGATACATGTCACTATAAACTTTTTCCAGCCCACAGAATGTATGACAGACACCAAGAATGAACCCTAATGTAAACTATGGACTTTGGGTAATAATGTAAACTATGGACTTTGGGTAATAATATTGTGTCAACAAGAATAATGAATGTACCACTCTGGTGGGGGATGCTGTTAATGAGGGAGGCTATACCTATGTGGGGACATGAGGTAAATGAGAAACCTCTATACCTTCTGCTCAATTTTGTTGTGAACCTAAAACTGTTCTAAAAAATAAAGTCTACTAAACACGAATAAAATCAAACACAGTCTGTAGCTCACACAGCAGATCATTTCAGATCTGCTTTATCAAGCCCTATGCAATTAACCAGAATAGATCTGTCTCTTTTTATTCCCTAAAGGTCTCCCTCTGGTTTCTGCCGCTTTTTTGCCATCTATACTTATTATGATGCTGAGCTGGAAAAGTTCAGATTATTTTATGGTATGAACTCTTCCATGTGGCCTCTTCTCACCTTCTCTGGAAAAAAAAATGGTAATTCCAATTTTTACCTTTTAGTAAAGTTTTACTGACTGTAAAACATGGTCTCTTCCTTGTTTTTCTGACTGTTTCCCTATTTCCTGTTTGTTCACAAGTTTAATAAAATCAGGTCTTTTTCTTTTTAATTTTTTCCATATGTACAAGACCTGTCATTTCATTTGGCCAACCTATTTTTGAGGTTTATAACATGCAAAAGCACTAAGGTAGATTCTGGGTGAAAAGCCACCCCTTTTGTAGTACTTTGTTATGGCAGTCCAAGAAAACAACTACACCTGGGTTTCCTTAGAGTATGGCTAATGGGTTCCAAGAATTAGTGTACTGAGAGAACAAGGCAGAAGTGCATGGCATTGTGAAGGCCCAGTTTCAGAAGTCACATAATGGCACTTCTGCTGTACCTCAGTCATTGAGGCAGTCGGTCACATTATATCCACATTCAAGGAGAGGAGACATAGCTTCCTTGTGCTGAAGGGTGTCAATATATTGGGTGCCAATATCACATGGTTGGAAGAGCATGTGGAATGAGATATACTATGTTGGTCATCATAATTTACAAGAGTTAGGAAGAGTTGAGAAAGATGATAGGGCAAAGGGTGAGAATATCAAAGGCTGGGTTAACTTATTTATTCTTTGTAAAATTTATTTCCCCTGGATAAATGTAAGATGGCTGTTATGAAACAAAAAGTAAAGCAGTGAACTCCAAGTGAGTTGACTTGTCAGTTTCTGGAATCTTCACATGTTCCCTACTCCCACCCCCTCATTAAGCCAAAATACTAGAGAGAAGTACAATTGTTATCTCCAAGAGGCAGGTAAGAAAGTGAAGCCCAGTATGGTTGAGTAACTTTCTCAATGTATTAGTAATTTTAACCCCAGGTTAACTACAAAACCCATATTCTCAATGATCACATAAGAAGTCACAAAATATCATCCAGATGTTGCACGGAATTGTTTAGTTTACTCCATGCAGTGCAGAATAATATAGTAATTTTTAAAAATTAATTTCCTAGATTTAAAAATCAGGAAAATATTTATAAAAGGAAGTTATATTTATAACTTCTCTTGAAAAGTTGGGAGATCTGGCAACAATTAATTCTTTTTATGCCACCTGCCTGGCCCCTCTGATAATTTGAATCTGTAATCTTGTGTTACAAAGTACTGCCTCTCATCAATATTATTTCAATATTTACTTGCAGTAAAAACATTTACCAAGTTGCTATTGTAAACTATGAATTATGCTGATTTGAACAATTTCTTATTGTCTCAGCTTACCTTTTGTAGTGAAAATGAAAAAAGGAGGAAAAAATGACCAAAAAAGCCCAGAAAGGATAATTTATTAGTTCATTGATTAATGTATAGTCAGATATCTAGTGAGTTATTAAAAAAGCGAAATTACTAAAAATAAATGTAAAATACATTAATTCAGTTTTTAAAAGGAAAATCTTATAGACAGTTGACTGTTGAGCTGTACATTCTTTTATAAAAATTTTTATTTTTATTGAGCAGGAGGTTTAGGTATGAACTTGATAGAAATACGGTAGAACAATAGTTAATATAATTTATTTTAAACAAATATGTTTCCTTGTATTAAGTACAAATTTACTTTTTTACTTAAACTACCTTCATTTGTTTGTACTGTAATTTTATGTTTTGTTTTTCTTGGTGAATCAATTCAACCCCAGGACACAGAGACAACGAAACTAGTTAGTCCTCTTTAATGTATTAACCAGAAAGGCAATTTTCTTTAATAATGGAACAAAAGCCAAATCCTAATGTGGGAAAGAGTGTGTTATCAAATTTGTATGCTAATTTAAAAAAAATGAGTCATTATATATTGATATTACTTAAAGATATATTTCCTTTAATACTCCCTTTAGAAGATGAGGATAAAAGAATATGTGTGAAGTAAAGAAAAATTGACCAAAATAAAAATCCAAAACTTTCTATTAAGAGAAAAAGCTTCTAGGAACTTTTTAAAAACATGATATCATGCAGATATACAATTGTGTTGCACTAGTTCTTCCTAAAACCAGAGAGGGAACATGAGAAAAGAAGCCCCTTTGGCTGTGAGCCTACTGGCATGTCATCCACAAATGTGGATGGGGCAAAGACATTCAGCACATTTGTAACAAATCTGGAACGTAAAAGAGTTACTTGAGGTTACCACAGTTGAGGACAAGGTAGGAAAAATTGATTTATTCATCCCTGGAAGACAACTATGTATAGACTAACTCTATTAAACAAAGTAATGTGATTTGAGGGGCTTCAAACTATTCTCCAACCAAAATATTTCTTCATCTCTATAGCAACAACATATTTCACCATTAGAGCGTTGAATGGTGAATAGATTTTATCTTTCTTGCCAAACAAGCAAGTAAGAGCATGATTGATGATTAGGAATATTATTCATGGACTCAAAAATGAAATGTGCTATACTTCTATATTAAAGAAAATGATTTGTGGCGTTGTGTTTTGCGTGGCAGCCCATGTTCCATATGACTTTCATGAGGACAAGGGTGCAGTCTGCATCCCCAGGACCTATCACAATGCCTGGGATCAGTTAAGGTGCTAAAAAACTATATTGAGAAAAATAAAAGGAGAAGAACAAGAAAGAAAATTAAGATTAAGGTCTTAAAAGTCCAGGTGTTAAAATGGAGAAAAGTTGCCTGGAAGGTATGACTCATTATCTCAGCAGCACAGATCAATTTAATAGCTATTTTGCCAGCTATTCAGAAGCAGAGGGAAGAGGAATGAAGCACAAAGCTAGGAAGCCATTACACACTGAAGGCCAGACAATGCCGCAAACATGAGTCTCCTAGAAAGCCAGGAGCAGCCTGAGGACCCTAAGCTGTACAGGAAGGAGCAGAACTAAGAGCGGGAGGGAGGAGGGCCCTGAAACAAGTTATCTTTTCAGTTTCGTTTTAACTGAACTAGGAGTGTGACTCTCCAAAGAATGCATCACCTGAGCGCTGTCTTAGTCTTACTTGTCACAAGAAACAAATGTTAAGACTGAAATTTATTATGACAAGAATTCTTGCAGTGGCAAGCTATGGCCATCAAAAAGATAAAATCTTTGGCATAATGTAGGTTGAGAGAAACCTACATTCCCACCATCCAGATATCCATTAGCCGTTTTGTTTTTTGGGGGCTAAATGCCTTCTCCACAGAAGGAGCTAATCAAGAGTCCTTGTAAAAGAGAACTCCTGAACAACCTGAGTTATATGACCCCAACACAGAAGAATCAGCCTACCAGGAACCTAGGAACTCAGGGTAGAGTGGTAAGCAGACAGGAGAAGAAGAGACATTGATTTCACTTGTTAAAAGAATTAGTCTGAAGGTCTGTGAAGAAAAGGTCTCTGAAAAACTTTCAAAAGTGGCCCTTAAAAGAAAAAGAGCCTACAATTGTGCATGTGTCCTCAACAACCTCAAAGTGAGGTGACAACTGTACCAGGCACATTAATAAAACTACTCTTCCCTAATCTACTCTTCCCAAGGTTTGACCATAGAGGAGTCAGAAACAGTAATTGTCCATTTAGGAGAAAGTGACTGAGAGCAGAGAGAAGAAGCTGACCAAGTCTCCAGTGAGATGCAAGCCTAAGTCCAGAAAGGAGAGAGTTTTAACTTTGAATGGTATTTTAGTTTTAATGTTCCACTAATTGGTCTGGAGTGTGATTATCACACTGCCTGAACTTTTTTGTATCCCTCTCATAGAAGATAACTTCATTAATTATTAAGTGATCCCAAAAATCTACCTTAGATTTCATTATGGTATGGGAAGACAGGATCTATGGAGTTTAAAAGGGAGTGGTGACTAATAGAGTCACTCTCAAACTTGAACTCTATTGCCTATCACATTGAAAAACTTCAGAGTGCTGTGAAAAAATAAGAGAGAGAATTAAAACTCAAGAAAGATGGTTAGGGAAAACTTTGTTGAAGGAAATATTAATATTTGATTAGAAATAGAAATTAGCCAGGTAAAAAAGTGAGAAAGGAAATGGAAAGAGGGTCAGAAAAAGAGAAGAAAACCTTTTGAAAGCCTGTGATAGGAAAGAGGATTTTTCTAGGTACTGATTGTACGATAGATGACCCCAAAATGTAGTGGCATGAGACAACAATTTATTATTATCTCTTACATTTTTCTGTAGCTTGATTGAGCTCAACTGGGTGGTTCTTGATTGGAATCTCATATAGTTATAGTAAGCAGTGGCTGGGTCGGAGTCATCTGAAAGCTCAGCAAGGCCAGACGTCCAAGATGTGTGATACACATGGCTGGAAGAGGATTTCTGCTGTCAGATTAGCTTGGGGTTGTGACTGGAACACCTACAAAGGGTCTTCCAATGTGATCTGAGTTTTATAGCATGGCAGCTGGGTTCTGACAGGCAGCATCCCACAGCGAGTATGTAAAACCAAGTGTTCCAAGAGAACCAAACTGAAGTCACATATAGCATTATATGACCTCATACTATCACTTCAACCAAACTCTAATGGTCAAAGCAATCACAAGCCAGCCAAAATTCAAGGGAAGAAGACAGAGAACCCACCTCTCAATGGGAGGATGATCAAAGAATTATAGGCCCACTGGAAAAATTTAAAGGTCAGTGTATCTGAAGTATAGAAATTGCTGGTGAGAGTGTAAGCCCATTTAAAGAACATGCAAACTACCCTAAGAGTAATAGGATGAAATTAAAAGGTTGTAGATATGTAGTAGTTATCAAGGATAATGTAGGAGATCATAAAAATTATTCATTGAACCAAGAATCTAATTTTCTTCAAAATAAATTATTTATTAAACATCTACTATTAATCAAGATAAACATTACTTCAGTAATCAAAAGAATTTCATTATATTGAATAGAGTTCTCTGGGAACAGGGCCTGATTGAAAATGTATGATAAAATTTTCTATTGAAGAAAAGTTACTTCTTGATGAATTTGCCTTTGAAATAAGAGAAACCTACATTTTTATATCTATTAAAATACTCATGCTCCCCTCCATTTATCTATTAAACTTGTAACTTTATCCAACAATGCCCTGATTTCATTGTAGAATTTTACTTAGTAGTTTAAATACAAATAGGTATACGGTGACTTCATCAAACTTCTCCAACAGTGTTATATTGTATTGACTTCTGATTTTTTCTCTTCTAACCAAGTCAACAAAAAAAATTTAAATATTTTCTGGTATAAGCGCTTATGAAATGTGCAAAAATCACAAAAACCTAAGAGATTGAGTTAAATTGTACATGTGGCATCACAAGTGACAAAGAAACGAACCCAATTCCTCTTCCAGCTGGAGTAGAGGGGGAAGCTACATCTATACATCTCAAAGCTACCTTGAAGAATCCATCAGAGAGCTTTTCCTTCACAGTGTTAAACTTGAGTATTTGTCTATCAATTCTAATTCTTTCTTAGATAGTCTAGTTTCATGAAGATACTTTACAATAGAGCTTTCTAATAATTTCAAGGATTAACAATCAGAAACTTATTTCCTGAGAGACTGCTTTGCAAGATGATGTGAGAGATGTTAGGAGATACAAAGATTAGATAGGCAATAAGGTCTAGTACGGAAGATGATATGCATAATAATCTGCATTATACAAGGTAGAAAGTTACAAAAGCCACGAGAAGGAGTTACTCAGTATGCTACAAGGAATTCAAAAGAATAATACATTTGAATTAAATAAGCTTTAACTTATTCTATCTGGTAAAGAAGTAGTTGTGACTTTGGAAACCAGTTGAGTCCCGAAAGGGGTTTTAGCCCCAAGTATTTGAACTCTAAAAATGTTTTAAAATAATTTATCTTTCATATCTTTGCATGCTTAAGTCCAGGGCAACAAGAAAAGTGCCATTCTGCAACTTATTATAAGTGCTCATGAATAATACCCAGTGGTTGGACTTATGGTATGTGTTCCTGAAATATGCTGCCACCCTCAGCACTTAAAATTAACCATTGACACACTCACAGAGAAAAAACTGATGGTTGCCAGAGGAAAGGAGGTGAGGGGATGATAAAAAAGGTGAAGGGGAACAAGAGGTACAAACTTCTACTTAGAAAATAAATAAGTCAAAGGAATGTAATGTACAGTGCAGAGAATATAGTCAATAATGTAATAATTTTGTATGTTGACAGATGGTTACTAGACTTATTGCAGTGATCACATCATAAGGTACATAAATGTCAAAGCACTGTTTTACACTTGAAATTAATTTAATATTGTATGTCTACTACACTTCAATAAAAAAAATTAACCATCCAAATCAAATTAGATTCCCTGTGTAGTTGATTTCAGTAGCCTGAGAAAAAGCCACAGGAATCCAAGTTCCTCCCATTCTTTCAATCAGCCTGGATCCAATTAAATAAGATAAAGACAGATTTTTGATGCAGCTAATCTTGAATCACCAACTGATACTTAGCAAAATCATCAAAAGGCCAAAAATCTCACACCGTAAACTCCTATTTGAGAAAAAAGGATAAAAACACAAGCTTCAAAAAATTCTTCCACCTCGAGATGCAGGATTGGCTAAAAAGCCTGTGTAATTAAATTGTTTTGAAATGAATTTTAACTGGAAACTAGACTCACCCCAATAATGTAAAACACCAGCCCTAGCTCTAATCCCTTGCTGGAGCGCAGCCACATGACAAGCCACCACAGCTCCAACTCCTGCATATACTAGAGCCCAACCACACAAGTCCTAGGCAAAGGCCTCCTCCTCTCCATGCTGTATTGGCCTCTAAATTATATAATACCTAACATTTTTTGAGTTTTTAAGTTTCGGAATCTGTGTACCTTCTTATTTAACCCTCATAATAACCTATCAAGGCAGATACTATTCTATCTTTTTATATGTCCACTCTCAAGCATTTTTGGCTTGTGTAGAGGTTAATATCAATCACTCACGTCTCTGCCCTTACTGGTTCTAAGCAAAAGAGTAGGAATACAACAAATCGATAAGCAGACAAAGATCAAAGTATTCACTTTCTTTATGGAGGCCTAATCATTCCAACTACCGGGTCCCTTAAAGTACTGGACTAGAGAAAGTAATCTGGAATTGAAACCAAAACAAATGAGGCTTCCTATTACCTCCTGACGAATGTGAATCTTTGGACCAGCCACTGGAATGTATTGGGTCTGCAGGCAGACTCCTCATATACATCTCCAGCCAATAGTGGTGTGGATCAAGGCCCGACTCAAAGACCCAGTCATCAGCAGAAGAGAGTGCTGGAAAGCACAGGAGAAAAAGAGAGCAGGCACTGTGCCAGGTCTGTTTACTTGACAGAGTCCAATGTCTCTTTTTAACAATCTGCCTAGAAGAGAAAGAATCCTATTTCTTGCTTTTAAACATAGCTTTCAAACAGTTTTCAAACATAGCTACACAATGGAATCATTTAGAAAGGTTTAAAGAATTGCAGTGACCTGGCCACACACCCCAGACCAACTAAATCAGAATCTCTAGGACATAAGTATGTTTTAACATTCTCCAGGTAGTTCCAATGTGTAGTCTAGGCTGAGAATCGCAGTTTCATAGGCTCAGTAACCCCTTCCCCTCTAAATGCCCCCAGTCATACTAGCATTTTTTGAGTGGCTACTTTAAGCTGAGCAATTGACATAATCCTCATCACAACTCTATGAGGCGAGTATGAAAACATTTCACAGATGAGAGAAGTGAGACTTGGAAAGGTTATGTGACAGAGCTGGGATCACAAATTAATAGTCTCCTGACTACCTTACACTTTGCTGCTTTTTGTGGATGCCATGATTCCAGCGATCTCTCCAATCACAAGATACATTTCTTCTTTCCTAGGGAGGAGCAAGTAAGATTTGGAGAAACTAAAAAAGTTCATTCCAGTATTCCTTCCATAAAGAGAACATAAACTCCTTCTGTGGAAGTTGAGGAAGAATAAGGGTTTCCAACTTTACTAGAGATTTGGAAAATGTGTGGGAGTAACAAATCAACAGAGATGGTTAAAATTGTCAAGCAGCCAAAGTCAAATAGCATAATCTTTTTCACAGAATCACTTCATAGTTTGAACAGCCATCCTTGATATCCTGAGACTAAGAAAACTGGATAGTACATACGAAGATGAGACTGAATATCGTGAAGAAAGGTGTCCAGGGAGATTATGGAAATAAGAGAATCAAAGTTGCTGTGACAATACCAATGACAATAAAAGCTGAGAAAGCCAGGAACAGAAGACTAGAATCCTGGGAGGGGCTGAAAGGCTGCAGGAGGGGTGAGGTAAAGTTCACATCCTGAGACACTGAGTCAGAAGATGAAAAGTGATGCATTACCCAATAACTCACATAGTTTAAAAGGTGGAGAATTATCTTTCTTTCATGTTTAAACTCTGCTCAGGTAAAATTATAAATTTGATCTTTGTTTATACAAGTTTGCTGGAAATTATGTAAATGGTAATGTCAAATAATGTACTGATTTTGCTAACAGAAATTTTAGCACTGAAGAGGATTCAAATGACTTTTATGGTAACTTCTACATAGCAAATAATCACTCTAATTTATTCTTTTTGCAATTTAGAATTTTCACATAACGAATCTGCAGGACATCGACATATGTTACTTGACCCAAGGGAAAAATGTACTTTGCTACAATAGTGTTGGAAAACCTGATGAGCAACAGAAAAAGAATTCCTATCCATAGGTGTTTCCTTGTTTTAACTCTTTTCATGGTATGAATCATTATTCCCTAATAAGTAGAGGGTTGAAAGGAGGACAAAAGACTCCATCCATCTGTGCCAAGACAAAGCTGCATCAAGCTTGTGAAATAATTTGCAGCTTGCCTGCTCCTTTAGCTGCTAGGAAACTTCAGGAAGTGTTGCAACTGGCAAAGCAGGTTAATTCAACAGGTTTTCATTTCTGGTAAAAGCCTACATGAGGTTTAAGTTTTAAAATATTCTCAAACTATGTATTTTATAGTCAATTGAAGATGGCTGGATCTATACTATAAATTTTAACTGCTAGTCTGCAATTTGCTGATGTCTTTGGAATGGAAAAACTCTAAATTGATTTGTTGTATGACCATCTCATTCTCACTCTTGTGACTAAATTAGTTCACCTATAAGTGACTTATCAAGTCCATACTACCCCAACACACACATACACACATATACTTAGAGCAGGTAAAACTTTAACACATTACTATTAAATTCTTAAGACTCTGGTGTGCCATGACAAATAGTATGCACAGTGTCAATTGAACAAATATTCTAGAATTATTATGCCTTTTTTATGCATATAATTTTATTGATATAATTTTGATATATCAAGTTTTACTGTTTTTATGGCTATTGTTAAGAAATTTTGAAATGAGTCTTTTGCTAAAAAGGATATAGAAGATATTTATTCACATCATTTAGTTATGAGGTAAGGAATCATAAAATTAAGATTTTAAAACTGGTTTCTTAAGTTGTTCCAAAGCACATGTTCTGAAAATAATTTTTACTTTGGGGATTACTTTCAAAGATTAGTTAAAAATAGATTAATAAGACTTTACTTGCCACTCATTTTATGTATTAGTTTAATAAAAAAAAAAAAAGATCAAACATCAGTAATTCATATGATTCTGCCTCTTTAGAATCACAAGACAGCTGAAAAACTGTAATTTTCACATCAAATGAAACAGTATGGCCCTATGTGTTCCAAAGAAAAATATCTTAAGAGGAGATGGCCTCAGCTACTCTGCAATGTGCTTAAAATATCAACTACAACACATATTCAGCACTAGGGCTTATAGTGCTGGCTTTCCATATTAAAAGATGCTACTGGTGAGGCTGTTAACACAAAAGTTGAATTCTGACTGAGTTTCCACAGTTCACATTGAAGACTAATATTACAGTAACAATCACAGATAACTTTAGAGTGACAAGAGGCAGGGTATTGTTTAAAATAAATAATCTCCAATACAAAAATGCCCTGCAGTTCAATAACTTTAAAATCCTATTCCCTAAAGTGTTTTGTGTTTGTTGACTTAGCTTTCTCCTGTCTACTTTCCAGAGGTGCTGAAGGGAAATGAAACTTTAAGAGTTAAGAAGAGATAGAAAACTGAATAATCAGCCATTTCATAGGCAGAGTAATATTGGCTTTGTTGGAAGTCAGAAGCTGACTTGGTTAAATATAGAACACAAATATCCACAGCCATTAAGTGACTTTATGAAAAACTATCCACATTAAGTATGATAGAGATCACAAAACTACTTTGAAAACATGTTTTAAAACTCTGAAACGTAAGAGATAAAGAGCCTCTTATTTTCTAATGTGTGCAAGGGATTCCCATTTTCTGGAAGATAAAACAGAGACCCAAATACTGAGCCTAAGATAGGCCTATAGAGCAACAGTGCATTCTCCACAGAGAACTAGAGATCATCATTCAGAATCTTGTACTTCTTCATTCTAAGGTATTGAGATTTAAATCAACTGAGTCTCTTCTCATTTTTTACTTTATTTTTTAAAAAAGACAGATTTAGGATCTTATAAGAAATTACTGTTACATTTTTTAAAATCTGTCAAGTGCTACAGTAATGGAATAAATAAATAAATTTTTTAAAATTCAATGTTTATAGACATATTTATAAAAAAAAAAAAAAAAAAAGACTGAATCAGAAGGTGTTAAATAATGTTGATACACACCACAAAGGGATTTAGGCAAGGAAAGGCACATCATTTCACCACAAGAAATAAAGACCACAGTTGGAAGTTAATGACCAGCCAGGTCTTGTGGTAGGTTTCCTAGCTTCAGTAGGTCATTATGGTGGAACGTTCTTTATGGTACTTAGCTGGAATAAAGAAATAGCAATTGGCAAATTTTATTGTGACCCCTATGTAGTGTTAAAAAGAAAGCACTCTTTTATAAGCCTGGTGCATGAAGAGGGAAGGAGTAAAAATCCAAAATGATTTGGTGGTACTGAAAATCCTACTTGACACATTAAGGAAAATTTTTAAAAAAGAAAAGAAAAATAAGGTTAATCTTCTTGTCTGGTTGAATTAGAATTCTTGCAGTTACAAAGTTAAAATGTCAAGTAAATACTACACTTTTCACTTTTCTTGTACACAGACACAGTTTAGATAAACAGCTGCCATATTTCATCCTGGTGAAGCTATATGCCAATATTTAGGGGAAAAGATCGTAATTTCCCTATTTTATATAGCTTAAGTCTCTGAAAATAGTACTCATACGTCTGGCTAACTGGCTATCTATATCAGCAAAGTGATCATAAGTTTTGACAATGATGAGATTTCCCAACCAAAAAAAAAAGTTTCCAGTTGAGTGAATACAGTTACTTTACTAAAAAGTCTAACAGACATCAGCAGAACCTGCTCTGGGTCAATTTCCCACTATCGGTTTTCTTTTACAAATCTGTGTCAAGTGTCTACCCATTTCTTTCTGTCTGGATTCTGAACCTAGGTTAGTTTGTCTGAAATAGGGAATTAGAGGAATCCATACAAATTTCAGTGGTATTAAAAAACAACTGTGTGAATAAATAAAATAGATTTTCAGGATAAAATGATATATCTGCCAAAAAAAAAAAGTTAAATTAAAAACAATTAGGGGGCAAACAAGGGAAAATATTACTATGAAAAAATAATAAAAATGGCAATTGTAAAGCAGGTAGCTTCCCATTCATGCCACACGATATGCCTTCATTAAGGTGTACTCTTTCCGGTTGGTATGAGCTGCCCAGATGAAGAGAGCAGAAGCCATGAACTGCAAGGGAGCTGAGACGCAAGCCAGGCAGAAGGACCATCCAAATTCACCGTACACATTCTCAGGTAGCTCTAGTTTCTGGTGGAGTAGTTCAATTCCAGCAACATAACAACTGACTGAGCCCAGTGTACACAGACCTTGGAGGAAATTTTAGAAAATAAAACAAAACATAGCTAAGTAAGAGCACTGTAAGAGCATTTCAGGTAATGTGACAGGGCAGTAATATATGAAAGTTTAAGAATTACAACTCTTTGGTCTCTATGGAGACAAGAAGAAGATAAAAAGTTAAGTATGATGACAAGACCCACCTGCAAGGAGATGGAGAATGCCTGTGGCGATGGTGGGATACAAGCTTCGGCAGATACAAGCACAAAGTCCAATCAAAGCCCCGAAGCACATCAAACCTAGACTAACAAAAGGTAAAAGGAACTGGCAACGCCAAAGATCTGATTTAAAAAAAAGAGAGAGAAAAAGGTTACCATGATTCCAGACAGTTTTCCCACAATGGCAAGTTCTTTCATATTCTAATTAGATTATTTCTTAAAAAATGAGAAAGGAATATTGAGGTTTCTTTTCTAAAGCACATTGTTCAAAAAGATGCTAACTTTGTCTTGATAAAAAAGGACACTAGCAGTTAACAACTACTGATCTCAGCAGGACAGTTTACCGTATGTCAGGCACTATTCTATGGATGCTTTGTGCATTAATCTTCCCAACATCTCTAAGAATTAGGTACTACTATTATTATTATCTCTATTTTATAAAAGAGAAAACTGAGGCAGGAGGTATAAATAATTTGAACAAGGTGACATAGTTAGTAGTCGAGCCAGAATTTGAAGTGAAACATTCTTGCCCTACATACAAACTAATCTAAGTTCTTACAAGATCTCATGGTAGGAATAACAAGTCAAGGAGTGATGATAATAAAAAACCTGTTGAAAGAATATACACAAAGCACAAAGTAGAGGATCTAGTATATACCAGGCACGCAATAAATGGCAGTTTTAATTATCATAAATTCCCTCAACAGCATGGGAAGAAAACTGATGACTTTACAACAAATACCAATCCATTTTTAATTTTAGTTATTAGCAATGTATTAATATCAACTCCAAACCAAATCCACCTTTTAGTGCTAGTTTTACTTTCTAGAACTACACAAAAGTCTTTTCTTTAACTTTCCTTCAAACTGTTAATAATAAACTTCTTCCTATGCATCTGCAATGCAAAATTGAATACTTGCCATTTATTCAATGTTTCCTCTCATGACATGGTCATTCATCCAGGCAAGCTCCAATAAGTCTCTATAGACTGGAAAGTAGGTCGAAATCTGAAGACAGTATTTCTTGGATAACCTGATCCTCAAGGAACAGAATACTCCTAATAAATACTGTCATTTATTTTTGACAGTTCCACTTTTGTTACTACCACCTAAGACTGGAGTAACACTTGTGACAGGCCTGGCACTCAATTGGCTCATACAGAGCTTGCAGTCAACTGTTTCCACATACCCCTATCTGAACTTAGGTAGCTAAAGTGTTTAACTCGAACATACAAATTTATTATTAATTCCTATTAAACTTTCCCTTTAAATGGGCTCACTAATAACATCTTTTGAGGGGTCTGGATTCTATCAACCAGGGTATCAGTCTGCCTCTCTCAACTTCCTATTTGCAATTGGTTAGTATGTACCTAACTTCTAAAATATTTTATCAACAGATATGAATTTGTTGGGATACTGTTAAAGATCTTATTTCAAGCTGACACAATGTACTCATTCATCTTTTTCCAAAATCAGAGCTCAACAAAAGATAAAATTATTTCCTATTTTCTCCAATTTTCCTGCTGATATCAAGGTACTCACAGGTCCGAAGCAGATCAATCCCACTATTGTGATTTCCAGGATCAACAAACTTTTCCATGAACTGCTCATTTAGCGTGAAACCCATACATCTTGTGACCACATCAAATGATTCTGAAATAATAACAATGATTGTTTGTTGTTTTAACTATAAACGTTTAACAAAATCTCTTTGAGTAATTATACTCTAAAATAAAAAGTGACATAAAAAGATGTCCCCAGAGGAAAAAGCAACCTCTTTGGCCCTGACATGCAGGATCAATGCCCAATGGATGCCAGAGGTTCTCAGTAGCAGGCTTAAGACATGGGCATAGAAAAGAAAAAGAATGAGACTAGATATGTAAGACTAGAAGGAGAAGTGGACAAAGACTGAAATAAAAAGGCACTTTGATCTTCTCCCCTAACTTACTCCACCAGCCATCTTGCCCATCTCAGATAGTAACATTCCACCATTCCAGTTCCTCAGACTAGAAAGTTTAGAGTCATTCTTGCCCACGTGCATTCCATCAGGAAATCCTAGAGGCTATACCTTCAAAATATATTTAGAATCTAGCCACTGCTCAGTTTTACCACCCTGGTCTGAGTCTCAATCATCTCTCACCTGCATTACTGTATAAGCCTTCTAATTAGTCTCCTGGATTCCACCTTTGCCTGATGCAAATCAGCCTTGGTGAACAGATCATCTCTCCCATGCTCAAAGCCCTCCAATGGCTCCACCACATTCATAGTAAAAACCAAAATCCTCAATATGCCTAGAGAAACCTGCATGATTTGCCCAATTCCCATTCCCAGTGTACATGTTGCTGACAGAATACCCTCTCTCTCCCTGTCTTCCTCCAGTCCAGTCCAGTAGCTTCCTTGCTGGTCCTTGAATATTTGGGGCATGCTCTCAGCTACTGGCCTCTGCAGCAGTTGTTCCTTCCAACCTAAATGATTCTACCTGCCTCCACAATTACGTATTTGTCCAACACCTTCACCTATATCAAGTCTTTACTCAAGTGATATCTTCTTCTGATAACCTATCTTGCCTATGCTACTGAATTTCGTAACTTATGCCCACCAACATAACTTTCCCTGTGTATTTCCAAATCTCCTTCATTTTGTTGTACTTCTTCACAGCACATGTCATTTTCTAACATACTATATAATTATGTATTGTTTACACTGTTATGTTTATTGCCGGTCATCCTTTATTAGGATGTAAGGAGTTCCCCAAGAGTAAGGATTTTCATTTGTTTTGTTTTTTGTCACTGTTATGTTTATTGCCGGTCATCCTTTATTAGGATGTAAGGAGTTCCCCAAGAGTAAGGATTTTCATTTGTTTTGTTTTTTTCCCCCCTGATATACTCCAAGCTACTAGGCCCTGGAACATGGAAACATATAATAAATATTTGTTGAATGAATAATAAATGGTTACTAAGATTCAAATATCAAGTACTCCTTCCTATTCTCTTATAAGTAGAGTTAAACATTTTACAATAAATTTTAACCACTTTCCCCTCTTGCCAAACTATTTTCTTTTTTCCATATAAAATCACAACTATCATCCTTTTGATGTATGGTAACTCAAGCCTGTTGTGCTGTGATTTGAATACAGTGCTTCCCACCAAAAGGTCAACAGAAACAGTCATAAACCAAAACAAATTGTAAAGTTATTCCTTATAAAGAGCTCTAAAGCTTCCATTTTAATAAATGGAAATTAAAATGTTTAAATATTAAGAATGCTTGTAAAATAAGCCTGAAATTATTTATATTTTCTTCTTATATACTGCATATTTTTAACCTATAAACGCTATCAAGATTGTTTTAAAACAGTCTCAAATATCTACAGATTTAAATGTAGAGTTGGTCAAATTACATCCTCTAAGATTTAGAAGATAAATGATAATGACACGGCAAACACATAAAAGAACTATCAACTCATATTAGCTGACTTCATTTTGGAAACTAGTCCAGTTACCAAGTATTTAAAGTCTTCCAATGTACTTTTCCAATTATTTCTTCATGACATGTGTGAGATTAATGAAACAGCTTTCAATGAATGAGTAAATAAACAAAATATCTAAAATGGCTTTCCCAAGATAAGGACAGTTAAGAGTACAACCAACACTTAAGAGCACAATGGTAAGTCATGGAAGTTGGGAAGAGAAGGAAGTAGGAAGAAAAGAGACACATAAGATTTATTTCTTTGGGGAGAGAAAGAACCCACAAACCTGCTTATATATAACTGGGCCATCATCGCATCACTTCGTCTACTGTTGAGGAGGTAAAGGAAACAAAATAAGAGAAATACCTGTCTTTTCTAGTTGGCTATTCCAATATATGTTCTGGGGTATAGTGATACACCGTCTCCACAATCCCACTGTGCCATTGTACCGGAAAAGTGCATCATTATAAGTCTTTTCATCTGCCTCATCACTAGCGAATTCATCCCAGACGCTTTTGTTCAAATCACTGGAATTTTCTTGAACTGGACTTCGATATTCATACCAGAAGTCTGTGCCAATTGAGGCTGCCATGTAGATGGTAGAAATGAGGCTAAGTACACAAGCAATTACAAATGCTGTAGCAAAACGGTTATCCATTCTGGCATTCAGACTGCTCTGTTTAAAAGTTGAAGAAAGAAGAAAAGTTAGACTTCAAGGGCAAATACTGATTATTTTGAAATAAATTATCTCAATATCACTATTTCCCATCCTTTGGCTATTTAAATCATTAAAGAATTTTTTTAAATCATGTTTTTAATTAAGTTCAAACAAAACTCATTATCATGAAAGTATTTATTAAATATTCACATACCCAGGATGCTACGGAGACAGAGGTCTTGTTCTCTAGTCTATCACCTGCACACTAAAACAGACAACACTGAAAAGGACATACATATTACAGATACAAACAACAGACATGCCCAGAGTCAGCAATGAACTGTGCAAAATTTTTTAATTACAGATTAAATTTTTATACAAGCTGCACAGCATTAAGTGTTCTGGGTTTCAGTGTGAAAAGGCCATAGGAAAAGAAAGCAGAGGAAATCAGCTTCTCCCAGTTTTCTCAGAAGAGGGAAACCTTCCAAAACAAGGTTTAGAGTCAGGAGCTATATGGAAGACAGAGTTGAACATGTTTGTTAACCCAGAGAAAGTTGTTCCAGGTGCACAGAATAGCAGAGAACAATAACATAAAATGTGCTAGATATCAGTCTGTCCTAATCCATTAAAGTTAAACCAAGCTCCTTTACGCTGCCAAATTCCTCTCTCCTATCTACTCTCCCCATTCCTTATACTTTTTGAACCTCCTCAATCGCAAACTAAATGATCTCTCCTCAGCCGGAAAGAAAACTGAATTAGGCAAAATACGAACACTCCCAAGGCGTGGACACGGTCTCAATGGCAGTAGTAAAGCGCCGCAGTAAAATGACTCAAGGAAGATCAAGCTGGGTCAAATACTGCAAGTATATACCATGACCGCACCAAACACCTTACAAAGGAACACGAAAACAGGCTAGCAAACTGGGATTACTGAGTTTGGAAGATGGGAAGTGACTCAGGAGAGATCAAGGCAATTACAATAATTAACAATAACTCCATAAGTTGAGTTTGTATTTTTATTCTTTTTAACCCTCTTTCACCCTATGGGTCTCAAATGACCTTTAAAGGTCCCGGCATCGGGAGTGGCGGTTGGCCCAGGCCGGACGCCGGGCGCTGTCACCCCGCGGAGCGCACCACTGGGCGGGCAGACGTGGAGGCGGGGCGGGCGGGGTTGGGGCAGCCCCGCGCAGCCCTCCGCCGGGGTCCCCCGGTACCCGCCCAGGCCCCTCCCTAGATCCCTTTGCGGTGGGGAAACTCCCGCCGCAGCCCCGTGGCTCAGAACCCGCCCAGCCCCAGCCGTGCACAGGGAAGAGACCTCTCCTCAAACCGCTGGAAACGTGGAACGGCTACGCGACCCTCGCCCAGCGACGCCAGGCTGGCTCACTCACCGCCCATCCTCCTGCTCCGCCAGCTTCACCCTCAAGCTCAGTCCACAGCACCCTACTCTCCCCGCGCCTCCTCTGACGCACTTCCCTGCAGAGCCCGCCCACTCCATAACTCCCGCGCCTCCGCCTCCGTCCCCACCCCAGGCCTGGCCAAGGCCCGGGGCCGAGGGGGCTTGTGGGAGTTGTAGGCGGGACAGAGGGAAAGGCTGCGAGAGGCGGTGGACGGCATTCCTGCGGCCGTGCGCGGTGCATTGTGGGGGATGTAGTTCGGCTCTGGAGGGAAAGTCGGCGCTCAAAAGGAAGGTCTGGACGCAAGGATTCTTGTATTTTGCGAAGAAAGGGACGAGAATCCACAGATTAAGGCGATCTGTTTCCGGACACTTCTAGTCGTTGATTGTGACCTATGTAACTCGGGTTTTACAGTTCGAAAGGGGAAAAGGAAGGCACTACCTCAATCACAGACAAGGCAGCTGAACTCAGGTTCAATAACTGACTTGTCAAACTTGAATGTTGGAGTGAGCTGTCTAGCTTTGTGACATTAGACAATTTACTTAACTTCTTTAAGTTTATTTTCTTTTCCTCAAAATATAGATGTTGACAATAACCCCTATCCCAGGTGGTCATTGTGAGAATTAAATGAGAGAATACATATAAAATGGCCAGCACAGGGCCTAGAGCATATGAAACAATTATTAAATTATTAGTATTTGCAAATATTTTTGAACATCTATAACGTTTAAAAGCCTCTGATTCCCCTAGAGGGGGAAAATAAGCCATTTAGAGAGGTAGGTGTCTTTGCTCACTTTAGCAAGTCTAACGAACCTCTGGACTAACTGCCTCTGGACTAGGAAAGACTTGACGAGACCAGATTTCAGGCATCCTTGTATAGTCCTGGTCAGGAGATTCCCAGCCTGGTCTCATAGCATACAGAAGTCTTCATGGTTCAGGAAGTGGATGTTTCTGGAGGAGCCCTGCAAAGGAGGACGATGCTTTATCCATCAAGTCTGCAAATGCCTAGAAAACACACAAGACGTATTTCACTCACCAATTTAGTATGGACCTAGAATTGTCTGCATGTTTGATGTTGTGACCATCCTGCCCACTCAGCACAGAGGACTTGCACTGCCTCATCATCTCAGTATCGCCAAACACACAGCCGTATTTTTGACTTATCTCTGCATCTTTGATGTTTTCTGTTTTCTATTTATTTATATTTGCTTGTTGCGTAGCTAGGCAAAATAAATCCTTAATAAAATAATGGAATTGAATTTCTGCTTCCATTTCCTACTCTGCTATCTAAGAAATAGTAGGTAGCCTGAAATATTTCCACGAAATGTTAAAGATAATTTGTGCAACCATGTATAGATTATGTAATTTAGATTTAAAAGCAAAGTCGAACTAGACCTCTGGTTTAATTTGTTAGAAATGGTTCTAATTTCAGCAAGAAAGTGTTACAATTACACTACAATTTAAATAAACCAATAACTGAAGATATAGATACACAGATATTATAACTTGTTTATATTATGTGCTTACAAATCATCTGAAAATTTCCTCAGTACCAAATTCCCTAATCTACTTAAATATTTTTTAATTGCACTTATTTTTAGGAACTAGAAATTATGTTAAGCAAGATATAGCTACATTATGTTTTTCTCATATAATTTTGTCTTGGTGGTTTTCCTCATGAATTTAAGAGTACAGAAAGGAAAGAAATAGAAATATAGCAAGCTCTGGGTTCTAATCAATAACTATTCTCAAAAAAAGTATCAATTTTTGAATTTCTTTGTATCAATCAACTGTAGAACAAAGGCAAAATGAACCAAGGACAAGGAAAATAGAAAAGTGCATCCAAAATGGCTCTTTCCTTTTAGCAATTCCTGTCAAATGCTACAAAGAGTAACAAACTATAGTTGTTTAGACTTCCATCCATGCTTCTGAAGGACAGTGAATAGACCATATGTAGATAAGAAATTTACATTTAAATTGTCCTTTATTTTAAAATCATCAGTGAGAGTCTGGTAAATGATTTCTTTCTGGGCCCCAGTGTCCTCATTGGTAAAATGGTTGTACTGGATGATCACTAATATCACTTGAAGCTCTAAAATTTTATGATTCAATATTGTGCTGGAAGAATAATGTAACTTCAAAATATGGTTGTCATAGATCCACAGCATTAAAGTTTCTTTAGGGGACTCATGTATCCTATACCTCTACCCTAGGCAACGTATAAGATGACAGAGATAGTGAGAAATGCAGATGGACAAAGGAAAAGGAGGAAGGCTATATGCATTCTGATAGAAAAAATACAGCAACACAAAATTTTACTGTTTTAATGGTAAACAGTAATCAAGGGAAATGGAAGTTGTCCAAGAAGTTTGCAAAAAGTCACTATTCATTGTAAATGACTCAAAAGTCAAGCATAATCTAGATCTACAAACACTTCTTGACCACTTATATGTGAGACACTGTGCTGGGAACGAGGGACAGCAATATAAATAAACACAATTTTTGTTATGCACATCCTAAATTCAGTTCAAATCAGCCATTATGAAGAATCCTCAAGGATATGTGTCTAGAATAGTAACATCATTGCTGTTTATGTAAATATGGGGTACCAACAGAAATAACCCAATAAATGAAGCGGGGGAGGACCCAGATAACAGCAAATACATGCCCTTTGATTTGGCATGATATATTACATTATTTTGCACTAAACTTTCCAAGTAACTCAGAATTTAAAAAATCATTAACACAAAGTATAAACAATCTCTTAAACTGGACTATGTAAATGGTTATACACTTTATAATACTCAAGAAATAGACAAGGTTTTTTTTCTAACAAGTGAATATATCGTCACTCTGATAAGACTAATGAAAAACAATTTGCTTCATTATATTTGCCATTTATTCTAGGACACATCAGTAGAGCATGTATAGAGATTTCTTTCTACTGTGCTATATGCTACATAATCTGATGGGTCCTCATCTAATATGGGGGCCAGAGTGGTTGACAGAGAAGAAGCAGAAGTAATATATCATGACACCAGTTGGGGTGGCTATATTCATACAAAATCTTTAGCCCACCTGTGAAGCAGAGGCTTCAAGTCACAGCTATGGCCACGTGATAGATAATAATAGATTCACTTGAGCAGATGTCTCCATAAACAAAACTTTACTTCTCCCCATCTTCAACGTCTGACCCAATTCTGAACATATCTCAGGAACTGGGACACAGAATAGGGATAGACCAGCAGTCTAAATTAATTTATAAAATTTTGTGAGATTCGGGCTAGAAGATTTCTAAGAGGTTTAATTTTAGAAGTGATTATTAAACTTTTTTTAAAAAGTTAGCCAAAATAATAATAAAGCATAACATATAAAGTTGGTTAAGATAAATAAATTAAAACAGTGATTCTAAAGTTCAGTGTGTGTAAGAATCACCTTGGATGTTTGTTAAATATAAAATCTTAAACTCCACTCCTAATGATTCTGATTCGGTAAATCTGGGACTGGATTTAGTAAGCTACAGTTTAGTGGGCACCCCAGATGACTCTAATGTGGGTAATATGGTCTGGCACCCATAGGTTCAAAACAATGGCTTCAAGAGTCCAAAAAAGACTTTTGTTGGGTAGCTACCATAAGTTAGAGGCCAGTGGAGAGATAATAGGTGGTCTCCCCTTTAAGTTGCTCATGACCAGCTCAAAAGGTCAGACACCAAAACTACTAATTATGTAAAATGAGGTAATAAGCACTTTAGAAGCAGTACTGTATAAGGTCTTAAAGAATACAAAGATGGGAGCAATTATCTTTGCCAGGGATGGGGAAGGAAAGTTGAGCATTTTTTTTTTTTCTGGGAAAACTGTTCTTGAGATGGCGCGTATGCTGTAATTCAATTATGAATATTTACATCTTACCTACCCTCTCAACCCTGCCCCTCTTTTCTTCTCACCTTGTTCATACTACCTTTTCATATGCTTATGGTAATCAGTGTGGATTTTAAGTTTTTGCTCTGCGTGTAGTTGGTCATTTTATTGTTAGCATCCTCATATTTATTTCAAAGAGCATTCAAGGTCCTAGAAATGACCTTTGCATTAAGCTTATTTAGAACGATGACATCTTCTACTTTATCTAGTCAGCTTTTATTGTGGGTTCTGTCTTATAATAGCTTTGTATCTTTGAGTTATTAAAAGCACAGTACTATGCTATCTACTCCCTTTTTTGGCTCAAAACATTTAATTTGTTTTCTTGCTTGGGTCCCATGATATTGTAGATTCATGTTAGATATTCTCACATTGCAGCATTCTACAATCAACCACTATATTTCTTTATTATGATAAAGAAAATCATTTTGTCTCCAGATGCTTTAAAGCTCACCTAGGAAGTCAGCTTTATTTGAGATAGTTTATGTCAGCAGGCCAACAATTTTGAATGCTGAAAGAAAATTTAAGGCCTACAGACCGGATATTTTCCTCTAGAATATGAGCATGAACTCTTTTCCATTTTATAATACTTTTATGTAGAATTTTTGAGCTATATCTAAAGAAAAATTTTTTTAATATCTTAGACCCAGAATCAATCTTATCTTCTCAAATGCCAAAAGAACTACTGTTTGCAGAGCAAAAATTCTAATAGTACAATTAAAATACAATTACAAATAAGTACATATATACATATATATACTTTACAATCTTATATATGATTGGTACTTTAATATACATGCACATATATAGATATAGTGTTTGAATATTCTATATTTACCCCATCAATCTTTTTCCAGTATATATTGTCCTACTTCAAACTATTCGACAAAATAAATTATTCTATTAAATATTTAAGGCTTACCCAGTGGGAAAGACTTCTATCCCAGAACTGTGAAAACATTAGTTTCTCTCATCCATAGCCTATACTTAGTGAAGAGTATGCTCCACCCCACTCCAACCCTCATGAACACAGAGTAGCTAGGGACACAAAAGAAGGCAGACCCAGGCCCATAAACCAACAACTAAGTGACTTCCTGGGCCTGCCCCAGACCAGGGAATCCCTCATCTTTCCCTGACCTAAATTCATATGCCTAAGACTGAGGTGACATTAGAACACATCTGGAAAAAGAGAAGAGGAGGAAATACAGAAGGCAGAAGCATTGTTTTTAATATATTAATTACAGAAGAAGGAAAAATTCAGTAGAAAAGACTTCAAATGTTTAACGATTGTGTTTTCATCTATAAGCATACATTCTTTCATGCATTTGTAATTTCAGCCTGAAGCTAATTTTGTCAATGAAATGAGATGGAGGGACAGAGAGGAGAGAAGAGTGTGAGAAGCTTGAGCCACTTCAGTCAGTAAAGAATTGAAATAAATAGAGTCAGTTTCAGAATTTGTTATAATTTTCTATGGTCCTCCTAATATTAAAGAGAACAGATGAGAAAAATATATGATAGGATCCTTTCGGTGTTAGCCTATTTCTCAAGTGTTTTGAATGAAACAAAAATCTTTTTATAGTGCTTATACTGGAAACTCCATTATAATATCACTTAAAATAGGTCTGACTGTTGCTAGGTCAATAATTCCAAAAGTGAAGTTCACTGATGTGTGGAGGTACTTAAGAACAAGTCATAGCTCAAGAGCTAAAAATTTACTGCTACGAAGGTGAGATGTGAAGAAGAGAGGGCATCTAGAGTCTAATGAAGGATAGTATTGGATGGTTAATTAGGACAAACTCTCTTAAGAATGTTAACTCCAATAAAGGGAGTTTCATTGGTTGAATTACAATAGCAGATAAGGAGGGAAAAATAGCAATCTGTGATTTTTAAACTTGTGTTTATAAGCTACATAAATAACAACAATGCCTGCAGTTAAATCCTAATGAGTTCACCCTTGCCAAATATACTGAACAACAAAAATGAGTTTTCTTAATCAACTCAAACTCATTTCCAAAGCACTTACTATGTTCAAGGTGCTGTGCTAGTTGTAGTGGAAATTTTTTTTCAAATAATAATAAAAGCACAAAATGGGTTCTCAGCCTTGTGAGGATTTTTTTAAAAACTTATTGAATGAGACAGAATTGATCACATATGAATTAAAAGAGCCAAATAAGTAGGAAATATCTCATACCCTAAGTGGAATCATTATGTTTGCCATAGATGCAGACTGGTATGATTTGGGAAATTTTCAATTTACACTTTACGCAATGAGATTATTTTCTTCACGTTTCCCAATGATGTAAACAAAAAAGAATATCTTCATCATCGTTACCTTAAAGTTCTAAAAGTGAAACAATACTCTATATGTGAAACAGAAGGCTAGATCAAAAGGGTTCTCAGAGTCAGAAAAGCAAAATGTGTCTTTAAAGTAGGTGAGAAAAAAAGTTCATTTCTCAATTTCTGGATTTAAAGAAGCATTGAATATCTTGAAGAAAAAAGTCAAAGAGCACCTCAGTTTCCTGGGCAAATGCAAATAAAGAAAACCACAACCACAACCACCCAGCAACAATTAGGGTGGTGTTCCTGGTGGGCCCTCTCTGAGGATTAGTAGAAACTGCTTTTTTAAATCTGTTTTTATGCTTGTCCCAAGATCTTTTAAGGGAGGGAGGATGGGGGGGAGAGGCAGGCACTATATAAAAGAAGCTGCCCTGAGATTTCTAAAATTCATACAAAAACTTCCTAAGTAAGGAAACTTACCAGATTTGGCACCTCATCTTCAGCGATGGACCCAGAAGCAACCTCAGTTTATTTGGATTATTTTTATGCTACAAGCCAAAATCCTGATTTTGAGGAGATCCACTCCCATGTTCCTTATACATCTGTCTTCCTTCCTATCTTTTACGCAGCTGTGTTCCTGATTGGAGTGCTGGGGAACCTCGTTCTCATGAGTGCATTGCATTGCAAACGGGGCAGCAGAAGACTGATCGACATCTTTATCATGAACCTAGCTGCCTCTGACTGCATTTTCCTTGTCACATTGCCTCTCTGGGTGGATAAAGAAGCATCTTTAGGACTGTGGAGAACGGGCTCTTTCCTGTGCAAAAGCAGCTCCTACCTGATCTCAGTCAACATGCACTGCAGTGTCTTCTTGCTCACTTGCCTGAGCATTGATCGCTACCTGGCCATTGTGTGTCCAACCATATCCAGGAAATTCAGAAGGAGAGACTGTGCGTATGGAGTCTGTGCCAGTGTCTGGTTTATCTCCTGCCTTCTGGGTTTGCCTACTCTTCTGTCCAGGGAGCTCACCCTGATTAACAATAAGCCATACTGTGCAGAGAAGAGGGCCACTTCCATTAAACTGGCTTGGGCCCTGGTGGCCTTAATTTTTACCTTTTTTGCTCCTTTGGTGAGCATTGTGACCTGCTACTGTTGCATCACAAGGAAGCTGTGCATCCATTACCAGCAGTCAGGAAAACATAACAAAAAGCTGAGGAAATCCATAAAGATCATCTTTATTGTTGTGGCAGCCTTTGTCGTCTCCTGGTTGCCCTTCAATATTTTCAAGCTCCTGGGCATTGTCTCGGGATTGCAGCAAGAACTCTACTTTTCCTCAGCTGTTCTCCAGCTGGGCATGGAGGTGAGTGGGCCCTTAGCATTTGCCAACAGCTGTGTCAACCCTTTCATTTACTATATCTTTGACAGCTACATCCGCCGAGCCATTGTACACTGTTTGTGCCCATTCTTGAAGAACTATGATTTTGCGAGCAGCACCGAGACATCAGATAGTCACCTCACTAAGGCTCTCTCCAACTTCTTGCATGCAGAGGATTTTGCCAGAAGGAGAAAGAGGTCTGTGTCACTCTAAAAGAGACTGTGCCATTTCAAGCTCTGTTGGTGAATCGAAAAGTTAATTTGGGTCAGCGACAAAGAAAGAAGAAAAATATTGCTGAAAGTATTCATATTGCTTCATAAATGCAAGGAAGAGTCAATTTTTAAAGAGATAACTGAAAAATCCCTGTGTGGGAATAAATAGGCTATATGCTGTGTTTGTTTTTTGTTTTGTTTTGTTTTGTTTTTTGAGCTGAATGGCCTTATTTGACCCTTGAGAATCAAGTTTACTGGGCAAAATACAACTCCTGTATGTCCTTGAATTCTAAGATAAAAGCTGCTGCTTGCTGCAGATCCTTAACTTATGATTAATATACAATCAAGCCTTTTCTCTGTCAAGAACCATGGTACCTTGATCCACACCATCCTTCATGCTGGGCTCCAAATTGGACTACATTTAAAGGACTCTGTCCACTTTTGCCTGGTGAGAAAAGTGGTGACAATGCAGGTAGCAAAAAATATAATACGCCTCTGCTCCATAATCAATTGCTCCTGAGTAGGGAAGTGAGGTTCTGACCTTGATCTTTAAAACTTTGTAAGGTGTGCTTGCTCCGGCAGTACATATAATAAAACTTTGTATGGTGAATCCTTACTATCTTCCCATATTGTCTTTCACCCTATGCCATTTAAAATAACTTTGGACTGGCAAAAAACTCATGGGGATAGAATCATTTTGTATTGTATTTATGATTTGGGACTTACTTTATCATCTAGTCTTCTAGAGTATTTTAGTAAGAAAGCATAGGGCAAGGTTTGACCTTTATTTTCCTTATATAGGTGAAAATAGATCTTATTGTAGTGGTGTAGTAACTACTTTTCAATGCAGTTTTACTATGCTCTTTTGTTTTCGTTGTCTTTATAAATTAGGATATGACTTTGCTTTAATTTCATTTTTTAATTACCCAGCTATCTAGTTATCAAATGAAAATGTTACTACTAATGTAATTTGAGGTCATCAAATGCCCTTGTACAGATTATCATTTTGCATTTTAAGTAAAATGTTAGTGCCACACATTCCCCATAGCATCATTTGCTCAGTATATATAATTTCAAAATTTGATCTAGTAACATAGGAAGGCAAGATGCTCCACATTTAGCTGAAGTGAAAAAGCCATAACAAAGACTGGTGTTTTTTTAATATATTTTTCCAAACTCATAGACTTTCCTGAATTCCTTCACCCAATAAATATTTATTGAGTGATTTGTACCTAATATGCCTTATAAGACTTTGAAGTGAAAAACATGTAATTAGGAGTAACCACAAAAGGCTTTGCAGCAGCAAACATACTATTGTAAATATCTTTTGATTCAAGAGAAAGTGGGTTACGTTTTTACACTAATTGGTGACTCAAGTGAATTACTTTTTTAATTCTATTTGTTTTGAAAATCAGAGAAAGCTTAGAATTTTTTCAGAGACTAATTCAAATTCATTTTATGTATCTTTCACATTAGGAGACATCTCAAATATCGAGCATCTTCTTATCTTATAATCCATTTAGAAGTTGAAATATAGTTTTTGGTTTTATAAATTGGTTAATCTGTTAATTCCTCTTAAACTTTTATTAAATAAAAGTGTAATGTCCTTATAAAAGTATTCTATGTTGTATTAATTTCTAACAACACATTAATATTAATGTTCTGCCTTTGAGTGATTTATCATTGATATAGAAAAAAATGACCATCTAAATCATAAGAAATAAAGCTGCAAGAAATACTTCAAAACTGAATTCAGAATAATTAAATAGATTTCCAAAGTTTAAACAAAAACAAAATATAGAGGGTAGAAGACATTCACTTTTTTAAAACAAATCAAAAAATAATAATTATAATAAAATAAAATAAATCAACAAAAGCACTATTACTGTTCACAAAAATCATTGTCTTTGAGAAATGTTACCTTTAAAAAATAGCCCAATCACTTAGCTAAGGTATTTGTCAAGAAATGAGAAAAGCCAAGTTATTAGGTTTAACTTTATCCTTAATGTTCGGACATTGAGCAAATCATTTTAATCTTTCATACTTACACATAGTTGGTAATAACTATATCTATAGAATTCTCAAGAATATTACAAGACTAATAAATACAATGGTTTTTTTTAAATGAGTAAAAGGTTATTATATAAAGCAATTGGGTTTCTATTATTAATTACTGAATGTAGCTTTAAAATTTCCAAACTAAAATATCAAATGACAATGGCTTTCAATTAAAAAATATTAAAAATCTATTTTACTTCTGTTTTATCCCTTCAGTTTTTGCTAAGGATATTTGAAATAACATTGAAAAAAATTATCGTTGTACTTTTTATTACTTTAAATAGACACACTAATTTTATGCATTTAAGAAAATCTTAATGTATTTTATATTCATAATGTACCAAAGATGGAAGGAAAACTAAATATAATTTTACATATAGCATAACTCTCGGTGAAAAAAATTCAAAACTTGATTAAGTTGGTATGTTATTATATCATATACGGATTTCTCTAGCATGAAATGAAATGTAATTTACATTATGATAGCATTAAAAGTTTTATGATAAATTATTTGGTTAGGTCTCATTTTGCATATTTTTGAACCATAATATTTCCACATTTTTAATATGAACAAATGCTATTTGTATACATACATAGATACAGATATATCTAGAAACATAGACATTTTATAACATAGACAAACTGTTAATAAAGTGAAAGTTCTTAAGACAAATCTTTTCAAGATATTTATCTCAATTAAACTACTCCGAGGGCTACTTTGTGGTAATTTAATGTTATTACAAAACAAATCAACACATATTGCCACACATTTATAGAAAATTAATCTGACATCTGAATACAATCATGCCTTGCCAGTTACATACAAAGTTAGAAAAACAAACTAAAATTTAATAAGACTAAATTTATAAGGAAATCACTGCAGATTAACATTACTCACTATAATTTTTGAAGCAGTCCAAAGCTATTGCTGGGATGTTACTGAAAAAATGTAAAAGAATAGCAATCTCCCAAGCATTTCTCAAATAACTTTTCTTGAACTTACCACAGAAAATCATTCCATTAAAGATGTTCGATAACTTATAATTAATTTTAAAATAGATATACTCAAGACACACACAATCACAAACACACATTTGCTCCATTTAGGCCATATTTAAAGATTAAAACTAACCTGATATTCCTGGGAATACCTTAATTTGTCCTCTAAAAGTCAAAATTACTTTTGAATGAGAATAACACTAAGTGAGAATAACAGTCTCATTTATGTGCGTGACTGAGAGTAGACGATTACTAGAGGTCACAAGGTAATTTTTAAATAGATAAAGAAATGCACAGTATGATGGTAAGCTGAGTGAAAGAAATCTTCCTCTATGATTCATCTTGACTCCTCAAATCATTCTCTATTCCCCCTTGTATCTCAGAGGTTAGAAATGACTTGTCAATATGTGTGCCACAGAGAACAGTAAGCCCGTTTTCCTGCAGAGCTCATTCACAAAAGTCAAGCAATATTAAAAAAAATTACAAGTTTATCTCTAAAAGAACCATTGGTGTAGCCTGCTAGCAAGATGATGTCTCTAGCCTCATAAGAATGGCTAGTGCTATCCAGAGTAAAAGGAGGATAATTCTAACTACCAGAATATTTGTAAATGTTTACTAGATTTTGCCTACCACAGAGGTTGGTGTGGATTAGATTGTCTCTTGCAAATGCTTGTTCTTATTTTAAGTTCTTTTCTTTGAGTCAACATTCTTTATTTTTATCAATTCAATGAGTAAACAATTATTACTGGACTTTACATATAAGTGTACAGGGAAAAACAACAGTACCAGTGACTTGATTTTATACTGCAGATATAAAAATCCACCTTAGGATGAATTACTCTCATCTCTTGTTATCTTTGTCATTTCCTTAATAGAGCTATATTTCCTAAATGTATTTGATAAGTAGGAATTGCATTCTAAAATTAACCTACAGCATTAAAAAAAAAAAACCTACTTTAAGTATCCAGTGTATCCAACTGTTAATAAAGTAAAGGTTCTTAGGACAAGTTAAATCATAATGAAATATAAACTCACATACAATGTCCACTTATTAATCTAAAGGCGGAAGGAAGTATTCTATTAGTTGGCAGACATTATTAAACTAAAAAATTACTTGTTTATGTATATGAACACCAAATTTCTAAGATACAAAGATACTATAAAATTACAGTGAAACTTCTTTGAGTTGGCCACGTGTGGTTCAATTGAATTGTGGTTAACTTAGGCAAATAGTCCATTTGAAAGATTTATTATATAATGTTCATATTATTTTTATATCTCTACAGACCAGGTAAAAGTTACCATCAATCTGATGTTATTCAGTGATTCTCTTATTTGCTAACTAAAATTTAAAAATTAGATAGTTTTCTATCACTCCCATGCAAATGAGAGTTAGCCTTTGTCTATGAGTACTTCATGTTTGTCGACACTGATGGGAAATTTAACATTTTTAAATTTCCTATTAATCCTGATTAGAAAGATGTCATTTCCATATTACTATTAGTTTAAAATAAAATATAAATTGTTCTCTTTTTTAGAATACTTTATGATCTGTGTTTTATAAGTGTACTTTCCCATTTGCTTGTAATTGTATACAAAGCAGAAGATACAGCTATTCTTGTGATAGTCTTAGATCAAACAAAATTTGTTCATCAAAAATTATTTGTGATGAAAGACAATTTTTAATTTCTTAAAAATTTTCTGTGGCAGAATCTTCAGCAAGCAACCCTGCTCTTCCTTATAGACAGTATTTAAGTATTTAAATATATTAACTAATTAAGTATAGTATTAAAGAACTAACTATTGCAAAATCTTCATAAATCCCTAAATTTGCAAATTCAGTATAGCATATATTTTACTCCCTGCAAATTTAGTAAAGTGTAACTTCAGAGCTACTGCATGATATGTGGAAAATAAAGCATATCTGAGATGTCAATCCTGGGTGTTGGCCTGACCAGCTAATTAAGTCATGCACTCCTCATTGCAGCATAAGTCACTGGTTTAATTTTATGCCTTTGATGCCATAGATCTGTGGAGTTCCTTGAAAATAGTCAATATCTCAAACATCAAACTCTGAATGCAATGTGTCTAATGTATATAATGCACTATGACAACAATAATTTTTTTATTATAACTGATGGACTCTGTTATAACTGATAGATCCAAAAACAGGTATATTGCAGCCGCTCACAAAATACAAAAACACATGGTGTACAAATGCAGCTGATAAGCATCTATTGAATCTTGTTGCTAATATTCAGACTAAAGTACTTGACAGAATACAAGAAAGAATTTTCAAAAAGCAAAGATATAATAAATACAAAATTGAAAATAAAATGGCATAAATATCAACATTTATAATAAAAACATAAATGTATTAAAATTCCCTAATAAAAGGTTGAACAAATAGCTTGTTCCACAATCAACTACTGAATATATGATACTAAACGCTGTAGAATTTTAAGAGGCAGATGTAGAACTTGTTTCTTCACGAAGTTTATGGTACCCAGAGTTACTTATTTTTTGAACCAAAGAATAAAGTACTGACACCCAAAAAGAGCTTGATGGATAAAAAGAAAATTTCAAGTCAAATCACTTTCTTTGATCTTATCCAATGTTTAGGGAAATCCCATACTTAGTTTACATATAAGTCACTTCATGTAACTGCCACTTTGACATGGTTATTTCCTACCTATTGTCACATTTCCTTAAAGAAACGTTCACACTGGCATCCTCAAGTGAAAATAATTCCATTGTCCTTAAAGATTCTTAGGTGTAAAAGATTATTTTAAACACAAGAACACATCTTGAACAATAGTAGATTTTAATTTATTTTCAAACGATAAACTAAAGAAGATACACAAAGTATAAAGCTCTACTCAAATCTTGCCCAAGGATAGTGATTTAATGAGATGCCCTCTCTCTTACCCTCAATTTAGACGAAAAGCAAAACTGACAACTCAGGTGGAGAAGTGATAAATGAGAAATGAAACTTGGCCTGTGGTTTCAGGTTTAAAGCAGAAAATATAGATTCAGAAGAATTGAAGGTGGGTGGAAATGGCTACTACGTTTCTAATGAAAAAGATGTTCATGCAATGAACAAAGCTGTTCAGACCTGACTTGCGTGTATTAATAAAAGTAGTTTAAAATTAGAAAGTTAATAAAGAATTGAAAAAAGTCAATGCAACACTGCATAACATACAATCTTTAGAATTTGAAATCACAGTAATTTTGCTTCTATAACTCAAACATAGAAAAAATACTGCCAGTAAACTGATGAAAACATTTAGCATGATAAATAATCAAAGATGGCCAAATTAAAATAACAAAATATAATTTTTATGTATTAAATTTGGCAAAGATTTAAACATTAAATATTAAAATTGACCAGGAATGGAGGTTTGGAGTGTCAGGAGACTAGTTGAACTATTGAGTATAATTTGATTAACCCTTCTAGAGAAATTTAGAAATGTATCTGAAAAGTAATTTTACTTCTAGGACTTAAACCCTGTAATGTAAGTATGGCCACCTGCAAAGAAATAAGTACATGCATTTCTATTGCAGCATTGTTTGCAAAAGTAGAAAACTAAAAATGACCTAAATGACCACTAATAGAAAATTGACCAAATAAATTAAGGTTTCTATACATTTTTACAATGGACAACTATGTAGCCTTTAAAAATATTGTACCATGTACTGACATGGAAAAATCTTATAATAAATTAAATGAAATTAAGTGAAAAAGCAGACTACAAAACAGTATCTATAGGATAATCATGTTTGTGACTATTTCATTTATGTAAGAATACAAAAATACTAGAACACTTACAACAAAACGTTCATCACTAGGTACTGAGGTTGCAAGTGACTTTTACTTTTATTATTACCTGTATTTTCCAAAAAGAATATGCATTTATTTTATAGTAAGAAAAAAAAGCTGTACTTTTAAATAAAGTACACAAAATAAAAATAGTGGCTAGTAATCATCTGTCACCGTGCAAAGTTATCACAATATTGTTGACTATATTCTTTTTCACCTTTTCACCTATCCCTCCCATTCCCCTTCTCTCTGGCAACTATCAGTTTGATCTCTCCTGCTATGAGTCTGTTTTTATTTTGTTTGTTTGTTTATTTTGCTTTTTCATATAAGTGAAATCATATATTTGTCTTTCTCTGTCTGACTTCTTTCACTTAGGATAATACTCTTAAAGTCAAGTCCATCCTGCTGTAATAAATGAATTCAGTAAATTATAAGGATACAAAATCACTATACAGAAGTCTGTCGTATTTCTATACACTAATAATGAACAGAAGGAGAAATTAAGAAAACTATTCCTGTTTACGATAGCATCGAAAAGAATAAAATACCTAGAAATAAATTTAAGCAAGGAGGTGAAAGACCTGTATTCTGAAAACTATGACACTGAAGAAAGAAATTGAAGAGGATACAAATAAATGGAAGGATATACTGTGCTCAGAGATTAGGATTAATATCATGAAATTGTCCATACCACCCAAAGCAATCTACAGATTCAGTGCAATATCTATCAAAATACCAATGACAGTCCTCAGAATTAGAAAAAGTAATCCTAAAATTTATACAGAACCATGACAAACCCTGAATAGCCAAAGCAATCTTGAGAAAGAAAGAACAAAGTTGGAGGTATCACACTCCTAGATTTCAAGCTATATTACAAAGCTAAAGTAATCCAAACAGCATGATATTGGCATAAAAGCAGACACATGGATCAATGGAACAGAATAGAAAGCCCAGAAATAAACCCTCACTTATATATGGTCAATTAACCTATGACAAGGGAGGCAAGAATATACAATGGAGAAATGACAGTCTCTTCAATAAAGTGTTGGGAAAACTGGACAGATACAAACTTTAACTTTTTAGGTAACTTTTTAGGTAATTTTAGCTATCTTATGATAAGAGAAATAAGTGATACAGTAACTTTTACTTGATTCCTTATTCAGCTCTTTCTCTCTGTGCCCTTGATTTCCTATTTAAATGGAAGAATTTTCTTAATGAAAATCCAATATGATTTGTAATAAAAAATAGTGATTCCCAATTATAAATGTGATAGTCAAGAGTTCTTTCAGCAAGTGCCAGAATATTATGTCTTTTCAGAAACTCCAAGCCTATATTCCATATTAGATGACAATTTATATGACTGTTCTGGAAGCCAGAACAGCATTATGAGTCAAATAATTGATTGGAAGATAAACTCCATAAAGACTATGAAAAACACTATACCAGTTAAGAGTCTCTTTCTGGTACTGCCTGAAAAGAACAGTACCACAAAAGAGCTAATTCAAATACCATGATATAAAATGTTTAAATCATTAGTTTATAATACTCATTATGATATAGTTTCTACCACTAGGAAGATAGTATAACATTGTGGCTAAAGAACACAGACCCAAATTTGCCATTTATTATTTATGGAGGGTGAATAAGTTTCTCAGCTTTCCTGAATCTATTTCTCTCTTTGAAATGGGGACAGTTATATTTGGCATAGACAGTGGAAGTTCTCACCAATTAAAGTGAGAGTATAAAGAATGTGACAGTGTCTGGTATATGTTAAGAGCTTGATAAATGAGTTGAGAAACAATTCCATTTTCTAGATAAAAAAGGATTCAAGAAGTCATATTTCACATAACTCTTAATGAACTGAACTAAAAATAAAACTCTGATTTCAATTAAACCCAGGCCTGTATGATTCCAATGCTTAGCTTTTTTTCTTCACTCCATTTTTTTCTCTGCTTCCCAGATTCTTTAATAGATTCTGTTAACACCACAAATGTTCCTGGGTTCAGTTTATTCTCTCTCTTTCTCCTATATATATATATATATATATATATATATATACTCTCTCTCTCTCCCCCCTCCATCTCTCCTTCCCTCCCTCCTTCTCTCTCTTTCCCCAACCCTGCTCTCCCTCTCTCCAATAATTTCTCAAATTCACACTATATTTCTTATTTTTTCCGATGCAAATATCTCAAAATCACAAAATCCTTTGCCTATTCATGACTAATAGAAGATGTTACTTGAGGACGGAGGAAGTCCATTTTATTGAAAATACAATTTTTTTTCAAAAGAAAAATATTTTCTTGTAACATTTTTTTCTGTAACATAACCTCTTAATTGTGATCTATCAGAAATGGTATCTTCTATCCCTTCGGGTGGTCACTATAAACCTTTATCTAGACAATCAAATGTATATTGCATGTAAGAAATGGACAGTTTTCTATTTCGCTCCCCTTCACACCCAATACCACATTAAAAGATAGTAGCACTATGACAGTGGCCCTCATAAGAAAACTTTTTTTTTTTAAGAGCACATACAAACTAAGTAAGAATCATAGTCTCATTTTCTTTATCCCTCAAAATTTTTCTAGTCACAGATTATACTATTCCTATAACAAGAAGAAAAAGTAAATCTAATGCCAAAGCTCACCCTATAGACGGTGTGCTTACAGGCTATGCACCCTAAACCAGTATCGACAGGTCAAACTTCCATCATCTTTCTTATTAAATGCTGTTGTTATGACAAGAAGCTGTGCTGTCTGCATGCAGAAGAAATTCAGTAATTTACTTTCTGGAGCTTTGTTTACATTTTTCAGAAGGTATTTTTGTATAAATGACTTCCTAATTTTAATAGAAATTCCTAAGTGTAGTTTTAAGAAACATAGAGGTTTCTCAAATAGGAACATTATAAACTGTCTCAAACATAGTTAAAAACTTGATTTAAATTTACTTTAAATAAGAAATAATATTTTCTATGCAGCATTTTGAGGAGGAGAAGTTAAGAATCTTATGAAGTAAGATTATAATAAGGTTAATAATTAATGACTCACAGTCAAGGAGAAAAGGGAACAAACATAACAAGAATAAGAGAGCTTGCTATTCAAGTACTAAATGTGTTATTTATTTTTTAATATCAATGAATAATTACTCTAGCTTGCTTTACTAAGGGAGTGAATTAAAATGTTAACAATAATTATCTTAGGTAGAACCAAAGAAAAATTAACTTTTAATTTGATTTTATTTTTCTATTTTTATGAATATTTTGCATTTTCCATAATTAATGTTTCTTTTTTAAAATAAAGAATACAGAAATAAATGTCACATGTGGCATAAAAAGTATTAATATTTCAGTACAATTTTGCCTCATCTTCTAAAGTCAAAATTGCCATTTTTTAAATGTCATCTTCAATTTTAAATTTAATATACATAACTTTGGAATGATTTAACTTTGGAAAAAACCTTATCAAATAAAAAATCAAATCACATTTGAATGCAGAGGATCATTGTTTTGTTCAAAGCTTCAGATTTACTTTTACTAAACTGGTTTATCCATTAGGTCAAAGATTGGTCTAGTTTTTATATATAGATGCAGTTTTTAACTTATTTTTAAATACTTCGACTTTTCAATTAGAATTGAATAGATAAGATAATAGTTAACTATGAGTTTTACCATTTACTCAGAATGATATCTATAATATTTGTAAATAACATGATATTTCTAGAAAAGTGCAAATATTTCCAGGTGAAAATTTTCTGAAATAAAAGTAACGAATTTTTTATTTGAGCAGTCATACAAGAAAGAAAGTCGAATTTTAACATTTTTTCTCTCACTTGAATTTACCTAGAAAGTTTTCTAGCTTTGAGGATGTCTGAAGTTTTTTACTCAACTTGTAAGGAAGGAGGACCACTGGCCTGATGTTGATTTTCCATTGTAACAGTACAGCCCTATTACCAAGAAAAATGCACAGGGCAGGTGACCTGTAATAAATATCTATAGTTCTCATTGCAATAATTTTTTAAAATGGAAGTTAAGAATAAAAATCTATGTTTATATAGTATTCATTCAGTTAAAGGAATTGTTAAATGGTTCACACATATTATTATACTTAATTTAATCCATAAACCAACCTGCGAAAAAACCTATCCAATCCTTCTTCCTATTTCTCTTTTTCCATAGGTGTCAGACTATCATCTTAGTCTGAGGGGCTCTCCCTACCCTCTCTTGCTCCCTCTCTCCATAAATCTCTTGCTTACTCCTATGTTGAGGTCTCCTTTTCTGCAAACCTGAACTAACACATGAAGAAAAAAAGATTTTTTTCTGAGAGAATTTTTTTCTCTTTTGCAATGTTTATTGTTGATCAATGATAGTTATTTAAGTAAGTTATTATTATAAGTGACTTTTTTTTTTACTGAGATAACATTACAATCCCATTTACAATTGTAACAATATAAAATAACATACCTAGACATAAATTTAACCAAGGAGGTGAAAGACCCATACACTGAAAACTATAAGACATTGTTGAAAGAAATTGAAGAAGATACAAAAAATGAAAAGATATTCCATGCTCAATTCTTCCATCCGTGGATTAGAAGAATTAACATGTTAATTGTTAAAATGCCCATGTTACCTAAAGCAATCCACAGATTCAATGCAATCCTTATCAAGATCTCAATGGCATTTTTCACAGAAATAGTACCAAAAAAATTTGCATGGAACTACAAAAAACCCTAATAGCCATAGACTACACATTTTCTGAGAGTTCAGAATCCTTCTGGGAAATGTTTTCTTTTAGATATGTCAAAGATGGAGCATGCCATGTAATGGAATGATAAGTGTTTTACACATTTTCGTACTGCTGAAGTCATATATTAAGCAGAGAATTGTAAAAATATGCCTTTGAGAAGTATCTTGATTAGCTGGTTTAAGAAAAGCCCTCAATGACGCTTTAGGTAAAGTTAATAATTCTTAGTACTATAGTGATGACTAATATCATAGCTATATTAGAGTTCTATCTATTTATACCTTTCTACTATTTCCAGGCTTTCTCCCACTTCCCTGGAAAATTAAAGTGAGGAATGCCTTAAAATAATGGAGTAAAAACCCAAAGTATGATGTAGTGGAAAACACAATGGCTTTAAAACCAGAAAAATCTGAGTTGGAAACCATAACAACGAACCACTAGTAAAGTCTGTGTGATCTTGGACAAGCTATTAACATTCTCTGCCTCAGTTTTCTCACCTGTAAAATGAAGATAACACTATTTTCCTTGGGTTATTGAGAATTAAATAAATGAGCTAATTTATATAGGTCATGAAAGTAATGTTTGTTTTGTTTCCATATTTATTAATCTTGTATGCACAAACACTAACATACATATACATATTTTTAAAATAAATTTTGATTTAAAATAATTTAATCATGGAGACTTAAGATTTATCAAGTTGTTATTGGAGTATATATAAATGACATATGGCCTTATATTTTAGGCATAATATATGCATATGCAGACTCAAAGATCCAGGGTCCTCATTCATGGTTAATAGATTTATTTTAGCCTCTGGGCAGGAAATTTTATAAATTATCCTTGAGAACTATTTTTATTCAAAGCATTATATAATACATGTATTATTTAGCTCTAGCTAGTGTTGTAACAGAAAACACCTTTAAAGGGGTAAAACAATAAGTTCCTATCCCTGTGATACACCTATGTCTGTTCTTATAATCTCTGTAAGTAAAGTTTTTTGTTTTTTGGGATTTTTTGTAAGCAAATTTTTTCATGTGGGTTAATTAATGCAGATGTGTATATACATATAACTCTATCAGAAATTACATATGAAGAGGTAGGGAGGAACCTAAGGATGCACCGTCATGATTTTGCTCTGAAGATAGAAGATGCTAGCCATAGGCAAAAAGTTCTCTCTTTGTAAGTCAAAGCCATTCTTGACTTTGACATTTCTGATGACTTAAAGTGCTAAAAAAAATAATAATAATAAAAATAAAAAAATAAAAAATTTACAAATATTGTATAGATCTACAAGTGTTTAAAATGCTCCATCTGACAGACCTCAAATTCAAAATATCATATTCTATACATCTCTCTATGTAGAAAAAAATAAGAAACATATAATATTCTTCCTTCTTGCCTATAATTCTGGTGCCTACAACACTGTCCTCTGGAATAATCAACTGTTTAGGGGCTTAGGGGGGTGGGCAGAGTAGGGAGGACAAGGAAGGGGATGGGAGACGGAAAACAGCATCATCGTTGTTGCTGATTTTCCACTTATTTTAGGAAAAGTTTTTCCTCCCCTGTGATATTTTGTATCTCAGATGACTAGCTAGCTGAGAACCTAAGAGGTTGGGAAAGCTTCCCAGAGAGTGTTGGAGCAGGCAGACGCGCAGCCCCAGGGAAAGATTCACGTTCTCTAGCCGCACTTCAGCTCTGCCCTGTGAGGGCACTGACGCAGTGGGAGAGGGGAATGACGTTGGGACCGCTATTGCAACCCAATCCATCCCGCCATCTTTGGGTTATCCTGCCAACAGTGAATAGCTGCTGTGTATGGATTACTTCAGCCACTGAACCATCTTCAGATGAATTTGCAGCCCTCATCTTAACTCTAACGTATATTTAGCCATTTCTGTTTTTGTGTCTCTCTGCTTTCCATTAAGGTCAAAACAGAATTAAAGGTTTTTAAGATATTAAATGGTTGTATTTTCGGTTGTTTTACTGCAAAAAGGAAATGAAAAACAACCAGAAACCCTCATGGTCATAAGAAATAATGCATTTGAAAATTTCAGCGTAAAGATCTTGTTAAACTTAGACTTAAATTCAGTTAAATTTAATGTGCCAAATTTCAAGTGGAAATTTGGTTCTCTGCATTTAAAAATGCATAACTACTGTTTACAATATTCTATTTAATGCAGACATATCACAATGTGCATGAGAGGAGTAAAGGTTTATTTATATAAATTTTTATAGACTGCAACACAAATGTTGCTATCAAAGAAATTGTAAAATCATCTAATTCAACTCGCTCATTTTTCAAATCAGGTAATCATGGGACATCTTTATTTGGTGAAGCGAACCTTTGGTGCATGTAATGCGTGTGTGTGTGTGTGGTAAAAGCGCAGCACGTGTGTGTGTGTGTGTGTGTGTGTGTGTGTGTGTGTGTGTGTGTTAACTGTATTGAGCTGGTACACATGGGTATAACTATAAATAATGCTAAGATAATGATATAATCCTGTTTCCACTGGCATATAGCCACTGTCCTGAGTCCTGTGAGTACCCACCTATCATGACCTTCCGTCACCTTCCCTAGGAGCTCCTGGACCTTTTGACATCAAGCAACTAAAGGATCAACACTTTGCAAGCAAGAGTCCTTTGGATGCCAGGCTCCTATATTGACAGTAGTGTCTTTTCAGATTGGTTGGTGCCCATGAGGGCATCAAGTTTTGAGTATTACCCCCTCCATGCAGTCAATGGCAGAGACTTAAATTCCCAGCTATGCTGGACATTTGTTGATGGACCCAGCATCCATTTTCACGCTCTATTCCCACCCCTAGGCAATCATCTATCTGCTCATTCCCACACAGCTCATGTGTTTTGGTAAAAATTGAACCCCCTCTCAGCTCCATGGAGAAGCCTTGATATACTTCAGGTCCTTAGTACCTTCCATCCCCTGCCACAGTCACCACAGCGTGAACATATGACCAGCCAATCAGGCTATTTGGAATGTAGGGACAGCATAGCTCTCTCCTCAACTAGGTCCTATTGAAACTTGCAACCACCTTATTAACAGTAAGAGAGCCAGTCTTGGAACAAAATTAACATTGTTGACAGTAAAGAGAAAAGCCAGAGAAACAACACAACACAAAACAAAACAAAACAAAACAAACAAAAAAAAAACTGTGTCCTTGCTGACATGACTGAGCTGCTATATCAACTGACCCTGAAGTCCTCCCTATCTCTGTACTTTCCAGTTATCTGAACCTAAGCATATCTTTTGTTGCTTAAGCACAATTGAGTTGGGGTTTCTTTTACTTGAAACTGGGTTTGCACCCATACACTGGTTTCTCAGCAAAGTTTTGCCAAAATTCTCCAGTACAGCCCTTTAGTTAAATCAAATAGAATTTCCAAGAATGTGTTCTGAAAAGCACAAGTGCCAAGAGAAGTTAGCAGTTTTTATGGTCCCGAGGAATGACAGCTTAATAAACAAAATCAAATAGATAGACCTGGATCATCTAACAAAGATTTGCGGTATGCTCAAAATGTAATTATTATTTTTTATTCTTATCCAATCCTTTTCAAATTTATTCAGTAGGGCAATCATCTCCTGCCTCTTCCTGAAAAGTCTGGCAGGTCTATTTTTCTACTTATTCTCTGGGAAAAGCTTTAAATTAGAAAACAAAGCCTTAATTCAGACAACTGAATACATCTGTTCTTTCCTTCCCTTCACCATTCACCTACTCACCAATTGCTATAAGAAATGTGGGGTGGGGTAAGGGTGACAGTTTCGTAGATAAAAATGCCTATTTAAATTTGAATTTCAGAAAAATAGCAAATAATTTTAAATACAAGTATGTCCCAAATATTGCATGAGATATACATATAATAAAAAGAGTTCATTGTTCATCTGAAATTCAAACTTAACTTAGCACCTCGCATTTTATCTGCCAACCCTAGGTGAGGGCAAGGAGAGGAGGTAAGGGGATTTATAGTCCTTACTTTACTGGGTTCATATTCTTTGGGCATGTCAGATGGTGAAGGTGACTTATATGGGCCAAGTTTAGGGGTTCTTTGAACATTCCCCATCATAGGGGGCCTCTCCAGCATCAACTCTCAAGACTTGAGTGATACTCCTTATTCTCCCAGGATGTCTGCCCCCCTTTAGTCCCTAGTCCATCAGATGGGAGGCTCCACACCAGTTATTACCCCTTGTCCATGGGGAGCAATGAGACTGTTTACCCCCATGCAGCAGCAAGCTCCTAGTTTGGCCATTAAAGTGCTAGGGAGCCAACTTTTACAACTACATATCCCAGGAAGGAATCAACTTTAGTCTGCAGTGTCCTTAACATACGGAAACATACATTAAACTCTTCAAGTAGTCCCACTGAAGCCCTTGCTCACTGGGCTTGGTGTAAGAGGTAGCAACTTTTCCAGGTGGAAAAGGCTGGGGCCCCTGAACACAGATACTAGTTTCTCCTAAGAAAATCTCACCTCTGGTCTCTGAAAGAATCTAAGAGTTGTGGAATAGGTTCCTAAATAGTATACTTGTATAGTCTGTATACAGTGACTTAGCAACCTACTCAGGAATTTTGCATTTATTTTATCTTGATACCTGGTTGAAATTCCAATTTTACATTCTGTAATATAGGTTTCTTTTGGGGGAAAATACTCACAACTTTTAATAAAGCATACAATATGAATCTATACAAAGAGATTATCGTTTGCAATAGTCCCCAAATGTATTTAACTACATAAACTTTTTCTCTTTTTTAAGGAACTTTTAATAAAACTGGTATTCTGGGTCACAGACGTTGGAAAATCCCCCTAGGAGATTTTTTCAAAGTAATTAAGAGTGAGAGCTCTGAGTCCAGATGTGAATTCTGGCTTTGCCACTTACTGTGTAACTTTAGGCTCTGTGCTTCGGTTTTTTAAATTATAGATAATGGTATCTACCTCACTGAGTTGCTGGAAGTGAAAATAGTCAAAACATGGCAGTGCACTTGAAACAGTACCTGGCACAGAATATGGGCTCAATAAAATCCGCTGTTATTATTAAGTAGTAATAGGTCAGTATTGGTAGCAGTAAACATAGTAGCACTAGGGCTGCTTTGGTGATAGTTATAAAATGGCAAACAGAGTTTTAATTACATTGAGATATTTGTGTCATTTTGCAAATCCAATGTTTTTGATTTTACAGGTCTGAAAAAGCAAACATTTCTATACACTTGAATAAGGTTAACTGAATTAAAATGCCTCCAGAGTCCTTTAAATAATATTATAATTTTTGTATCTTATTGTATTTAGTCATATAAAACTTTTTTGAAATGTCGAACATCATTTTCACAGAGTTAGAATCAGGAATTATTTTTATCATTATTGTTAGGTAATTTTTAAAGAAAGGAGGATGCTTCATCATTAGCAACTTTAGGTAAGAATATAATAATTACAAAACACAAAGTTGTCTATTTTATAACCAAATTCCCCAAAATGTGCAATCATTTTTGCTTTGTGATTTTTCAACCCTCCCAGCTCTGCCTGAGGCCACAATCTTATAACTTAGATTATAGGACATGTGCACTATTGTTTTTACTTCTTGAGCAGTGTCTTGCTTGCACATGAGACTCAGAAAGGGCAGATGGAAAATAGCAAGCCCAATCGGCACACACCTCAAGACCACTAATTCTAAACAAACTGTTGTATCCTCATTTGTGATTAGCAGCACGCCAAGCCAAGGTGGGCCTGGGATGAGCTGGGGAAGAGTCCCAGTCAGAACATTTGGTTTTGAGTTGCTCAGAAACCTTGAGTAGTGCTAGTCACAGTTTCAATAGACTGTATTATAGGTTGAATTGTGGACCCCTCCCCACCAAAAGATATATAGAAATCCTACCCCTAACACTTTAGAAAGTGTCCTTTTTTGAAAATAGAGTCTTTTCAGAGGCAATCAAGTTAAAATGAAATCATTAAGGCAGACTCTATTCCAATATGATTGATGTCCTTTTAAAAGAGAAAAATTTGGACCCAGACATTCACAGAGGGAACATAGTGTGAAGGGACACAGGGAGAAGATGGCTGTCTAAAAGCCAAGGAATGCCTGAAGCTACTAAAAACTAGGAGAGAGGCTCAGTACAGACCTTTCCCTAGAGCCTTCAGGAGAGCATGACCTTGCTGGCACCTTGCTTTCAGAGTTCTGGTCTCCAGAACAGACAATAAGTTTCTGTTGTTTTAAGCTGCTCAGTTTGTTGTACTTTGTTACAGCAGCCCCGGGAAACTAATACACTGTATGAAAGTATGTCCCTCTAAACATTCAAATTACTAAAAGCAGCTGTCCCATACTTTTTTCTGCCTACTTCCAAAAGCTTATCAAATCTCGAGATCTCCTGTTAGAACTTAGCAGAAATTTATACATAGAAGAACCCTACAACATAAAAATACAAAAGTAATAGAATTAAACTGATGAAAATATCATTTCAGAAGTATCAATTTTCATTTCAAACGGTTAAGAAATCATCTCTTTTAATGAAGAGTTCACAGGATATAATCTGCCTCTGAGCTTGCCACATGTTAACATTAAGAATAAATTTTAATTACAATGAATATTCCTGGGATCCAAAGAATGATAGCACACCTACATTTACTGGCTTCACTCAGAGGATTATTCTCAGCAACAGGTAGAAGCTTGAGCCCAGCTCAGCCCTGAGCACACTAGCCTCTAAGCCACCCTAAGGCCCTCATTTACTGGCTAGGTCTAAAGCAAGCAGAGGGAGGAAGTAAACTGCTTTCTTGTACTACCCGCCTCATGCAAGACCCCAACCTTTGACTATCTGCTGGAAATGTTCTCCCTATTTTTTAAAAAAACGTCAGAACATTTTGGTGGCTAGATTGATGTAGGATTCCCGGTAAAACACAGTCCTGAAAGCATACCTCAGAAAATTCCCACAGGAGTTAAAAACATTTTCTCTTTTTTGTATTGTGTTCTCTTCTCATTCATTCTGTAAAACTCCCCCACAGAGGCGTTTCCTTCTCAGGCCTCTAATCTGAGTAATGGCATGTGTCAAGTCCAAAGTCTCTGGACAGAAAGATTAGACTGGGGAAAATAGGGCTGGGGATTTCGTGGGATCTGGCATTGGTAGTAACTACTGTCTATGGGGCTTTGCGTAAGGGCCTTCATCATCTGGTTAAAGAGGCCTAAGTTTCTTATGTGTGAAAGGAGGAAATTGTACTACATGGCTTCAAATGACCCTTGCAACTTGAAAATCCTGTAAATTTGACTAAATTCACAAGGGAATAGGGCATAGAGGCTGCAATGATCTCACAACTTAGGTTAATCTTTTTTATATATATAAGAATTTATTTTTTTTAAAATGCCAGTTTATTTTTATTTTTTTAACTTAGGTTAATCGTAAGAACAAAAAGAAGAACCCTCACTGAGAAGACAGTAACATTACCAAAGGAAAGTAGAGGGTTTTTGTGGTAGATCCTAAGGAAAGTGCTACAGTATTAAACAATCCTAACATGGAAATAGAGAATTAAGACTTCCAACTGCAGCAGACCAAGCCATTCCCAGGCAGTGGGTCCCCTTAGACAAGCAGACCTTGGTGTCACTCACTCTATCTGGCCCACTTTCTGTGCTCCATAATCTATCAAGTTTGAGTCCAAAGTCCTATCACAAGTGGACAAGTGGGGTGATTCCTTGGCAGACTCTCTCTCTCTCTTTGTCTTTCTCTCTCGCTCTCCCTTTCTTTCTCAGATTGCACAAAACTCTTACTTCACACATTCATGATATTAAGTGATACATCAGGATCCCAGGAGAGAAAAGATGATTTGCCAAAATTATGCTAATTTAAGGGGGATTCTTAATAATGGGAGATCACAAGGGATAATATAGTAGCCTGGGGTTGGTAACAACGAAGCTTGTATCTATGTCCAAAAGCAATAGGAGTGGGAACAATTGCCAGCACCCAAAACAAGAGTTGTGTAGCCCTCTCTAAACATCTCTAGAGAGGGCTGCCAGCAAACCCACAGAGAATGGGTCAGGGGAATAAATACCCTTGAAACCAATACAAAGCATTATGCAAAACATCTCAATCCTTGCTGGCTGAAGCACTTCCTGAAGTAATTCCATTAATGTCTCTAATCTATTGAAAGTGTATCCTTACTGAGGAGAAACAAGAGAAAGAAAATTCTTTTACCAATGCATTCTCAAAGCAGTGCAGACTTCCTGGTGTGGGTAGGTGGTAAGTATACAAATCTAAAATGATTCCTTATTTCCAGAATATGCTCCTCTTTCAGAGATTTAAGAATTGACCAAAAAAAAGTTCTAAAAGTTTGCTACTTGTTATCCTTTCTAATTAAATACATGAGAGACTGGTTTTTCTTTGGGTACACTCAATGTGAATATACTTAACCCACGGTCAAACTCCTAGATTTGAAACTGGAGGGAAGTCACTCTAGAGCCCTCTCTTAAATGCCCAGCATTATTTCAGAAGTCTATTTGGGCCAAACTTCTACAGTTGTACCATAGAGCTATTTCAATCTGAGACCTTTTTACTGCATCCTGCTTTATCTGGTATATTTCTTTATTAAAAACCCCCAGTTGGACCTATATTCTTAATTGCATTTCTACCCAAAAGAATAAGCCAAGTTCTCTGCAACGTCTAACCTAAGGTAGCAAATATAAGGCAAAATGCTTCCACTCTCAGTCCCATATTCACAACGGTTGTGACTAATCAACCATTTTTAGTTCCTGGAAATTGTAAAATATGGTAGTAAGTGTCTCTGTGAACAAATTCTCTGTTAGCCAAAGGAATTAGCTTCTGCTTTCTTCCTCTTTTAGTTCCTCCAGGCCTTGCAAAATGTTACTAACCTATACTATAAAAGCCTTGTTAGAGTCTATTGCAATAAATCATTACCACATAATAATAGCTACTCCCGTGTAATTAACCTTCTGCCATCATTACTTATAAATCAGCCTCCCTTTCTTATCTGCTCCTGTTAATCTTGTAACATCCCTAGTATTAAGGAGTACTTATATCTAATTAACATTTATCTTTCAGGTAGGCCATGCTATAAATACCCTGGTAAACAGTTTGTTTTCTTACAGGGTTGTTGTTTGCAGCCTAAGCCAGAGTTTGTCTACTCCTAAGTGAAACTGGGTTCAGCTGAGGCAGGGAGTACATCAACTAGGGAGATATTTCTTTTCTACCTTATGCTTTAAGACTAATCAAATTAAATCATGGAAAATCAAAGTTGGGAAGAAAAAACACCTTTCTTGATACTGAAGACAGGTAATTTGAAAAATAGAGCAAGACAGTTTAAACAAAAAATTTGTCATATACAATAAGTAACACAAACTAAGATTGGCTTCGAGGGAATGTAGATAATTATATGATGGTTGATTTTATGGCTCACTCATTTATTCAACAAATGTTAATCATTACGAAGCCAAACATTTGCCAGGCACTGTTATTGGCATTGTTTATAAGCTCAGGTCACACTATGCATATTACTCCAGAATCAGTCTGAAACAGGTGGGATTAGGGTGGGTGGATCATAGATCTGGCCCAATTTGGCATTTCTTATAATCTTATAACATTTTTTTGGCATTTCTTATAATCTTATGACATTTTTTCATGGCTATTGTTTTACTCAAATACGCATAATGCTACCTAATCCAAACCTTTGATCTGAGTGATTATAAAGAATGTGTATATGCAGATAAAAATAAACATTCTGACAAGTCTTATAGGTTCGCTTGATTAAAATTCTTTTATTTTTTTAAAGAAGGATGCTATGGCCAAAGAGTTGACTTTTTCTATTCTGTGGACTGGGCTAAAATCAGTCTAAAATCAAAGTTTTCTTTTGCACCAACTTTAACTCTTCTGCTGCCCAGAGTACTTATTTCCACAGCCTCACTTTATCCAGTCTGATGATAGTACACTGAATTCTTGCAAACAAGAAAGAATGCTCATGTAATATGATGAACAGTGAGTAAACAATCTCCAAATGGTTTGCTTTCTTTCTAGAGGATATACATACAGAAACAACATTAAAAGTTCAAAGAAACCAAAATCCTTTTCACCCTCCCACCACATAAATTGCCACCTCCTTTATAAACAAGTAATTATTTACAAAGCTGATTTAAAAAGTAGTTTAGATTTGGATTTCATGTAGAATTTCTTGGTCTTATATTTTGTTTTTCTCCTATTATTTAAGAATTATTTTATTTTATGCATGATTCTAAGTACTTAAAACAAAAATTATTGTAATTTAAAAAAATGAAGTAGAAAAACAACACAGGAGAGAACTAACACCAGTTATGAAAACAGTCACTGAAACAAAATTTATTTCAGGAAGAAAAGAAAACCAACAATGCAGCATAAGCAAAAAGATCTTTCCAATATTATATTTGCTGACTAGGAGGTGACAGATAATTAAGAAAGTAAACATACTCACCCACTTCTACTATTTAAAATATCTTCTCTTAACACATAATTATGTAGAATCTTACCTTAATGGGAAGATCACAGGCACTTACTATATATCACTGCTTTTTTGTATTCAAACTAGAAATCATACTTTGGTGTTTTAAAAAAGTTAAGTAAAATCTGGAAATAAGAGGCAAATAGAAAAAAAAAAGAGATGGAAGCCAGATGTATGCCTGATTTCTGGAAGAACAGTTTCTGGCTTTTTGTAAAATCTCTTCAGCTACTGGTAAGATTGAGGTTAAAATGAGCATCGCGTGCCATTCTTGGAGGGTCCTACAAGCTGACTCATTTGTTTTGTCATTTCTTGTGAAAATGAGAGGTGGCAGTCATCAATGGAGAGCAAAGAGTGACTTGGTGACTGATCTCTTTACTAAACTGAAGAAAGCAATCACACGCAAGGTTTAGAACCTCCCCACTCCCAGAGAAACCCAGCAGCTTTGTAGAAAAGGAGTTATTTCTATCTAAGAAGACAGGTAGCAACTGAAAATACAAACATGAAGAAAGAATAAACATCTTCTTCAGAAATATATTGAAAGTCACAAATAATTAGGATTATTCTAGTTCTTGCCTACAGTGATCCTCTAAACTACATATTGTAAGTTAAAATAGAATTGATTGCTGTTCTGTGTTTTAAAAATTCTCTCCCTTTCTAAATACATCACTTCCCTTTTAACTGTCCAAAGAACCCTTTATTTTTTACTTCCTCTAAAACAGGTCCAATTTTAATAGCAGGGTGGGGGCAAAAGCCACATACACACCCAAAGGGTTGAGGAGTGAGTAATGGGAGCAGCAAGCAGAGGGAGGTAGAAAGTGATAAATGCCTTAAGAGAAGTCATAGGGAATCAAGGTTTCTCTTTTCCTGGGGCAATGAAGCATGAGTTTTGATTGAGCTGAACTTCATGGCCAGACACTAATGTCTTTCTGCACGGATTTGAGAAGAAAATAGCAGCAAAAGCAACATCCTTTGTTGAGCACTTACTGGGATGGAAGTGGGGAGCCACAGATACTTTTCTAAATACAAGAGTATCTGTTTTAATCCTTAAAAAGACCCGGAGAAGTAAATATTGTTATCTTAATTTTAGGGATGAGAAAGTAGAGACACTGAGTGCATGGAAAAGGAGAGAAAAACTGATGGAATCCAGACAGACCAGGCCCACTGTCAATCTGGAGCCTAATGTTTCAAAAGCACATTTGCGTTCTTTGTGACAAATAATCCACATTTAAATTACTTCAATCAATGAAGCATATCCTCATATATTATCTCAATTTATCTTCATTAAAGTACAATAGGATGCTCTTATTTTCAGGCTTCTAATTCAGGTGAGAAAAACTAGTGTCAGGGAGTTCTCAAGATAACTCAGCCAGGAAGTGATGGAGTCACAATCAGAACACAAATCTTGTGCTCTCAATTCTTCTGCTCTTTCGTTTTACCTCTTGCCTTTCATCTCTGCTCCCCTCCTCTCCTTATGATTCATGAGAAGGCTGTGATCGCCATAAACTTTCACATCCACCTGCAGCCAGACCGAAGCTTTAGCTTATCAGCTTTAAAGCTTCGATCCCTGTTAAAACACAAAGGCCCTTGGAAGAAGTAGCAATTTAATCTTTCACTAGTCATTTGCATGTTAGTATCACAAAGGGTCTGAGATCAATTTTTTAAATAAACTTTATTTTTTAAAGCAGTTTAGGTTCACAGAAAAAATGAGTGGAAGGCACAGCCTTCCCATATACCCCTTTCCCTACACGTGCGCAGGCTCCCTCATGCTCAACATCCCCCACCAAGGTGGTACATTCATTACAATTGATTAACATACATTAATGCATTATTATCACCCCAAACCCATAGTTTACATTAGGGTTCACTCTTGGTGTTGTGTATATTATGGGTTTGGACAAATGTATAATGACAGCTATCCACTATTATAGTATCATACAGAGTAGTTTCACTGCCCTAAAAATCCTCTGTGTTCTGCCTATTCCTCCATGCCTTCACCCTATCTCCAAGCAACCACTGCTCTTTATACTATGAAATCAGTTTTTGATAGTGGGGGCATGGAAGGGAATGAAAATTAGAATAGAAAGCAATCAAACTAAAAGCATAGATGAGGGCACTTAGTACCCAAGGTATGCGGGTGATGTGGGAGGGGGAATTGAAGAACTAAAAAGTAACTCTAGCAACTTAATAAATGTGTCAGACACACACCTCTCTCTGCCCCACCCATCCCCACATCTTGCTGAAAACTCAGCTTAGTAGATTTCAAACATTTTTTTAACATTGAAAAACTATATTGAAACAAAAGCTTACATTTATACACATAATATATTAAGAATGTAATTGATATAAATTAATGTTAGAATGAAAGTTTAGCTATTTTAATCTGATATGATAAAGTTGAGCACTTTGGTATAGAAAGTTATAATCTTATATGCATCTCAGCTGGCAGTATCCAGTCTAATTTTACTTTTATTTGGTTTAATGACATTGAGGAAAAAATCTAATTCATAATAATAAATATTTGCAAATAGTCCTTTGAAATAACTCACATTGCAATCTACTCCATTAAACTGAATCAGAAGTATTGAAGGGCCCTAACAACTTGCTTGCATTTTTAAGCATAAATATAAAGGTTGACACACATCTAAAATGTACAGTCAGCATTACCACCCTCTGTCAAAATATTATCAAAATATGACCAAGTTGTATGTCCAATTGCTTTTATCCAACTGAGTATCGGTTTATGAGGAAAGCATTTACTGAAAAGCGTTCCTGATTCTTGCCAAGAGCATGGTCATGTAAACATTGTCCTAGCACACTTTTAGTTGTGTGCATTTATAGGTTTAAATTTTTTAAATGACCAGTGCAAAGGTATAAACCTTTTTAAATCAATGCCACATCTGTAAGAGCGATATATGAAGAGAGCAAGAAAAAACTCTGGAAAAGAAGACTATCAAAGAGGGCTAGTCTTGCCAGATATTAAGAGGGATTGTATTATAAAACTTTAGTAATTAAAACTGTTTGTGTGCTGGAATAGATAATAATTAAAATAGAATACAGGGTACAGAAATAGACCCAAATACATTAGGAAATATGAATATGATAAAGTTGAGCACTTTGGTATAGAAAAAATGAATTTTCCATTCTGAGGGGGAAAAGTCATAAACAAAAGAAACTGGGTCCCTCTCATCCCTTATGTCAAAATACATTTCTGGTGCATTGATGTGCTAGAGCTGGCATATACCAGCTGGTGAAAGCCAATTGTGCATATCTTTTCCTAGCTAACTGTATTTAATGAAGTCACATTGATAGCTTGTAGTTGGGTAGGTGGGAGTGTTTACACTTTAGAAATTGGTACTACTACAAATTGAGGCTTTTGTTTTTGTTTTTTGAGATCTAATTTTCCAGTCACCACTGCTGGTAGGAAAAAAAAGCACATAAGCTATTAACCAGAAGGTTAATAGCTTATTTTACATGTGGTAGAGAAAGTTTTCTGTAAAAGCCAAAATATTTTTAAATAGTTTACTACAAGAAGTAAAAAATCTTCTACTCTGAAAAACAATCCATAAGTAATGTTAAAATAAAATTTCAAAATGGTGGAAAATATGTATACATATTTTTAAAAGGGCTAATTTTCTTCTTATATTAAGAGCTCTAACAAATTAATAGGAAAAATGTGAGTAATTCAATATAAAGTTGAGTAAAAGACATTAATTGACAGAAATATACATGTAACTGGCCAATAAGTATGTGGAAAAAAATGCTCAACCTCATGCATAACTAAGAAATCCAAACTGAAAAAGAAAGAAATATTTTTTAAATCGATAAAGTGACAAAAATCTAAGGTGAACTGCATAGTTTAGGTAGATGTGGGAAGCCCATTCATTCACTATGGGACACTGTTAAATTAAATTTGACATTATTAAATGAAATTTAAAACTCTCTTTTCAACTCAGTAATATTATTTCTAAGAATTTGTTTTATAGGCTTTCATAGTCTCATGAAAATGAGCAGATATGGATGGTTATCATTTGTGTAACAGTTACCTCTTGCTGCTTAGGAAAACACCCCAAAACTTAAAGGCTTAAAGTTATAATAAAGATCATCTCATGTAGTTTCCATGTCACAGCAGTTGGAGAACAGCTTAGTTGGGTAAGTGTGTCATGAAACTGTAATCGAGGTGTTGTCAGAGGTCACAGTTGTTTGAAAATCTGTCTGGGGTTAGAAGATCCCATTCCAAAATGACACACTCTTGTGGCTAACAGGTTGCAGAAGGCCTCGGCTCCTCACCCCACGGAACTCTCACTCAAGTAAAACTATTGGGGTGTCCCCATAACATGTAACTGGCTTCCACAAGAGTGAGTGATGTAAGACAGAGCAAGGCAAAAACCTCAATGCTTTTCATGACTTAGTCCTGGAAGTCATACATCACCATTTCCACAATATCTTCATATTACACAGGTCAGCACAATTTAAAGAGGGAAGGGAACACACAAGAGCATAAATACCAGGAGATGAGGCTCACTGGAGGCCATCTTTTGAGGCTAGTTATCACAGTCGAGAATAACAAAACCAACAAAAAATACCCTCAATATTCATTAATAAGTTACCAGTTAAATAAAATTTTTAACTTACTAAAATGTTGTAGAACCATTGAAAAGAAGAAAGCAACCTATACATGCTGCTACAGAAAAATGCCCAAAATATATAATAAAGTATGTGAAGCACATATTTACATGTTTATTAGAAGATTTCCTTGGTTTTCTTATTTAAAAAATAAACACATATGAATAATTATATGCATAAGAGCACATGAAATTTCTGTAACAATTTATAAGGAGATCTGTCATGGGCAGTGGAATTGGGGTTATACTAGTTAGAGATACATAACTTTTTATGTTCTATACTTATACTAGTAGTGTTTGAAAAAATTTTATGATAAACATTTATAATTTTTAAAACTAGTTTAAAATACACTCCACAGATATTTACAGACAGATAGCCCAAAGAGGGTGTCATTTTAGCCAACCTCAGCCTGACTTCCTCCTCACTCTCTCTCAGGCTCAGAAGAGCTGAGTGGATAAACAGGAGAAACATAAGACAGTTTTCTGAACTGAGGACTAAGGGAGGATTAAGTGCTACCAAGTCTCCCTAGTCTCCAGGTCTCCAGCCTCTGCAAAGTAGCAATCTGTCATGATGGATTTCTCCCTATTCTGAGGCTACGAGGTTCTCTGGAGAGTCTGGCAGCTGAGACTGTGCAGGAACGGCAGGGTTTGCAGTGGGCAGCCGTTACACAGGGTCATACAACCATGGACGGCCTGTCAGCACCTTGGTGTTAGCGAAACTCAGCTCCAGTGGATCCTCGCTACCAGGAAATAAGGGGCACATGAACACCTGCCTTGGAAAATCTTCAGAGACTGTAGCTGCTGGGATTTGAGTGAACAGTCTTGATGGATTAGTGTGAAGAAGATGTCAACCCAGGAAAGCTTATGCTCACTTTATTAAAAGGCCAACTTTGGGGTTTTTACCCTTGGGAGAAGTCCTCCACTGGGTTGAGGAAGAGTCCAGCTGAGAACTGTCTGCAGCAAGCAAGAGCAAAATAGAATCACAGAGCTTTAAGGAAGCCCCTAATAGTTTTATCAAAATGCCAATAATACAATAATAATAATTCTAAAGATGCAGCTAATATTTATTGAGTGCTTATTATTCATTTGCTAATTATACCCATTTAACAGATTAAAAAGCTAAGAATTGGAGAAACTAAGCAATCTTCCCAAGAATATTACGTACATTTTTTTTTGGAATTTCAGTTCTAACAAATAATTCAAAACTATATTTTTCAAAAATAAAATTTTAATCAAACACTTTTAAGAATTCTTAAAGCACTTCTGCTCAAGAAACTGGAAAATCACTGCTTTGCTGATCTACCACTGGAACCAGTATATGGAATCTACAGAAAGGTACATTTCTTTTCTTTTAAATTTTAACTTTTCAATTAGAGTTGACATTCAATATTATTTTATATTCGTTTCATGTGTACAGCATAGTGGTTAGACATTTATATAATTCAGAAGGGTAAATTTCTGTTCAATATAGAATATAAATTCAGTATAAGCTTATTCAAAGTTAATCTGATCATGAGATGAAACTTCTTGAGAGGAAGTAAGCTCCCCATAACTGGAAATGTTCAAGCAGAATCACAGTTACCACCTGTTCGGTATAGTGTGGAGAAATGTGAGTAAGTGACACACAGTTGGGTTTCTTTCCAAATCTAAACTCTGATTTTCTTAATGAGAATAGAGGCTTCACTTTGCTATCCTTCAGGTTGAATTGAGTTGAAGATTCTGATTGCAGAAGATTGGACTAACTATATTTCCTAAGATTGTGGGAGTTTAATGATAACAATAATCACTGTAAATGCACTTATTATGTGCTTAGAACTGCTTTAAGTGTTTTACATATATTAACATAGGTAATCCTTTCAACCACTCTAATGAAGTCTTATTATTTACATAAGATCCTAACTTCTAAATCTGGCCACCAAGTCCATGCTTTTCAGTATCTGATATTTATGCTCCGTTGTAGTGAGACAGTTGCAATTATATGACCCTACAAGTGGAGAAATGTTTAACTAAAACACTGCAGATAAATAAATAAACAGACAAAGGAAGTGGTTTGTTGCATAATAGGGAGTTTCTATCCATGTTTCTATAGTTATGTCACCAAACCACAAGTTGATACTTAGAAAAAACTCAGGCCAGAAAAACATCAATATCATTAACATTCTTGATTCTGCACTCATTACAAGTCAGCTTAATCTAAAACTTTTAATTTATTATAGGAAAAAGATAAGGAAAACACACATAAAAATAGCATTAGTAGAATAGTAAAAAGTTCCTTAGACTTTAAAAAAATTTTTTCCTAGCAATATGATTTGTTTTCACAGAGCAATAAGCACAAGACATTTACAAGACATTTAACTTTTCGATCCTTTTATTTCCTTTGTGGTCAAGTGAATACTGAATGCAAATCATGGGTAGGTGCTGGAGGTACCTGAGCTGTGAGGCAAGGTCTTGACTCCTATTGTGCATTCCTGACTCAGGGATTCCACGAGCAGCCTCGGAGCCAGACTACTTGTGGCTGGACACTTGGCTCTGTGATGTTGAGCAATACTTCATCCATTGACCTCAGTTTTCCTCATCTATGCAATGGGAATAATAGTATCTCTCTTAGAAGACTATTTCAAATTTTGAATAAGTTAACTCATGTAATTTTAGAACACTGCCTGGCACATAGTAAATGCCTAATTGGCGTTAGCTGGTGTGAGGGAAAATGGAGGATTTAAGTGTAAATCTAAATTTACAAAGAAATACATAATGTTGCTGAGTGGTATGTGAGAAACAGATGAAGAATTACAGATACTAAATATGCCTGGATTCAAAGTGGGGTGAGGTGATTATAAGTGGGAGCTGTTGCTGTTAGTGGGGTGCACTCTCAGGGTGAGGCCTGAGCAGGGTCAGGAAATGAATTCTCTTGTCCACTTTTGATGTGGTATACTTTAAAATTCTGTCACAAGTGTGATGTTTTCAGCTAAGCTAAGGCAGTCTGTGATGTACACTTGACCACAAAGGAAATAAAAGGATCGAAAAGTTAAATAGGTGAGAAGTCAATGGTAAATAAAAGAATTAAAATGCACAGAGGGTAACATGTTATTTTCTTCCCAAATAAAACACATACACATATAAAAATAGGTGTTTAATATTTTGATATATGTGTAAATATACCTATCATTCAATTGTTTTTCACTTTTCTGGCTAAGTTCCTCCATCAGAATACTCAAATTTCTTAGCTTCAAAAATAATTATTTTTGGTGTTGACCAGAGTGAAAAGCAACTTACTGATGTGTCTATTTACTTAATATAAACATACATGCACATTTATATTTTCCACTGGGAGGAGAGCAAGCATACTGTGCAAATGACTAAATTCTTCTTCTTGACTAATCTTGTCTACTTTTCTTCCCACTTTTAAAGTGTTGGCTAATCATTTGAGTAGTTTTCTACTTATGAAATACCTGATCACTTGTTTTAATGTCTTTGGTATGGCATTAACTGATTTACTAAATAGCTAATGTCCAGACAGCACTTAACAGTTTATAGAACTCTTTCCAATACATTATCTCAATTACTTATCACAGTAATTTTGAGAGAAATATATTACTCATTGCATTTTACAATAAGGTAACTTACGAGTAGAATCTGTGTGATGTTCCCTGTGACCGATCTGAGATTTGAGCTCAGAACCTATGCGAATATTCTAAGTTTTCAGAATTGAATTTTATGCATCTAAGGGTCCTCCGGTGCCTGGTTAAAAAAGAAAAAGGGGTGACAATACAAACTCGTTTGAGTATCAGCCTATAATATTTTTCGTGTTGAGACTTATTTGTTTTATTTCTATTTCATTTTTGTTCTTGCTTTCCCTGTCGAAAGCTACAAGGAGAAGCTGATGAACAAAAACCAGTGATGTAGCACCAAACTAAACTGTGGCTTTGTTTGGCAAGCATTTGGGTACTGGTCTCACTTTTGATTTCTTCTTAATTTTCCAGGATTAGTTTTCCTTTGCTAACTTTTCTTACTTTTAATTGAATTCATCTCATTATATTTTATGTTATTATAAATCACTTTAATCCCTTTTTATGATAAGTTAGAAGTATAAATAAATAAGTAGCTTCTTATCATTTGAAGCAATTGTGTAAACTAGATTTAGATTTTCACATATAAGGAAGGGACATATGAATTACCCAAAGCTAAGGAAAAAAATGATGAGGGGATATAATGGACAAATGACATGGAATTTAAAAAGATATGCAATAGAAGTCCAAGTGTATGTACAAAGAAAAGTATTTTAGTAACAGAAAAGAGAGTTTTGAAATTAATCCAGAGGATAAAACATCCAACTACAGACATGTAAGCAAGAACCAAAAACTCCACGCAAAAAAATTAAGTTACAAAAAAGAGAGAATGAGTTTTGTGTTAGTATGCTCAACTAAATTTTTATGAGAATTATATAATTAAAAATGTTTTCTAATGAGAAAAAATTAAAGGGTTCAAGGATAAGACATAGAATTAAAACATGATACTATGTTGTCTTTGTATACAATTTTCAAAATGTATATACTTCTAACTCTAAAATGTTTTCAATTAATAAAAATGTGGGTCCAAGTTCATGCTATGTCAATAAGAGTTTATCTATTTCTAACTTTATCTAAGATTATTGCAAGACACTAAAAAAGTATGAGGAACAAACAACAGCGAACTCAGAAAGTCACACCACAAAAGTAGAATAAGAATGAGAGGACTCCACCCTACCTGCCCACATAAGAACCTGGCCTTGAGAGAAAGCCTAATGATTTCAGGAATAAGTAGTCTTCATTTTGTGCTCCATTTTTCCTAAACAGAAAATATCTTTCGAGTTTATCTCTTTGCTCACCTGGGTTGTATCTCACACCAATCTGACCATGAATTAATTAATGACACTGCAGTGGTAGCACATAGATTGAGTGATAGTCCAGGGAGGAAGCCAGATATTTTCTCCCAACACCGGGAAGTTCAACACCACTGAACTTCCTCTAATTTGGTGGGGATCAAGGGAGAACAGTAAAGAGTTGTGGGTTTTTGTTCTTTAATTGGGTAATTTTCCTTTCATTTCCCTATTCTGGTGATTTCCAAGCCATGCTGAGGTTTTTCAGCCACTGGTAGCAAGCCCTTCGAGTTGTTACTAAATTATCATTGGAAGAAAACATAGAGCTATAAAACTGAAATATGTGCTTTTTTTGTTTTATTTTGTTGTTTTGTTTTGTTTTTGTTTTTGTTTTTTTAGGTTTCTTTCTTCACAAACACAAATACGTTCAAATTCCTCTATAACTCATGAGATGCCTTTGTAGTCAAGCCAAAGGGCTGCTATGTTTAGAAGATATAACCCCAGAAACTGATCAAGTTGTTAAATGGTCATTGATTTCAATGTAACTTCTAAACTCCCAAACAAGAACTTTGAAGAGGCCACATATCTGGGACATTGTCCAGCGCTCACCCTCTGAAATGCCTTCCCCATGTACCTTGATGTGTATGAAATCATGCCTATACGATTTGAATTTCATGAACAATAATTTTACTTATTAGCATAGAAAGATCCCTGAGTGCCACACAAGAAGTTCTATGAATCTTGAAGAATTATTGCGATGTTAACTCTTTTCTCTGAGCATCTGTGATATCTTATAGTTAGAACTAGTTAGAAGATAATCTAAATTTAATTAATCTTAACAAAAAGGTTAAAAACAGGAAGAGGTTTTTAAAAACAGTGATAAAGTAATGGCAACTCAAGTAAGAAATTAATGGTAACAATGGAAATTTCTTTCTGATTTTAAAAAAACACCTATATGATAGAAAAATATGCATAATGAAAACAGTTTTGAGACCTTTAAAAATCCATGGCCTTTACTTTTGAATATTTTTATTAATCTAATAAATGCTTACAGTTAAAAAAAAATCAAACAGTAGTAAAGATTTTTAAAAACAGCAATTCTCTGTCCCATTTCTAATCCACTCTCAGTCCTGCTCTCCAAAAACAACCACTTTTAAATCTACTAGGTCTATCCCCTTTTTATATTCCTCCATATTTCTAAATAATAAGTTTAATCCCTTATCTGTTTGAGGATATTAACTGGAGGTCTGCCTGTTGTTGATTTTCTTATCTCTCTCTCTCTCATATTTGGGGATTTTCCTCAAATATCTAATGACCCATTCATTTAAAGAGGCACTAAAAATTACACTGGAAGCTCTCGTGGTGGAAAGGGATGAGGGGAAGCAAATGAAAGAGCTAATCATCTTGTGAAAACACCAAAGCTCCCAGTGGTAAAGTACTTTTTTTTCTCTAGGATGTTTCTAGAAAATAGTTTTCTAGAAAGGAACCCTTAAATCTCCTGGCCATCTGGAGGCCACAGTCTTTTGGAGGAAAAGAGTTGGCGATGGTGTAGAGCCCCTAGTAAGTAGCTCATTTTCAAGACACCCTCTATTTTCAGTCCCAGCCTGTCCTCTGTCTTTGAAGGTTTTAAATAACAGAGGGAAATGCTTAAGATATAAAGTTGGGGGAGGGGGGGGCGGAGGGCAGGAATCAGCATATGAAATTATATGCACAGTATGATTTAACTATACTCATATATGCACGAAAGAGTTACAAAGAAATTCACCAAAATATTGAGTGGTTATAGTTATTTCTGAGTGGTGGTATGAAATGTGATGGTTATTTTCTTCTTGATATTTTTGCTTATTTTCCAAAATTTCCACAAAGTATAGCATTAATTTAAATGTTAGGGAAAAAAATATTTGATTTTTTTTAAAGAAACACACATCAGGATGTACAGAGGTACATGAAGGTAACAGAGTTTTTCTGCTCCTAGCTTAAAAGTTTTATAATTAAATATTTAATATATTAATATTTAGAAAATGAGTAGGATATTAAGAAATATCTTATTGATATATTGAAATGCTGAAATGGCCACGTGTGTACCAGAATCCAGCTCAAGAAATGAAACACTGCTAAGAACTTTAAAGCTCTCTGTAAGTCCCACCTCAGTCCTCCCCACTTACCTGAATTTGTGTTTGTCATTGGTTTCTACTAGAATTTTATCACCTAAAAACAGTCTATGACCTAGTTTTGCATCTTTTGAATTTTATACAAAAAAAAATCATACTATATGCATTATTCTACAGGTTGTTTTTTTCACTCGATATAGTTTGTGAGTTTTGTGGATAATTCTGGTTTATATTTCTATTCTAGCAAATATCTCTATTATTACATCTTTTTTTAACATCTAGTTCTCCATTTCTTTAGACAATATCTATTATGTTCCCTCTAAAACCAATGAGAAATTAGCATATTACCATTTCCTCTGTAATATCATCCAGAGGTAAGAAGTTCAGCTTTATTATTATGATTTCTTTATCAAGATATTCTTTCTGATTTCTCTTTCATTTTTAGTCCTTATAAGTATAAAAATGTATACTACTTATTTGGAAAAGTAAGTTTTGAAATTTTTTGATTGTGCTAATTTTGTACCCCCCAATCCTTATTTGTGAATTGAATATATCTATTAATGTACTAATTATTATGGACAAATTATTACACACAAAAACAGAACTTTTGAAAGGATAAAAATGTTTCCTTACGTTTCATCATTGAGTTATCACATGCACCCCCTAGGAAATATACCACTCCCAATTTAGATGGGGGAAAAGTCCTCAGTCTTTTCAGGATCATGCATCTTTTGAGAGTCAAATTAACATTACGGACTCTAAAAAAAATGCACACTTTTTGTCATGATTTCAGGCAACTCACAGTTCAGGAACTCCCTAGGAACTCAGATGGAGACCCCTGCTTTAAAAATTCAACATTATTGGGATTATAAATATTACCGACTTCAGAATCTCTCTCTGTAATAGAGAAATGAAACATAAGCATTTGACATTCGCGATATAAACATCATAGTCAAATTAAAGTGTGCTTGATTAAAAATGTAATAACTCCTTTAGATAATCTCTCCAACAATACCATAATTCAATGGAGAGACCTCAAACCGTTCTCTCATCTTCTCTCCTTTCCTGCTTCCCCATCCTTTTTTTTCTGGCCTTTTCTCCACTTCTATTCCAACCCCCTTCTCTCTCTCCTCTTCTCTCTCCCTCCTTGTTCACTTCTCACTTTCTCATCCTCCACTCCCACCCAGCCCCTAAGGCAGTGGGGGTGGGGGTTGCGAATCCAGGATCAGATTTTATAGAGCAAGTGTGCGCCACCTAGTGGTCCTTTAAAGAATTTCATATTTAAACACAATTTGAGAAAAACTGGAGATCATTTTATTACCTAAATTTTAGTACCTAAGAATACCTTGGTAATTTAGGGACTAGGATCATTTCTAAAATCCGAACTTAATACCTGATTTATCAAAATATTACGTAGGACATATGTTACTTTAATAAATAGCTTCTCCTATATGTAGAAACACAGCTTTGTATGCTTTAACCCTTATTACAATCACACTCAGCTTGTCCCTTTCCATGTCCATTTGTTCAGTAAGCTGCTTCTTGGCCTCCTTCCCTGACACCTCTTTCTGTGCTCATTTTTATGCCCCCAGTCCAGTCTTTGACTCTCGTTTCTTATCATACTTATCATACTGCCTTCATTTCCTCAGATGGCTCACCTACTTTTTCATTTATCACCTTTACACAAATAACTGGCAAATATGTTTCTAGACTGAACTTATGAGCTTTAAATTCACATCTCAAAATACTGGCATAGAGAGCTTGCAGGCATGTCAAGCTCATCGAAACTGCTCTTCTTTTTTAAGGGCATCTAACCTGTTCTAGTTATCTATTGCTGTTTAATAAGCCACTCCGATTTAGTAACCTAAAACAGCAAACATTTTATCATGCTCACAGGTTCTGTGTCAGAAATTCTGATCTGGCACAGCAGAAATGGCTTGTCTCTGTTCCACATGCTAGAGTGTCATCTGAGAAGGCTGTTTTTTGCTGTTACAAGGGAGATACCATATCTCCTCGCCTTACTAAAATGGTAGGGGAGAGGGAAGAAAAGCTTAAAAGTAGGTCCTTATTTTCTAGAAATATTCACATGTTGAATAGCTTATCAAATCAAATAAACATTAAAGAATTAAAACTTTTTATCAGTAGTAAGTTTATTTGTACTGATGTGTATATTATTTAAAATGTTCTTTGAGGATAGCTACGGAATCATTTTTAATAAACTTCAACTTGAACTATAAGAAATTGATAAGCTGGGTTGAAATTTTGCATATTATAACTATGGTTAGAAGGATGCCAAGCAGCAGACATGGAACATTCTAAAAGCCTCAGGGTGCTTCACCAAATCAGAAAATAGAAACCACTTTGACCAGACCTCAGCATAGATCACTATGAAGACTTTTATTTATAAATGTGTTATCCACTTGCTGTTAAATAATAGAGGCATTCAACTGGCACAACTTTGTGAACTTAATTTGATCCCTCCCCAACCATTTCATAAGCAAATGGATCCATGACAGAATTGATGTTGCAACTCTAAATGACTACAAAACCAAGTGACTATATTTGTGTCATTGAAATTAATTAAACTAATGGAAACCATGATGAATTATGCCAAGTTTTATGTTCAAATGTGTCAAAGTCTGAATGGGAATAGGTGAAGGGTTCTTTAAAATACTGATGAGTTTAATGTCTAGAACCCAAACCAAGTACAGTGACTGGAAGATAAATGCAGTTTAATTACCTTGCTCTACTGGTATATGCTAGTGTGTAACTGGTATTAAAACACCTGTGAATCAGGTCTGTGGGGCTTAATATTGTACAACCTATGACTTGGTTTCAGGTAACAATACCAAATTCAGGATTTAGTCAAGCCATTTCTAAATGTCTAAGCTTCACCAACTTAAATGTGGTAACTTTGGTTTATCATGAAATTGGAATTTTACATGTGTTTCTCTGGTAAAAAGATCAAATGTTTAAATGTGAGATTTCAAATCCACAATACTTATGGCAGGGATAATACACTTCTGAAAACAATTACTAAATGGGCTTTTAAGAGATGTAAACTGGGAATTTGTGTCTTCACAGACTAGGAATAAGACGATTATAAAGCCAAACAATTCTAAACTTTGGTGCAATACACTGCAAAAGTGTTGAAGACAAAGGTTAACAGATCATTCACAGGTAGCAGGCATTATAAATAAGAAAAAAACCTACCTTAAATATTTTGTAATAAGTGTAGTACACACTGAATGACTCATGAACACAGACTGTGATGAGAGCAATAGTAATGGTAAAATGAGAAAATTATAAGAGATTGATTCCAAGGAGGGTTTCTTTGGTATGGACGGATGGGTTCCTTCCAGGAGCATCAGTGATTACAAGCAGAGACAGCAGCAGCCTGAGCAAAGGCCAGATGGAAGGGAATTAGGGAATGTTCAGAAAAATGATCGGTGGTGAGTGTGTAGTCTGAGGCTGACATGCAGGGGAGAAATGAAGAAGATAAGGCTGAAAAGAGAGGTCGGGTCAAATGGTGGATTTCTTTGAATGCCAGTGAGTTCAGAATCTTTTCTGTACAAAGGGGAATGCTTAGACTATTCGGGGAGGGCAGTAATAATGGGATTTGGGGAAGTAATTCTGAAGGGAAAAAATGGAGGTCAGAAGCAGGTAGGGTATTTTCAAATTTGGGGTGAGAGGGAATGTGAGACCAAAGTATAGTGGTGGCAGTGGACAGAGGAAGAAAATCAAAAAAACGTTTCAAAGGCAGACTCAACAAGATTTGATTAGGGCAAAGAGGGAGGGAAAGACTCAAGTAGATTTTGTGGTTTTGGGTACAAAAAGCTATATGGTGGTTTTCAAGATGACCACAAATTCTTTGACAGTCCTCCCACTGAGTTAAGGTCTAATTCCCTTCCCCTTGAATCTGGAACAGGCATCAGTGACTCACTTAACCAATGGAATGTGACACTACATAACCTCTGGGGCTAAATCAGAAGGTAACCATGCTGCTTCTGCCTTGTTTGGTTAGAATGAGTTCTGAGCCACCTGTAGACAGCGTGGTCTACAGTCCAAGATGAGTTTAGCCTTTGAGTTGTCCTAGCCAAGGTACAGAAGTTTGAGTAAAATAACTGCAGATGATTCCAGCCTTGATGAATATAATGGCAAGACATATGGAAGCATAAGTCATAAAGGAACAGATTATTTGGCCTTCTAATCTGGTGCTCTTCAGCATGCACAAGTTTTTTATTTCATCACTTAGTTCAATAGGTGGGTAGGCAGAGAATAGTGATAGACATAAAGCAGGTTAGAAATTTACTCCAAAACATTTACATCCCTCCCCACAAATTTCCACCCCTTATGACCACTAACATACATATGAATGACAGCAGCAATTAGAGATCCGAGCCATCTGGAGGTATCCCCTGCCTTTAGTAGATTCAGAATAGACATCAATACGAATTTGAAAATTTACTTTGAGTAACAGCAGAATTATCTATTTTTCAAGAGTTATGCAACTGTTATTCCCCCTATCCCAGACAATCTCATTTGTAGGAGAAATACATTGTTGCTGAAGGATATGAAAAACTGACATGCACAGAATATTTTTGAAATTTTATCTCAGTCCAATGCCCAGATCCTAATAGCTCTAAACACAAATATACTAGCAGATCTATACGATAAAGGACTTCTTATTGTAAAAGGTAAACTGAGGTTTATATAAACACTCGTTCCTATATGCTTATATTACAGGTTTTTTAAACAGCATTGTTGAAGTATAAATCATATAAACAATAAAATTCCATGATTTTAAATGTCAAGTTCAATGAGTTTTGATAAATGTATAGTCTGGTAACCACTGCCACAACCAATATATGGAATATTTCCATCATCTGAAAGTATTCTCTTTTTTCCCTTTCACAATCAATTTCCCAGCCCAATTCCCTAGCAACCACCTATCTGCTTTCTGTTGTTAGAGTTTTGACTTTTCTAGCTTTACATACAATATAATCATACAGTGAGTGTTCTTTTTTGTGTGGCTTCTTTCACTAGGCATAATGCTGTTTTGATATTCATCATGTGGTTGAGTTTATCAATCATTGTTCTTTTTCATTACTAAGTAGTAGTTTAACATATGGATATATCATAATTTCTTTATTCATTCACCTGCAGAAGGGCATTTGTGTGTTTCTAATTTTTGGCTACTGTGAATAAAGCTGCTATGAAAATTTGAGTGCAAAATATATTTTTCTTGGGTAAAATATCTAGGAATGAGAAACTATAGTTTTAGTACTAAGAAATATTTGTCATTCCTATATCAATTATCCTGAAAAAAATTTTAATCATATTTCATAAAATTTATCAGATCTGTTGAGAAAGTTGAAGAATTAATACATTTTCCAGCCCTAAAGAATCAAACACAATCATATACATTCAACATTTTTTAAGACAATGCTTAATAATATGTAGGAAAATACTATTCCTTACAAACTTCAATATAATTATGAGTAAAATAAAATATTCATATTATTATGTGAACAAAGAAGCCATACTAAGAATTTGGTTGTAATTTTCTCTTAAGAGCAAATATAAGAGTTGCAGAATCTCTAATATAAAAAGAAGATAATTCAATTAGTCCATATTGCCAAAAAAATATATTTATAAAATGTCAATATGTTTCTCACACTTATAACATTTGTTTGCTTTAATTAAAGAAGGAAAATGTTTAGCACCTCCCAAGTGAGAAACATTTTCCAAATTCATAATATCCCCAGGACTGTTTTTAGGTTAAATTTCCACATAAAAATGTCTGGAATAGAAAATTTTAAATAGCAGAATTTAAAGTTATAAGCTTTCACATTCAAAAGTGCAGAGAATCTCAACATTAACAAATTACAGTTCTACAAAAACCAAATTATAACTTAATGTCCCTTATTTAAATAACAATGATGTCATGTTAGAGTTAACAACTACAGGTAATCACTGAATTGCAACATATGCAAAGACTAAGAAAATTTCAAGTGTTCCTAAATATATACATTTATAAAAAATATTTTACAATACTATCATCTCTAGAGAAAATTACATAAAGATAATGATCAAAGAAACACTTTCAGTAAACACAAAATAAAACTTTTTTACCTTAATTTCAAGTTGCTTTTCTAAAATAACTAATAAGTTCAACCTCATTGAATTAATGAAAATAAGATTTATTCCAGGACAGATTTTTGTGAAAGAAACTAAAACTTTAAAAAAACATGATATGAAAATAACACGAGAAGTTTCCTGATACAAATAATCTTTAGATTCCCTTAACTCAATACTTGGAAATTCAATGTCATATTTTGTAAACCAGTCACATAAAATGATTCTAAAAGTATAAATGAGTTTTATATCAACCAATTGACTCTGACAACGGCCATCTCACCACCTGTCATCGACAACATCCAATGGAAACCTGTGGTGCTTAAAACACATTTCACCACCTACCAAGGAGGCTGACCCCAGAGTGGAGAAGACCGGGGCTCTAAGACACAGGTAGCTACTGCCACGTAGTGGCAACGGTGCCAGCCAGTGGAATGGAGCACACATTCTGGGTCCCCAAATCCCAGGAAGGCTGCTCTGCCTGCATCAATGCACCCAATCCTTTGGATGGCGTAGAACTTCCAGAATTTCAGCTTCTCTGGAGTTCTCTGAGGGTGAATGCATGTACTCCCATCTGTGCAGGTCCAAAACAGAAGCAAAAAATGTAATAATAAATTTATAATAATAAACAATACACTTATCTCTTAAGAAAAATGAAAAATAAAATTCTAAAAGTGTAAAAAATGTCTTATACCTCTTGGTCTACCCTGTGCCTAATATGTCTTTTACCCACCGGGCTTTTAAAAAATACTTTCTGCTAAAGAAATCAAGTTTCTTAATAATTCCTGAGCATATTTTGGCTAATACTAATATCCCAGAGCCAAAATACACTTTTACTATAAACTGAGGTTTTATAACATGTAGGACCTGAGATGATCCATGGGCAAACGTTTTTTAGTTTAATGATTATGCATTTACTTTAATGTGTTACTTTCTACTTATGGCAATAATATTGGTTTGCCTTTTAAAATAAATTCTTTCTCAGGAAAAAAAAGTATAAAATTAAAGTAAATAACACCTCAGAAAATATACAAATTTGGTTAAAATGGTTAAGCTGTAGTATGAAGTCTGGGAAATAGTGGTTTAGACCAAAAGGTGGTGAACTTTTCCTATAAAGGCCACATAATAAATACTTTAGGCTTTGTGGAGCCACATATGGTCTCTTACATATTCTTTTGTTTTTAATAAATCCTTTAAAAATGTAAAATCCATTCTTAGCTCAAGGGCTTAGCACAGGTGGACTTGGATTTGTCCTGCAGTCTTAAGTTTGCAGATCGCTGGTATAGACTATAAGAATCTAAAAGTGACCTGCTGTGTTAATTCTACTCACTTGAGCAAGGGAGTAATTTCTAACCTGCCCATACCTGCAGTTTAGAATGTGCATTATAATTAGGGGACAGCAGAGATCAGGTAGACTACCAGAGGCCTTAGGAACTCATCTCCACTTTTTTTTATTCCCATCTCACCTCTAGAGTAGAAGGAACACCTAACGGTGATATGCGTGAGCTTCTAGCCAAGGACATGAGATCCCCAAACAGTTGTTAAACAAGGAGAGAGCCAATGCCATTCTGAAGGCAGTCACATCTTAGTGGGCACTAATCTCATAGGGCTAGATCTGGACAGCAGAATGATACAAGGCAGACCGTCAATGCCATCCAGTAGTCCATTCTTATTTGGACATTTAAACTCATGGAGAAAAAAAATTCTAGCTCTTATAAAACAGGCAATGTTAATTTTTGTTGTCCTCTGATATTTCTATTTCAGTCTAGACACACCTCATTCTCACTTTCTTAAAGGCAACAAAGCCAGTTGTAGATTTTTATTAACCCAGTAGCACCAATGTAAATATGTCTTCAAAACTCCCCACACAGATTCACTTAACCTTTATAGAAGCTCACCAGAGCAGCACAGAGAGAATGGCAAGCATCCGAAACGATTCCCTCATACTTTCAAACAAACGTACTACTTCATACTGGAGAGTAAGACAATTCCTCACAAGTGCAATAATTTCTAATAAATTTAAGTTTAAAAAGCTGATATGTTCAAATTTATTTGCTTTACCTGTAGCTCTTCCTAGAAAACTGCCAGGTAGGGAAGGTTAATCTGGCTCCCTAGACACCACCGTCTACCCTGTCCTCTCGCCCTCGCCCTCTGTCCTCTCCCTGCTCTCACACGCAGAGCTCTACCATTCATATTGCCACCCCTTAAAAAAAATTTGATTTTTCTTATTTATTTGACTGTGATTTTCTTATAAAATCAGCAATATCAAAACCAGTGAAATCTTTAGGTTAAGACATTTGCAGTGTTAACCTTCATGATTAGTGGGAATTAAGAGGTTTGGGGTGGGGGAATAATTATTACAATAATCTATTCCTACCGGGCAGTTAGAGGTAAAGACATCAAGATGCTTTCAATCCTGGATCCTGGAGTGAAGAGGCCAAACTTTGTACCCCGATCATACAGCAGGTTAAATTCTACATACCTGACATAAAGACATCAAATAACATTAAGGGCCAGCTGAGTAAAATCTTTCTTAAGATTAACCTGTAATGAATATTTAAAAGAGGGCTTCTTCCCACCCATCCTCCCTTAATCAGCTGGAATAGGCACAAGGAAAACCAGTTTATAGTCAGTTGAGTTTTCTCCATCTGGACAGGCATAAATAAAAGGGTATTCTATCCAACAAACAATAGGATATATGTTCGGCCCCAACACAGAGCAGTTATAAAATAAGAAGGTTGTTTTCCAATAAACAAACAAAATGAACACAAAGCTGAGAACTTTAAGGCACAATTACAGGAAAAAAATGGCACCCTTTATCAGGATAGCACAGCTCCCTCTGGCCCTCCCCCACAGTCTGAGATGTTTCAGTCAAAGACTTCATTTCACTGCCTTTAACTCACATGTACTAAGACAAGATAAAACTCTTGTAATTAAACAGACAAATGCAGATAAAAGCAATCTCATAATGTTTACTAATATATTTTTGAAGTAGTTAACAGCATTAATAAGCAGTAATATAATTCAATCTTCCTGCGGATTAACAGCAATCATAATAAAAGGAGTTGAGTTGCAGTGCTGTTTTATTAGCATCAATCTAAACTTGGTTCAGTATATTAGTTTTCTATAAACTATCATAGTGAGATCTAAACTCGGCCTAACTTAAAAATCTGTGATTGCCTTTTGGATCATGGGATCCTTTGTAAAAGAGTCTCTTCTCCCCATTTACAAAAAGGTAATTTCTACTACCCCCCAAAATTTAGAATGATCCATAAATCTAAAAATGTCAATAGTCCCCCTTTCAGATCATTTCTCAACTCACTCAGAAACTACTCTCTTGATCTAACCTGTCCTCAGATATACTTGTTAATCACTAGTTACTACATTTAATCACACACAGAAAAAAATAATCTCTAAAATCCCAGAGTACAAATTGTAGAAAGGATCCTTCTGTATGGAAACCTGCCAAAGGGTCTGAGAAAAATTTCAATAAATTATCTATGAATTCCTTTTGAGCCCTCACTATTTATCATTGAATTTCACACACTAACGACAATACCTTTTTAGCTTGTTTCAAAAGATACTTTAAGTGAATCTGCTTAACTTCCTCCTCAGAAAAGACCATAGAAAAGGATTTCAGTCTCTCAGCCCCCTTTGTGAACCCTGATACTACTTTTCTGAAACACAGTATTTAAGGAATGGCTGTGGTTCTCTAGTTTGCACTAATGTCTTTTTCAAAGACCCTGGTAAGGCGCTCCCTAAACGAGCTTTCTGGAGGATCCCTGTGCTGTGTTCCTTTTTTAAGTAAAGGATCCCCCTTTCCCTACATTGGCCTCTCTGACTTCCACTGGGTTTCACTTAGACCTGATCTTTCCTATTCTTTCCATACATTCATCCTCTTTGAGGTATCTGTAAACTATGGACCTCAACCGTTCCCTCCAACTTAAATGATGCCTAAATTTTATCCTGTTTCCCTTTCCCAAAATACAACAAAACAACAACTTAGTTGTTGATCTTTAGTTTCTGTTCTCCTACAGTTAAAAAAAAAAAAAAAGGCTATAAGACAAACTGAATATCAAAGTCTGGGGAGAGAAAAGTTGTAACTGAGAAGAGACTAAATGAAATTGCAAATAAGAGACTGTAAAGTCAAAGGAGAAGCAGTCTGACCACTGCAAGGGAAACTCATATTTGAGGTGGGAGGAGGTGGAGAAGAGCAACCTGTGAAGGAGAGAGATAGGGTTATGAATGCAGTGTAAGAAACTGAAGACAGTGCTGATAACTGCAGTGAAGAGCTGGGGTTATCTTAAGGCCTGGAGTTTACTGCCATCCTAAGGCCCAGAGATAAGGATGGTAGGAGACTCTCCTTGAAGAATAGTTACCCACCACGCCCCAGAAAATTTAACACCCCACACTTACACCTTATACCTAACTCAAAAAACACCAACATGCAATGATATACACCACTGGAACTTCAAAATGTCTTGTCATTAAATAATGAAAAAAATATTATTCCTATGTCCAAAAAGTTTTAAGGGCTTCGCCTCATTGGTATTCACAAAACCTGCCAGCTTTACATACGAAATCGTATGCAAAACTAGAACATTGTACTTCCCATAGAGTTTCCTTTTTTTTTTCTTTTTTAATCATCCTCTTAGGTATACCTTCCCCACTAAAATGTGAGCTTGTTTTTGCAGGTCCATGTTACGCTTACCTTTGTAGCCAGCACAGTGCCTAGACATAGGGGGCACATGATAAATGTCAAGTGAAGGGAGGAGAAGTAAAGGTGTATTTGAGAAATCATGGAAACAACAACAAAAAACATGTCCCAAAATAGATGCATTGTTTAAGAAATTTCTAAGAAAAGTTAATCAACTCTCATTTTCCCAAGTCTATAAATGGGGACCTCAGATAGCACAGACAGTGATAAGGAACAATAAACACAAACATCTATCTTTAGACTTGGAATGTTATTTAAGCTGACCTTTTGGGGGCACTAGACTTCCCTCTTTGAGTACCCAAAGCTTCATATGCCCAAGACAGAATTGACACAAACGAGAAAATCCATTTTACAGTCATGGACCAGTAGTATATACAGAATTAAGATGGCAATGAGAAATGCATGTGAACTGGAAAAGTAGTTATTTGGAGCTGATTAATAGGTATATCCCAGCCGAAGATAACCTCATGCTGGTCACCCAACTGAGCCCAAGTTCCATGCACAGAGCAGGGTGGCTAGCGTGAGTATCATGGTAAGAAGCACAGACCTGCTTCAACCACGTCCTTCACGTCTGGAAAAGACCCCAAGTGTTGAAGTCATGACAACTTGGTTCCACTTCTGGAATCTTTTATTTACCAACTGTGTAACCTTGGGCAAGGAACTTATCTTTCTGAAAATAAGTTTTATCATCTATAAAATGATAACAATTACAGCAATCTCACAGGTTTGTGAAGAAAATTAGATGCAAACTATCTAACATATTGGCTGTCACACAGCAAAGACTCCATAATTAGTAGATATTATCATTAGCGTAAATAATTTCTAACATGATTGTTTCCATCATAACTTCCATAAAACCTGAATGAAAAAAGGTGTGATTCCAAATTTTCAAAGCAGCAAAACATTAAATGATGTCCATTATTGTGGCATAAGGCTGGAGGGTATTGCTAGAAGACTAAAAGAAATCAGCTGAATTAAATTTAGCAAGTACTTAACACATGCCTGTTATGAATCTCTGATGTATAGACAAATGAAATAAACTTTGCTCTCTCTATAATACTATTTTACAAATTTTTTTATTCTTTTACTTATGAAATTAGAGTAGTAATACAACCCTGAGAAAGTATCTGCCCAAGATAACACACCACCCACTATTACTACAGCTGCTCCGCCTCCCACCCAGTTATGAAACAAGTTATGCAATGAGATGATTTATTTTCCTCTCCCTCACTCACCGTCCTCTCCGGAGCTGCTGCCACAGCTTCTCCTGGGGAGTGAATGAGTCATCACAATGCTTTTTCACAAGAGGTATATAAGAAGGAATGACAGCCTGGGCACAGCTCTGGACAAAGTGAAACACCTCCTCCTTGGATGGAGAGTCGAGGTCATCAAAAAAGATGCCCCCAAGGCCCCTCCGCTCCCCACGATGGGCTATAAAAAAGTAATCATCACACCTGGAAAACAGAGCAAAGCCAAATCAGGGATAGAAGACAAAAAAAAAGCATAAAAATCAATGCGAGTGTTTCAACCGACAGCAGCAGTCCCCAACCTTTTTGGAACCAGGGACCGGTGCTCCTATGAGAATCTAATGGCTGATGATCTGAGGTTTTGCTGAGGCGGTGATGCTAGCACTGGGGAGCAGCTGCAAATATAGATGAAGCTTTACTCATGCACCAGCAGTGTACCTCCTGCTGTGCAGCCTGGTTCCTAACAGGCCATGTACCAGTACCAGCCCGGGGAGTTGGGAACCCTTGACTTAGAGCACCCTGACTAATGCCAGCACAGTGTCCTTACTTTTTGCTCAACTACAAAAATGAAACTAAGTCTTTACACAGATTTCCTGCAGTTAGCATCAATGTAGAAAATGTTCTTTTATCTGCAAAGCAAGCAAGCAAGCAATTTAATACATAGCTATCTAAAGGATATGGCACTCTAAGATCTTTAATGAAAGAAAATCAGTCTACAGCCTTGCCACCCTGAACATGCCCAACCTCATCTGATCTTGGAAGCTAAGCAGGATCGGGCCTGGTTAGTAATTGGATGGGAGACCACCTAGGAAGACCCGGTGCTGTAGGCATAAAAAGAAAAGAAAAAAGAAAAAAAAAGAAAATCAAAAAGCCCAGTATTAATATTCTATTTCTTGAAACAAGTGATGCTGCTGCCCTCAAAAGCAATGCTACTTTTGAATAACGCAGGACAGGAATCCTCTACCAACGGTGACACCAACCAAGCCCATGACTGGGCACCAACCCCTGAGCTCTCAATCAGTTTTTTATTCACCAAAGGAAAGTATAGTAAATAATCTCTAAAGTCTCTTTTAGCAATAAAATTTAATGACTCTATAGCAAGCATGACTGAGAGAAGGGCTGGCTGAGGGAAAGGTTCAGAGAATAGAGTCTTCCAACATAGTAAAGGCTCGTGAGTCAGCACATGAAACTATCAAACTGTTCTTGAGTCTTTCCCCCTAGAGCACCTTTACTAAGAAGTCATTTCCTAAATGTTAAATCTGCAGAATAGTTTACATTGTAGAAAAGGTTCTTTTAATGATCTCTATAGAATAAGAGTCCTTAAGTAGAAAAACTGTACAAAAACTCAAAGCTATTTAAAAGTTTATTAAAAATAGGTTAAACAAAAAAAGGTGGAAGATGCAAATTCCCAGAAATGTTGCATTGGTATAATTCACCTCAAGTGTAATGTGTTGGCTTTTCTTTGTGTGCACACTGTATTAACATAAAGTACATCATGAGCAAGGCTGTAAAGTCAGCTTTAACCAAATCGCATTATTTCAAAATCTCTCTTCATGAAATTATGAAATTAAATTTGCTACTTATACTAAAAACTTCTTAACTAGCTTGTACCTTAGACGTTTTATTAACTAATATTACCCAGATAAAGTCATCTCAGTAATGGCAAAAAGAGGAAACCAAAAAAAGGGAACGTCTATCCTACCAGTCCTCCTGGAAGGATACTGATTCATTAGAGGAAAAAAAAAAAACCGTCTTATATCTGTGCATCTGTGGCTGTGTAATTTTCAGTGGTAATATAAAATCAAAGAGAATATTCAAATGTCTTATCTTAGTTCTGAGAATTTTAAAGCTGTACTCTATGCTCTTACATAAAAAATTCAAGATTCCACAATATTAGTTCTAAAAGCAAAACAAACAAAAAACAAACGAAAACTCTTTGTTCTTCTTTTTTCAAGAATGTCAATTAGCTCTAAACAGTTTGACTACTCTACTCTTACTCCAAACAATTTATGCCTAGATTCCATTCTACCACAAACATCCTGGGTCTCCTCACAACTCTTGTTTTTCTTTTCTTTACCATTAGCGTTTCTTTCACAAACTTTCCAATTCCACTTTTCTCCTTGTCCAAAATCTCTGGTACATTTACATCTCTTCCGAATAGTTCACCAGCCCTTCCTATGCCCTCACACATTCCCATGGCGAAAACAATAATTCTCATCTGGGATAAGAATTTCCCACCCTAGGATTAAAAAGTCTTGGATTCTTGGAATAGAGCACCTTAAAGTTTATATTCTAAATCATCTGGAATCAAAAAGATGCTGCTACCCAATTCTTATTATAGACATTCAAATATTCCTAAGTACATATATTATGAAGACCACCTAAAACTGGTACCTCACTTCTGATGGGCAAAGAAAACAGTTCAATCTTCATAAACTGAAAAGGTATTTAGTGACATAGTGGTTGGTGTCACCGATGGTAGAGGATTCCTGTCCTGCGTTATTCAAAAGTCCTTTTGGGATCTCCAAAAGGAATGGAATATAATATACTTTAGGGGTCGCGACAAGTTCAATACCTTTACCTACCATTTTTTGAATTTGGGGTAGAGATCTGGACCATGCGGGTCACAAGCCTCCTTTAGAGTTTTGTGAAAATGAACAGCATCCTCTTGGTTCAAGTATGTTGGAGTAAGGTCACATCCACCACCAAACCACCACTGCTTGTTACCTAACAAATCAAGACATGTGAATCTGATGTGGACTCTGGAATTTTAGATGCAGCATACTACTCACTGTATTAGCGAACTTAATTTATCGGCTTATTTTATTAAGCATGAAATAGGTGGCAATCAAAAAACATTCAACTGAATTTAGCTCTGAATGGCCAGTAAGGCCTAGGTAGAAAAGCAGCAGTAAAGAAGAAAGAAACCGGAATAGGAAATTAAAAAGTGAGAGAGTAGAACCAGGCAGGGAAATAATATGCATGATAGTGAATAATCAAACACCACACAGGTGGACCAGGCAGTGGATCTCAATGCTAGATGAATATTAGAATCACATGATGAATTTAAATGCCTCCATTAGGTCATTAAAAAAAAAAAAAGCAAATATCTGGCCCAGGCATTTAGAATGAGAGAGTGTGTGTGTGTGTGTGTGTTTTATTAAATCATTCTTTCTTTGTTGGAGGAAATATGGGGAGGTCAGAGTCCAGCCAATACCACTTTACTTCTCTTGTCCACTGCATAATCCATTTACCTGCTGAGAAATAAATATTTATATATATAAAAAACCTAGGATATTCTGATATTTCCTATATTAAAAACCACTACTACCCCCTCCCCTTTCTCCCAGAAAGGGTAAAAGCACTTGCTGAAGGAGACAACTTACCACTTGAGAATAACTACTTCATGTACTTAATTAGGTCTACAGGTTGTCAGTACCAGTTACCAACTTTTAAACATTAAAAGGTAGAGCCAAACCAAGTGGGTTCAAAATGAAGTTAAATACACTGACTTCAAATGCTATAACCTACAGAGACACCAATAGGAGTAGCGTGGCACTGTACAGATGTTCTGACAGGTGGTAAGAGCTGGCTGAGCTAATGGGAGATCTAAGCTGGAACTACATGTCCATAATAAGGCATGATCAACTGTAGCCCACCCTGAACCCACTGATAACGCACTGCTGATGAGCAAAGCTATGCAGGTGGAAAGTATCTTCCAAAAGCAAATTCTCAATTTCAATATAACCTTTCCCATGTTTTCCTTTGGGTGTATTGAGTTTATATTTGCAAAGAACCCCGTGTGCACTTTAAGTTTGGGTTTATTAAATCATTCTTTCTTTGTTGGAGGAAATATGGGGAGGTCAGAGTCCAGCCAATACCACTTTACTTCTCTTGTCCACTGCATAATCCATTATACCTGCTGAGAAATAAATCTTCCTGTGCCTCCTAAAGAAAATCTAGTTAAGGTTGTGTTTGTTCTTTCTCAATTGTATATGTAATGCCTTCTAACCTGTTTTTAAATACACATTTTACACAGTAATACTTGCCACTGCTCCAGAGATCCTTACCATCGGCTTCTTCTATTTCAAAGTATCTGTAGTTGAAATGGATAGTAGGAGCATGAGGATTCTTAGGGTGGATCACAGAGCTCACACCCATAGCAGAAAACGGCAATTTACCTGGAAAGTAAAATACGCAGTAAGCTGCACTCAATCACCTGGCTTGGTAACTCCAACATGGATTCTGGATCAATTTTCAAAAACTGCTTTTTAATTAGTCTCTTAAAATATAATTCTAAAAAAGTAATTATGAACATGTTTATCTGGCATATGTACCCAAATGGCTTTATACAGAAGCAATATTTATTTTACAAATAAAACTTGTGTGGCGGCGGGGGGCGGACAGGTTCGCAGGGACTATTAAAGGCTGGTGAGACAGTCTGGTTTACCATCTTTAGTCTTCAGATTTTTTCCTCTGCTTCTCATTTGTTTTGCTGCTTCTTCAGAAAGATTTCCGTGAACGACAGAAATGCTCACCCCAGCCTTTTCAAAAACATGCCCATCTTGAAGTACGCAGCTGATGCCACCACCTCCTGTTTATAGAAATGTAAAGTAAGAGAATGTAAAATTGAAAACAAAGTGCAAATTGAAAACAACCCTTGCATGAAGGTGGTGGGATTAGGAGTTATTTTCATTCTCCATTTTTCTAAATCTTCCATAATATCAGAATATTTATAATTTTTTAAGTAAAATAAAATCAGATAACTAGCTTAGCTTTCTATTATAGGCAAATATTATCTCTCCACGTCACCAAACTGAATATTTCTTCTACATTTTTATACCATCAACTAAAATAAATCACCGGCACATTTTTCTCTTCAAATACTACTGCTCAGAATGGCATCTATTGGTTATAAAATATGAGAGAAAGCTAAGGTTAAAAATAGGAATGGGTATATTTCAAGAGTGTTGTACTATTACAACACTCTTTTTAAGTGCTTCATATTGTTTCAATTGTTTTTTCCCAGTGTGCTCTGCCTTTTAATTTTGTTTACAAGAAATTAAAACAAAACAAAACAAAACAATAGATATTTGATCACTGAAGGGATTTGGAACCTTAAACTGAGCAAGACGAACATTAACATTTCGGTACATGAACTATTACTATAAATAGCTGGTCTTTGTTTTTAAGACACTAGAATTACCACAACAGCAACTGCTTCATAAAGGCTCATGCTTGGCTTGTTTTAATTTTAAGACTTTTTAGAGCTGGATGGGACATAAGATGATCCAGTACAACAACCTCTGTATATTTCGAATGAGAAAACTAAGGCTCAGAAAGGCAAAACACCTCCTCCAAGAACACAGAGCTGGCAAGTGGCCCAAACAATGTTTCAATGCTTTCTATGCTTCAGACAATATTTTAAGCACATCACATATATTATTTTATTTAATCCTTAAAATACCATCATATATTATTTCTAATCTCATTACATAGATGGGAAACAGAGGCACAAAAAAAGTCAAGTAACTTCTGAGGGTTACACAGCTAGTCTAGTGTTGAGATTGTGTGTCCTAGTTCGATGGTTTTCACTTAAAACCATTACAAGATGGGAAACACTATGAAAACCAGGTTTAACTTCACTTAATATAAATGTGGCAGTACCATGGCCCAAAATCGGTTGATGATAAGTTGCTGTAGTATTCCATTCCCAACTAAGAAAAGTCAGAAATCTTTCAGGTTTATGAGCAAAATGTGAGGTTTCATTGTCCAGGTAATAACATGGTCATGAAATATATGACTATAAGAACTGGGTTGTGATACTGAAGTATTTGCCACTGGAAGAAAAGATTTTACTAGCAGGAAATCTGATGGGTGCATTTGGTTAAGTGCTGACCAGTCAATCAAATATTTCTTGTTTAACATGGGAAAACGAAACAATGATACCCTCAGCTGGAGGAGTCTGACTGACACTTTAGCAAAGAGGGGCCGAATTTCTCTTTCCATCTCCGAAGAAGGTATAAACCCATCTACAGAAGCAGATGAAAGGTGGGGGAAATCTATGGTCAATTACAAATTTGGACATCCAAGCTTGTTGCGTGAAATATCTCTTAAAACCTCTATGAAAAATGCCATTATAAAATTGCAAAGACTTTGAAATGTCCAGTACTATAATTAGACAGCAGATCGGGGTCCACTCCTGCAAGAAGAGGGCTGAAGACTCTTTTCAGTGTCAATCTTTTCAAAGGTGTGTGTCCCTTTTAATCTAGCAGGTACCCTTTTCCTACTCCCATCGCCTATTCTGAATCATCTGCCTGCAATCTAAAGCCTGACCTCTTTTGCCCGCCTCTTCACTCCCTGCCCCATGGACCGATCTTCTTACCTTCTTTCCTCTCCCACCGGTCCACAGAGAAGCGGGAACCTCCGTCAACCTGTGCCAGCGCCTGGCACACCTGAGCCTGGGTCTCCAGGATCAGCAGCTCCATCCTAGTCTTCATGTCGTCCGGCCTCCTCCGCAGCTCGCGCAGGTCGGTCACAGGCAAGGCCATGAAGCAGCTGCAGCGGCGGACCAATTCGTCTTCCTCCTCCGGCTTCCCCAGCGAGGGGCTCCGTGGCCCCGAGCTCTTGGGTACCATCTCCGCTCGCTCTACGTGCCGGAAGGCGGCGGCGGCGGCGGCGGCGGCCATCCCCGCCAGCGCCGCGGCCAGCCCGGTCCCCAGCCAGGGGCTGCCTCCCGCCCTCGTGCGGTGCCCCAGCCCGCGGCTCTGCTCGGTGCCAGCCGTGCCAGGGGGCCGGCAGATGCGTCCGGCCGCGCAGCCACGGGACCAAGCGCGCAGCTCCCCGCAGCCAACCCGCGCCGCGCGCCAGCCGGGACCCGCGCTCAGCCTGCCCAGGTGCAAGGCCATGTTCCCGCGCTGTCACTCTTGGGCAGTGCCCGCGTCCCGGTGACTGGTCCCTGAGGCCCCTGGGAGACCGGAGCAGGCGAGCCGCCCTGGAACAGGGAACTCTCGGCGAAAGACAGCTGCTACCGGGTCGTGATCCCGGACAGCGGGCGGGAGGCGGGGAATTCTGGGAGCTGTAGTCCCGGCTCTTATCGCCGCCTGCGTCGGGGCGATAAAGAATCCGTCGTCCCCAGAAGGGTGGGTCCGACGGGAAGAGACCTGGGCGTGGAGGTGCAAGAGGGCGGCGGAGGCGACGATAAAGATAAAAGAGGCTTTCTTGTTAAGTACAACCTCTGGTCTGCTGTTGGATCAACCACAAAGAGAGGACAAAGTAGGGCTGCACGGAGAGGACTGACAGGGGCAGAAATGTGGCCAGAGACCTCCGCCTGACTAACATTGTCAAACAGCGTTGCAAATCCTGGCTCTATTATCTGAAGAATGCCCCTTAGTTCCCTGTTTTAATCCCATAGAGTTTGTGGAATTTGTAAGATTGGTGGGGGCGGAGCCTGGGAAACGCCTTATCCAAAGGCGAGTTTCTAAAGGGAGTGGGAAAAGCTAGAAAAGGGCTCCTAAGAAATCCTAGGAAAAGACTCTCTGGGGTCAACTTCACAGTTAAATCATTAAAATCTTCCTAGGTCTTGCTCCCACAGTTCTTACTTGATTTTTTTAAAGATAGAAAAAGCATAGTGACTGTTTAAACTAGCATGAAACTCATGACCTGGTGTGTCTGATAAAGGAATAAGAAATTAGGAATACTTACCCTACAGCTGTAGGGTGCTGCCAACTATTTCTCAGGTTTAGTACTTCCAGCAACTCCTATAAACTAAGCAGGACAAACATTCACATTCCTTCCCCCACCCTCACCCCCAAAACATAAACACACACTTTTAAAAAAAAATGAGGAAAGAAGCTAACATAGATTTGATGGACAGGTTGTTGTGACCGAAATAACCAGGCCCAACTCAAGTGCTCTAATCCAAGAGACAGTTTATTAGCCTGCGGCTGTCCTTGCAAAGGAGCAGCCCCCGAGACGCAAGGGCACAAAGGTTTTAAGCCCTCGATTCCATCCCCCACATCCTTAATCTTTACACAAAAGACTATATCTCCTCCATTCATTAACTGATAACTAAGAGGTGGGTAAGCAAGCAGGGGTACAGAAGCAGAATGCGTCATTGTTAAAATATTTTGTACCTATAGGCAGTGATCCGGCCAGTAAATCCCTTTAGTTAATAAATTTTTAGCAGATAACTAACTAGAAGTGAGACATGGTGGTTAGCACTACCATGTCTTATCCTTAACCTATTGTTTCTAAAGGTGAGGTCACTACAAGGTGTTTTTGTTGTTGTTTCTGTCACCATACCACGGTTTCATGTTGTCTGGACATAAAAGTGTAAGAATAACTGTCAGTGGCCATTTTGTCCCTTAAGTCTTAAGGATGATTTTAGTTTCTAGTAGTAGATCATTTAAGCCACTGGTGGTAGTTTCTGCAATTTTTTTCTTATTGTCAAGATTCAATGATAGAACTTTCATGGCTATGGGCAGACCACTTGTAGGCAGTGTAGTTTATCCATCCACAACTGCATCTGGCAGCTCTTACACAGGAACACGATGTTGGTTGAGTGGGCAGGCTTAACTCTTCAGCAGGTTGTATGAAATGTAAGTGAATAAACTACTTTTGCGGGGAGCTTTTAGCCATAGCTTACTGGGAGGTTGATTTGGGAAAGAAAAGAATTATCTCTCTAGAAGGGTGGTTTGGTTCTTCTAGATGCTTGTGGTGGGGTTTGACTGGGCCTAGTGGTGACAAATGAACCTCAATAATGAAACCTCTCTGTCCCATTTTTCTTTAAGAACTCCCTTCATTATTGCTCTGATTCTGCAAATACCCATAAAGTCAGTAAAAAATAAGCAGACACAGGCTATTTTGAATATTTGTTCAGTCAAATAGGCTAGTCTTGAGCCAATTTGTACTAGTTTCCAGGTTCTCCTCCCTTCTCTTAGCCTCTCTGTCTATGCAAAGGACCTCTCTCATTTCCTCCTCTAACTAGCAGCAGCCTCCCTACCCTCATCTTATAATGCTTTACTGAGAAAAAGCCTTAACAGCCTGGATAGTATGAGTTTAAATCACACTTCTGCAGGTTCGAATTGTTTCCAAAAAGGATACTTGTAAGCCTGATTTGTCAGTGCGAAATAAAAGGCATCCCCTAGTCAAGCGATTTCAAGCATCAGAAAGTGAACAGGGACAATTTATAAGTTTATGATAAGTTGTAAAACGTAAGGTAGGGGTTCTCATGCTTTTTTGAACACAGTTTACTGCACTACTTTGTATTCAATGTGACCCTACTAGCCAAAAAGAATCTGACTAGCCTTATACAGATTCAGGAGGTATAGGAATATTAGCTATCATTTTTGAAACTTCACACACTTCTCAGAATCCATATGAACTTTCCGCCTCCTCTCTTCCCCAAAAGCCTGTTGAACATAACTGACTTTAGGCCTGCTAACAGTATATTAGTCTGCCCTTTTCTAGAGAAAATTAGAAGGGATTCGAACATTCCTCTGACAGTTTTACTGCCTTCTAAATACACACACCCATAATTCTTACTAGTTTTACTAAGTCGTACTATTTTCACCAATTCCCAAATTTTGAGAGCCATACTTAAGAAATGCATTGTCACAGTGACTCAGTTCTCTTACTTTTGGCTAAATACAGAAACTCAGGCTAATTATGAACTAAGTATTGCCAAACAGGTATGTTTGCCTTGGCGCACTTATTACATTTTTGTTCTAGAATTTGTATTTTAAACTTTTAGGTCTTTAGAGGCAAATATTTACGTAGATTATTAAAATATTTTTTTTAAACTACGTAGGTTAAATATCTAATTCAATTTAGTGTTGCTAACTTGGTTGTTCTTTAACTGAAGTAATTTTAAAATTAGTTTTTCATAGAGGTGTAAATACTACCTAAAAATTCTAGAAAACTTTTATTAAAAGGAGAGTCATGGTAACTGCCCCTTTAGTCCTTTACCTTCTCTGCCTTTAGCTTGTCAATAATTCTTCCCTGTAGTAATATGCATGTGATATCTGGAGTTGTAACAGCAACTATTTTGTGACCAAGATTATGAAAGTCCCATTAAAAAGTTTGTAGAGCAGTTAGATAGAAGGAGTCTTGATGACATCCAGATGCACCAGCTCTGGGTGGCCTACCTTTGGTTCTTGTTACATGGGAGAAAAATAAATTAAGATACAGTTCATCAGGATTTATTTTACTTGCAATTTAAGTCCTTCAAATACTCTAATTATTCCATCTTGGTTCAGATACCCAGTGGAACGATGGCCAGGGATAAAAGATGGGATCATGTTAGAACATGCAGATCTACTATAATTAGTGTTGGGGAAGATGGATAGTAGTGTGGGATGTCATTTCTAGAAAAAGGGTGAGCAAACAACATCTTAGAGGCCTACTATGGAGAGAAATTTTTAAAGATGATTCCAGAGTATTGAGCCTGTGAATCTGAGAATAATACAAATATGAAATTCAGAAAGAAGTACTCGCAAGTACAGAGGAGAGAGAAGGTAATCAATTTGATCCAGACATTTATTAAAAGAGTTGTTTCTACCAATTTAACCAAAGCTCTCCAGTTTTCCACTAACCTAGATAGAGGAGCTTCCTGGCCATGTACCCTTTCACTATGCAGTGCTCTCAACATCCATTCTAGGAGGCCTAAGAATGTCATGAGTCAACTGAAAAGGGTGGGATGAGAGTCATTTGGGAAAACGTTGGGAATAAAGTGTTGGGATACATGCAGGTGTCCCTTCTGATAAGCAATCAAAGAACCATGGGCATCGGGCTAGTGTTGAGTAGTCCTCATCAGATAACAATAAGACATTTAACACTGCTCCTGGGTACCTGCCCCCATGATGATTTCATGGTGCTTATAACCAGTGGTATTTGCAAAAGAGATGCAAAGCTGCTCATGTCATGTCATGGAGAATTCATCTATCTGGTGGACTTTTTTTGAAAATACACATTTATACCTTTTAACTGAAATGTCTTTATGAACTTTGAAGTCAAGAACGGTTTCCTTTGTTCTCTGTACCGACCTAGAGTGTCTTTTCCTCCCATATCTAATTGTTTAGCTTGGACCAAGACCTGCTTCTAGAAGTGAGGAGTTCGAATGAATGCCAAGGGAGAGAAAAACACATTTGAAATACTCTCTTACAGCAGACACATTGAACTTGAGATGCTGGGGAGCTGTATAAATTGAAATATGGGTCTAGAGAGGGGTGAGGGCTGAAAGAGTAGATTTGTGAGATACCAACAGCTGGAATGATGAAAAGTTTACAGAACTTTTGGAACAGAGATAAAGGGCTCAAAGTCAGAAGACGGGGCACAGAGACATTTAGAGACAAGAGAAACAAGAAATCTTTGGACTTTTGGTGCTATGTCACAGGAGCATGGAGGAAGGGGGCACCAAGGAGGAGAGTGTGGTCAGTGGACTGAAAGCTGCACTTTCTGATCAGAGAACCTAAGTGCTAACTACTGGACGCTTATTAGGAAGCCACTGGCTGCCTTTGAGAAAAGAGCTTCAGAAAACCGGATGAGGTAGCAACTAAATTGAAAGAATATGTAGAACAATAGTAGCTCAGTGTGGACAGTCATAAGATTGATCTTTTTTGAGGTGGAAGATGAGCATGTTTTTATTTATTTGTTTGTTTCTTCATTGTTGTTGTTGCTGTTGTTTCTGAAAGGAGCAAGACAACAGGGAGAAACCGAAAAGGCAAGAATATACACCACCAGAGGACCCATAGGCAGACCCAAGGTTCGTTTCTTTACTCCTCTTCCCAAATTGAAACATTCAGCCTCTGTTTAGAGAGCACAAATGTCAAGGTAATGGGAATGAGTATTGGGGCAAAGGATTAAATATGGTCCTAATGTGTGTATGTACCTTTAAGGAACTTGGCTTTCCTGCTCCAAATCTTTGCCCCCACCCTTACTTTCATCCTAACCAGCACCCAGGTAGCCTTAATGTTCTAGCCTCAATTGTAATCACAAGGTTATGAGCACTTCGTGGAGTAACTATTCTTGGTGAAACTGAGTCCTAGATCATTCTTTCTGTAGACATTTATTTAGCATTTCCTATGTACTGTGTTCAAAACAACCCCATAATAGATGGAACCGCTATTATTATCCTCACGTGATGGATCAGAAAACTAAAGCTTAGGTTTAGGTGTAGACCAAGTATAGACCTTGTCTCTAATATTCTTTCAACATTAGTCCACTGTTCTTCATCTGACCCAGAATCAATGAAACCAATATTTTCTAAACACTTACACCTTACTAGGAACTTCAGGGTACACAAAGGAGTTACCACCCTTCTCCCACTTTCCTAGAAAGAGATTCCATTTGAGCCACCAGATAATCTCTTCAAATGAAATATTATACAGGCAGTCCCCATTTGCATGATACTTAGGGACCATAAAAATGACCATGGAAACAGAAGTAGGACAAATCAATCTTAATAATCAAAGTGAAGAAAGTATGATTGTTCTGTAAAAATTCTATCATTTCATTAACTAGCATTCTTGAAATACCTAGTACTCATTTTCTTGCCTATTTTCTGTGAATAACTGGCTGCTTAGAGAAACACATTAAAAATGTCCAAATATTTGAAGTGGTTTGTGGCAGAGACAGCTAGTTATCTACTAAAAATCTATTTTCACTTTTTTCCTTTAATTATGGTACTCGAGGTTTTAGCATGGCATATTGTCGCCTCACTAAAGACTATATTCCTGTCCTCTCTTGAAAATTATAACCAAATTCTGGCTAGCAGAATACGAAAAAAGGTTGTATGCCACTTCTGAGTTTATCCTGAAACGTAATGGGTGTGCTCTTTCCTGGCCTTTTCTGCACTGGCCGAGAAACAAATATGACAGCAGGAAGTGAAGCAGCCACTTTGAACCCAGAAATGGAATCTGTGTATTGAGGGTAGATATTAGAATGCCACTGTATGGACTACTATCTCTGGACAATTATATCAGAGAAAATATGCTTCAGTCTTGTTTTATCTGCTGCATTTTGTGGTCTTTTGGTTACAGATACTTTAACCTAAGAAATACATGGATGGTTTCTATTTGGGAATAAACAATAGCTTAACATAATAATACAGGGTTTATACACATCACACTAAATAATTAATGGCTTCTCCTCCATTGCAACTTAATTTAAAGAGGACAAGAGAAAAATAGAAGGCACAGAGTCCAATCCCCTTCTCAGGTAATCAATTGAGCTGGACCTACTGAAGATAATTGGCTATGTAATGAAGCCACCACAGACAAGACAAAGTCTGCCTCCTGCACAGAGGGATGTGGTGTTTCCCATTTAGCAGTTACTGTACACTAGGATATGAGCCTCCATTCCTAACAATCAGACTTGTTGGGATGGAAACTTCTAATATTTAAATTGAATTTTCAGGTATAAAGAGAGACATTTATTTGGCAACATTCATATAATGATTTTTGTGACAAAAATATATTTAAGGTAGTATTAATCAGTTAAGTCACTGGTATGGAAATAATTTGTCCCAATACAGCCCTTAAAATTTGTACAGCTTGAAATTTGACTCTTTTGTAAGGAACAGGTAGATATAAAAGATCTGATTCATCATCAACAAATGTGTGACACTCATGTGTATACACTAGAGGGCGCTCACTGTCTATTTTCTATTTTTAACACAATTTACGATAATGGTTTTCAAACCAGTGTGTAGAAGAATCACATTGGGATCTCATTTAAAATGTATGCCCTTAGACTGTAGGGGCCCATGAGACTGAATTTTTAATGAGAGGCTACATGGGAGCATGGGTAAGAGGATGGCTTGTGTAGACTGACTGCCAGGGTTTGAAACCTGGCTTTGCCATTTGTGAACTTGGACTATTATTTAACCTCTCTGTTCCTGTTTCTTCATCCAACAAATTAAGTCAGAAATAGCACCTGCCTCTTACAGTCGTTGTAATGATTAAATGAGTTAACTTAGAGCACACTAGTGCCAAGCAATAAATATTCACTCTTTCTTATAAGTATTATTTATAATAAAGACATTCATTGATTTTCTTGCAGAGACTTAAGAAACACGGGACTATTTTTTAAAGAAAAAAGAAGGTACTCTCACAGTACTCTACCCAGCCCGGCTAAGATTTCAGGTCCTGACCCTCAGCTAGAGTGAGTGATAATGAAATGGCAGGAACCAAAGGTGCAGAGTGGAGAATAGAATAAGCTGAGGTGGGTCTTTGTATGTTCTGCCAAAGAGCTTGTACATTATTCAGGTGAACTCCATTGATACACTAAAGCAGAAGATGGCATGATCAAATTTACACTTGAGATAATTCACTCTGTAAGGAGAGTGGGGGATGGAATATAAGGGATGAGGCTAGAAGCAGATGTATAGGGAGCTCAGGTAGACACAATGCCACTCCTTTTCCATCCTAAGGAACAGTCTCCAGAAAACATTAAAACTATTCACATTAGTGCCTCTGATAGTAACAATTTGAACCTTTTAATCCTTCCTTCTTAGTTCAAAAGAGTCAAGTTTGTAATTTTTACATGCCATATAGTATACAGTACCCAGCAGGCATCTTCCCTAAGTTTTGAGGCAGGAAGTCCTGTAAGGAGGATTTTTGTGAGGGATGTAGTCTCCAAGGACAAACTAGACTGCTCTTGACAGCACCAGAAGCTGAGAAGGGGGCACATTCTGCATCTCTTCTGGCAATCTGTAGATATTGGGGTAGATTTCCAGGCAACTTTGAGTGTCTTCCATGGCAACTTTGAGTGTCTGATCGAAGAGATATTGAAATAAACTTCAGATCTGCTTTATCATATCTCCTAGCCAGACTGGGAGGAGCTGTCACAGGATGGGGAGAGGAGAGAAGCAGAGGGGGAGGGCTAAGATTATATCCTCCTCCTTGGCTCTGCCTAGAATTTGCCAATGCCATTCTGCTACCATTAAATTAACAGGGTCTCTATAAACTAGTAGTTACCAGAGGGTAAGGGCTGGGGGAAGAGGTGGGAGGCAGACGCGGTAAAGGAGGTCAAATATAGGGGGCTAGGGGGTGAGTGAATTGGGTAAAGGGAATCAAACACGTGGTAGCTGAAGGAAACTGGACTTTGGATGGTAAACACACAATAGAATATGCAGATGTCAAATTATAATGTACACTTGAAAATATATAATTGTATTAACCGATGTTACCCCAATAAACTTAACTTTTATTAAAAAAAAAAATTAGCAGAGTCAACAATGCCAGGGAAAATAGTTACATGAGTTTTTATTCTAGTGCCCAAGGAGTGACTGCGAATGATTTCATGAGAAAAGGGTTTATCCCTGGAGGCCCCGCTACCAGAATCAGTTCCTACTTGTGCATTCAGCCAAGCCTTTTATATCACTCACATATCTAGGCTCTAAATCTCTTAGAAATATATCCACTTCTAAGTCTCTGAACACATGCAAATGTAAACAGATAAAACAGCTCTTCCCTCTGTTAGAGTTGTCAAGATTACAGACTCAAATTTGCTTTAGTATCAGATTTCTTCAAAGGAAATCCTATGAAGAAGTTCAATGACTATGTGAACAGAAAGCAGAGTTGCTTCCATTGAATGAGGTTTCTGGCTGAGCAATGTCTCTCCTATTTTTCACGCCTCTGACACCTTATCACGTGAATTAATTCTATGAACCCCTAAGACCTAGAGGAACAAAGTCTGAAAGTGATGATTAAACCAATTCTTCCATTTTACAGAGGACAAAAATGAGTTCCAGAGAGTTAATAATTACTTGAGTAGAGTGTGAAAGCAATAGGGGGTCACATAAAATTGAAAAGTTACTATTCAAATTCATAGTAGAAAATAGAGTTTGGAAAGGATTTTCTTAGTGGTTTCTTTGGTGTTGGATCAATGAGTCAAGAAGAACAAGACAAATTGCAATGCCTGAGGAGTGAGGACGTTTGACTTAGATCTAGAGAAGAGTTTCCAATAGAAATGGATGCAAACTTTGGAACGTTGAAGTCTCTGGCCTGGAATGCCTTCAATGTAGCAAGCTGCTTGTCTGTCTAGAGAGAATCAAAGCTAGCTTTTAATTATAGTCCTGCATCAAGGCAGATACCTTCAGCCCTACCAGCCATTAGTCATCATCATCCTTGGCATTATCAAACATCCATTCAAGGTCTTTACTAGTTAAACACAGAGGTACTTTTCCCTCCAGATACCATTTGTACAAATCAATAATTTAGACAGACAATAAAGTGGCAATTTTCTGATCATTCATGGGACAAACATTACCCAGTTTCAACTTTTCTTACTTTCTTTTCTGTGTTCAAAATCAAATTCAAAACTTACCTGGTCCCAGAAATGTCTGCCCAACTGATTCAGTTCACTATTGTGCTTAGCAACTTCTGTTCTTAATTGATCTTGCTGAACATTTGCTCCTCGCCTGTAAAGTACAGATTAACAAGAAGGGTATTTCAGAGTTTTTGTATAACTAAAAGGAAATAAGATATGTCAGCTGTTTAGCACAGTGCCTGATACATAGCAATTATTTGAAAACTATTAGTTTCCTCTCTAGCGTGAATCTCTGATAGACCAAGGTCAAATTCACAAAAATTTGTAAGAGGTTTAATTTCTTTTAGGTATTTTTTCATCATTTCTTTTAGAATTTCTGGGCTCTGTTATATTCTATTTCTTCGCTTTCCCTCTCCCTTTCTTTTTATTCTGGAATAACTCTGATCAGCTTCTTTAATGTGGAAGTTAACCAATAAACTTAAGAATAAAAGTGGAAAATAAATCGGATACACATATTCAGTATCATAGGTTGTCTTTAGTTACAAAATTTTTAGAATTGCTTTCCCTTAGACATTCACAGAAAAGGTGTTTGTTTCTCGTGCCTCGTTCATCTCTAGATGGTTAAATAGCTTCCATCTTTAGATGATAAATTCTGTAGTACTGGCCAAGAGTAAATATCTCTGCAGATAAGCATCTTATTATTATTGCTCATAATGTCACTTTTTAATCTCAAATCTCTTATTCAAATGTAGGCTATAAAAATGAAGATAACAAAAATAAAGAAAAATAAAAATTTATTTAAAATTTTCATTATCAATCTAGATTTCTTAGAGTAAAGGGGGATGGAAGAAACCAAAGGCCTGAAGAATGTTTGAAAATATTTCTCTTCCCCACTAGATATATTTAAGATTGTATTCCTATCATTGACAGTCAACATTTTAACCCTTGTCAGTGAACTTCACAGATTACAGAAACCCACCATCATAACCCTTCTCCCAACACCCATGTCTAATCTCTGCCTGACCCTCTCTCTGAAAGACATGTTGGTGTTGGCTATTAGTCTAGCAGTCATGTTTCCAGCCAATAAGTTATTATAAGCTTAAACCAAAACCAAACACATGTTCCTCTAAGAAACAGACAGCTTTCACACTAAATATAGAACAGTCCAGGGGCTCTAACAGGTCAGGGATGCTGACCAAGAAATGTATTATCCAGGCTACAGATAATTGTTTACAAGTTTTTTTGTTGTTGTTAGTGATGGTAGTAGTGGTGATGATAATGATGATGATGGGTGTGTGTGTGTATGTGTTTGAAAGGAATGTAGAAAATTTCATGCAATGGTCTGCTCTCATTTTAAGAAAAATGATTACAGTATAATTTCATATAATAAAGACACTAAACTCTTCTGAGAGATCACACTTTCCCTTCTGTTGGAAGATGGCTAGATTGTTTTTTGGTTGGCAAAGAGAATATTAAAAAGTACTACTCAAGCCTGTAACCTTCCTATCCCAAGAGCTGCAGTTTCAGCCCCAGCAGTAAGAACTGTGGAGCAGGTGAGCACATTTGAGGAGGAGGCACGAGTAGTCTGAGCGGGTGGCAGGGACTCCCCGGGAGCAGGAAGGAGAGCAGAGAGTTTGGAGAAGGATGGCAGAATAAGAGACGTCCCTGTATCTCTCCCCTTGAAACAACAATAAGCTGAACATCTAAAACACAACGAAAAAACATCCGAACTGCACACTAGCACATCTGAGCATGGGATCTTCACATAAGAGCTACCACTAGTCAGAACCCCAGGTGTTGGGCAGTGAACTGGGAGTAATAAAGAAGCTGCCTCTTGCAGCTGCCGGAGCTCCTTGTAGGAGAAGGGTAAGGGGAGATGGTGCAGCAAGTTTCCTGAATAGCTCTGCCTGGGAGTGCTGTGAGCTCCATGTGGCCGGCAGCAGGGCCCAGTCATCAGGGCAGAAAGAAGAGAAGCAGGATGGCAGAGAAACAACAGTTAATTTTTACCAGCTGCGGTTGCAAAACCAAGGCTGAGTGGCAGCCTCCAACCCCAACCCAGAGAGTCCCTCCCCCCATATCCTCTGAGACCGAATTCTGTGGACCACAGGAGAATCTGAGCAAATGCTATTGAAACTGTCACTAAAAAACAAAGAAAGAAAAGAAACTGTCACTAACCCTGACAGGGACTGAGACTGAGAGTAGGGAGCATGATTAGACATCTATAAGAAGTCGAACTGTCACTATTTGTGAGTGATATGATTCTCTATATAGAAAATCCTAAAGACTCCACAAGAACACTACTGAAAACAATAAGCAAATACAGTAAAGTTTCTGGATACAAAATCAACATTCGAAACTCATAGCGTTCCTATACTCCAATAATGAAGCATCAGAAAAAGAAATGGAAAAAATAATTGCTTTCTCAATTGCAACAAAAAGAATAAAATACCTAGGAATAAATTTAACGAAACATGTGAAGGACCTATATAACGAAAACTACAAGACCCCATTAAAAGAAATCAAAAAAGATACAAATAAATGGAAAGATATTTTGTGTTCTTGGATTGGAAGAATCAACATAGTTAAAATGACCATATTACTAGAGCATTATACAGATTTAATGCAATTCCCATCAAAATCCCATTGGCTTTAAAGAAATAGAACAAAAAAATCATCAGATTTCTGTGGAAGCACGAAAGACCCTGAATTGCCAAAGCCATCCTGAGAAAAAAGAACGAGGCTGGAGGCATCACTCTGCCCGACTTCAAAGTATACTACAAAGTGACAGTAATGAAAACGGCATGGTATTGGAAGCAAAACAGACACATGGACCAGTGGAACAGAATCGAGAGTCCAGAAGTAAACCCGTATTTACATGGGAAAATGATTTTTGACAAAAAAGCCAAAAACATACAGTGGAGAAAGGAAAGCCTCTTCAATAAATGGTGCTGGGAATACTGGAAAGCCACCTGCAAAAGAATGAAACTAGACTGTTGTCTATCACCACACACCAAAATTAACTCAAAATGGATTAAGGACCTGAATATAAGACCCGAAACAATAAAATGCATAGAAGAAAACATACGGATGAAACTCAATGACTTTGGACTTAAAGAGGGTTTTATGAATTTGACCTCAAAAGCAAGGGAAGTAAAAGCAAAAATAAATGAATGGGACTACATCAAACTAAAAAGCTTCTGCTCAGCAAAAGAAATCGTCAGCAAGGTAAAGAGACAACCATCCGAATGGGAAAATATATTTGCAAGCAACGCCTTTAATAAGGGCCTAATATCCAAAATATACAAATAACTCATATGACTCAATACTAATAAAAAAACAAACGATTCAATATAAAAGTGGGCAGAGGAGCTGAGCAGACACTTCCCCCAAGAAAACTATAAAAATGGTCAACAAATATATGAAAAGATGCTCAAAATTGCTAGCTATTAAGGAAATGCAAATCAAAACCACAATGAGATACCATCTCACACCTGTTAGAATAGCTATAATCAACAGAACAAGTAATAACAAGTATTGTACAGGATGCAGAAAAAAAGGAACCCTCACGCTCCTCTGGTGGGACTGCAAATTGGTACAGCCACTATGGAAAACAGCATGGAGGTTCCTCAAAAAACTAAGAATTGATCTACCATATGATCTAGCAATCCCTCTACTGGATATTTACCCCAAAGTCTTGAAAACCCATATCCAAAAAGATATTTGCACACCAATGTTCATAGCAGCATTATTCACAGTGGCCAGGACATGGAAGCAACCAAAGTGTCCTACGATAGATGATTGGCTAAAGAAGTGGTGGTACATATATACAATGGAATATTACTCAGCCATAAGAAAAGATGAAATATTGCCATTTGTGACAGCATGGATGGACCTCGAGATAATCATGCAAAGTGAAATAAGCCAGACAGAAAAAGTTGAAAAGCACATGATATCACATATTTGAGATATAAACCTAAAAGCAACAAATGAACAGGACAAACAGAGACTCATGGTCATGGACAATAGACTAGTGGTTACCAGAGGGTGTGGAGTGGAGGGGAGATACATGAGATAAAAGGGGTCAAAAATGTGATGACAGAAAGAAATCTAACTATGAGAGGTGAACACACAGCATAAATATATGTATGCCTTACTGTTAAAATGTACAGATGAAACTTATTGGATTTCGTTAATGAATGTCACTATATAAAAATAATTAATTAATTAATTAACTAAGAACCACAAATCAATGTTTGTCAACTGAAATTATAGTCATGGCTATTACAGTGACTTGGTACTTCTGATTATGTCTCCCAAAAAAACTATACATTCTAAAATACTAATATCAATAGTAAAATACTAATAGTAAAATACTATTAGTAAAATACTAATACTATCTAAAACTATACATTCTATTCCCTGTACATTTTATTTTCTATGAGGTATATTTATGTATATATATGTATATTTATCCATTGTCAAATCAAATCACAATGCCTGCTTATTAGTATTTCCTCAAGCTTATTGAAAGTGGATGATTTATTTTTTCCTTAGGCTGCATTAAGTTTATATATAGTGATGTTTTATTCTGAGTCACAAAAACTGTAATCATTTTGAAAGGTATAATTTTGCTATACCTAATTTTACTGTAATCTTACTAGAATTATATGTAATAAAGTTCCAGCCTACAGGGAACAATTTAGAAAAAAATTAGGCCTATCTGGAGGACTAAAGAACAAATTTCAAATATCTTATATTGTACGCAGAATGTTTTATTTTTCAAATTTTACAACAACTATTGTCTGAAAATGTTTTCTAATCCCTGTTCCTTTTCCTCACCTTCGATAATGCCCATTATTCTTATGTTTCCTCTCCTGATAGTATCAGCTAGTTCCTGTATTTCTCTTTCATTATTTTTCATTCTTTGGTTTCTCTCTTCTTCCTTCTGATTTATTTCCAGATTTCTGTCTTTGATATCACTGATCCTTTCCTCCATTTGGTCGACTCTATTTCTCAAGCCTACTATTTCATTTTTCAACTCTTGCAGTGTGTTCTTTATCTCCAGAAGGTCTATTCGATTCTTTTTGAGGGTTTTAATCTCCTTGCTAAAGAACTCATTCTGCTCATCTAGTTGTTTTTTCAATTCCTGAAATTGTTGATATGCTTCATTTCAGATCTCACCGAGTTTTTTCAGAAGTATCATCCTAAATTCTCTGTCATTTAAGTTGCATATTTCTATGTCTGTAAGCTTATTTTCTGGAGATTTTTCTCTTTCTTTCTGAGATGCCTTGTCACCTTGGTTGTTCTTGGTGTTTAATGGACTATTTATTTGCCTGGGCATTAGTGGAAATGTGTTCTCCTTTTTATTTTTTCCCCAGAAAGATTTATTATATAATGGTCCCTAGCCTGTTACAAATAAGGTATTTTTCTTTTGGTTTCCAGCCGGTGATGTCTAAACTTCTTGGATCTCTGCTTTATATAAAGTGTTAATAATGTCTTTTTTTCCTTATAGTTCTTTAATCATTAAATTTGATTAAAGTATAAAATATTTTCATCCAAATTGTTGACTTAAGAAAGATAAAAGGAAAATAAAATATGGTGAAGTATAATGCCTTGTACATGTCACCAGAACCTTGTGGTAAGTTGTTTCCAATCCTATAAACGGCCACCTTTGATTTTCACATGCCAATTGGCGCAACTCATAATCATCTAGTACAAATTTCTGCATCCTTCCACCAAGAATCAGAAATCTTTAGCTGTATTTTGGTATTTCTCTGCGATATTCTTTAAATGGTACCAACACTCCTTCTTAAGTCACGTCCAGAAGTCATTATTTCAACCAAAGAATAAAGTTCACCTAGACCTGAACATGAACTCTGATTTAAATTATCTAGGTACCCCTTTATTCCTTACTACTCTGCTTGGACTTCCCTACCACTTCCTACTCTCCTACTCCTCTACTTATATTTCTCTATTAATATTTGAGAGTTTATCTATTTACATATGTTTCTAATCATTATATCACTTTAATTGTTCTGCTTTCTCTCTGTGCTTGGCTAACATTGTACTGTTTGTCCCATTAGTGTCTCTCTTCCTACCTTGTTCTTTTTGGTCGAAAACCTCTCTCTCCTAACCCCATCATGTATTTCTCCCCTTAAAAACTCTTTTTGTTGGTGTTAGCTTTAAAAAATATTTATATCATAACCCCCAACACACATGAAAGTTTCTATTTCCTGATAATTTCTTTTACATTTTTATTCCCCTCATGTATTTGTCTTTCATCTTTTATTGTGTTTGCCCTTTAAATGTTTGAACATTTACTTATTCTTTTATAGTGAATGGATATCTATTAACAACCTGCTATGCTAAATAATGTTCTATGTTAAATAATGACAGTACCAGGTCATGACACAACAACTGCCTTCAAGGAGCTCATGAACTAGTGGAGAAGACAAACAGATAAGCAAGCAGGTACAAAGGTTTGGAAAGAATTACAATAACCAAATAGCACAAAAGTGGGGTTGCTGAACCCAGAGTATAAAAGTCAGAAAACATGTTCTGGAAGATATAAGATATATAACATGTTCTGCAGGAATATGTATATAGGCATATGGATTTCTGTAAATACCATTCCTCTCTTTCTCACCAGAATCGCTTGTAACATATTAGCTGTTAAGGCCTACCATTTTGTTATTTTGATAAATTACTTCACTCACTCTTTCATCTGTGAACATTTTTTAAGGAACAACTTACTACCTGGTACTGTGTTAAATGCTTTCTTTCCTTTGAAAGATTAATGACATGGAATTCCCTGCTTTCTCCCTCTCCATGATTTTTGGAAACTTTTTAAACTCTGTTCTTCCAAAGTGCAAAGTACTCATCTGGCTCTGTGCATTGTGTCTTCCTTGACAACCAACAACTTTAAATTTAGGTCCCTTTTTTTTCCCCAAATTGTTTAGTCGATGTAATTTATTGAGTTTTCTATGCATAAAGCACTGTATTAAATTCTCCTGGAGATACAAAAGTGACTAAGAATTAGGCCTTTTCCTCATGAAGCTTATAAACTAATAGGGGAAATATGTGCACAATAAAAAGAATAAAAAATGCTCTACCAAAGATATTTTATTTTTAAAGATAAGAATTCCTTAGTTAAAATTAAATCCAGAGAGAGCCCCTTGTTTTTTCCATAATCATTGGAGAGATGAGAAGGTGAAATAACATTATAATGACAGAAAGTTTGGATTAGATTTTAAAAAATTAAGAGGAGTTGTATAATTAAGAAAGGAAGGAAGGAAGGAAGGAAGGAAGGAAGGAAGGAAGGAAGGAAGGAGAGAGAGAGAGAGAGAGAGAGAGAGAGAGAGAGAGAGAGAGAGAGAGAAAGAAAGAAAGAAAGAAAGAAAGAAAGAAAGAAAGAAAGAAAGAAAAGAAAGAAAGAAAGAAAGAAAGAAAGAAAGAAAGAAAGAAAGAAAGAAAGAAAAGAAAGGAAAGAAAGAAAGAAAGAAAGAAAAAGAAAGAGTTGTCTTTGTATTTCTAGCACCTTCCAGGGGAGAATGAGCATGAACTAGTCTGAGCATCTCCCATAATTCAAAAGTCAATTCATCAGATTATCAAAATTTAATAGTGATATTATGAATCAAATTAGATTTTAAAATGTGTGATGAAACTACAGTGTTACCCATGGGCTCTAACTTTCTACATTATATATTTCTGTAATTTTAGAATATTTTATCATGATCAGACTTTACATTTGTAATTAGAAAAAAACAATGTGTTCGTAAATATGTATGAGGAGTTTCCACTGTGCTACTTCTCTAGAAAGGTATCTGTTAGGCACCTTTTTCAAAATGAGAAATATATATATGAGTACATATGTATATGAGAAATATATATGTGAGTTCGTTGGCTCTTGGTCTGTTGTTTTGTATTATAATTTTGCATAAATTTATAAATTTTGAGAAGTATGGTAAATAGAAGAAAAATCACCTATAAAGCTACCGTACTAACATAACTGCTACTGATGTTGCTGGTGCATTTCTTTCCTCTCTTTTTTCTGTGTATTGGTAAGGTTTTTAAGATAGATAGCAATCGATATTCTTTAATAATATTTACTCCTCCCCCCCAAAAAAGAACATATTCTTCATATGTATCCAGTTCTGCGTTTTGGCCCAGATGGAACTGTAGAATCATGGAACGTTTACATGAAAAGATCATATTTTTTCTTAAGATCATAAGATGATTTATACAGAAATCTCCAAACTCTCATAATATGACTCGGTAAGTAAAATCTTTATTTTCAGATTTACTATCTTTAGATGGGGTCAGATTAACAGTAATAATCCAGATTTTGTTGGTACCTGTTCCCGCCTGCTCACATAGAACTGCAATATCCTAGAAAGATCCCCCAAATTCTTTTGGGGGTTTAGGCAATCTTTTACACACACTATGACCAAAACCAGTTAACTGTCTAGTCAACTACCATTTTTTTCTCTTCCCCTGCTCTAATCTTCAAAGGCTAGATATTGCTGAGCTTTCTGGCGCTGCTGCCTCCCCCAGGTAGCAGCTGTGGAGACCCTGGTAGCACTGACGTGCCAAAGCCTGCAGTGTGCAGAGAAGCTGCATAGAATGCCCCGCTTCTCCGCTCCTGTTAGAGGGTCGGTCCTCCAGCAGTGTCATTTGTGTCCCATGCCTTATGGAATTTTTATTACAATAGTTTTTTAGGACTGTACTTAAATCCTTAATACTCAAAATTTGGTCTCAGGACCAGCAACATATGGCAGAATTGTTAGAAGTGCAGAATCTTAGGCCCCTGAATCGGAATCTGCATTTTAACAAGAGGCCCAGGTGATTTACATATAAATTAGTTTGAGAAGCACCTACTTAACACATCTTCCTGGGAGGAAGGCATAAATTCAGTTAAGGACAAGGGCAGGGTTGGGTCAGGAAACAAAAGTGACAAATAATGGAACTTTTAAAAATGATCCTTTCCCTTTGGTGACCTTGTCTTTGTGACTGGGCCAAACTTGGAATGCTTGGCTCCTCCCCTTAGGATGAGCTTTCCTCCAGGAAACTGGCTCACTCCTCATGGCCTCCTAGAACTAGACTTCTGGTGACCTGCCACTTCTAGTTCAGTTCAGCCAGACATGGCTTAGGCTCAAACTAAGAATCACCAGACGGGAAATCACACTGCTGCACACATAAACTATATTTTTTATTTAGTAAATGTTGATTCTGCATCTATTATTTACAAACACTCCATTAGGAGCTGTGGGACTACCAAGATAAGTAAAACAATCTCTATGCTCAAAAGGGGGCAGATAAGGAAGGTGTGTGTTGAAAAAGGTAAGGATTTTGGGAGACTGTTTGAGGAAGAAGCCAAAAAATTCCCAACAGAGCAATCTCACTGCAGTTTGGAGAAACTGCTATTATGTTTTAATGTTAAGGGTGGAAAATTTTCAAGTGAGCAAAGTAGCTAAGTCAGCTACAGGGAAGAAATATCTTTAGATATCAGAAGTTGTCCTACTTGCTTGTGTGTGGTTTAGGAAGTGTTTTGTATAAAATATGTAGATGGCCAATGTCTGCTTCTGTAATCCATTTACTTGTTAATTAAGGGTGTTGTTCCGGGCAAAGATATGCTAAAAGCCAACTTCCACTTCTGTAATCTGCTGGCTTGTTCAGGAGACCACCAGGATATGGTCTTGAGCTTTATCAGCTGCCTGCTCTGAAAGCTCGGGGCTGATCTCCTCTAAGGCTGAGTGGTAGAGAGTCAGTCGCCGGCCGGCTAATAAAGGCTCATAATTAATCTCAATTGGCTCCGTGGGTCTCAGAATCGTTCATGCCATAACATTAACACTACAACCTATGTGTGCCTGTTCTGCAGGTGGAACAGCCTTCCATTTCCATTTCTCTACATTCTTACCCACCTTCCAAGAACAATTTCAAATGACAGTTTATCAATGAAACCTGCCCAAATCCCCTCAGCTAAATATACTTTGACACTTCAGAACTTTCATTGTATCCTGCCTGAAGATCAGTTACATGTTTTGTGGCCTTCTGGGGTGGGGAATTTGTTCTTAATAAGCAAAAAAGAAAGATATTTTAGTCAGTCTCCTTAGGTTCACCATAGGACCTAGCATCATGTGCCATAAATCGTTTTTGAAGAAAGGAATAAATTGAAGCTAATGCATCTACTTTGTTACTGCTTCCCTGTTTAGGAAGTAGATCAGCCTTCTCAAATTATAGTCAGAGAGAACAGGAGGGAGAGTACTCAACGTTGGCTGGAATAGATAGGATTAACCTTTTTTTTCACCTTCTTCTCTGGTCAGATTGGTTCTTTCATGAAGGAACAATGTTCTCATTAGTAGTTTAGTAGCTGTTAATTTCAGCTGGATGGAATTTCATCAAGTTTTCAGCTGGATAGAAGTGGGCTGGCTATCTGCCTACTAGTATTTAAGAAGTCCCTTAGCTTGCTGGGTAGCACTTTTTATGCCTGGTTTTCTGTAAAGCTGAGATGGCATCCCAGGTCCGAGACCTCATCTCTGAAGAGTGTAGAGTTGCCATTAATCAAGTAGCATCTTATGAGCTTCATGTCAGTGATGCTTATTTATCCATGGTTAGTATGGGTTCTTGGGCCACTGTGAGGGAGGTTTCAGCTCTGATATGAGTGATGATATATCTTCTGTCTCCTTAGTAATGATGGTTATGGCCTTGTTTGTGGTTTGATACCAAATAAAACAACAATTTAGTGGCCAGGGTTTTACTATTCTATGGCCTATTGATCCAGAGCTGTAATTGCAAACAATGAAATATGATCAGGAGAATCACAGTCCTTTCCAGTGGGTTCCCCACACTATCTGGTATCAGACACTGGTGGTAGACTGAATACAGTTTTTCACCCACATGCTATTTTAGAGTTAATATAGATGTGTGAGGATTGGTGAAATAGATTGACTTGTCACTTAATTTATGTTGGGTTTCTGCCAGGTGTCTAAGCGATTAGTAAATATAAATGCTAGCATGTATGTTTCACAAATTTGACCCTTAAAGAGGCCATTGTAGACAAAGATTAGGCACTGGCATATTAGAATCTGGGTGGCTTCTCTTTGAGGTAGCCTGGATTTAGGAAGACAGCTGGGGCCTTCTGGAATTCAAAGGACAAACCAAGGACCCCAGACTGAACAAAGAAGGCCTTTCAGACAACCGTAGAGACAACAAAGTGAGTTTGTGTGAGATTTTCAGTCCTAAGAATCATGTCTTACCTCTAGTTTTTCCCCATTCTTACCCCTATCCTAGGCCTGTTATTACAATGAAGACACGGGAGCACCTCTTTTTGCTTCATTCTTCGAAGACCAAGCTGAGGTGAAGCGGGAACATGCAAAGCAGTTCCTAAGATATCTAAGAAAACGTGAGGGTAAAATCTGCCTTCCGGTGGTTAAGGTGATTGTGTAACTTTGTCCTGATCTCCTTGGGGCCTTTGCTGGGTCTGGGGAATTAAATTATTAGTTGCTAATTTGTTAGATTACTCATATGCCTACATTGGATTATAGCAACACTGAGAGCAAACATGTGTCTTCTTTTTAGCCTCTTCTTTGAGTAAATTGTAACCACTAAATGCTTGTTTAGATTTTCTCAAGGAGCCACACATAGTGTGGTCTCTGGACCAGCAGCATCAGCATCACCTGGGAACTCAGAAATGCAAATTAATGGACCCCACTCAGACAAACTAAATCAGATTCTCTCAGGGTGAGATCCAAAGAGCTATAGTTTAACACGCTCTCCAGATGATTCTAATGCTCTGTATAGTTTGAGAAGCACTACTGTAATGACCTCTTCCCAGAGCGGTTAGCATCCTGTAACAGATCTTTAAGTCAGATGCATGTTCAGATAGTCAAGATGACTGTCTTTTCAATGTAGTGAATTTTTTTTCACTGGGACAGACACTTGAAAGAAATAATGTAAACCTTGGTTGGAGATATTACATCTGGAAACATCCCTTTATATCTGAGGGGTTCTTTTAACTCCAGCTTTATAAAGAGAACTAGTAAATGTCTGGTAGTAACAGAATTAAACCACTATCATGAAACTGCAAAGCTAACTGTGCTAGTGGCACTCATGCTTTGTAGCACATTAAAAATAGATGGGGAGCTTTTAAAAATCCTGATGCTGAGGTTGCACTCCATACCAGTTAAGTCAGAATGTCTGCAGATGAAATTCAGACATTCAGTATTTAAGATGCTTTGTGGATTCCATTGTGCTACAAAGTTTGGAAACCTATTGGGCTATACAAAACCAGTCATGATCCTACCCAGGAAGTAGACTGTAACAAAGCTGTGCCTGAGGTAGGAAAGTGACTCCCCTGTTCCTCTCCAACAGAGGCCTGATCTAGATAACTGGGGAACTGGCATACAAGCTCTAGAGTCTGCTCTGGAGTTGGAAAACAAGTTAACCAAGCTCCTGCAAGACCTGAAGACCTTGGCTTCTGTGAACAGTGAAACTGATGTAAGTAATTTATTGGTTCTGACAGCAGCATCATCTTTCACTTTTGGATTATGACTTGCTTCGGGGAAATGGGTCCAACACAGTGGATCATCTAACATGTGCTTCTTTTCCTCCAAGAAAGTATGTGAATTTATTTCTGGGAGTAGGTTAGAAGTGGGAAAAGTAGGTGCCCTGGTAAGGAGGAATACAATATACCTTTTGAGCCACCCTTCTCTTGCTCAGGCCTATTTCCATGTCTGGAAGTGTACTGTTGCTTTGCTTTCCCCTCCAATAAAGCCATTCTTTTGCTGCTGTGTAAAAACAAACAAAAAAGAACAACACAAGAGGGGAAACACTTCCCAGGAATAATGTATTCTGGATAATTAAACAAAATAACGTTTCTTGCTGGCTTGTAAATCTCCTAGACCAGAAGTACTTAAATTTTAATGGATACCAGAATCGCATGGAGGTCTTACTAAAACTACTGGACCCCCCTAGAGTTTCTGATTTAATTGGTTTCATGTGGTGTGTGAGAATTTGCACCTCTAAGTTTTTAGGTTATGGTGCTGCTGGCTAGTGGCCACACTTCAAGAACCACTGTCTTAGAAAAAGTAATGTTAATGGTGGCCTATTAGCCTAAAGACTTCTGATATCTTCCTGTTTAATGGTGAACACTCTACCTTGCAGTAGGAACTTCTTTCTCACCGACCCCCCTGCATCTCAGGAAAAACAAAGCGAGGAAATGCTCTTGTACAAAAGTCATTAACGCTAGATGCATACTGGACTTATTTAGGAGCTCTGAAGAGGTGCAAATACCTAAGCCTTATGCTAAACCACATAAACTTAAATCTTTGGGAATGAGGTTTGGGCACTTACTTGAAACCTCCATGTGATTCAAAAAATGGGGTGGAAAACCACTGCAGCTAGTAGCTTAAATTAGTCTGCTTTTGATGAGATGCCTTAATACTCATACTCATTGAAAGTAGGTATTTGTGTTCACCTGGAGATCTTGATTGTCTCAGCTCAGTGCTCTTTGAACTTCAGTTTTCAGATGAACTGCCTAGTCCTTTCTTAAAATGCAGATTCTGATTTAGTAGGTCTGGAGTGGGACTTGAGATTCTGCATTTCTAATGACCTCCCAGGACTGTTGGTCCATGGGCTATCATTTGAATAGCAAGATCTTAGATCGCCTCTTGTGAGTCCTGTTTTATTTTTGTAGCTCTTACGCTTCATGGGAAAATACCTGGATAAACAGAAGAGGAACATAGGCTATCTGGAACAACAGCTTCAATATCATAAGAAATTAGAAAAGCAGGCCCAGGAAGAAGATGTATTTAAAAAGCCTGCTGCCAAGTCAGATAAAGAGACTTAACACCTGGAGGCAACATAGCGAGTCTTCCCGTGGTAGCAGGTCTGGAAGTCAGCTACTTAAGAATCTTTGTCTTCTCCATTTAACAGAAGCCTGCTTTCCTTATCTAGTATTCTAATCCTCATTCTTGTGCATACAAATAAATGTTTTTGCATTATAATGATGTGTAAAGACATTGCTATTGGAACATAAGAAAGGGTTAATTTTATCAATGTGAGTTTGGTGAAAGCTTCCTGAGGGACAGTGGGTATATTAAACTTTAAAAAAGAAAAAAAAAGCCTTCTCCCATGGTCCTAACAACACTCAGAAGAGTCAGGATTCGGAAATTTCAACCAGTCCGACTGGATATAGTAGAAATTAAGTAGTAAAACCTTAGGTCTCACTAATGCTTTCTTCCCCTTCAACTTATGTGCTACATATTTTAAGTTTACAAGATAGTAGGAGTTTTCTTCTAATTAACGTAAAGTTAAACTTGAAAACAAGGGCTCTTGGTCTAAAAAAAGTGACCCTCACCTGAAAGATGTACAGTGGACAGGCAAGTCTAACCCAGGTGCCCTTTCATAGCCTGAGGTAGGCATAAGGAACAGGAGGGCACACAGGCAATTAAGTCATTGCAGATAAATGTATGAGTGCCCCTCCCCTTCACTGTGGGCAAGCAAGCAACTACTGGGTTAATTGCTTTCAGAAGCAAGTATCCAGCACACAAGCTTGGTTGGCTACTACCTTCCACCTGAGAAGAAGGGGTTCTGTAGGGTTATAACCTGGGTCCAAAGCTCACTAGCTCCTCGGCCTTGAGTAAGTTTTTTCTTCACCCATTGACCCAGTTTAGTCATCTGAAAAGTGGGGTTAATAGTACTTAGTTCATTAAGATAAAAAGAGGATTAAGTAAATCTGTAAAGTACCTAAAACAACTACTGCTCAGATTATGTATTGTTAGTTTATATAATAGTGCCACCTTTTAAACTTGAGGAAAGCCAATACATAACAGAATTAACAATAAGAAAACAGATAGCTGAAATTGAGAATCTTAAAACATTTAATCTTAGAAGTATTTATTTTGAAATGAGAATAGTAGTCATAGAAAGATCTAATAAGTCATCTTGGAAAAAATTCAAGTTAACAAATGGGTTGAATATTCAAATAGACACAGCTAATCAAACAAGCGATCGTGAAATAAGCTGAGAAATTCTCAGCCAAAGGAATAGAAAATGTTATTTTAAATGTTAAGACATGGATTTCCAATAAAAGATCTAATTAGAGCTCCAGGAGAAAAGAGAAATTGGGAGAAAAATCCATCGTAGTAAAATTTTAGTCAAGGATGAAAAAGCTCACCATAAATATTACAAAGCATTAAAACTGCCATATTAATAACAGTTTTCTCATCAATATTATATGCAAAGAGAAAATGAAAAGCATCTTCAAAACACAAAGGAAAAAATTAAGAGTTAGGGCAGAACAGGCCTATTCAGACATATACGTATTAAGCTCACAGAAGCTTTTTAACTCAAAGAAGACCTTTGCTGTGAACAATATCATTGTTTTAATAGCAAAATATAAGGGCAGGGCTTCTACATGCAGGTCCAATGTAGCCTACCTGATGTTAATTAACCTTGTTACTTCAGTAATTCTAGTGGGGAAGGGCGTGCCCCCAAGCAATAGTCAACCACATACTGGACTTCTTTACACCTTTTCTACAACTCGCCCTTCTTGAGAATCACTGCCATGGTGAGCTTGTCACCACTGGAGAATTACTAGTTCACAAAGCGTTCTTGAATAAATTTCCACTTTTATAATTTTTACTAGTTTATATTTAATTTTATACTTATAAATGAATATGATAGACATTCACATTAAAATCAGGAGTAAGACAAGATTGCTTTATCCTCAATACTACTTCATGTTTTTCTAGAAGTTCTCAAGCAGGGTTTCTCAGACTTGGCATTATTAACATTTTTGAGCCAGATGACTCTTTGCTGTAGGGAGCTGGCCTATGTGTTGTAAGAAGTCTAATAGCTTTCCTGGCCTCTTCCTACTAGGTAATACCTCCTCCATTTGTGACAATCAAAACTATTTCTAGACATTACCAAATGTCTCTTGAGAAGCAAAATCACCTTGCTTGAGAACCACTATTCTAGTCGATACACTAGAAAAGCTAAAGGAAAAGATATATCTATTTGAAAAGGCTTGTTTAATGTGATATGATTATAACTAGAACTGAAAAACTATTATAACTTACAAAAAAGTTTAATAATGTTGCTGGATACAGGATATGTACAAATGAAACTTTCCTATAAACACAAGCAACATTAAAAAAAAGATATGTATAATATCCACAAACATGTAAAAAATATCTAGGAATAATTCTAACAAAACCAGCTTGGAACCTATATGCAATAAAATAAAAATGCTTCCTGAAAGAGATAAAAGTTTTAAATAATGTAAAAAGGAGAAAGACTAAATATGAAAATTACGACACCTCCCAAATCAATAGGTAGAACTAAAACAATTTTAATTATAATCCCAACAGGATTTTGAGGGCTTGGACAATTTAGTACTAAAGAATAAGTTTCAATCATTAGGAAAAACATGGGAACTGAAGGGAACCAAAATTTTGCCACCCTGAGGCTACATCTTGGGATGTTGACTTTAAGCTGTTTATTAAGAAACAACACTCAGAGAGAATCTTTGAGCCTCCCTCACCCCTTTCCGGCCCAAGAGGTTCAGACAGAGAAACCTGAAATTTAGGAAGGGAGCTCGAGCTTAATCAATTAAGAATTTTCACTAGATATCCATAAGAAGGGCCCGCTTGGGACCCCCGTAGTAGAGGCCTCACAGCATCCCTGGCTTCACTTTTCCTTGCCTTATAGCTTGACAATAGATTGTCTCCAGTGGCTTAACTCAGAGCTTGGAACGGCCTCTGCCATAGAAAGTTGCCCTGAAACTCATGATTAATGCCCTTATACTTACTGATCACAATCTTTACGGTCTAGCATTTTTTCCAGACTACTTCCATCTTTGTTCCTGGGTTGCTAACTCCACCTGAGGACCACATTGCCAAGGGAAGTCACCATGAAGCCAGGCAGACCTCCCCGCAACTATCACGTAGTCCCTGAAATAATACCCAGATTTCCCCTTAAATACCCTAAGCAAGACTAAGAAAGGAAGGCAGTTTTTAAAGGTGTTAACTGTTGCCTTCTCAGATCATTGGTGCCCTGACAATAAACATTTATTCTAAATAGCCTGACTCCTGTGTCAGGTCTATTGGCTGAGTGTCATAGGCAGCACGAGGCCCGGACTCGGTTGCCCTCCAGTTTCACCTGTGGTATCCCATTGTTTCTGAGATGCCTAGCAAGAATTTTCCTGCTATGATGTTCTGCTCTTCCTCAGCTACCTGTAAATTGCCCATTCTTACTTCTAAAATCTAATACCTTTCCCTCACCTCTTCTCTTTTGTCCAAAATGTCTTATATACCCAATGTTGCCTCACTGTCTTCAAAACTTTCACGCTTATGTGAATTCCCATGAGCATGTATTAAAATTTTGATTTTCTTTTGTTTATCTTTAATTTGATTATTAGCCCAGCTAGAAGAACTTAGAAGGTGGGAGGAAAAGCATTAAATTTTTTTAGCCCCACAGAACATACATAAAAGTTAACACCATTAGTAATTGGGAAATACAAACCCAGACCACAATGTGACACCACTTGTTATGGTGCGAACGATTCTGAGACCCACGGAGCCAATTGAGATTAATTATGAGCCTTTATTAGCTGGCTGGCACTGACTCTCTATCACGCAGGGCTAGAGGAAATCAGCCCCGAGCTTTCAGAGGAGGCAGCTTATCAAGTTTAAGACCATATCCTGGTAGTCTTCTGAACAAGCAAGCAGATTACGGAAGCGGAAGTTGGCTGTTAGCATATCTTTGCCCAGAACCACACCCTTAATTAACAAGGAAGTGGATTACAGAAGCAGACATTGGCCATCTTCATATCTTATACAATACACTTCCTAACCCACACCCGAGCAAGTAGGACAACTTCTGGTATCTAAAGATATTTCTTCCCTGTAGCTGACTTAGCTAGTTGGCTCACTTGAAAATTTTCCACCCTTAACACCACTCACTACACATTTACTGGAATGGCTAAAATTAAAATAACTGTCAATGCCATATGATGGCGCAGTGGTGAAACAACTAAACCTCTCCACATTGTTGGTGAGAATATAAAGTGGCCAATTAAAAAAAAAAGTATATTTTCTTATAAAACTAAGCCTATACCAACTTCGTGAATTTGGGGAGAACACAATTCAGCACATAACAGAATGGTTATATTTTTGACCAAAACTGGGTGGAGAAAAGAGGAGGAAGTTACTGATATAGGCATGAGAAGAGGCATGAGAACTAAACATTAAACCAAGTTGTATTCAGAGCCTGCTATCTGCTGCTAGACACAGAAGGCCAGACAAAGGGGAACCTACAGGAAGATTCCTGCTGAGATGACTAACTACTTTCCCGTGCCTTTCACTCCGCATACCCATCCCCCCAAAGGAAAACAGTTTTAAACTGAATTCCCTGGACAGTCTGGGTCTCTCTCATTCTCTGTCTCTGAGAGGAGACAACGCCTATGTTTGTGGAGCATTATTCCTTCTCTAATAAACTTTCCTTTTGTCTCTAACTCTGGCCTGTGCTTGAATTCTTTCCTTCCTGCAGGCAATGACTCTTTCTCTTGGTGTAGGACTTGAGTCTCCACTTGGGGGGATTTGCCCCATGCTGCATCATTATAAACTAATTCACTTGACTCTCATTGTAGTAATCAATAGACATTGTCTGAAGAAAGAGTGTTTTGAGGGTGTTACATAAAAGTCTAATTATAAAATGAGTCATTAGAATAAAATTATGGCCATAATTTTTTAAATAGCCTCCATAGTGAAAGTTCATATAAATATAATGTTCATATTTACATTCTATTTTGTAACCCTTATGTTAGCTCTTGCTTTAGTCCTAGTTCTGTTAAATATATTCAGCAAATCGATGTATTCACTCAAGTTCTTCTGCTGAAGTTTTCCTTATTATCTTTCGGTTGGCTAAATTTTGCTCTCTAGAAGATGCCTCAGTAAGTTCTGATGTGGATGGTATTCTGAGTCCCTAAATATCCAGAAATTCTTACCTGTAGCTTTGACACTTGAAGGATAGCTTGAATGAATTTAAAATACTTGGCTCAAACTGATGCAGGATGGGGCAACCCCTCCCCACTTACCTGAGTGGAGACTCAAGCCCTATGCCCACCAAGAGATGGTCCTGGGCTCCACACAGGAAAGAATTCAAGAGTGATCCAGAGTTAGAGACAAAAGAAAAGTTTATTATAGAAGGAATAATGCTCCACAAACAGAGATGTGGTCTCCTCTCAGAGTCAGAGAATGAGACCCTGAGTGTTTGAGGAATTGGGCTTTATATCAGTTTCTTAGTTTCTATGAAAATTATTGATAATAGGGTGTGAAGACTGGACTGAATGGTTGAGTTTATTTTTAACTTGTGTAGAGTGCAGCTTAAAGTCTTTATTTTCCTATTTTCCTTTCATGGTGTAGGTATGCAGTGTTAAAGTTATGGGTAAATAGTCAAGTTATTTCAGCAGGAATCTTCCTGTTTTCTACAAATTCCCCATGTCTAGCAGCAAGTAACAGGCTCTGAATACAGCTTAGTTTATATTTAGTCAATTTATGTAATTTTAATGCCTCTTCCCTATATTAAAACTTTCTTTCCTTAAGTATCAGACAGATATTGTTCCATTTCCATTGACTGTAGCGTTGCCAACTTGGCTTTCTCTCCCTTAAAAATGATATAATGTTTTTGCCTAGAAGCCCAAAGTTTGCTGCTAGTGTTAGAAGGATAAGTCTGGTGTTTGTAGGATATGTATCACTAGGATGTATCTTGGTATTGATCATTCTAGGACAATTTTATCACATTTGGATGACTTTTAATATGTAATTCGAATCTTATTTCAGAACACCTTTTTAATGCTTGCTTTACTCCATTCTTCAGTTTTCCTCCAATTATAAGAACTCCAGTTATTCATATTTTGGATCATTTTGGTCTATCTTTTTTTTATCTTTTACATTCTCCCTCTTTTAAAAGCCTTTTGCTTATTTGTCTTTCTTTTTCTTCACTCTTCCTGTGTATACTTTCTATGTCCTGCTGTGCTTTCTATAGTGTCTATTTCTCTTTATGCTTCTTGTAACTTAGTCTTTATTTACCAAGTAAATTTACTTACTATTTAATTTTTATTATAAAATAATCATCTGTTCCTTCTATTTCCTTCCTAAATTGTACTAGTCACCATTTCACAGCCTCCTATTGACTGACCACCACCTTCCCTTTGTTGGCCATGTCTTCCCTGAGTTCCTGTATTTATTTTTTTATTATTTTCCTTGCTGGCTGCAATTATATCATCTTTTTATCCCCCTTTATTTATGCTGGAATGTTGCATTGCAGTTTTCCTCTGCTTTGGAGCAATATTTTTTTTAGCAAGTATTCTTAGTCTACAGGGAAGTTTTGTATATATTTTCAGTTCACCTTTACACTTTTGTTTTCCTAGAGTAGCTTTCTTCTGATGTTGTAATCACACAATTACTTTGCTGAGTCGGATTTTTCTTAATTAGAAAGAGGATCTTTTAAAGTGAGTGAAGGAGTAGGTTTCCCAGTTTCTCAATTGCTATAAGAAATGCCACTTCTGGTACCAAACCACACCTAAATGTCAGCTCTTAACTTGGTTCACAAAGGCTCCTATCATCCATTCCAAACTTTTATGATATCTTCACCACCTCTGGTAAAGAAGCCACCTTCACCAAGGGATCCTGCTCCTAATTTTCACTTTCTAATTCCCCTCTCTTTTAGAAGTGCTATTATCTTAAATCTGCCATCTCTGTGTGACTTCTCACAGGAACACATTCTAAACCATCTGTCTCCCAAATCTCCATTTGCACCTGCCTTCTTTGATCACAGCAGTTCTCACTGATAGAGGGGCTCCATCATTTTGCAAGTAAATATTTATTGTTGATTTCTGATATCTGCTACTTCTAGGACTCTTCCACACAACCTGTTTTCTCAGAAACACTTGCAGACCTGTTGTGACTTCCTGAACTAAAACTGTCTACTTCAGACATCAAAAACAGTTATCATCTGGGGGCACACAAAGGAAAAGATGGGAGGAGAGAGAATTCACTACTAACAGATATCATAAGGCACACAAACACTAAAATGTTCACTTCCTAAATAGAGGAATACCTCTTTAGCACAAAACCTATGTCCTTTGTCTGCTAAAGAGGGTTCAGAAAAAGGACTGGGCTGGAAGAATGCCCTCCTAGAACCATTTGGCACATAAATGCAAAAAGACAAAGCTTCGTAAAGAATTATAAGGATAACCTAAATTGGAGGAATAAAGTTGATTTTGTGACTGCGGAAAAGAGAGATACTGAGTTAGATAAAATCAAAATCATTTAGCCCAGGCTGCTATCCTTCTCCCCTTCTCACCTACAAGAAACTCTCGCAAATAGATGACCCAAAAATCCCCTACTCAAACAGCAACGAGAAACAAAAAAAGAAGCGGGGTGGAGAAAGAGAAGAACTGCTGTAACATTTAAATAGATGCTATTGGAGAAAAAGGTGGTGAAATAAGGCACAATTTATTAACATATGAGAAATAATTTAACATGCAACAGTTGAAAACTGTGAGCAAACATTTTAATTTTAGCTATTCTAGTGGGTGTGTAGTTTTAATTTGCGTTTCCCTGATGACCGTGAAAAGCAAATGTTTAAAACTGTTAGAAAAGAATATCAGAGAACAACTTTACTTTCTGTCTTGGTCATCTGTTGGAGCAGAACTGAGCTCGATCAAGGGGAATATCACAAATGCAGTCTGTTAGAAGGATAATTTACATTTGCTAAAGAACCTCCAGTATGCTGCCTATTACCACTTGAGATATGACTACTGAGGTCACTGCATGGAGGTTTGCTGGTGTTAACAGATATTATTGTTACCATTATCATTGTATTTACCTTAATCATGAAAAATACAAGAGCAATTATTTGGAGTTTGCAAATAATTTCTCTGTGCTTCTGTTTAATTCCTAGCAATGTGATATTACCAGCAGAAAATTAATTTCTTAAAAACACTGCAGAGAAATAGCTTCCTAAACATCGGAAAACAAAATTGCTAGATTTTGTAACTCTTCAGTCATACTAAATCAGCTCCATTAAACAAGTATTTATTGAGTATTTTCTATTTATTACAGACTTAGCTTAGATGCTGGGATTACAAAATTGGGCCTTGCCATCAAAATGTGCACAGTCTAGTAGAGAACACACATATGTGTAAATAATTAGAATTCAGTTTGATAAATGCACTGATAAGAGCCTGTATGAGGCAGAGGAGAATGCAAAGAAAGAGTGAACATTTGTGCCAGAGTAGTGGGGACACAACATAAAAAAGCTTCTGATCTGGACTTGGATTGATGATTCAGTTCAATACACTGGGAAGGAAGAATAGAGCATTTTGGATTAGCCAGTGATATAGGGTCAGATCATGAACTGCCTTTTATGGCATGTTAATGTGCTTGGATTTAATTCTTCAGAGGATGGGAAAGCAATAAGGAGTTTGGACACAGACATGACTTAATAAGATTTGGACTTTGAAACAATCACCCTAATAGCAGCACAGCAGCTAATGCCGGTGTTCTTATTCTGAAACTGCCAACTGTTTATTTCATGTGATAAAACAAATAAGTAATTATTCTGGTGTTTTTGAGAATTGGAATTCCCTGTGTGGGATAAGGGAGATATAAATGTAGGATCAATAAGGTTAAGTAAAAATCCTATAGATATTTGAATATTAGACTGAGCTCATGATATATTTATCTTTTTAAAGAAGTCCTAGCTGTTCATTGAAAAGACCTGGAAGCAAGTAGTAAAAAGCACCAGCCCCCACAACACACATACCACCCTTATTTTGGTCTCTAAATACCACTTGTCACTAAAAGGAATAAGGGCTCCTCTGAGAAATGGTCGATTATTGTTCTGACCTAGAAAACATAAAATAATCCTGAAACAATGTTATCATATTAGAAAGCAAGACTATCTAAAAGAACTCAGAACCAACTTGAGGAGGCTTCTTTTGGGTCAGGATAGCCACTTTGATGAGAAAAATAACTGTAATGGATTAAAACATACCAAATATGCTTGAATTTATGAGTAAAATGTTAAATAATGACAATAAAACTTATTAATAACACATAATTATTAAATGATTATAATATGATAATTACAATAAATAATACTTTATAAAAACAGTGGTCACCTTTGAAGGATGACCAGTAGTAGGGAGCTAACTCATAACGCTGAAAACTGGTGAAGGAAAGAATCAAGGATTTAATCTGTCTTTCCTATATTAACTACCTTAGAATAATTAAATAATTAATAAGTTAATTTCTACAAAAGAACAGTGTGAAATTTACTATTCTGCTAATCCTTAAAAATAATTAGATAATGATCACCAGCGGCTGCTATTAACGAGATGAAAACCAATTAAGCATTTTGTGCCTCCTGACGAAACTACACACTATTACTTATGAATTTTGACAAGGATAAAACAGGTTAACCTACATCATATCAAGCATAAAAGCAGTGTGGCCTTTGTTTAATCCTGAATAAAACAAATTAAAAAAATTTTTTTTAAAGAATAAACATTAGGAGACAACCAGTGAAATCTGAACACTGATTGAATATTTGACAATATTAAGAAATTATTATCATTTTTTTAGGTGTGATCATTATATTATGGTTATGTGTAAAATAAGAATCATTACCTTTTAGAGATACAGACTAAAATATTTATAAATGAAATGATAAAATTAAAAGAGAGGGAAGAGAATAGGGTAAAAAATGAAAAAATATTGGTTATTGTTGAAACTTGGTGATGGGGTCTTTGGGAGTTTATTACACTCTTCTGTATACTTTTTAATAATAACTTTAAAAAGTATTTTGCTTTTAAAAGGTGATTTTATTTTTCTAACATTTAGATCAAGACAGGGGAATTTACTATAACCTCCAGATACTGAGATTGGTACCCTACATTTTTTGACCAAATTTCTATCTTTCCCTCATAGCAGTCATTGTAATAGTCATCACAGTAGCGTTCACCCCATCGTGCTTACAGAGAACTAGTCATTGGTCCTCTTCAAGTTGCTACAGTTATCGTGGGGCCCAAAGATGTCTGGTTTCTTGTTTCCCCTAAGTAAAGCACAGCACAGATTACCACTGTGCTACAAGGCTATTTAAGAGTGTTCTTTTTTTTCTGCCTAGTTTTTCTAAAGGACAGATGAGTTTCCAAAGAAGGTCTAAAAAACAGCTAAAGTCAAATGCCATTGATGTCTCCAACTTTTATATCAAAATGAAAGGCTTTCACTTAACATTTGTATCAAGATGGCTTTCTATGCAGCCCACACAGCTGCCATCATTGTTTGGCTCTAACCTGCTTCATCTTGTGCCTAAATATCAGTGCATGACAGACTTACTGAAGATTTTGGGATAATGAGTGGGACTTACAGAAAAGCACAGAAAAGGAAACAATTTAAAATAGAATAATAACTATCTCACTGTCTCAAAGCTTTTCAGCCACACTATCATCTCTAGCAGTTCCTCTTCAGGGCCAATCAGGGTACTGTGAGTCCATGCCTCTCTGTTCCAGGATTTCTCCAATATCTCAGTATTTGAATATGCATCATTGACTTAGGAAGAAACTAAAAATGTCGCTTCTTCAATGTGCAAAGTACTAAACTCTTCTTTGTCTGAACCTGACCTAGAGGGCCAAAATCTGTTCATGTATTTTTCTAAACAGATGTGCAGCCGTCTCTATAATAGGAAGTCTGCTTTTCTCCTAAGAAGGTCAGACTGATGCTTACTTCCCAGTATAACAATCATTTAAAATAACATTTTTTTCTTACACAATATTTCTGTTAAAACTGGAGTAGGTACTCTGACTTGCCTTACATGTTGCTGTAATATAAAACTATGCCAGCTATGCATGTAGAAAGAGAACAGCTAGGTGCGAGCAAACATATCCACAGTAAACATACCCAGATATTAAATAGCTTTTTACTATCTACTTTGTGTTTTGTGTGTGTGTGTGTGTTTGAGTGTGCCTAAATAAAATTTTATTGGAATATAGCCATATTTATTTACCTATTGTCTATGGCTGCTTTTACACTACAGCAACAGAGTATTCATGACTGAGACCATATGTGGCATTTCTATCACTTCACACTGCTGCTACACACTACAAATCACAGTAACACATTTTTACTGACAGCATTTCAAGTGCCATTCAGATCATCATACTGGGACATTTTATTATTTTATTACCAGGCTATACCTGTTAAATCAAAACAAACAAACAAAAAACTGGGCCTAGGATATTCTATTTTTAAGATACAATGAAATGTGGGTTATTTTGTTATCAAATTAGATGGCAAAGCATTATGTTTATTATGCAACGAATCTGTATCTGTGCTATAAGAATACAATATATGTTGACATTACCAGACCAAGAACTCATCATAATACTACCAAATCACAAAAAAAACATTCAGAAAAGTTACAAAAATTAAAAGCTATATCTCATCATAGTAAAATTTCTTCACAAAAAAAGAAAAGGAGGAAATGAGGCTGCAACCAAAGTACATGTCCAAGTGGCTCATTTGCTAGCCATGCAAGAAATTTAATGTTGATTGATTACAGCAACTGAAAAAAATGTATCTAGAAAAAATAAACCTGTTTAAGACCATTAGCTTTGGGGTAAGAACAGCTGCTTAAAGTGTTGAGCCCACTGGGAACAACATCCATATACAATTTAAATTATTTAGTGAAGGTAAATTATTTTGAGTGGTTTTCCTTGTCTCTTAATAAGTTGACAGGTTTCAGGATACTGTTCATTTGTTCCTGTTTATTCAAGGAGTCAATGTTTGAAGTGACCGGAGAATTAGCCTCTCTGAATAGGCTGCATGAAACAGGTGAGAATATTTTTTGAAGAAGCTGAGAAAACATTAATTCAATACACCTGAAGGGAAATCAGCTCTGCTGTGTTATAACTTATGGAAGTAGAAACAGGTTTAGTTTGATGTACACTTGTGAAAATGTATGTCTGGAAAGGTCTTTATTTCTCCTTCATATCTAAAGGAGAGCTCTGCTGGATACATTATTCTTGGCTGGTAGTTCCTTTCATTTAGTAGTTTGAATATTTGATTCTACTCCTTTCTGGCTTGTAAGGTTTGTGCTGAGAAGTCCAATGATAATCTAATGGGCTTTCCCTTATAGGTTATTGTCTTCTTTTCCCTGGCTGCCCTGAGAATTCTGTCTTTGCCATTGATTTTCGATAATTTTAACACAATATGTCGGATAAGGCCTTTTTGGGTTGAGATAATTGGGTGTTCTGTTGACTTCTTGAGTTCCAAGCTCCAGCTCATTCCTTAGATTTCAGAAATTCTTGTCCACCGTTTGTCTGAAAATTCTTTCTAGTCCATGCTCCTTTTCTTCTCCTTCGAGAATGCTCATTATTCTTATGTTTCCTCTCCTGATAGTATCAGCTAGTTCTTGTATTTCTCTTTCATTATTTTTAATTCTTCGGTTTCTCTCTTCTTCCTTCTGATTTATTTCCAGATTTCTGTCTTCGATATCACTGATCCTTTCCTCCATTTGGTCGACTCTATTTCCCAAGCTTGCTATTTCATTTTTCAACTCTTGCAGTGTGTTCTTTATCTCCAGAAGGTCTATTCTGTTCTTCTTGAGGGTTTTAATCTCCTTGCTAAAGAACTCATTCTGCTCATCTAGTTGTTTTTTCAATTCCTGAAATTGTGGATATGACTCATTTTGGAACTCACTGAGTTTTTTCAGAAGTACCATCCTGAATTCTCTGTCATTGAAGTCGCATATTTCTATGTCTGTAGATTTATTTTCTGGAGATTTTTCTCTTTCTTTCTGAGATGCCTTGTCACCTTGGTTGTTCATGGTGTTTAATGGACTATTTCTCCGCCTGGACATTAACGGAAGTGTTTTCTGCTTTTTTCCCAGAAAGATTTATTATATAAGTTCTCTCTTTAGCCTGTTGCAAAGAAAGCGTTTTTCTTTTGGTTTTCAGTAGGTGGCGTCTAAGCCTCTTGGATTCCTGTGGTAGTTCTTATGTGCAGATTCCATGCTCAGAAGTGCTGGTGTGTAATTTTGGTGTTTTTTGTTGAGTTTTAGATGTTCAACTTATTGTTACTTCAAGGGGAGAGATCTGGGGACGTCTCTCACCTTGCCATGTTTCTGAGGTCATTCTCTACTTTGTGTTTTAAGACGCGTATTGACTTAAAACTGTCAGTAAGGGGAAAAAATGATCTTCTGTGTTGTGATGGCTTTTTACTCTTTGTTATGGTAAGTTGACCTACTGCAAAGCTAAAAGTATAAGCAAACATGGAAAAGCAACTTAAATGTACTACTTACTAATAAACATAAAATGATACTGGAAATGTGGCACATTTTAAAAGTCATTTTGGGGTGATGGGGTAATAACAACAATCAACACTTCCTGAGTGCATATAAGGTACACTTCTAAGTGCTTCACATCAATGTACTTGTTTTACCTTACTTATCCTAAATGCTTTCTACGTTTAATTTAATAAACAACTCTTTGATGAACATACTTTTATTTGTTCCAACTACAGTGAGAACATTGAGAGGTCAAGTAACACACACAAGGCAGTCTTGCTCCAGAATTCCTACTCTTAACCACTACACTATAACTGCTTCTCAGTGGTAATAAATTTGTTATGAGGATCTCAGCAATTTGAATTAGAAACAAAGGCAGATAATCTCTTAGTCCCTTGTTCTCCAGTACTATATAGTCTTTTATCCTGATTCTATCTGTGTATTTGTTTCTTTCTTTTTCTCTTTACAGTTTCTCTACCTTGATAGCTTATGATCAACTGAGTCCTCTCAACTTGATACATCCTTCATTAAAGTAACCAGCAAAAACTGACCACTGGCTTTGTATCCCAATCCCAAAGTACTCTGAGAAAGACTTCAATTAGTCTAAGAAGTCAGGGGACCCTTGCCCCTAGGGACAAATAGCTATGGCTATGGGAGGAAGGCAAGATCACACAATATATATGTAGCTATCAGGGTTCATGAAGATAGTTTTCAGAGAAGTATATAGGTTGGTAGAAAACCCAAAACACATCTACTATTAGAATAGTATACATAATCACTGCATTGATATTCTTTACATATATAAGTCTGTTTGGAGTAAGGTTACAAGAATATTTGTAGACAAACATATTCTTTTGACCTACCCTTCCAGAACAAAACTTATTTGTATTCTTCCATGACCTAAAGAAGAATTTGTATAGACTTAAGCTAGAAATCTGTATTACAACAAATTACTACAAACTGAGTGGTTTAAAACAACAGAAATTTATTCTTTCACAATTCTATAGGCCAAAGGTCCAAAATCAAGGGATTGGCAGGGTTGTTTCCTTCTAGAGGCTCTGAGGGAAAAGGATTTTATGACTCTAGGTCAACTGTTACCGGAGAGTGGGGATCCTCTCCTGGCGTGTTGTCCAGGTTCTCGAACAAAGAATTAAGCAAGACACAGAAATACAGTAGAAAAGAAAAGTTTTATTAGAAGGGAAAATACACTTTAAGATGTGGAAGTGGGCCTGAGCAAGAGAAGCATGGCTCAAAAGGCCTGGTAACAAAGCCTTCAGGGTTTTTATCCCTATTTGCTGTGGGTGGTTACTTTTCTTAGAGGGGTGGGCTTCCTCGATTGATAACTAAAATTGACAGAACTCAGTGACTCATCATTTTGCTTTCTGTGCATGTTTGTTCCCAGAATTCAGTCTGTTATAATGATATTAATGAACTTCTGAGCATATGCACCATATTATAATGATGGTATAATGAGGCTCAGGTGAGTTGAAGGTCATTGGGGTCTTCAATGCACAGATGTGAGTGACTGGCTTAAACTAGTACCTAATTCTCTGCCTGCTTGTTTCTTTGTGAGAGTTAAAAAATGCCTTCTGGCTTGCTTAATTGTGGGCGGGTTAGGGCGAACTCTTCTAGGAGAGGATGACCTCAATGTCTTTGCAGGCAGACCCGAACCCCTCTAACTTTCCTGCCTAACTCTTTTCTAAGAGCCATGAACCCTCTTATTATTAGTATAGATGTTGAGGGATAGGTGGTCTCTTCTTCCGTATCTGCTTCCTCCTGAGAATGGCTGTAGTCCCTGCCTACGGGGATTTCATGGAGCTCTTTCCCTTTCTGCCTCAGTCAGCGTGGGGTCTTGGGTTTCCTGCTGAAGTGTCACCTCAGTCCCTAGACAAGGAAAAGAAGATACAAACTTGTATTTAAATCATATATCTATTAATTTCTATTATTGATTTACCTATTAAGTGAGTAAAGGAAAACAGGCTTGGTTAATACATTTCTTAAAGAGTAAAAAAGAGCTTTGGCCTAAAGTTCCCTCCCCTCTCAGACTCTAAGGGCCCTGTCTGACTTAACACCATTTCTGCTAACAATGAGCTGATGACCGTTATCAATAGCCAGAGGATTTGAGTCACCAGTTTTGGGCAATTATCAGGATTTGTGGTAGAGGACCTTTTTTCCAAAGAAAGGAGGGAAGAAAACTTAACTAGGTTTACTAAAAAGATTAACTCTGCAAGAGATCTCTTATTTCATTTCTTGCCAAAACATTGAGAATTTTACAAGTGATGTCCCGGCTCACAGCCACTTAGCTTCTGGTGGTTACTAGCAGTTCTTGGCATTCGTAGCTTGTTGAGCATCATTCCAGTCTCTATCTCCATCTTCACACTCTTGTCCCCCTCTGTTGTTCCTCTTCTAACTCATAGTTTTCTTTGGATTTAAGGCCTACCTAATCAAGTATGATTTCATCTCAATTCTAAGCATTTCACAAATAAGAACTTATTTAATAGTAGTTACAAATTGGTATTGTTTTTCTTCTGGGTTTTTCTCCCATGTGTGAAAGGCTGACAGCTCTTCCCTCAGCAGCTGGTGCAATACTTTGTGTTGTCAATGTAAGAAATGTCTAGACTCAGATAGGATATTTATAAGAGTTTACTGGAGCCCAACTGATAACATGCTGGAAAGCAAGACCTCAAATGCTCCAAAGAATAACAGTATTGCAGTTCCTTTTATACTTTTGGGATTAAGGAGGAAATGAATATAAGGAAGATTACATGAGCATGGGAGATTACAGAATAGTTAACAAGATTTTGTGCTCCCTTGAGGGTAGTTATACCTCTGAGGGGTCTGAAAAAGAGGATCACTCTGGCATTTCAAAGGTATGTTAACTTAGATGCACAAAAACAATGGACAGGGCTTGCTTAAGGCAAAGACAAACCTTTTTATCGGCCTGGGACATGACTACCCACCATGACCTGCCCTGTTGGGAATTTATGATCAAATCACTCTATAAGATTACTTTTGGTCAAATTTATTGCAGAGCCGCTTTTTCTGTCCACAGTGCTCTGTGCATAGTGACCTTGATAAAGCCTCAGCTGCAGCTAGCTGCCTGATGCTGACAGTTCATGTTTTCTCTCTCTTAAAAGTAAAACATCACCTCCTGGAGAGAGCTAAGTATGAGATTCAGGAAACTGACAGATAAGATTTAAGACTCCTTGTGCAAGTGTCTCTTTGGAAAATGAGCAACAAGAGCGCTCCCTAGGGAAAGAAAGGAAGGGACAATAATAAAGATAGATAAGCAGCCACAGCAGAAAGCAGAACTTGCTGGGCCACGTCATGCAGCATTCAGGGATATTCCCTATGCTTCAGTGACAGGAAGGAGATATGCAAACCATGTGCCCCACCATGTTTTTCTAGATTGTCACCTCTTTCTTTTCTCCACTCAGACCCAGAGAGACAGAAAACTCCTCATTGAGAGTTGGACTGCATATTTTTTAATATTTGTTTTTTGTTTTGTTTTAAAGCACCATGAGGATCTATAACAGACTAAGCTGAGAGCCAAATAAGAGACAAATAAGAATACAGCAAACGAATTTTATTTCCTCTTAGTGGAGTAACCAGTATGAGAATTGATGTAAGATTTGGAGCTACCAATTTAGAACTGAATTTTATCAGCCCCCGGGGTGATATTTCTTCGGTATGCTTATGTCTTCACAAAGTGTAGATAAGTTGAAGTCTCTATCCTATAGGCACTCCATAAAATCTCATGGTGCTTTATGGTCTTTTAGAAAGATTAACTGCTAACAGACAACAAAAGTAATTGTCACAGAACAGTAAAAGGATAAAAATGATACATGTGGTAGAATCAAAGTACTTACACATGTAAAGAATATTGGCTACAATGGGAAGAACCGAAAGCTGAACTAAATTATGATTCCTTCTGTTCCAAAAATGAGAAAGTGGAGAACTACAATAGCCCAATCGAGGCAGGACTACTAATGGTCTATACCCTTCAAGAATAAAAGTTTGGGTCATTACCCCACCAGATAAAGAACCATGACCAGCTGAGGTGTTTGCTGAGGGCGAAGGGAATACAGAATGGGGAGTGGAAGAAAGTAGTTATAAATACCAGCTACAACCTCATGACCAGTCAGAAACAAAGACTATAATGGTCACGAGTATTTACTCATTAGTAAGCAATATTAATAAAGCATTTCCTCCTTATTATTTTATTATGAATACATTTGTGTTCATATATGTGTGTATGTATATCTTAGTTTTCTTTCCTCTCTTATTCCCTTATCATATAACATAAGATGTATTGACTTTATATCATAGTCTATTTTTATCGATATATAAAATAAATATTAATTTTACATAATACTATTTAAGTTACAGGACATCAAGGAAAAGAGTAAACATCACGCACATTACCTCCTCTTCTTGAGAAGGGGTTAGTATATTTTTGATTGTGTGCAGGATAATTATATTATATTAGGTAAGATTATAATTATGTTATTATCTTTATTTTAAGATTAAGTATGGTTTAAAGAGATGGATATGGGTGCCAAGTTGATAAGAAATGTATCTGTGATGGTTAATTTTATGTGTCAACTCGACTGGGTCATGTAAAGCCCAGGTATTTAGCAAAATTTTTTCTGTGTGTGTCTGTGAGTGTGTTTCTGGATTAGATTAGCATTGAATTGGTGAACTCAGCAGAGCAGATTGCCCTCCCCAATGTGGGTGGGCATTGTCCAGTCCACTGAAGGTCCAAATAACACAAAAGGCAGAGGAAGGGATAATTCTCCCCTCCTGCTTGACCAGTTGAGCTGGATGTGGTCTCCTCCTGCCCTCAGATGGATTTACACTGTTGGTTACCCTGAAATTCAGACCTTTAGACTTGGACTGGACCACACCACCAGATCTCCAGAGTTTCCAGCTTGCAAATGGCAAATTGTGGGATTTCTCAACCTCCATAATCAAGTGAGCCAATTTCTCATAATAAATCTCTTTACATATATTGATTCCCTAGAGAATCCTGACTGATACAAAGTATTCCTTTCTTCCTTTCTCTTATTTACTGTTCCATATAAATACCTCACGTAATAACTGGTTACATAAATTGGCATCAATTTGAGATTGAAATGAAATTAGTGTACACCTAAATTTTTGCTTATCTTTTGAACTGAAGCAGCAGCAGCAACAACAACAACGACAAAACCCCAAATGGCTCAATTTTTCAAATACTACCAAAGCAAGAGAAGTTACATCAAAATAAACACATGCATACCACACTGGCAGCATTTAAAATATATTTCATCTTTTTGGAAATAACTTTGGTATCATGTATTTATATAGTATTTTCAATTATTTTACTTGTCTTCAGAAGCCAAGTAAATTAACCAGATATTTACTAGTGAGGCTTGGTTTTTGTTCCAAGGTCCTAAGATGTTATTAGTTGGTAGATAATTTATCTCGCCATTTTATATAAATAGAGCAGTTTAATTTTGAACACTATCAGATCTAAGCCAGATAGATATTTAGCAAGTTTTACTTGTGAATTTTTCAACTTCTAATTCTACATAAATACATGGTACCAAAGTTATTTTAAATTTCCAAAATGGTTTCAAGAAAAAGGTAAATCTTAATGTATCTCTACAATACTTAACTAAATTAGAAATACAACAGAAATAAAGTACAACAAGATTTCAAGATTATATGTTTGTGGGGTTTTTTTCTTCTTCTTTGTGAAGTGCCCTGTCTGCCTACTCCTGACTGTATTTAGACCCTTGCCAGTGATCTGCAGTTCTGGCTCAGAATGAGAAAAAGAAGTAGAAATTCAGAGTTAGTCCTTCTAAAATTTCTTTGCCTCTCAGTAGCATATTTTCTTAAAAGATGCTTATATACTAACTTCCTTTAAACACTTGAACTTGTTGTTAATGATAGTCTACCTAGCCTGGGTTGGGTGGAAGACGCCACAATAAGATAGAAAAGGACCACGTGGAACGAAAATCCTGGTGAGAAGCCCAACTCTGTCAGTGACTTCAGCAAGTCCTGTTATCTTTCTAGGATCAGAGATTTACCTATGAATTGAGGAGGGATCTGGCTCATCAGTTCTGAACTCTCTTTCTACTGTGTCACACATAGTAGATAATCATCTCATGAACAAAAAACACCCAGTGAAAAAATTCCAAACATTTTCAGAGATATATAGCATAGAGCAAGTAGATTTATTTTTAAAATCTGTTTCAAGATAATAGGAGGGGCTATAATATAACATACAGAAAGCCATATCAGAGGTCAGCTAATGAATTTTATTTCCCTTTAGAAGAGTAACTAGTGTAATGGTTTATATAGACCTGTTTGTTTTTACATGGCATTCCTAAAAGCATTTACAAGCTTGTGAGTAAAGAAAGTTGCCATTTATTTCACAAGGAAAAATAGAACTAAATTCTTAAATTTTTATTTTGAAATGAATTTTGATATTTTAAAGTCCTCTACTCCAAGGTAAACTAGACTGAATAGATTTCTTTATGCCTGTCTAAAAGGGTAATAGAGCGAACATCATGTATTTACTCTCTGGAGCAGTGTTTCCTGGGACAATCATTTGGAAAAAGCTTGTGTGGTGATGAGAATCTCAGATTTGGAGCTGGAAACCTGGGGTTTGGTCCCAATTCTGCTGCTCATTGTGTGACCTGATGCAAATTACCTGACTTCTGAAGTTTCAGCTTCATCATATGTAATCACTCGTAATCAGCTGTACTTCTAGGAAATATAGTGAATACAAGAGAATCTAGTAACTTCTTAATCATGGATAAATGCAGTTCGTTGATAAGTGCTATTAGGGCCTTTTCTTACTAGTTTGCATCTGGAGGGGAGATGCTTATTCTTACTATAGGTAAAACCAGGCTTCACGTCCATCTGAACTTTCTTCCTACTGACTGGAATCATAGGAATTTTCTCAGAACCAAAATTTTAATATCATTTCATGAGAACCTATTAAGCACTTACTGTGTACTTAGAAATTTTCAAGATAAGAATAAGATGTTGTTTTAGCTTTCATTGCCACAATTTACTCTGTAGTCTTAATTTAAACTCAGTGCCTAATGCAAAAGTCATATTAATTTTTCTTTCTCTTTTTTCTTTTTTCTTCTCCTCCTTCTCCTTCCCCTTCTTCTTCTAGCTAATTCTTGTTTAAATACATAGGATGAAGATTACAGCCAAATAGCAAACATTGATGGGCATATGTAGCAACATTCAATACAATTTGTTAGCTCATTTAGGAAATGGGATACTTAAAAGTCTTCAGTACTGTCTTAATTGCTTGGAGAAGCTATAAACATCTTTACAACAAGGAAAGAGGAAACTGTACCACACGCAGAGGCCAAAAAAAAAAGTTACAATGAAAACTAATGGAAATAGTTCATTATTTTATTATTTTTTAAATACTAGATAGGTTATAAAAATGAGTTTCATTTTTGCTTAATGAGTTAGGTACTTTATCTTTAAAATATTTACTTGCAGAAAACTGAAGGGGAGAAATAGGAATACTAGTTGAACTTTTCTAAAATTATAGAGTACACCATATTAACCACATCAAATAAAAGAAGAGGCTGGAAAGACCAGCAAGATATGTATGAACTCCAAGTTGTCAATGGCATTAAAATTGATGCACTCTTTCTAGCAACATATAACAAGAATGCTAAGAGTCATAGCTTTTGACCTAGTAATTCCACTATTGAGAATTTATCTTAATGAATACAAGCTGTATGTACATATCTTTGTAAACTAGTGCCATCTGTAATAGCAAACGCTTGGAAATAATTCAGTTGTGCAACAGCTACACAATGGCTGATTGAACGATAACAAGTGATATGAAAGAATCTGTGCAACTATTAACAACAAAAATACCTGACTGGAAAAAAAGGAATTTGTCTTAAGTACAAATAACCATAAAGTAATTATGACTAGATAGTCAATGCATGCATATATGTAACTGCAGAAACTATGTATAAATATAAATAACTTCATATACTTTTATTTTTAAGTCTAATGAGATATAATTTACATACCATAAAACTTTTGTTTAAAATGTATAGTTTAGTGGTTTTAAGTATATTTATAGAGTGCTTATTTGTTTTTATAATTGCTAAAATTTGTTTTTGTTTTTGTTTTTGTTTTCCCTAAGATAAGGCATGAAATCAATAGATCTGACTGCCTGGAACAAGGAAAGAAAAGTCACATTTTAATTTAAGAACTATTGGAAAACTGTTGCTGCCACACCCATGCAGTGAACTTAAATTCTGCCTAATATCCAAATAGATGTCCAGGCAGTCCAGAATGATTTTTTTTAAATCCAGGGGTTGGGGCAGGCAAGCTGCAGCAACTGCGTCTGTGTGGTGTCAGGGTCCCAAGTCGGGCTGGGCAGGTGGAGTGGCCATGCAACAGCCACCGTGGCCACTCAGCATCCACGACCCCACGCGCCCCGCGCGCGACAAGAACTTCGTGTTCCGGCCTCAAACCATCAAGTGGGCAGAGAACGAGGCCCACGTGATGGTCCTGCAGGTGGAGGACAATGACATCCAGGGGGTGTGGTACTGACGTAGGTGGTTTACTGGATTGACAATCAAAAGCGGCTGGTGCTCGGAACCGACCGGGTGCTGCTCATCTGCAAACAGGACTTCATCAGCCTCCAGTGCCGGATCACCTTAAATGAGGTGGACAGCATCTCCTACAGAGAATTCCAGTTTTCCCTGAAATCGCACAACAAGCAAGAAGGTTTGGGGATTCACATTCAGTGGGACAAGCAGAGCTGCCCTTCCTTCATAAACGAATGGAATCCTTGGTCTGCCAACCAGCTCTAGGCCAAGTTCATCCAGCACCTGATGGCCAGTGCTAACGAGAAGACCACTTCTATGTGCCAACTGGAAAGCTTCAAAGCTCTGCTAATACAAGCTATCAAAAAAGGCCCAATAGAGAGTTCTTTGACAGGACAAGCCAACAGCATGCTGGTCTTAGAGCAGCCCTCTTCATCAAGACCTACATGGGTTGATGTTCTTCATTAACCACGAGGCTAAATCGGGCTATTCCATGACCACTGGCAAGATAGATTTCAAGACGCTGCACTTGGGGAACCTCTGGACAAAGCCAGGTGGACGTGGGGACTCGGACAGCAGAGTTGGAAACGTTTACCTTAAGAGTGATTAGAATAGTCAAACGAATTATATACTTTAGTTTGATATGGACAGCTGGTAATATGAGCTACAGACAAAAACAAAACAAATCTAGCCATCACTGTGCCGGCTGCTACTCCATTTTTGGAACTTAAGTTTTCGTGTTTCTCCTAGAGTGTCTCCATCTGGCTTCTCGGTTCTTCCCACCCTGCCCTCTAGCATGTTAATAAACGTTGTGTGATTCCACTAGGGCATTCCTGCCTGTGTGGGCTGGTTCATCCCAGCTGTGTGGGTTGGTACACCCACAGAAGTATGTCATACCCAGTGCCTATAGTCGCAATTAAGTTTACAGTTGGTGTCCAATTTTATATCTGGGGCTTTAAACCATTTTTAAAACGCTAAATGCAAAAGAAGCCAGCAGACTGGTGAACTAAGCAGAAGACAGTCTAACTTCGCAGCTTCTGAATAAACAGTTGTCTTCATATAAGTAAGTGATCAAAGTCACACTTTTTCTAAAATTAACCTGTATTAGTACTTATGGCTTCTTTCTTAGGCCCAAAAAAGTCTGCAGAAAATCATTTTAGGACAATTCATTAATTTGAGAAAATCATTGTAATAGTTCTTTGCACACAATTTTGATAACTAAATTTGTATCATCACATTCATATTTAAAAAGGAAATTGCTTTGTTTGGTTTTAAAGAATACAAAAAAAAATCCAAATCCATTGCTGGTATTAAGTACCTCTTTATTTTCCAGCTCATATAAGGTTTTTAATCTGTACCAGCTGATCCAAGAAAGTTTAAATCCACCATGTCTAATGTGAGTTCCCAGGCCCACAGTCTTTAGTGCATAGCATTGGCTTTATTCTTAAGAATAAATGAGGAATAATGGTAAACACTTGAGTTTAGACTTGGATTTGAATTCCAGTTCTGCTATTTATTAACTACTCTGAGGCTTACTTGCCCCAATTACCTCACCTGTAAAGTGTGGCTAATGGCACGTACTTTCAGGGTGGTAACCGACATGATGAAAGTAAAACACTTAGCACAGTAGCTGGAATGTTGGTGAGGTTCATTTACTGGTTTAGTTATTGTAATTAATAATCCTATCATATTAGCATAGACCCAAATATGTACAAGCCTTGCTTCTCAGACCACACCAACCCTGAGAAAACCAATTAAGGGCATGAGTTACTCCTAAGGAATTATTACAGTGCCCCTCTCATTTTCTAGGACCATTTTTGCACTACCACTCAAATCTTGCATGATTTCAGAACTGAGGGGAGTCCCATCACTTCCTCCTTCTGCGTGTGAATGAATGCACATCCATTAACCTGTCCTGCAACTAAGGCCCCACCACTAATCTTCCTCCAGTGTTGAAGACCTGCCCCACCGCAGTGCCATCCTGAGCACATGGTTCTGCTTTTCCCCAACCATAGCTTCTGGGAAATTCCAAAGGATATTCTTGCTCCTTGGGGAAATACCCACCCACACCAGCCTATGACTATAGGATAAAGTTAAACTTCTACTGCCTCAGCAGGAGCCCCATTAACCTGTTTGGCGGGAATTTTCATACTCATATCCATACCCATACATACCTATTTAAAATCTGTCCCAGACATTTTTGAGATGTTCCCGGAGTGCTGCCCAAAGTATTTTGGTTATAAATCTCTCTTGACAGTATTCCTCTGTGTGTGTGTGTGTGTGTGTGTTTCTTAGAGATGGACTAAAAAACATTTTTCCTTTTCTTAAGAGGGTTGGCAAGGTTTTGAATATTGAGAGCCTGAGCTTTACTTTTTCCAGGAAAAAAGTTAAAGGCTTTGTTTTCCAAACGGTAGAATGGAGTTTAGCAGTGAGTTGTTGGAAAAGGTCAGGGTTTAAAGAAAATAGAGTGGCCTGGACTTGAGGGAGGAAAGTGGTGGAAAAGAGCTCCTATGTGAGGAGGCTTCCCAGTTCTCACTCAAGGAATACCCACACAGTCATGTGGCAGTCTGTTCCTGACTGTGTTACAGAACAGAATGAGTTTGTCCAGCTGGAGCTAACAGAGCCAAACACTAAACACCCAGAATTGCAGTGGAGAAAAATTGGCTATTTCATGAAAAGCTATTGCTCAAAATCCTAAACTCCCTGATCCAGGATTTGGGGGCCAGTTTTTAAAGGTATAGGGTGAAAAGAACCATGGTTATGCTCTTAGGTTTTAAATTCACCAGTAAAAAGTGAATCCGGGAAACCCTAGGCACCCTACCCTCACCCTCAATAAAGCAGAACCCCAGATTCATGCTCTCCCTCTCTATTGGCAACTTGGCTGTGTGGCAATGGGCATGCTGTGTACTCTTCAGGACTTGTCTTTCCCAAGTTCCCTGATGGTTCTCCCTGAAGTGTGTCTTGCAATCATTAAGTACCCTAAGGGCTGGTTCAGCCACAACATTGGCTTCAGAGTGAGCAATGTCTGTGGGGGCTTGCCACAAGTAGTACTGGCCCAGGTGAGTTTTTCCTGGCATACTCAGCAATAGTGTCACTATTGTTAGGCTAAGACAGACCCAAAACATTCAGATGTCTTTTTCCTCTAGTTTGTATTAATGTTTTCTCTGTCTTTGGTTTTTAAAAATGTTCTATAATATACCTATAAGTTGTTTTCTCTATGTTTAATTTACATGGGGTTTATGGCTTCCTGAATTTGTGGCCTCATGTTTTGAAGAATTCAATCATTTTGATCTTCAAATTTTGCCTCTGCTTCATCTGTCTCTTTTTTGGTAAGATTTCAAGTACATATATATATTAATTATTTTTACCATTTCTCAGATACTTCTTATGCTTCCTTTTATAAATCTGCTTCTATTAACTTTTTAATTTTAGTTATTATATTTTTTCAATTCTATGATTATCATTGGAAGAATTTTCCAATTTTATGCTGAGCTTTTTCCATTTTTCCAATTTTATGCTGAGCTTTTTCCATTTTTTCATCTGATTTCTGGAACATAAAATCCATGTGTAATAATTTTAATGTTTGGATTTCCAGTGAGGGTATTTCTATCAGCCACTTTTATTTTTGTTTTTCAGTCTTGTGGTCTCTTCTTCTGGCATGCCTAGTAATTTTTGATTGGCAGCTAGACAATATGTATGATAAATTGTAGAGATATTTTAAGACTCTAGATAATAGTATCTTCCAGAAAGAATTCATTTGTGTTTGGCAGTTAGATAAGAAAAAGGTTAATTTTAATTCGATCACAGATTTAGTTGATTTGATGCCAGTCTTTATTATTTTTGAGAACATGTCTCACCCTGCTTGAGTTATAAGTTAACACTGGAGTGTTTGCCTGGGCTTCTCCTTCCTGAATGGCTCGAAGTCAAATTTTTGCCCACAAGCACTGTAAGACTGTTGGAAACTCTACTCGGCTTTTCAGCCTCTTGGCTTCTACTTGCAAACAGACAACTGCCCAAAGGGAGAAAATCGAGCCAAATTGGGCTCATTTCTCTATACTTTCATCCTGTTTTAGCTTACGTTCCCTAGAAAAGAAATTCTGAGGTAAAAGTTAAACACTAATTTTTTACTGGAGGTATAACCTGAGATGATAAAAGTAAAGGAAAAAGAAGGGGAGGAGGGCATAAAAGAAAGAGACTCAAAAACAAGTTAGTATATTACTGAAGATGACTACCGCTTCATGAAGAGACATAGCTCACTGTATAGAAGTGCCCTGTCTTGGAATAGTCTATTAGAGGAAGGAAGGGAGAGGAATTTTTACAATGGCCCCCTCTTGAGTTAAATTTTATTGGTCAAAATTTACTTTTTAATACATTAATCTCAATATGTTTCCATATTTTGTAACTGGCCTCTTCAGACTCACTGGGTTAACAACATCCTACACCGTGCAGCATGTTGCTTCATCCATCTGGCAGAAATCAGATCCTTGACATGTACAGTGGGGCCTGGTGCCATAGCTGCAGCAGCTCATATTACATCAGGTACAACTGAGTCCATGCTGGAGAATAGCATTCGCCTTGGGTAAGGCTGAGGCAGCCCGCCAAATTTATTGATGAAACAGTGATGAACTCATGTCCATGGTAAGTTTGAGGATTTGGGAGACCTATAGGACCTAGAAGATTTAAGGAGTTTTCTAAATTTGCTGTACCTTTGATTGGCAGCTAGACAATATGTATGATAAATTGTAGAGATATTTTAAGACTGTACCTTTTTTGAGAATCTTGACCCTTCAAAGCCCTTGGTGCCCTTATAGTTCCCTAATGTCTTCAAACTGATGGTTTTATATATTGTCCAGCATTTCTAATTCTCAAGGGAAAGTTTGATCTACAACAAACCATTCTACATTGCTGGGAAAGAAAAAAAAGCACTGCTATCTTTTAAAGATTTTATTACAGTAATATAAAATGTTAACCCCATGTACCACATAGCTAAAAACTAGTTGACATTAGCGTCACAGTAAAAGTAGTGGGACACTAAGGTGTCAGGTTCTCACCTACAGATTTAAATCACCCTTCACCATTCTACAAACATCTCAGATAAATTTACTCGTTATTTTCAATGTCTAGTTGCTCTTGATTTCCTCAGATTAATCACTGACTTCATCACTCATTTAATGGAATTTCTCATCCTGACTAAAGCACTTATCATGGGTAGGGCCATATAAGAAGGGCACAAAATTTCCAATTGCATTACGCCCAAAAGAGAGGGTTTACAACTGGTTTGTTACATGTCTACTATGTGTTTAATCTTGATTAATGCAAAAACTCAACTCAGACTGATTATTATCTCTCCATCCATTTCCCGCTGTAAGTCTACCTCTGGTCTCACCTACAGTTTATAATCCAACTCTGCAACATACTCTAAAAATTTCAGAATCTTCTCACCTGTGTTCCAAAACATTACTTACCTATGTGAACCTTGAAGTTTTTAGCCTCTTCCAAGTTAGGCCAAAGATATTAGTTCCTAATGAGATCACCTTAAAATTTTTACCATTTTATCTACTCTATGTTTTTATGTAATATGAAACAGGAAATATCACTATAAGGAGCTCTATTAGGAGCTCTAAATAAGGATCTTCTCTTCTACTTGCTACCTTCTCAGAGCACCTGAGACGACTCTCGTAATAGAAAGATCACCTTTTGGAGAATGTTAACAGATTCATGCTTAATAAAATAGTTCATGGAAATTTGGAGATGTTTCTCTAGCTTCCTCGAAAATAACAGTAAGTTTACCACAGAGATTTTAAGATAGTTACCTTCCTCTTAATCTGTCATTTGTCCCCACCACAAGTCATCATCCTCACCATTGTAATTTAAATGTGTGGCCAGTGGGAAACTATGACCTTTCCAAAGGGAAGAGGACCTTTCTTCCGTAAAGGGAATACACATGGCTGTAGTTTCCTGCTAGAACCTAATCTACAGCCATCTCAACATCAAAAATATTTTATCATAAAATTGTGTTTAGAGTAAAATATATGTATATGCAGTATGACCTCAATTATATTATATGTATGTCTGTAAAACATATATGCACATATGAAGGCATACTAAAATATTAACTGATTATATCAGAATCATAGAATTATGAGTGTAAGCTAATTTCTATGCACTTATTTGTATTTTCATAATTTTATTTAATGGACATGTCATTTTTTTCCAAATAAAACTTAAAAAAAAAACTTTCATCAGATTTTGTGCTTTATTAGGTACTTAAGTGAGTTAATAAGCATGAAAGGTATTGAACAGGACCTGGCACAGTCTGTTTCAAAAAAAAAAGTTAGCTATTATGTTTACTGCACAGAAAATTAAATTTATGGTTTTTTTGTGAATTACAAATTTAAAATATCTGTATTTAAAGGCTTGCATTTGAAAGAATATAAGGATCAGCAAAGTAACCAAGTGCTCTACTGAGGATGCCAGTCTCCTTTTTTTTTAAATAATGTCTAATTGAAACAGAGAAAAAAAAAACTCATGCTAACTATTAGTCAGAGGAATAAGAAAGATTTGAAATCTCTCTTCAGCTGTGAATGCTGCCACTGGTTGTGCAGAAAAGAATGAAAAAAAAAATATCTGGAGAAGAAAAGGATGAGCAAAGGAGGAGTAGAAGAGAGAAAAGAAGGCAGAAATGTAAAGGAGAGAAAAAAGTTGGGAAGGAGACATAAAGATTAATTAGAGGAAAGAGAAAAGGGAAAGATAAAATGAGAGTGACAATTGGAAGAGTGGAAGCTACAAGGACCAATTAATGTTACTTATATGTGTTCGGCATTTGGCTAAATGTTTTTACAATAATTGTCTTATTTAATTTTTAGAACAACTTTCTGAAATTGGTATTTTATTGTCCCTATTTAACAGACAAGAAAAATAAAGTTCTCAGAAATTAAGTGGTTTCCCCAGATCATATGTTACTTCTCTTTAATGAGATACGTCCTGGAAAGCCCAGTTCTCCTTTGAGCCTGTTTGGCCTGATTTGTCTTCTTGAGGGTGTGATGTCAGATCTTTCCAAATTATGAAATAAATAAACAGAATATCTGCCTCTTGTGCAATGTCCTTTATATACTCATTATCATGTATCATCCCAAGAAGCGAGCTGGTTTAATAAGGCTCAGAATAACATAATAAAATAAGAAATGCTAGGGTCCAAAATTAATACCATGTCCACGTTTGCCAAATTGAAAATTATATCATTAACTTCAGACGTTATATTTGCAAATTTATTACATGTAAAATTTTACTGAAGTATAAAAAGAAAATCACAAAGCACTTTTTTGAAAAGCATAAAATTAAATAAAATGTTTGGCCTCAGGATCTTAATATTGTTAGCATAAATACCCAACATCTGTGTTACCCCTCATTTAATAATAAAAAATTTCCCAGAAAAAGCTAAACAGGAAAAGTGGCTGCTGTGAAGTTTTATACTTTCCTCAATGTTTGGTTAAAACAGTTCTGGGACCACTGGCAGTCAACGGCCTGGGTTACAATTCCTGCTCTGTCAGCTATGCAATCTGATGAGCTCCAGCTCCTAACTTCTCTGGGTCTTAGTTTTCAGATCCATAAAATGAGGATTTGGGCATTATGTTTGCAAATATCTTATGACTGTATAGCTCATAAAAAATAAGGCAGGGGAGCTCTTGTGATAGGAATTAGCTCATTAAGAACTTTAAAATTAATGATATTCTAAGGTTTCCAATACTTTGCTAGAAAAAATTCACGTGTTAATTATGACTGTTGACTTTTACTTGGTGCCATAAATGACAAGATACACATTAATGATAGGTGATTACACTGAGCAAAAGAAAACAAAATAGCCATCCATAAATGCCAAATTTGTGAATGTTATTCATCTTTATTATGTTGTAATATTTTTGTGTAAGATACACCACAGCCAATAGTTTGGTCAAAGGTGAGATAATCAGAAGATAGTTACATGCATTTTACTGATTCTCATGGTAGCAATCACTGTGGTGACACACACTTAAAATATTTTTGGAGGGCCAGAAAGATGTGTGGGAAGAGAGGAAATAATTACTCAGTAGCTCTTGGAAACCATCCTTCAATTAAGGTCAAATCACAGCAATAACTTACTATGTTAAGATTCAATACCTTACTATTTGAGATAGTTTTTCCCAATTTAAAGATTTGAAAGTTTTCAAAAGTGGAAAACTTGAGGAAAAAATTCAATTAAAATTAACTTTATTTTTCAAATCAGTTAGTGTGCATTCAACTTCAAGAAACAGAATACACTAATAATAAAAGTGGCTTAAAAAATAAGGGTTTATTCTTTTATGTCCAAGAAGTCTGGAAGAAATGTTTCCATATTTGTTTGAGCAGTTCAACAATTTCATCAGGTGCTGGGACTCTCCATCACCATCCTTAGTGCATTGGCTCCATACTCTCACGCTTGCAAGATGGCTCCCCTGTTCCCAGCACCACATGTATGTTTCTTCCCATGTGTCACTTCTTGTTAGAAAACTCTTTCCCAGACTTCTTATTTTCTACTGACCAGAACTGAATATCCTACTGGTGTCCCAGCTGAAAGGCATTTCCAAAGCAGCATCTGCCACTTCTAGCCTGTGTCATAGAAGCCAAGTCCTACCAAGGAAAAGGGGTTTTGCAACCAACACTCACTTTTACATATTGGTCTGTGTCCTTCCTAATATTTCTTTCTTACAAGGTTTTATCTGCATTTTTGAATCATACTGCATAGCTGCTTTTGTAACCTGCCTTTATACTTAATATATTGCCATAAGCATTTCTTCCATTGAAATAGTCTTTGAAATTTTTATTTTAAATGGTGACGTAATATTTCGTGCAAGTCAGATGGGTACTAGATATACTGGGGTGATCACTTTGTAAGTTATGTGAATGTCTAATCACCATGTCGTACCCCTAAAACTAATATAATATTGTATAACTGTATTTGAAAACTAAAAAATTATTTAAAAAATATTCCATGCAAAAAAAAAAAAAACATCAAGTTTACTTGTAATAAGCAGCATTCTTTTCACTTATGAAATACCTACTGAGTATTAAACTATATGCCAGAGGCTTTACACAAGTATCTCTTAACATTAGAACAACACTGCAAGCTATTATCATTCTGATTATAATGAAGAAACTGAAACTCAGAGACATTAAAACTTACTCGATATTCCTGCTGGTAAATTGCAGAACAGGATATTTGAGCCCATGCCAAACTAGCAAACAGAATGATATTTATTCAACATTGTTGGGGAGGAAAAAGAAATTTAAATCCAAATGAATGGGCCAACTCATAAATATAAATGAGCTAAGTTTATTATTGAGTAAAACCAATCAACCAAAACAAAACAAAAACCTGAATTCATACAGGTAGCCAGCAAATGGCTGCATAGCTATAACAGACATTCAGCTCTTTTTATATGGAATTGAAGCTACAATTCATTACCTTACTTTTATTAAACCTTTACGAGTTATTCAATTTGCGTCAGTAGTTACATTGAGCTTACACTGACATCCTGTTTTCATAACTCTTGATGATAATTCTTGTTATGGGTGGTTGCATTATTCTTTGTTCTTCACAGTTCTTTATCAGTACATCCTACAGTTGCCCCTGACCATGTATATACAATATACAATGAGTCATATTCTTCAACATTCCTCAGTAAGGTTCGATTAAGTTTAGTTTCTCATAGCATCAAAACTAAAAAGCTCCTGATTTAGCATATAGCAAAATAAATTCCAATAGCCAATAGAACTTCTGTGAACCATATGTGTGTGTGTATGTTTATGTGTAGTACTTTCTACAATAGTCTTGGTCCATAGCTTCAGCCTCAAACAAGTGACAGTCTTTTTGTTCTGAAGACATTAAGAAGGCCATACACTATCTACAGATGTCAGCAGTTAAATGCAACACATGAATGAAAAGGAAAATTAAGAGGTGGAGGAAAGCAGGGAAAGAAGAAAGAAAGAAATATATACATAGGGCAAGGGAAAGGAAAAGTGGACAGTGCTGTAATTATTGTCAGTTCTGCTGTGACAGAATAAATTTTAGAGCAAACTGGAAAACAGCACAGGGAACATGTTTCGAGCCAGTCAATAAGACTAGCAAAGACTGAGCCAAATTCAACTGCCGTCACTGATTGCATCATGTAGTTTACCTTCTCTGAAAACACAGCCTCCTTCTGTCCTCCTTCTGGAAACTTGGGCCCTGGATTCCAACAAACTCCTTGTTTCAGTTTCACTTTAGGCCTCCTCTAACTTATTTTCCACTCTCTTCTAGGACTTGCTTTAGAGCTTTGCCAAATACCACCTCCTTTCAATGTCCAGTTCTCAGCAATTGCTTCCCCTCCCCGCCATGCCATTCCTCCCAATGGTGTGGGTGGTTCCAGGAGAAAGGTGACATAAACAGGTTTCCTCTGGACTCCACACAGCCAAGGCAAATAGGAAACAATGATGGCAGCTTTCACTGTGAGGCCAGACATTTATTGAAAAGTGCTGACAGTCTGGGAAACCAGTCCCTTAGAGAGCAGGGGGCACTCACAGAGCCTCCCAGCCACCCTGCTCTGCCTTCTGCCCTAGTTATCAGGGCTACTCTAGGGTCAGTGAACCAGAAAGTTCTCCTCAATCTGTTTGACCAGACCAAGATAATTGGTTAGTTTAGGTTTTGTGGTGGTTCTTTGCCCCATCCTGATACAGGCCTCTGGGAGGGAAGAGGGAATTAATAAATTTGCTTTAATTTGACTTTTGTGACTAACCATAAAAGAAGTGTCATTTTTTACCTTTTATTTATTCTAGATTACCAATATCTTCACTTGGCACCTCATTAATAATCCAATGCTATAAGTTTGGAATCTATTTGAGATAGGAGAAAGATGATGAGTAAATAAAGATGTGAAAAAAATAAACCTTACTGGAAAATATATGTATATATATATGTGTGTGTATGTATATATATACAGTAAGGTTTATTATGGATATATATATACACACATATGTATATATGTGTGTGTATATATATGTATATACATATATACATATATATATATATGATTTGCATTTTATAAAAAGAAAAAATAGATTTTGGATAAATACAGATCTGGCTCCCACATGTCCTAACAGAATGACTTAGGACAAGTTAGCTAACTTCTTCAAGTATTACTCAATTTCTTTATCACTGAAATGAGAGTGATGATATCTACCTCAGAGGAATGTTAATAATTATGAGAAAAAAATGTTTATCAGGCGTAAGTCATAGAGTTATTGAATAGAAATATCAATTCCCTTTCCTCTTTCTGTAATCCATCGGCCCAAAAGAATACAGATTTTTTAAAAAGCATTTGAATTAATTAACAAATATATTTAAGTATTTAACAAATATATTTAAGTATGAAAACACTATCATGATCCTCAAAGAGTTTATCATCTAGTTGGGGATATAATACTAAATCACAAGGAAAAATAAGAGAACAATACAAGTTCACAATTTAAGTAATCGATTATGTAATGTGTGATTCTGGTTGTTGAATTACAATTGTTAAAAAATAAATAAATAAAAATGGACTAGAGGTTTCTGTCAGGTAGCCCTTCTCTTTTCTAGAATCTTCTAGTATTCTGCAGAGTAAGAAATAAGTCTGGGTTGACTTAATCACATAAAAATATTAATTTACATAAAATATTAATTTATATTTTTCTACCTAAAAATAGACTAACAGATATACTTGATGATATTTTTAGGGATGCTCCAGACACAGGCCTACTAATCCTCTGAGGACTAGCCCAAACTTTCTTTCAAAAACAAACCAAAAAAAAAATCCTCTTAAGAGTCCATGTTAGAATTAACCTCTCCTTCCCTATAAATCCCTAAAACTTTGCTCCCACTTTGTGCCTATCATGGTGATTATAAAAATATACAGGCAAAGTTACCCAAAATAATCATTCAGTAAACTAATCCATCAAAAATTTATGAAATAAGTAAGAATTTCCAAGCTCTTTCTTACTTCCACTCAGCAAAGAAGCAGATACTCTACCAAATACCAAGAAAAATAAAAGCATGCAAATCCCCCTTTGGAACTCCTCCTGGGATCAAATTTCTATGGGGAAAAAATACAAACCCTTCATATTTATCTCTTACCTTTAAAGCAGTTAATAAAAAACATTTGCATTTTTAAAGTATTTACATGTGACTCATTAATTATGTTCCTTCCTTACTAATACAAATCCAAGATGTTATGATGTTATTTGCCATCTTTGTAGAAACTATTCTTCCAATAGTTTCACTAGCCAATTATTTGTAATATACTAAGGAATTATCATGCTTTTCCTCCTAAGAATTAGGCAATGTAATAGGTTTGGCAGAAAGACAAAATATATCAACCAAATAAGTTCAGTTAAAATTAGAGGAGAATAAGAAAATTTACATATACTCTGCCTACTGTGTGCCAGACACTGCTCAAAACAGTTTATAATTAACTCATTTAATCCTCACAACAGTCCTATGGGATAGGTATAAATGTCCCCATTTTGTAGATAAGAAAAGGTGGGTAAGAGAGATGAAGTCACTTAACCTATGGTCACAGAGCTAATAAAACAGGATTCAAACAAACTAAAATGAGTGTTCCCAAACAAAAATTTCATGAGCACTAGTGAATTTTGAGCAAGCGTTATAGAATCTTTAGTTAGTATAATTAAATAATAGAGTATTCTGTTAAGCCAGAAACTCCTTTAAATGTCAGTACATTGCTGTAAATCTCTCTTTGAAATAAATTAGTCTAGTGCTCACTTTGGCAGCACATCTACTAAAATTGGACTGATACAGAAAAGATTAGCATTGCCCCCGAGCAAGGATGGCATGCAAATTTGTCTATGTACTCAAGCAATAAAGCCATTGTTTAACTAGAACTTACTCTTTTTATAAATGTTATATGTATATTTGAAATCACTGTTTAAGGGCTAAAGATATAGAATGCATTGGGCCAAATTCTTTACTTGACTGGGAATTTGGTTTCATGAATAAATCCTGATTATTAGCTTTACTTGTGATTGGCCTCTTTCTCCTCAAGCTTGAGGGCAAACAAACAAACAAAAAAACAGATTAATCAAGATTTCCAAACTGAATGATACATTTTGCATATAAATTCTCTCTCTCTCTGTCTCTCTTTCTCTCTCATATCTATCTACCTACCTACCTACCTGAGAGACTTAGAAGTAAGTCTATACTCTACCTAAGCCTGAACTGGAAATAAGGCAGACTTGACGAAACATTCAGACTTCTTCTCTTTTCAGATAGATGAACAGAACTCCCCAGCCAACAAATTGTGCACAAGTGCTTTAATTAAAGTGATGTGATTTCTCCCAGAATGTTATGGGTAGCCCTGGCAATGAGAAATTATCTAGAACACTGGTGCAAACACTCTCCAGAGGGGTATACCAGACAACCCATTCGGATGCAAGTAGAAAATACTAGGACATAATTCTCTTATGAGAATGAGTATATGTATGTGTATGTAATTTTAGTTTAAAATAAAATGTAAAAAATAAAAATTCATATTGACACTTGCCCTTGTGATTATCTACCAATCATTTGTCACATATGGTATGAAAGAGGGCCTAAGAGGTGAATGGAAAGTATACAATGCTGAGGGGTTGACAGTGGCACCCTTTCTCAATGGTTTGCTATATATTTCAGACCACATGTGCCTAGTTAAGTGGATTTACATATTCTAGTACTGATTTCAACCTAACTTACCCTCACAAAATGAATGGATGACTAAAAAGCTATTGAAGATGGCAACTAATTGAAGATGCTAACTATGCATGCACAAGTAATAAGAAAACTGCAGAACTGACATTCCTATTCCTAGTACAAGCTCTTGTCAGATACATTACACACTATCAAGAATATTATTGAATTATCAATTTATGTGCATTATCATTATGATGTATGGTTAATATACAAAATAAAATAGACTACTATTTTTATATTTCATTTTCATTTCACTTTATTGATAGGTTGCACAAGTGTCCACAAATTGTATCTTTATGTACATGTACTTTTACAATTTGACTTTGCAGTTATTCCCATGAAGAGATAAAGTGCATTCTTCTATCCCTTGAATCTGGACTTGACCATGTGGACAAGGTTAATAGAAATAATTACACAGAGACTTGAAAAGTTGTTGCACTTTGGGGCTTGCTCCTCTGCAGCCACTGCCATGTAAATAAGCCCGTTAACCGACTGGATGATATGTGGCCAGCTAACTGCCAGATATGTGAGTGAAGCCACTGATTGCCAGGTGACCAGGAAAATGTAAGACCATCTGAGACCAATAGAAGAAACTTGCAGACGAGTTATTCAAAATGCCAACCCTCAGGATCAGAAGCAGTTAAATAAATGATTTTTGTTTTAAGCAACTAAGTTTTGGAGTGGTTGGTTACAGAGTAAAAACTAACTGATACAGAAATTAGTACCTAGAAGTAGGGTGCTTTGGTAATAACCTGAAACATGTAGCCTTGGGTCTCTGAACTGGGCAGAGAACCCAATTCAGAACCCAGTAGCAAAGCATTAAAAACCCAGTAGCAAAAATTAGAAAGGGATAAGCAAACTATTAGTGGTCACTGGGGGGAAAAAAGTAAAGAAATTGCTATGGCAAGCCAGAACAATGGAAACATATATTACGTGGTTGAAAACAATTGTCAAGTTGGTTGCCCGCAGTAACTCGGATTAAAAATTTATATATTTCTAATGAATTTATGGATCCTGCAAGATGATTTCCTGACAAAATGTTGAAAGTGTGGATTGGTTTCATTTAGTTGTTTAAGAAGAAAGAAAAGAGCTAAAGAAAGAATTTAAAGGGAATATATAGACAATAAAACTGCTGCTCATCCCTAATACTTTTGGCCAGTAAAAATCTTCCAAGTGAAAGAAGCCTGAGGCTAAATATCATATCAAGGTATGGCTATTAAAATTTTATTGAGGCATTTGAAAGAATTAAGATGTATCTAGTAAACTCTCTCAAAAGGAAGGAGGTCTAAGAATTTCAAAGATGTTATCCCACAACAGCCTGATCGACCCATAAATTCTCTCTCAAAAGAATTGTGGGTATAGACTCAAGTTAGATACATAAGAAAACTGAGGCAGGAGAGTTAGCATTGGGACATTTCCTCTCCCTTCCAGGATGGGGCTCTGAAATTTCTCCCTTGTCCCTTAATCGGCCCTCTCCCTGTTTTTGATTTCCAGTGTGAGACTCTCTTGAGAAACAAGCCAAGGCCAGGAGACAGGATGGGTGGCCTTGGGACATCCCTTCTCCCAGGATAAGGCTCTGGAGTCCTTTGTTCCTTTTTGGCTTATCATAATATCACTATGATATTGCCTGCATTGTAAGTACCACATCTCTGCCCCACCACCTCCAAACCCCACCCCCATCCACACCCCCACCCGCCCCTCAAGAAAACAAAAGCCCATAATCCAGCTCTGGGTGACTTGCTTTCTAAATTTATAGCACTTTTCTCTTAAGTGCGTATTTTTACTTAAAAACAAACAAACAAACAAAAACTCAAGTTCCTGCTTGCTGTTTGTAGTGTCTTTGAATTCTTTCTTGGGACATAAGAAAAACCTGGTAACCAGAGCTCCAGGTCAGGGTCCCTCATTGAACTCCCGACCCATCGCCCCATCGAGCTCTCTGGCATCAAAACCACAAAGTTTTAAGAGTTGTGAAATCACCACACACTTGGATCAAGCAAATTGAGATTGCTCAAATTACAAAATCGCCTCTGGAACCCTTACCTTTTACTAGTAGGAAGCAATCAGAGAAAGCTATTTAGCTGTAAATATGGGTCCTTCCTGTGGGATGTGGAAAAGGAACAACCTCAGACGATAGAGCCAAGAGCTCAGAAAGTGGAGCTAAGAGCCTTGGAGAACAATGGATCAAGGAGACGAAACTAGACCTAATCAAGAAATAGATCCTACCCCCAGAATGAGGAGACCTGGCAACAGATTTCCAAATGGATTTTAGAATTATTATAGACCAGTGGCTGCTATGTATTTCACATTCTTCCCCTTTCTGATGGCAGCATCTACTGTAATGATCCTGTCCCTGCCTCATCACTGTGAATTATGGAAGTGTTGGGAGAAGATAATTAGTGTTTTTTAGTTCATAGGTCTCTAGAACTGAGGAAATTCAACTGATCTTTTTTTTTTAAATCTTTCTAACAGCCTTTGTTTTCCAAAAAACAACTGATCTGATTTAGATCACAAGATCCCACAGTCATAATTAGGTGAGATTTATGGGGTCTTTCATGTGGAAGTGTGACCACTGGGGTGATGTAAAATCTCTAGTTGCCCCAGCGACTTGGGGGAGGAGGAGGATGGTGGTGTGTGTTGTCCCTCGGTTCTTTCCTGCCAATGCAGCAAAGAATTACAGATCGGCGAGATGAAAAAGTAAGACTTATTGAAAGTACATTTTAGAAGGAGATGGCAGCAGTTAGGAAGGCTGCAGCCCTGTGGAATTTGGGAGGTGAAGAGACAAGACAGAGCATGCCCCAAGGGAGGAGGAGCAGGTTTTCAGTAAGGTCATTTTAATCAACATCTGGCTGCTGTGTAACTTTTTGCCACTGCACGTGTGCTTACCCAGAATTCAATCTGTTATAATTAGATTTATAAACACTTCCAGGCATAAACATAGTATTATAATGACAGTATAATGAGCATTAAATCTGTACAGGCATCTGTGGCCAGATTAAAGAAACTATCGATTATGACCCTCCTTTCCTTTGTCTCTGGGGATGCAGGAGGAACTATGTAATTACCAATAGTATAGTCTTTGGGCAGTCTCTAGGCTTGGCCCCTATTCCTTTGTTCCCCCTGTCGCTCATGTCTGACTAGCTGCCTAACAGAAGGAATGGTAATTATTTCGTCCAAAGGATAGACTGTACTAGACTGCAAAAATGGCTATAATGCTTTGTAGTTCCTTCCACAAAGAAATGTCTATTTCTCCACTCATTGAATTTAGACTTGTCTTATGACTGATTTTGTTGCGAGATTCTCAAACGGAGAGACGGGACACCGAGGCAATAAGCAGGAAGCAGCTTTTTTTATTGATGCCGGCACCGGCTCAGCGGATTCTTATCCAAAGCCTGAACCCCGATTGTAACATGGCAAGCAGTTTCAAACCATCTTGTACTTCTGCATTCCCACACAGCTATAGATATTCCATATAAGGAAGGAGAACATAAGGAGAACATTGATTGACTGCCAAACTATAAAGAAACCGGCTTAATCATTTAAGCAGGTTTTTGGACTGCCGCGCCAGCCGGAGAGTTCTGGGAAAGGGGAGTGCAGTTGGGAACTAACTCGTTTGAGCAGGAAATGGTCAGGCAGGGTCAGGCTGCCACAATTTCACTGTTAACATATGGCAGAAGTGAAGTTGTACCAGTCGCAAGCCTAGTCTACCTTTGCTCTCTCTGATCACGTCAACCATCACCATGTGAACATACATGGGCTACCTGCTGCATGATGAGAGGTGTGTGGCCCAGTAACACTTGTCATTAGAGCCAACAGCCAACCAACATAGAAGCAGATCTGCCTAACTGATTTTTTAGCTGTTCAGAAGACATTTGAATGAGCTAAATGATCCATTTAAGAAAAGCATCTGATTGATCCCAGCCCACATTGATGACCTAAGAATTGTGAAATAAACAAATGGTTATTATTTTAAGCACATAAAATGGAGGCAAGGAAAATTGTCATGTAGCAATAGATAAGTGCTATATCCCATCTTTTCTCCTTTTGTCTTCAATTCTCTCTCCCCATAAGTCAAATGTTCATATAGTGGTGGGTCTGTTTTGGGCATTGTAGTCTGTTCCAGTAGTTTACTAGTGTCTACACCAATTCAATGCTATGTTACTCAATTTAGCTTAATATCTGATGGGGCAATGTCTGCCTGACACATCTTTTACTTCTTCAGGAGAATTTTGGCTGTTCTTGACCTTTTGTTCAACTCTGTAAATTTTGAATGAGTTTATCAAATATAATAGGGAAAAAACATCCTGTTGGGATTTTTAAATTGAAATTTTATTAAATCTATAGATAAATTTGTAAGAATTGACATATTTTTTGATACTGACTCCTCTTATCCATAAATATTTCCCCATTTATTTAAGTGTTCTTTGGTCTTTTCTAATAATCTTTTATAATTTTCTACATAAGTATTTTTTACATCTTTTTTAGACTTATTCATAAGTACTTTATATTTTTATTGTTAATATAAATTAAATTTTTTAAAATTTCCCAACTGATTGTATCAAAGTACAAATGACTCATTAATTATAATAACTTGTCTGTTCATATTTGAATAGTTTCTATTTAGACAATAATCCAGAGAAAACAGAGAGCTGATTTCTCTCCTCTCTCCCTCTTACATGTGATAGTGAATGCATCTAAAGCAACAGCTGCAAACACAAGAAGAAACGGAGAAAAGAAAGAGAAATAAAGCCAAAATGCCCGCTTTTTCCGTTACAAGTTTACAGGACTTCTGAAACAGATTGATTAAGGGGAAAGGAGTAGCTACTTGGAACAGAATTTGTAGTTTTTATATTATACCTGCAGGGAATGGAGGTAAATTATTATTAGACCAGACCAAATTTATTTTCTAAGAGCAACAGTAGGATCTCTGGCACAACAGACCACTTGGTCTCTTAAATGACTCAATCAACAAAAACAATATAGGCTTTATTTTAAAAAGTATAAAATATATTTAACGTTTCTCTGAGATAACAAGAAAACTAAGATATTCATAAAAACCAACATCAAAGTAAAGTGAAAAACCTAAGATGTAAGCAAAAGCCAGTATTTGTCAGAGGGCATTTCCAGATCCTTGGTGGCTTTGAGTTTCTGTTTTATGGGTACGTAGAAGGTGGTGCTACTAGACTCCCAACCTTGATGGTCTTGTTGCGGGATTCTCGAATGGAGAGATGGGACACTGAGGCTATAAGCAGGAAGCAGCGTTTATTGATGCTGGCACTGGCTCAGCAGATTCTTATCTAAAGCCTGAGCCCCGATTGTAACATGGTGGGCAGTTTTATACCATCATGTACTTCTAAATTCCCACACAGCTATAGATATTCCATATAAGAAAGGAGAACATAAGGAGAACATTGATTGACTGCCAAGCTATAAGGAAACCGGTTGATCATTTAAGCAGGTTTTTGGACTGCCACACCAGCCGGAGAGTCCTGGGAAAGGAGGGTGCAGTTGGGAACTAGCTCGTTCGAGTAGGAAATGGTCAGGCAGGGTTAGGCTGCCATATTCCCCCCTTTGATGCTCGGACCCAGGACTGAGTCAGAGAGCATCATCTCCTTCTTCTAATTTTTGATTTAGAGGCTGGTACCTCCATAACATGAGGACTTTTGCTGCAGTTTTCTTTCTATTATAGCCTCTATGAGGAAGGTGATTGACTGGATAACAAGAGGCAATAGGCACAGGAGGAGGAGGCAGGTCCCAAGGAGGAGGAGTACTGTCCCAACTAAGGTCTTAAAGCCACTGAAAGTGGAGAACCAGCCTCCGAAGAGGCTACTAGGGTCCCATCCTGATGAAATGTTGTCCTCAGGCTTCTGCCGCATGTAGATTGGACAGCTTCCGGTGTGGCCCAAGAGAGGCCGACGTCTTACCCTTGGTCTGTTGGTGCAATCAATGTTTTCTTCCAGTTGATTGCCTTAAGGGGCTCAGAAGAGTCTGGAACACATTCCTACTTGGCAGCTACGGGTTTAAGTCTGCTATTATTTCAGCAACCTTAACTGCAGTGGGGATAGACAAAATGATAGTAAAGGGGCCTCTCCACAAGGGTTTTAGGGGCTGAAAGTTCCACTCCTCCATTACCCAAAGTCTCTTGGCTTAAAGAAATGAACTTCTGTGGTTAAACTGGCAGAGAACCTTTCCCTAACCCATTGATTGAGAGTCTGGAACGTGGTCCCTTGGGCCTGAAGCTGTTGTCTCAAAGTCAATTCACCTATTTCCTTGAGGTCTCCTCGTAGTCCTTTGACAAGTGGTGGTGGCCACCCATACAGGATCTCGTAGGGGGAGAACCCAATCTTCTTGGTTGGGGCCAATCTAATTCTTAATAGTGCCATAGGGAGGACTTTGTCCCAATGTAGATGTGTCTCCTGACATAGTTTTCTCAACTGAGTCTTAAGTGTCCTGTTCATGTATTCCACATGTCCCAAATTCTGTGATAGAGAGGTGGTATGCAATTTCCATTTCTACAAAGGCTGGCCCATTATCTGAGCCAAGAGCAGTCTGGCTACTTCTCGGGCCTTCTCAGCCCGAGCGGGGTAAGCCTCTACCCAAATGGAATAAGTGCATATAAAGACCAAGAGATACTTGAGGCCCCGTGATCGAGGCCTTTCAATGAAGTCTACTTCAAGTTCCTCAAAGGGGGTGCCACCAACACTTTGCATCCCTGGTGGGGCACACGGCCCTTGCCTGGAGTTGCGGGTACAGACTTCGCACCATTCACATACTGCTCGGGAGATGCTAGAGAGCTGGGGGATGTAGAAATACCAGCCTAGAGTGTTTCTAGGGCAGTGCGACTAAGGTGAGTCCTTTGGAGAAACTGCTTGACAAAAGCTGGGGCTAGGGTACCAAGGACTGCAATTCGCCCATCCTTGAACTTCCACCATCCACTAAGGAGGAGACTCCCCTTTTCAATCTTAAACTGGGCTTCTTCTTGAGGAGAGTACTTGGGGTCCCATTAGGCTAAAGGACTGGGCTAAGGAACCAGTTTGGCAACATGGTCTGCCCTGCAGGTTTCCGGGTCATTATGGTATCCCCCTTTTTGATGTCCTCTACAGTGAATGACTGCAACTTTCTTGGGGGCCCATACAGCATCTAAGAGTTCTAGAATTTCCTTTCCATATTTTATGTCTTTTCTCCTTCAATTGATTAGACCATTCTCTTTGTACAGGGCTCCAAGTACTTGGAAGATGGTGAAGGCATACTTAGAGTCAGTGTATATGTTAGCACACACTCCTGCTGCCAGGTGAAGCGCACGGGTCAAGGCAATGAGCTCTGCCTTCTGTGCTGAGGTTCCCCTAGGCAGAGGTTTTGCCTCAATAGTGGAATGTAGGGTCACCACAGCATATCCTACAAGGTGTTCTCCTCCCCTCACACAGCTGCTACTATCAGTGTAATATTCTAAACCAGGGTCCTTGAGGGGCTGGACCGTCAAGTCAGGTCAGCTGCAAAACACTTCATCCATGACTTCAATGCAATTGTAGTCTGACTGGCCAGGTCCAAAGTGTAGCAAGGTGGTTAGGCTCAAGATTCATATTACCTCTAGGCGGATGCATGGATTCTCGCACAGCATTCCTTGGTATCTGACCATCTGGGCGTTGGTGAGTTAATATTGTCCCTTGTACTCTAGTAATATCATTGCTGAATGCGGTACTCGAACTGTCAGTTTTTGCCCCATAGTCAGTTTGTCGGCCTCTGACACAAGGAGGTCTGTGGCTGCGAGTGCTCGCAAGCAGGGTGGCAAGCTGTTTGGAGAGATAAGCCACGGGATGATGCCAAGATCCTAGCAGTTGGGTTAAGACCCCTACTGTGACACCCGTGTGCTCATGTATGTACAGAAAGATTGGTTAAGTCTGGGAGTTCTGGTCCAGGAGCGTTAGCGAGTGCACTTTTGATTTCTTCAAAGGCCTCCTGTTGTGTAGATTCCCAGAGCAGGGGCTTCTGTTCTCCCCGTCAACCCCGCTCCCCTGTGGTTTCATAGAGGATGGAAAAGGATGGCCAGGGATGGAAAAATTAGGTATCCAGATTCTGCAGAAGCCAGCTGCTCTGCGGAATTTGCGGACTTGTTGCTGGGTGATAGGGACAGGATTTGAGCAGATCATTTGTTATCTTTCTGGGCAGAGTCGAAGTTGTCCCTGTGACAGGTGGAAGCCGAGGTATTTAACTATTTCTTGGCAGATTTGAGCCTTCCTTTTAGGAACCTTGTAACCCACTTCTCAGAGATTGAGGAGATGTGTTCCTTCCATGTATTCCTCATAGGTCTTTCCTGCTAAGAGGAGGTCATCTATATACTAGAGTAATGTACAGCTGTGTGGATCTGCCGAGAAGGCCTTTAAATCCAAGGCTAGAGCTGTCCCAAAGATGCTCAGGGAGTTCTTGAACCCTTGAGGCAGCCGTGACCATGTCAACTGGCCCTTGTCTCTGCTTTCAGGGCTTTCCCATTGGAAAGCAAAGATTGGTTGACTCTGAGAAGCCAGGCGAATACAGAAGAAGGCATCCTTGAGGTCCGGACAGGTGAAATAGGTTGCCTCAGTGGGGATGAGGCCTACGAGGGTATACGGGTTAGGGACAACAGGGTACAGGGTGACAGTCACCTGGCTGACTGCTCATAAATCTTGGACCAGTCGGTATTCATTGGTCCCTGACTTCTGAACTAGCAGGAGAGGCATATTCCAGGATGATTGGCAGGGATGGAGAATTCCATACTTCAGAAGTCTCTCTAAATGTTTTTGGATTCCCACTTGTGCCTTATGGGGGATGAAGTACTGTTTCTGGCTGGCTGGCTCAGCTCCTGGAGGAATATGTCAGGCTAGTCCTGAAGGGTTGTCTTCAGTCCACACTCCAGGCACTTTGAAGGGGAGCTCGGGTTCCTGTTGGGACTCTCCTATGAGACTATAGAGATGCCACCCTTCTCCTTGGGGAACCATGAGCAACATGATCCTTGCTTCTGGCCTCCCCAAGGTTAGGGCTGCTTGGCCACATGAGTCAAAGGTAATTTGAGCCTGTAGTTTTCCTAAAAGGTCTTGTCCCATCAGTACTACAGGGCAGTCAGGAAGATATAGGAATTCGTGGACAACTTCTAGTCCTCCTAGGTTGTACCAACAGGGCTGCAGAAAGGGGCAACAGGTTTGTCCTCCGGGTGCTCCCATAATGGTAGCTTGTCTTTGAGAAAGAGGGCCCACAGGCCAAGTTACACCTGAATGTTTAGCTCTAGTGTCAACCATAAAGTCAATAGGTCGGCCCCGCAACTGTCATTTGGACCATAGGCTCCTGGGAAGCCTAGCAGAATGGAGCCGGTCTGGCATAGTGCTGGCAACACAGGTTTCTTTTCTTTTTACTAATCTTGAGAGGGTGTCAAGGCTTGGGCTAGCCGGACTCTACAATTCTCCTCTAGACAGACTCTCAACCAAGGGGGTTGGGTGTGAACTATTGCCTCCCAAGAACTGATATAAAGGAATTGGTCTGGGTGGCCAGGTTGACCGATAATGACTTGAGAGACCTTTGCAATGACTTCCCTATCGAGAGACCCCTCTGCTGGCCACCCAATGCCAAAAAAGGGCCAGTCAATCTCACAAAAGGTACAGAGTTTCTGTGTGGTGAGTTTAACTCCATAATCTCCTGAATAACTTTTTGAAATTCTTAAGCATACAACCTAAAGGTGTCTGTTTACCCTGTTGTCCACCCATCCTTTCACCCATGGTCGGTGTCACACATGGTCTTAGAGATTCGCGTCCCCCATCTCCGGCTGCTCCCTTGCGGGGAACTTTCAGGTGCCTCTTAGCAATTGGTGGGTCAGAATAAACCCCTGACTCAGGTCACTGGAGTAGATTCCTCATGGAGATCCAGTGACACCACCCTAAACCATATGAGGTTCACCACGGAACCGTGGACAAAGGCTCAACTCTCTCTTTGTAGTAGGCCACATCTTAGTCACATGCAATCACACACCAAACACACTCCACCCTCCGCCCTGTGTACCTGTGAGGTCATGGTTTCCTCTAATAAACGTACTCAGGTGACATCGGGATTTGATCAGACTCCCCTTCTGTCCTCTAGTGGACAGGCTGTTCCTAGGACCCGGGTTCTTACCATTCAGTTGGGCAGTTCTCCCGGGCTGCTTCCTGTGCCTCTCCGGGTTGAAGCCACTGCACTAGTGTGCTGGAAGAGTCTTCTTCTTCTGCTAGCATGCCTGGTAAAGTCCGCTTCTCCCAGTGCCCTAGGGGCCACACCCCAAAGACAAGGGAGGCAAAAAACCATCTCTGGATCCCAGATGAGCCCCCAGAAATGTTGCAGGATTCTCCAACAGAGAGATGGGACACTGAGGCAATTAGCAGGAAGCAGCGTTTATTGATGCTAGCACCGGCTCAGCAGATTCTTATCCAAAGGCTGAGCCCTGATTATAACATGGAAGGCAGTTTTATACAATTTTGTACTTCTGCATTCCTACACAGCTATAGATATTACATATAAGGAAGGAGAACATTGATTGGCTGCCAAACTATAAGAAAACTGGCTTAATCACTTAAGCGGGTTTTTAAACTGCTGCGCCAGTGTCAGTCAGCCAGAGAGTCCTGGGAAAGGGTGGGGAGTGTAGTCAGGAACTAACTTGTTCAAGCAGGAAATGATCAAGCAGGGTTAGGCTGCCACAGTCCCTGAACTTTATCTTCTGCCACCAGAACTGGGCAGCCATTATCAAAGGGATAATATATTTCCAGAACATTTTCAAGATAGGACTGTAGAGGAAAATTATGGCTATGGAGATGATAGAATAACTTCTAATAAATGTTCAGATGAAACACACAAACATACCCAACCTACTCAGGAGTTCAACAACTCTTACTTATTGAATTAGATTTAATCAAATGAAAAGCATCATCTGCCTCTGGGAAAGGCAGATCAAATTTCCTTAATAATGACATTTATAGAAAAAGAAAGAGCTGAGTCACTATGAGCCTGAAGCCCAAAAATGACTTCAGTCATTCTACAGAATTCAGAATCTCAGAAATAGAAATAGATGCCCTTGTCCGCAGTTGCTCTTTCTTTGTCTTACAGATGCTTTAATCTTTTGCCCTAAGCGAAAGAAGTGATTTTAAAAGGGAAGTAAATGATTCTGAATTTATGGCATTCAGAATATGAATCATAAAGGTTATTTGGGGGAACATTTTACATGTAGGAAGTGCAACAAACTACTTAAGTTCACAGAATGAGGGGCCAGTACTCCTCTGTCTCTTTTTCTAAAGTGACCCTGCCTCCATACATGAGAAGTGTTTTCATCTTCTTTTAACTTAGTGGGCATTTGATATTACACTAGTGACCTCGTAGTTTAATATTTTCTTTTCAGAGCTTATGTCCTGTGTTTTAGAACACTTCTGCTAAAAAAATAATTTCTGGTGGGTAGTGTAGTGACTTCAAAACAGTTGAAGGAAAAGCAAATAAGCTGGCCAAATGGGAACTAGGTTTATAGGACACAATGTTGGGGAGAAAAGAGTTGAAAATTAGAATGTAACCAAGAGAATTGAACATTGGCTTTATCCAGTACTATGAAACAGCAAATTTGTATTCACCTTTAATGCCCTTATCCTTGAACTCTACCCCTTGTTAAGTAATCAAGAACTAATACTGAGCACTGAGAGCCTTATAGCCTCCCCTCAGCTACTCTGAGCAGAACCTTATCTGGATATATCTTCTCCTTTCCATCCTTACATCTCATCAACGCTAAAGTGTTGTGATTTTTTCATTCCCCTGCTTCTACTTCTAGCTATTTTTATTAGGAAGGTGCTCATAAACTAATACATGTGCGATATTACATGTAAATAATTCTGAGGTTTTTCTTCCCTCACAGAAGTGAATGGTGACTCAGCCTTAGCTTATTTCCTGCAAAATGCATCTATCCACCCATGGAGTGCCTTCTCTGACACTGCCAAATCAGTTCCCAGAATTTATGTTGGAAGGTGGCAATAAAGGTAGAACCTGAGAGGACGGAGGAGAAAGGAAAAAGGTTATTTTCAAAATAAAGAGATAAGAGGATTTTGGAAATTTAGGGCAAATGAAAGGTGCTGGAGCAGTGTGGGTATAATTGGGGAAGAGGGAAAAAAGATGAAAGAGTTGTTGCTGAAGGTGGTTAAAGAATCAACTTTAATACATTTTTTAAAATAGAATGTAATTCCACTTTTATTACTAATGGATATTTGATCTGGGCGTCTACAAATGAGAGTTTATATCCAGACTGGACCATATGAGTCAGAGGTTAAAAGGGTTACCCATTACTTTGAGGTGACCAACTCTGACCAGGATTTCCCCAATTTCAGCGCTGAAATTTTCATATCCTGGGTACTTCTTTATTCTTTGTTAAACTGAGATGGTTGGTTACCCTAAGTCATTTTTATTGACTAATAAATGGCTTTATGTGTTATGTTTTCTGAGAGTATAATAAACTCTCATTTTTCCTGAGAATGGTTGCTGAGGATAAAGAGGAAAGTATAATGGCATTTACTGGAAGAGAAAAAGAAGGAAAAAAACGGGGAAGAAGAGAGTAAAAGAAAGAATGAAATAAAGTGTGTGTGTGTGTGTGTGTGTGTGTGTGTTATAAGGAGGAGCTCTTAACTTAAAGCGGTAGTTTGCAACCAGGTACAATTCTATTTGGCAGAGTTTGAAGATAGTTTGACACAATTGACATCTTCTGGCATCTACTGAATATAGGGCAAAGATGCTACTAAACATCCTACAATGTACAGCAGCCGTCCCCAACCTTTCTGGCACCAGGGGCCGGTGCTCCTCTGAGAATCTTATGCCTGATGATCTGACGTGGAGCTGAGGTGGTGATGCTAGCGCTTGCTGGCTCACCTGCCGCTCACATTCTGCTGTGAGGCCTGATTCCTGACGGGCCATGAATTGGTACTGGTACTGGTCTGTGACCCGGGGGATCCCTGATGTACAGGACAGCTCTCCACAGTATAGAATTATTCAGCCAAAAATGTCAACAATGATGAGGTTGAGAAATCTTGACCCAAAGAATGCATCATTAATAAAGGATGAGCACACATCAGAAAAGTGTAGGAGAGTTCGGGATGCAGTCTTCTCGTCTGTTCTTAAATCACATCACAGAGTGACACTGAAAACCTATTTTTCCCCTAAGTTGGGAAAATTGGACTGTCACATGCAAAAGAATGAAAATGGACCACTATATTATACCACACACAAAAACTAACTCAAAATGGATTAAAGACTTGAATGTAAGACCTGAAATCATAAAATTAGAAGAAAACGTAGATAGTAAACTCCTTGATATAGGTCTTGACAATGATTTTTTGAATCTGACACCAAAAGTGAAAGCAACGAAAGAAAAAAACAAGCAAGTGGGACTGATGCTGGACAGGGCAAATTTCCCTGAGTAGAGGGGAGACCAAGCCCTGCACTGAGAGAAGAGGGTCCTTTGGCAGAGAGTGTAGAAAGAATTCAACATACACACCAGGGTAGAGTCAAAGTGAAAGTTTATTAGAAAAGGGATAACACTCCACAGAGTGGGGTCTCCTCTCAGAGTCAGAGAGTGAGAAGGACTAAGAGAGTTGAGGACAGTGAGAGAGACAGAGTAAAGGGTAATGAGAGAAAGACAGTGAGTGGGACCCTCCCCCACCTCCCCCACCCCCCTTGCCCCAGTGTTCAGGGAATTCAGTTTGCATGTCATTCTTTAGTTCTTGTGAGTTACAGTTTCAAGACTTTGTTTATCCATTTCCTTTGATATGGATATACAGTGAGGAAGGGAAGGGGAAGAGTATGTAGCCTGAAAGGCTTGCTGGCATTTCCCAGCCTTTAATCCATAGGTTCCCCATGGTTTTAGCCATAGGGAATGAATAATTTTACTTGTGTAGGGCAGCCACATAAAGACTGTTGTTCCTGTTTCTCCTTCTGCAGGTGTGGGGAAATGGGTCGTTAGCAATCCCAGCAGAAATATTCCTTTGTTCTGCAGGTGTCTTTCTGGCCTGGGCTGCAGGCTGATCAGCATAAGGCAGTCTCTGAATGTAGCTTGATTAACATTTTCATTCTCTTGTCTCCTCCCTGCATTAGGACTATTTATGGAATATTAGTTCAACCATAAAAATATTGAAGTCTAGCCACTTGCAACAACATGGAGTGTATTACGCTAAGTGAAATAAGTCAGAGAACAACAAATACAAATGATCTCTCATATGTGAAACCTAAACAAACAGAACAGATTGGTGGTTGCAAGAGGTAGTGGTAGGGGATGGGGAAAATGGGTGAACCGTTGTTGTTGTTGTTGTTGTTTTTTAGTTTAAATAAATTGAATAAAAATTAAAAAGAAAAACAAAACCATTACCCCAATGCATAGGAATCACAGACATTTGTTCTCTCAAAGGGGCTGGGAGGTGGCAAGCATTTAGAGATTTTAGACTTCTCTCCAAAAACAATTTCAGTGACCTCAGATTACAGGCAATAATTTTTTGCTTCTTGATTTTTAAAACCAGGATGTTTATAAGTGCTTGTTACACATGGCTTTTAGTTACCTTTTACAAAGTATTCTTAAGATAAAAGAAATTATAAAATGTCCAAAAATAAATAAAGAAAAAATGTTTGTCATGGTGGCCTGTATTCTAATCACAACACTAATTACAGGCAAGCAATGCAAATCACTAAAGGGAAGTCTTCAAGGTCAAAGGCCTTTGTGGTACTTCAAGTTATATAAAGCAACAACTGGAATTCCCACACTTTGATCTGCCCATGAAAAATAGTCCTTATAGCTTCTAGGACATTGAGTTTAATTCAAGAACTATTTGATAAACGTTAAACTTTTTGCTGAAATTCTAGAGCTTAACTTTCCTAAAGTCACTTTAAAAAAGTAGGCTATTCTAAAGAATACAAAAATTTTCCAACTAGCCATTCTAACTGAAGTTAAGACTGATGTATTATTTATGATTTTAATATTTACCATATTAGAAAACAATTGGAAAATATTTATACATATTTATTTGTTAACTTACTTAAAACAAAAAATAAGCCTATTATATGTTATCATGATGTAAAGTTTTTTTCTAACTTTGGCTGACTTCAAAGCCCAGGAGCTTCTTAGTCTTGACCCTCACTGACCCTGGAAGGTAGGGTACAGTGGATGAGTGGCTGCTACTTACATGTCAACCTGCTGTCATCCCTCATACCACAAGTACAAAATCTGAAACCCATTCTCCTTCTCACTTCAAATTGGTAACTTAATTTGTAACTCTACCAGAACTATAAAAGGAAGATAGAGCTTAAAACAAATCCCCCAAAAGGCATTTCCACCATCTCATATATATTTGGAACTCATTGAAGACTAGAAAAACAGGTGGTTTCTAGTACATCTACAAATAACATTGAGCCTGAAAACCATTTTCTGAAACAAGTTTTTAAGTGCCAATCCCAAAACGAGTGACTTTTTTTGTTGCATATTGGTTTTTGAATAGTTAATTTAGGATAGAATGAACAATTTTATACAGTCTTGCTGCTTAATGATGGACATACGTTCTGAGAAATGCATGGTTAGGTGATTTCATCATTGTGTGAACATCGTAGAGTGCACTTACCCAAACCTAGATAGTACCGCCTACCACGAACCTGGGCTATGTGATATAGCCTATTTCTCCTAGGCTACAAGCCTGTTCATCATGTTACTATACAAAACAACAGAAGATTAAATCCAGCACAAGAGAAAAATAATGCAATCAAGACACACAGTAAACACCAGATGTAAGAGGCTGCTGACAGTGTAACAGACTGTGTGGACTGTAGAAGGGGTCTGAGCCAATTATTTCCCAGTCCTGACCTCCCTCTGCCAAACTAACTTCCATGTGCTAACCTAAAAATAAAAGGGCCTTTCAAAATGAGAGGGAAACAAGAGTTTATTTGAGATCAGTAAGAATAGCTATTTGAGAATCATTAATTCACGCAGAAGCCCAAATAATGTTCCAATTAGGAGACAAAGGCGATGGGTATTTATGAGAAAGAAGGCATTCCTATTGGTGCACATAACATAGTGATTCTAAACAATGTCTTTAATTTTCAGTCCAGTAGTCGTCAGTCCAGTAGTCATGATAACTGCTTTTTTTGTTACCTTTGCAAAATGCATGGTTAGGTTCTATGAGAAATAAAGTTGCTTAGGCCAGACCAAAGGTTATTTTATCCTGTTTTTAACGTTCTAACATTTGAGGTGTAACATGTAAGGCAGTTCCTCTGGCATGGCAGCTCTGGCTCCATTTAAAGTGGCTCCATTTATATTATTGTTTATAACTAGGTTCTCTGTTTTAAAAGTTATTTAATTTTTACTAGCCGCCCACCACTGCACCTGACCAGTTCTCTGCTGGCTGGTGCAGTCCAGTAGTGAGCTGATATTAAACCCCAGCTCAGGAAACAGGGTTGTTCTTCATGTGGATGACTCTGTACTGAGAGCATGGGAACACCCTGGAAAGAAAAAAGAAAGAAAAACAAATAAAAAATTATTTAATTAAAAAAAGTTTGTTCGATTCTAGTTGCCATTCAATGTTGTATGGGGTTCTCTTTTTTTAAATAAGACTTCCTTTCAAGTTAGCCAAGGACTAGATTTGAGGAAGGAAAGACATCAAACAATTTTCATATAAAAGGAAGTGCAAAAGCAAAAAAGAAAAACAACGAAGAGGCAAAGCCAGCTGTTTCCTACAAACTTTTGACAATGTTGCAGCTGTTTACTGTCTTTTCACCGCAGTGGAAACTGGCCTGCTGCTTTTCTAGTCTGCTTCTCTTATTCCAACAGCTGTAACTTTGCCAGTCTTTTTCCCTAATGGTAAGATTCTGAGACTCCTGGTCAGTTCTCATCAAAGCTATAATTTTCTTACAATAGGCATAATAAGATGACACTTTACAAATATTACCTCGTTTAATTTAATCTTCATAGTTACCCAATGAGGAAAACTGTATTATTACCCACATTTGATGAGGAAAGTGAGATTTAAGCCATGTGTCCAAGTAGTCTTTCTGACTCCAAGACCTGTTCTCTAAATGGAGGATTCCAAAATATCTTCCCATTAGCAGGGTACTTGTTAAACACACAGATTTCCAGGCAGCCAGTTCAGAGATCTTGATTAAGTGTGGAGTGGAGCCCAGCAATCTGTTTCTAACAGACGTCTCTGATGAAGACAGACTTTAAATCGTCACAGTGCTATTCTACGTTTTCCTATACCACTTGACACAGTCTTTTCACAGTTCTCAGTTCTGAGTAGTCGCCCCTTCCTCTGGGTTCTTAGAGCTTTCTGTTCTCATGGCTAGTATGGCAGGAAACCCACTGTGTTGAAATTAGCTGGTTTTATGTCTATTTCCCTGACTAGTGGGGAGCTACTTGATGTCCAGGATTCTGTTTCTTTTTGACTTCCTTTTCCTGGTGTTACCTAGCAAACGCTCGCTGCCCAATGCACAAAGGAACCAGAACTATGACACTGGCTTTTGAGAAAAAGAAAGAGCCTTTATTATTCTTGGGTCAACCCATGAGGAGACAGGAGATGTTGCTCAAATCTGTCTCTCCAATTTAGGGTTTGGGGAGAATTTTAAGGGGTTAGGGGGAACATGATGGTATGTGGAAGTGCTGACAGGGCAGGTTTTGGTTGGAGAGTTTTGGAATTTGGACATCTATGATAAAAAAAAAATGGTAAGGGTCTTCAGCACCAGATTTTCCTGGACAACGAACCCTTCACTTCTGAAAGGGTTCCGTTATTCAAGTTCCAGCCATGTTTAGGTCCTTTTGTCCCTTGGAGAGGAGGGAGACTTTGGTTCTGATGCAGCTGAAAGTCAAAGTTTTTTGTACATGCTTCAACTGCACGTCTTGTGATTTTGGTCTGTTGTCTCTGAAAACAACTTTGTATCTTGTTAGAAACAGGATAGGACCATTTTGAGCTGGTTCTGTGGTTACACTGGATTGCTCCTTTCACTCATCTTTACTTAGTTTGGTTCTCCTTATTATCTGGGCCCTAATTTGAAAGGTCCCGCATCAGAGAAACCTTTTCTGATGACCTAATTAAGAAGTCCACCACTCATTCACTGCCACGTCACCGTATTGCATCATCTACCATGAAGTACAGAGCTTCACACAGTAAGTGCTCAATTAGAATTGGATTATCCAAAGGCAGATTAAGTACATTCTTAGAGCACCAAAAAGACAAGGGTAACAAACATTTTTAGAAGAAGTTGACATATGATTATATTTTTAAACTACATGAGAGGTCATGTGAAAAAAAAAATCAGGATCTTGCTCATCTCCCTTCTACTTATATTATGGCCTTGTATTATTACATATAGAATTACATATTGAGAATGGGCTCCATAACATTTTGGGGCTTTGGGCCTCCAAAGGTTTTAATCTGGCACTAGTTTATGCTTATCATCATCTTTTTTTTTTTACAACATCTTGAAAATAAATTGGGCAGGTATTATTCCCCAGTCCCTTTTTGATGATGTTTAAGAAGAATAAGGAAGAAAATAGAAGAAGAAGAAGAAGAAGAAGAAGAAGAAGAAGAAGAAGAAGAAGAAGAAGAAGAAGAAGAGGAAGAGGAAGAGGAAGAGAGAAGAGGAAGAGGAAGAGAAGAGGAAGAGATGAAGAAGAGGAAGAGGAAGAGAAATTAAATAATGGAAGAGGAGGAGGAGATGATGAGGAGGAGGAAAAGAGGATGAGGATGAGGAAGAGAAGAAGAAGGAGAGAAGAAGAAGGAGAAGAAAGGGAAGAAGAAGGGGAAGACGAAGGGGAAGAAGAAGAAGAAGAAGAAGAAGAAGAGGAAGAAGAGATAGTATTAGATCCCCCAGGCTAAGGGCCCAACCCACTTTGTTGCTGCTAATCCCTTCTGTTACCTGTGCTTCTGGCCTACCATCTACAGATTGCAGGTTCTAATGATTCCCTATTTGGTTTCCATTAATTTGCTGTAGCAGCTCACAGAACTCAGAGAAACATTTTACTTACTAGATTACTGATCTATTATACATGATATAATTCAGGAACAACCAGATAGAAGAGATGCATAGGGCAAGGTATGGGGATAGGGCTCAAAGTTACCATGCCTTCTCCCCAAATGTCCATGTGTTCACCAACCTGGAAGTTCTCCAAATCTTGTTCTTTTGGGTGTTTATGGAGGTTTCCTCAAGTAGACATTATTGATTAAACCATTGGAAATTGGTCTGGGGGTGGGATTGAAAATTGTAACCTCCTAATCACAGGTTTGGTTCCCCCCAACAACCAACCCCAGTCCTTATGTTGGATCCAAAATCCATCTCATAACATAACAAAAGACACCTTTGTTACTGTCATCACTTAGGAAATTCCAAGGATTTTAAGAACTCTGTGCCAGAAATGGGGACTAAGACCAAATACATATTTCTTATTATAAATCACAACATCACACCAGTCAGCAAGACCCAAAATGCCAGAGTATCATGAGTATAAAAATAAGAAAATATATTTTAAACAGTTTAGTCCTGTAAACTCCATAAGGATGATTGGAACATTGCTGTAGACTTCTGGAAACCATCATTTTCTTACTGGAAGAAGGCCTGAGAGGAATGCAAACACCTATTCTTTTTCCATTGTCTCAGAACGTAATTAAAGTTTGACTTGACATTCTTCCCTAGACTTGGGGGTGACAGATCAAATTTTCTTGCTCTTCCTGGTTTTTAAAGAAAGAATTTTTGTAAACGTGTTGTTTTTTACTAATGTTCTCAACAAACGTTGGCAAAGATGTGGCTCAGAATGAAACTACTGTTTTCATATGTAAATGAAGACATAGGTCCTGTAAAATCTTTAAAGGAAAGCAATTTCAGGAGACAAAAGCATATTATCATTACAAGGACCTGTCCCTTTCTAGCACCTAAATAACTGGGCCAGCAAACTGTTTAAACTCATCCCGATTCAAAATGAGGATGAGATGGAGAAAACAAGAGGAAACGGAGAAATGAGAAGTTTAAGGCAATTATAAGGGCACTCAGGGATCTGTGGTACAAAAAGAATGTTTAGCAGAAATCAGAGGAACAGTTCTCTCTTCCACATTTGGGAAGAATCTTTGTTAAATCATCTTTTGCTGTAGCCTCCTTTAATTTGTTGTTACTGTTGATACATTCTTCTGACTAACTCTTCATTGAATTTTTACAGTAGCAAATGAATCAATTTATCAATATACAGTGAGCTTAGTACAATATTTAGAAAATTTGATATCGTAGCATCTTAGAATCGTAGAAATTTTAGGAATTAGAAGATTAATCTTTTACCTGTGCAGGAATTAATTTTGAAACGTAGTTATATAGTTAATACAGGCAACTTATTCCATTACTGAACACTTTGTGGTATTAATTGTGATGACTGGATAAGTACATAGCCCTTTAATGATATGATTTGATACAAAAAATAAAATTGAGTCTACAGTCATGCTACCCTGAACATGCCTGATCCCGTCTTATCCCGGAAGCTAAGCAGGGTCAGGCCTGCTTAGTACTTGGATGGGAGACCACCTAGGAAGACCAGGTGCTGTAGGCGTAAAAAATAAAAAAATAAGGGATTGTAAGCTGACAAAGTCCTTGCAATCTGTGAGGTCAACCAAGGGTTGCATTGCCTAAAAAATAAAATAAAATAAGTAAAAATAAAAATAAAATAAAATTGAGGATAAATAGAGAAAAAAAAAGTGTCTAGCAGAATCTTCCAGCTGAAAATCAGGTTAGTAATTTTCATTCAAAATTAGTTCTCAAAGTCAGTATTTTGATAAGACCATAGAGAATTTATGGATATTTTCTGAAGAGCTTGGATTTTCAAAATTCTATACTGCTAGTTGTACATGAAGAATGCTTTTTGGGATGTAAGAAGGAAAAATGTGGCTGACTTTAATATTGAGTGAATTTGAATATATTACATATTAACATAATGAACGACATACTTTATGATGACTACAGGGTTGGATAATTTATAGCAGCTCATCCTTCTCATCACAGATCTAGACCCTTTCTGTCTTCTTGCTCTGCCTTCCTCAGATGTTGGCTTTATCCTCAACTGTGTCCTCAAATTTCAAGATGAATGCCATATCTCCAGGCATCTCGTCTTCAGATACCAGTTTTTCACAGCTGGAAGAGCTAGAGAAGGGGCACTCGATTTCCTCATTTATCTTTTGAAGAGATCAGGAAACCATTTCTTAAGACTTTCCTCTCTTATTGGCAAAAACTGTGTGGCATGCCCATTCTTAATCGAAGCAATGACAAAGGCAGTGGTCACCATGGTTGGCTCAAAGCAGTCTTGAGTTACACCTCTGGGGCTGGGGAAAAATCCAGCCTCCCTTAAAGTTTATGGCCCACTGATTCCTGAAAATCCTTAGGTTTCTATTGACAAAGGTAAAGGGGAAAATGGATGTGAGACAGATCAACCCATGAAGAAAGCAGTTTGTTTTGACAGGCAGTGGTACACAGAGAAGGGTTTATATTTCCTCAAAAAAATTTAACAAAATCCTTATTATTCACAAGTTCTTTTAAATGTTGAGATGAATGTTGTTTTTGTCATTTCAACTTGGGTTTGGATATTTTTCTGGGTAGAAGTAAAAGAAGTCTAATTTGTGTGTGTGTGTGTGTGTGTGTGTGTGTCAAATATCCAAACATAATATTTAAATACAGCTCTCATGTGACTCCTAAGCCTTTTCAACCCCCAGAGAAATCCGCCCAGTCCCTTAAGCCATTCCTCATGGTTTCCAAGTCTTTTACTCTCTTCTCATTACACATCTCTCATTCCTCCTCAACTAAGTACAAGAAACTCAATTTTCAAGACCTAGCTCTGAAAAGCCTTTCCAAATTCCCTGTGGCCATTATGTACAGCATGCTCTGTTTGCAACCCTCTCACTCTCTTCAATACCAATATTTATTGAACTTGATGTGTCAGTCAGTGCGTCAAAGCCTTTAACCAAGAGTGTCATTTAATCGTCACATGAACGCTAAGGAGCAGTTATAATTTTATCTCAATTTCATAAGTGACAAAATTGAGGCACAGCGAGATTAAGCTATTTGCTTAGGTCACATAGCATATAAACAGTGAGGCCGGGATTCAAAACCAGATGATAGCAATAGAATATATAGATGTCAAATTAAAATATACACCTGAAAATTATATAATTGTATTAATCAATGTTACCCCCAATAAACTTAATTAAAAAAGAAAAGACACCCAAAAACAAAAACAAAAACAGATGATTACGCCCCAGATCCTGGCTCATAAGCACTGCCCTCTACAGCCTCACGTGCTCTTCTCTGCACCCTCAGAGTTCTCCCTGCCTCGTGCTTGGCACACAGTGAACACTTCACAGATATTTAAGTGAATTAATAATTTGTAACCATTCTCTTCTCCGTAACACTACTTATCAATTTCCTCCTAAAAATGTGATGACCAGTATTGAAAACACTACTCCGACTGTTTTTTGATTGGAACAAAATAAATGGTATATGTGATTAGCCAGATAATGCACCCTCCTCAAAGATGTCTACATCCTAATCCCCAGAAACTGTGAATACGTCATTTTATACGACAAAAGAAACTTTGCTGATATGATGAAGTTAAAGATCTTGAAATGGGAAGATTATCCCGGTTTATCTGTGTGAGCCCAATGTAATCACAAAGTCCTTATAAGAGAGAGGCAGGAGGGTCAGTGTCAGAAAAAGACAAGTGATGAAGGAAGCAGGTGTCACAGTCAGAGAGAGAGAGATTCAAGATGCTATAATGCTGGTCTTGAAGGGAGGAAGGGCCATGAGCCAAAGAATGCAAGTGGCCTCTAGAAGCTGGAAAAGGCAAAGGAACTAGTTCTCCCTTAGAGTTTCCAGAATAAATGCAGCTTTGCTGAGATCTCAATTTTGGACTTCTGACCTCCAGAATTGAAAGAAAATAAACTTGTGTTGTTTTAAGCCAATAAATTACAATTTGCCTTAACAAAGTATAGCAGCAGGAGGGAAATAATACATCACAGTTACTTTTTTTGATGTGGCTATTATGTTTCTATTAGTAATGGAAACTACCAGTATGGTCCCGTTGATATTATGCACATTGAGTTTCCAGACTGCACGTAGATTGATCTAAAAACATAGATTCTCTCCATTTTCATTTTGGCTTTCTTCTTTAAAGCCTCTTAGTTGGCAATTGTCCCTTCATGTTGTCCAGCCCTTTGGACTGTCACCACCTTCCTACAGTCTGTTTGCTCTCATTGATGCTGCCTTAGAAGAATTTTGTCTCCCAAGAGACACATTCATAGAAATAATAAATTCTCTCACATGCTTGGGATTGCCTTCTCATCATAAAGTCTAACACTATACTAATTGGGTATGAAAACAATTTTTTTAAATCTCAATTTCTAAAACATCTGTCTATGGGAGAAAAAAAGAAGAGTTATTTAAAGTCAGATTATAAAGCATCTCAACTTTAAAGTATTTTGAATACTGGCAGTCAGTGATAGAAAGAGGTTTCTGACTTCAAGTTAATAGATCATTGCATTTAGGATATGATTTATTATTTTATTTAGTTTTGACTACTTACTTAAAATTTTCATTTTATAAATAACCTATGCCTTGTTATTTCTTCAGTGAAACAGAGATAATTTCTGTTTTACAGTCCTTTAATAGTAATTTTAACTTTGGAAGTTGGTATATTAACCATGCTTCTCATAGATTGGCAGCGTCAGTAACTTCTGGGAGCCTGTTAGAAATAAAAATTCTCAGGCCATACCTACAGAATTAGAAACTCAATAATCCCTGTTAGGGCTTGGAGCCTTGTTGGGTGATCTGGGTTGAAGTGTTAGACTCCTAAGATCAGAAGCCTTGGGTAGAAATTTCCTGTTGGCAAATTCTGTGTACATACATGTTTTATTTTAGATAAAGATAACACTAGTCAAGAAGAATCCTTAAGAAAAATAATAAATAAGGAAGATTATTTTCTGCATAAAGCAAATCATCTTTACAGATGCTCTTAGGAAGGTGTTTCCTCTAGTTTCCACCCTACTCTGCTTATGTCTAACAGTTATAATGCCCTGATAAATAGTATTTGTCTACATGTCTGCTAGTCTGCAAACATCATCAAGGCAGGAATGCTTTCTGTTCACCACTGTAGTCTCTGAACCTAGCCCAATGCACGAGACACATAGAATTGCAGTATTTGTAGTCTGAATGCCTATTCCTCCCGCCCCTCATATCACTTCTCAAGACAGGAACTCCCATGTCTAGAATTCTCTATGTCCCATGCCTCAGATGCCCCTTTGCTAAGCATATAGTAGTGTGGATGAAAAGGGGCTCTATCATAAATCTGATAAGAATAGTTAACAAAAGTAACATTACAGGGTGATGCGATCACATATTCCTAACTGGGCAGGTCATAGTGGATAGTCACACTCCAGGCTCTTTAGTAAAAGTTTTATCTTTGCCTTGAGCAAGCCCTGCCCATTGTTTTTGCGCAGCTAAGTTAATACACCTTTGAAATGCCTTTTTCTCAGACCCCTCAGAAGTGGAAGCATAACAGTTCTCAAGAGGTCACATAATCTTATTAACCATCCTATAATCCAATCCCCACCTTGCTTTTTCCCACCTTCATGTAATCTTCCTTATGTTCTCTCCTTAATTCCAAATGTATAAAAGAGACTGCAAAACTGTCATTTCGGGAAGCATTTTTCTCAGTCTATTGAGATCTTGCTTCCAGGTGTGTCCTATGTTTGCCTCAAATAAACTCTAATAAACATTTATATAAATTTTCTACAGGTTCTTACATCAACAGTAGGTTCTCAAGAAACATATAAATAAATAAATAAATGAAATCAAGACGTAAATATCAAATTCCATTCCCATTGTTTCCACGATCAATTCGTTTTGCTGAGAATAGGTAGACATAGGTTGATGTCAAAGGAATTTTTATTGCACTAAGACTTTGATTGCAAGAATAGCTGAGGTTAGAGCATTTAGATTGCACAAGTTCCTTCTGTAGAGATGAAGAAAAGCTAGCTAGGAAAAAGATAGAAAATTATTTCAGAAATTAAACCTGAATTTTGACCAGAATCCATTTCATTATGTCTGAACTGTTGATGCAAGAAATATCGCAACCTGTAGGGAATTTTTATAAGCGTTTATTTGAGCCAAACTGATATGTATGCAAGGGAGCAATTTCTCAGATACTCCAGAGAATAACAGCTATACAGCTTCTTTCATACATTTGAAATTAAGCAGGGAAAATAAGGAAGATTACATGAGAGTAGCAGAAAGCTAAGTGGGTCTTGGATTACAAGATTCTGTGCTTTCTTAAGGGTGCTTACACCTTTGAGGGGTATCACTGCTGGCATTTCAAAGATGTGTTAACATAGATGCACAAAAACAATAGAGCTTGCTTAAAAACCTTTCACGAAACAAGTTATAGGCCTGGGTCATGACTACCATGACAACCTGCCCAGTTAGGAATTTATGATTTATTGCAGCATCCCTTTTTCATCCATAGTACTGAAAAATACAGTTTAAAATAATGACTAATCATATTACATACTTACATAATAAAATATTAAGAAATGCTGAGAACTGCATGGTTCTAGGAACAATATGGTAATTTTATATTAAATCTGTGATCATATATTTGCCATGCAATTTTCCTCTTTAAATATATTTCTGATGACATAGGTGACATCTCTCTCCAATCTTCTATATTCATGGGTGATTTCATAAAAGGATCCCAGCCCTGGTTTTCTAACTGGATACATAGAGAACCAAACCTACAGTAATTTTCTTTCTTGTTTAAAGTGGTTTTGGGAGATAGATTACTAAAAAGAGTCTTTCCTCACAAAACCAAGGTTGTTTAAATTTGTTTAACTATTAAGTAACTATAAACATCTTTCTTTATTGCTGTTTTTATATGATTCTTTAATATGTTAATAATTAAGATACAGCTAGGAGGAGGGTAAATTTCAATCTTATTTGCCTAGGAATCCTTTGTTCTTGGAACTCAGATTAGCATCTCCCAAGGTACAGTTGAGGAAAGCTTACTCAATTCCAAAAGCAAGTATTTAATTAATTGTTAACCAACATTTATAAAGAGAGAATCTAGGAAGGCCCGCAGGATGCTGCAATAGACTGTTTTTACCTGTTAGGCAACTGCTGAATGGATTTTTTTAAGGATAGTAAAAAGAGCATAATTTCTACTAGACAAAAAATGGAAATGGAAAATTTAAAGTTTAGTTTGAAAATTACAAAAAGATTAAAGACATAAATGAATCAGAATTTTATCAAAATTTGGAAACCTTTTGAATTAAGTGATACCTGTTCTCTTCAGTTAATTTTTTTTTCTGTGTATGTCAGAATCAACTGAGGGATTTCCTAGCAAAAGCTTTAGATCCCTCCCTGTCCCTCTGCTAAATGAATGTATGTGTTGGGGCTTTGGACCTACCCAGGCCTAGGTTTAAATCTGGTTTCTTTCTCTTTTTTAATCTCTATATTATCTTGATAATATTTAAATTCCAGGTTCATTACTGTTAAATGTGATAATGAATGCAAAGCCCTTCATTATCCTCAGTGCTCAACAAATTTTACTTTATTTCTGCTTCATCTGACCTCCCATGTCAGTCCATAGCTTTTATTCATTTGGGGCTTCTATATCCTGCCTTGTGTTATTATGAGGCAGAACAGGTAGTACAGGGACATCCCCTCCCACTCCAGGATATGGCTCCGAAATTTTTCCTTTCTTCAGATCTTCCCTTGTTTTAGCCCCAGTAGGGGCGATAAACCAAAACTGGTCTTTTCCAGCCTAGACCCTGTCTTTGGCTAATTATAATATCATTTTAATCTCATCCATGTTGCAAATACTGCAGCTCCCTCATGCACCTGACACCATGACTGTTTCAGAAACACCATATGAGGAAGAAAAAGTGGGAAACCAAGTTCCCCACCTACTGGGAGGTAACAACAAGGCTATGTCAGCACCACGTTTTTCTGAGTTCTACCTCTATGAGAACAAAAAGTTCATAACCAGTCATGTTGGCATGACTCTCGCCTGGATTCTCCCTTCTCAAGTGAGCACTTTCGCTTTGATAAACCTTGCACTTTCCTGTTTGCTGTTTGTCTTGCCTTTACATTCTTTCTTGCAGAATCAAACAAGAATCTGGTCACTGGACCCCCAAACTCGCCAGCTGTTCATCTTACCCTTGGATTCTTTCTTGTGGAATAAGACAGGAACCTTTCTGGCAACAAAGAGATGACTATTGATAAGAATTTGTCTTAAACCTCATTATATTTCCCCATATACCCCCTACTATTAATATTTAGCCTTCGTCCATCTCAAGAAGGTACCCAAGCTTTGGTGTTCTGCTGGCTCATGACTTTTCTGTTATAGGGTAAAGCACAAATTGACCATATCCCTAGAAGACAACTAAACTTATGTTGCTTTTGCTTTCAAAAGCGTAGACTGATGGAGACGGAGAAGGTGGAGTCCACTGCTGTCTTTCGGTTTGGTGGGGTGGGAGGCGGGGAGGCAGAGTGTTCTAGGGAGAAAGGGAAAAGAAGTCTAAGCAGAGTTTGGGAGACTTGGCCAAGAAGCCAAAGTGAAAGAGTAAGTTGTGGGTCCCTAGGGTATTATCACACAGAGAGCCAGTCTAGGCATGAGATGTCTAATGGGATAACTCGGGAAATCTGGGCCTGGTGTGAGTGGAATAAACACTATGTGAGAGGGAAGCACAGATGAAATGGAGATAAAGGACTCAAGAAGATGATGTTTGAAGACTCTTTCAGGACACCATTATTTATTAGAATATATGCTCCAGGAGAGCAAGGATTTTTGTCTGTTTTCCTCAACGGACAAACAGTATTCTTAACACTTAGAACAGTGCCTGGCATATAACAAGCACTTAATACATGTGTGTTCAATGACTGAATGTGGAACGTGTTCGCGATATAAGGAATGGAAGTTCTGCTGAGATGGGAGCAAAAAAGGACAGGTCAAGGATGATTCTGAGATTTCAAAGTAGGAGAAGAACATTATCAGTAAAAAAACGAGTAAGTTATGAGAAAAGGCTGATTACGGTGGAAGACTAAAAATCGGGTTTTGGATTTGTTGACTCTGCTTTTTGTAATGTACTCACACACAGTGGGTGCTGATAAATATGTGTTACACTAATTGCTCAGCAAGCAGTTGGAGGTACAAGCCTGAGAATTAAGATTTCAACAATTTGGCCTTGTCAAAGACACCCACTCATAACTAAATGTGAAAGATGTCTCAGGAACACCTTCACATCTGCCCAAGGAGAGATCCCAGCTATGACACAGCCTTTTGTATCCTCAGAAGAATGGAAGGAAGTAGTGGTGGGAACAGCACCAGGCTGATTACATGAGAGCAGATTGCTTTGACAACACCAAGAGGAAACTTGACATTTATCTCTAGCAGAAACACTGCTATTTTCCCATGGAAGCATCCACTTCACGGGCTCTTGTTTCTGATACTTAGTATATACGGCTGAGTTAAGGAAGGTCTGTTAAAGTTGCTAGGGGCTTTCACTAAAATTTATCAGATGAGAGGTTTTTGCAGGGCAACATGTGAGAACTGGGCAAAAGTTGTGAAGTAGCAATTCTGTTATGTGGACAGAGTTTCTTTCTTTCTTCTTCTTTTTTTTTAACCCTAGGCTTATTCAGCTAGTGTTTCAGAAATTCCTAATTATGTTGATTACCAACCTATGTAGTAAGAGAGACTCAATCTTAAATTATCAGGATGGCTGTATCAGTTCTTAAAATGTGCTGACCCAGGAGCCAAATCAGTCTCCATTCATAACGCCTGTTGTGCCCTTGACAAGACCTGCAGTTCATAATTGTCTAGAGCCAGCCAGAGTAAATCTAATTCTGATTTCAGGTAAAGACAGCCTATAAAAACACTGCTGAGTGATTCATAAACATATCAACAAAAGGCATTACCTCATTTCACCTCCTAGTTGTACATAGTGTCTGAAGATGATCACCAGTTTTCTATGTACAGTAAGACAGCATCTTAAAATGCGTTTGTTCAGTTCTGTGTATCTGAAAACAGCAGCATGTTCCCTGATGGTTACCTGCACTGAGATCTTGTATGAAAAATAAACTTACTGCCAAAAAAAAAAACCTGAGAATTCAGAAAGTAGTTAGAGCTCAAAATAGAAGGCTCTCAAGTCCCTCTATGGAAGTGGTGAGTGAATGTCTGAGAAATTTCAGATCTAGAATAAGTGTGTGTGTGTGTGTGTGTGTGGGAGAGAGGAGGGTTGAACTGCAAGGGATATGCACGTTTTTTAAAGCAATGTACAAAAGAATTTGTGGATCATCTTGGAGTTAAGTAAATTTTAGGGGCAACTTCCAAATACTCGGTATTAGAGTTTTATTGTTTTCTATATTGTGGATTAGAATTTTGTCTGAGAGATTTTAGGTGATAGGATTCTTGGCTCTAAAGGACCCAAGAAAATTCAATGGTAGTTAGCTTTTTAAATTATAGCCACATCTAAAACTTTTATCAGTTACACAAAATTTTGTGGATCTTAAATCTAGGACCTATTTGACTTGGTTAAATCAATTTACAATGCGATAACCACGGAGGCATACAATTCAATCTTGTCTACTCCCATATCTCTCTCTAAGCAAAAACAAAATTACACATGCTTCTTTCTAGCTCCTTAAGCAGGGATTCAGAAGATTTTCAATTTTATGGAATAATATTAAAATGACATTAAAGATGAAAATGATCGGTATTCACCACCTTTGAAGACTGCACATGGATGGTCAACATATCACCATGCAGTTAATATACTTGTGATAATTAGCAGTCATGTGTAGAATTTGGAAAAGCTGCTGTCAGCATGGCATTCTGGCTACAAAAATAAATTTTAAAAGCACACAAAAAGACACCTAAAAACAAAGATTATAGTAAAACAGATTACTAGTTTAAACCGCTGAGAAACAATTATCAATTTTAATCCATTTTATTTCTACTTCAGCTGTTCACAAGTGGTTTCTGTATTACTGATACTGGTTCTCTTTGCATTCACAATGTTCTGTAGTGTATTAAACTTTTCCTAGTGAGGAACAGAATTTGCATTGGATTTGCATACTCTTGGGAAGCTGCTCGACATGTTTTTGCATTGGATTTGCATACTCTTGGGAAGTTGCTCTACATGTTTCTCTGTGATGACCCTGGTGCCATTACAGTTACTGCTTCTGCTACTATAATTATCTGAAAAATAGGATCTATCCCTTAAAGTGAGTTCAGATGTGAAAGAGAGAGCTGAAACAGTGAGGAAAGATGATGACTAGGGAAAGGTTTCAGTAATCTATAGTCTATGAATCCCTGGAGAAAATAATCTGGTTTGGGAACAATGGGAACTGGAAGTGACTGCAGTCCCACTTCAGCTAACAGCTGGTTACCCACGCACGAAAGGCTAATTATGGCTTCCATGGATTCCTATTTAATATATCATGATTGTGTTTTCCCGAAATGTCACATGTTAGCATATTAGTCATTAACTTTCTAACATTCTTCATCTGAATAGAAATGCATTGTGTTCTGGGTGTGAAAAACAAGGCTTTGGAGTTTAATCTGGGTTCTAATCCCGTCTTTGACACATAATAATAGTTCTGGACAAATTATGCAATTTCTCTGAGTCTTCAATTCTTCATCTGGAAAATGGGGATAATGAGATTTAGCTCACAGGGTTGCTGTAATAAACAACATAATCTATATAAAATCAGTTCGCATATAGCAGTATAATAAATATGGGCTCACATTCAAGTGTATCCAGAGGCCTCCACTTAGTCCTTCTTTTTTCCTCTAGTCAATTTTTGTCCTTTTGTTTATCTTCAGGAGTGTTGGCAAAATGCTGGGAGAGGTTCCTAGCTATGCATAGTCAGTGGTTCCTGTGGACCTTTGAGAACCAATTTTGTATCTCAGTGTCTCTTGGTTTGACAAGTCATTCTCTTATAAATATTCTTTGATGATGTGATGCCCTGTGGGTTTAGAAGTAGATGAGTTCTGTTAATTCTGAGGTCGAGGACAATATAGAAACCGAAAACATTGTCTTTATCAAAGTTCTGATGAAAAGGGTACACAATCACCCCTTATAACATAGCTTTGTTATTATTTCTCAGAAATACCATTGATATCCCACTCCCCAACAAGTAAAGTTCAATTTCATATTTCTCTAAGCAACTACATGTGAAAATTTCTAAAATACAAAATGTTTTGAAAATTCTTTTTTTTCCCACTTACAAATAAATAGGTGCTTGTTGTGCAAACCAAACATTCAGAAATGTATAATTTAGAAAGGAAAGCCCTCCCATGAATGCATCTTCCGGAGGTGGCTAATGTTCACAGCTATTCCTTCAGATACTTTCAGTGTGTGTGCCAACATAAGCTATATTATAACTATCATTATCGTTTCTATTATTTTTTATATTTAACTATTACGGGATCCTACTAGGCAATCTGTTTTGCAATGTACTATGTAAATTTAGTAGTATCTTGGACATTATTCAAAGATATTAGATATAGGACTAGCTCATAATTTAATGACTGAACAGAATTCTATAGTATATGTGAACCCTGTAATTCCAACCCCTTTTACTGGATTACATTTAGATTATAAGCAATATCTAAATGGCAATTGTTACACACGACTTCGTAAAACTGTGCAAAGAAATCTGTAACAGAAGTTTCTATCCGTGGTATTTCTGCATCAAAATATATAAATATTTAAAGTTGTAATATTTTTTGTTAAAATAGCCTCCAAAAAAGCCGCACCAGTTTGTACTCGACCAATAGCACAGGAAAGTACTAGTATATCCACCATGAGTTTTAATAATCATAATTTTTACCAATAAGTACAAATTATACATAACAAAATTTGGTTAGTGAAATCAAGACTGCAAATCCACTAGAATGTAAGCTCCATGGAGACAGGAATTATGTTTCCTTCACTGCTATATACATGTTTAGAACAGTGCCTGGGAAATAGTAGGCATCCATATTTGTTTAATTAAGTAATGTTTGTTTTATTTTTCTCTTTAGAGAGCTGCTTGTCCAAGTAGTTCACCTATTTTTCTATTAAATTATTTTCTTTTTCCCCAAAGAGCTCTTGGTATAATACAAAAATTAAACATTTGCCATGTGTTGCAAAATTTTTTCTATCTTGTCTTTTTACTTCGTGGTGTGTTTTGCCATTTAGAAACTACGTTTTTATGAAGTTGAACATATTAACCTTTTTCTTCAAGCTTCTTTCATGCCTATTTTCTTCCCCACTGAAAAATAAAAACAAGATTCACATAGGTTTTCTTCTTATTCTTTCGATGTGGCCATAAGGGTTTTATTTTGTTTTGTTTTCACCTGATATTTATTGGGGGGTGAAATTGATTAATAAAATCAAATAAGTTTCAAATGTACAATTCAAAAGTATGTCATATAAATATTGCATTGTGTGTTTGCCACCCAAAGTTAAATTTCCTTCCGTCATCAAATATTTGACTTTTTTACCCCTATTTACCTCCCCTTTCCTCCCTTCACCTGGTATTTCTATTTTGATCTCTATTGATTGGGAAAAAAAAGCAGGCATGAGTGACAGGAGCGAAGGCCCAGCTCTGTAATCATAGAGACCTCCCTTGAAGACCTTCCTTAAGGACCTTCCAGAAATACCTCCCTTTTAGCGTTACAAATTACCCCAAATCCTAGAGTACAAATGCCTAAAAGCTATTGGGTAAACCAACCACAAACACATGCACAGAAAGTACTACCCCAACCTGCCCATAACCTCAGCCTCATTATACCATCATTACAATATCATGCCTATGCCCATAAGGTCATGAATCTAATTTTCACAGACTGAATTCTGGGTAAGCACATACGTAGTAGGCAAAGTATGTAACCTCACATACAGAGATCATCTAGGACCTCCCATCACGGCCCAAATATAAACAGACCTTTCCACTTATGCATTGTTGCAGCCCTCTTTACTGAAAAATCTGCTCTTCCCTTGGGGTGTACTCTGTCTTTTATTTTTTCACCTCCTAAATTCCACAGGGCTACAGCCTTCCTTACCGTGTCCCATCTCCTTTTAAAATATACTTTCAATAGATCTTACTTTTTCTAAATTTCGCTGACCTGTAAGTCTTTGCTGTACTGGCAGGGAAAAACCGAGGATGGTTCCCCGCACAGCCCCCCTCCTCCGTTTCACATCACCCCAGAAGTTACAGGATGAAGAGCACACAGGTAGGAAATCACCTACCTGTGTGAGCTCAAGTTAGAGAGCTCAAGTTAGAGAGCTCAAATTAGTGCTAAAACACTGATGCATTTTCATTTTGAGTTTTTACTCTCTTTTCCCAAACACATAAATATAACTTTGCATCTTCTTAAAAAAATAACAAAAGTTACTCATGTACATTATAAAAAGTTCTATTTATTGGAAATATTTACAGTAAAAAGGAAAAATCTTCCCTCATTTCTTCTCTCTGCCTCTCTCTAAAAGAAGTATTTGTCAGCATTTTGGTATATAGCCTTCAGAAACTTCTCCTACATATTCACAAATATATTCACATGTATCAGTGGTCCTTTATTTTTCTGCTCAATCTAAATGAACCACAGCAAATATTTTCTGAATGTAGAATTTCTTAAGCCAATATATTATAGCTAATCACATTAGTTTATGTATATGTACATTTACAATAGCATTGCAACAGATGTATTCAGTAGTAGGATATACCATAATCTAATTAGTCGCTCTTTATTCCTGGGCACTAATTTCCTGTTTTTAAATATTACAAGTATAGGTGTCCAGAATGAGTCACCCCAAGATGTGCCTTTATGGTATGCAGATTTGCACATTGTTTTGAGCTAAAGGCAACTTTGGCAGCAGACTCAAGAGATACTTCTGCCTCCACTCCCTTAACTATTTTGAAGAATTTGATTTAGAAGCCTTGCCTATAAGAGAAGATCAGATAACTTCTTTTGACCTATTTTAGAAGGCAGGGCAAACTTGTTTTTACTAAAGACTTCGTACCATTCTGCAATGAACTTTTGAAGTCCCCAAGGCACCTTACCACATCCGTAGCTCAAGATGTCTTATATAACCATGTTCCCTTTCTATCTCTGAACCTGTCTGTCATGCATGTGGGGTCTCTGACTCTCTCATGTATGCAGGGTTCCCATACATATGTATTATTAAATTTGGTTATTTTCTCTTGCTAATCTATCTCATACCTATTTGATTATCAGACCAGCCATAAGAAACTTAAGGGTAGAGAAAAGTTTGTTTCTCTCCCATACAAGCAATGTTGCTGTGACCATCCTTATACATATTTAATTATTTTTACTGGATGGCATCCTAAAAAGTCGAATTGCTGGTTTGAAGGATACATGCATTAATAGCAGCCTGGAGTTTGGAAAATGTAGAAAAGCTTTCATATCCACTCACAGCTCATTGTAATGACTCTGCCTTGTATCTGGCTTCAGGAATGCTGTGAAAAAGTTTTTTGTTTTTGTTTTTGTTTTTACAGTAGAAAATAAAAGTTTTATTAGAAGGGAAAGTACACTTCCAGACATGGAAGCAGGCCTGAGCAAGGGAAGTGTGGCTCAAAAGGCCAAGTTTTTTTTTTTAATGTGACTTTCTGAACATGAAAATATAAAGTAGGAAATTATTTGGGTATAGGTTCATGTACACTTTGCCCAGCACTTCCACTTTTAGAGATCTATCTTATAAAAATTCTCCCATGATGTGAAATAGCTTAAGTTCAGCTCTGTAAACTACCTGAGAGACAATGATGTTAGTGAAAGTGTTATGTATAATTAATGGGCTGAGTGCCCCAAGTAAAGTTATCTGTAAGACTTTGACGGAATTATCAGTCATAGGACTGGAGTGGAAATTAGGAGAGCATCTCTACATACAGAAGGGGAGAGTGAGACATCTCTCTCCTCTCCTGGGAGTGGGGCCTATCAGCTGGGCCAGTGGTCCAGGCTTCCAACACTTCTATGGCCAAGTAAGAATTTTGAGCAAGCTGCGCCCCCAACTCCAGAAGGAGCTTTACCATTGTGCGTACTCACGCTATGCAAGTTGCTAAGAGATTTCCAGTCTTTTCTTTCCCTGTCCTCATTCCTACCTTGATTGTTGGCTTGAGGCTAACATGTCTTCAAAGAAGGAAAGTTAAAGAAACTTATATGGGTTTTGAAATTCAAACCCAAAACAACCTTGTAAATTTGACAGAAATCACCAAATTGTCCTCTAAAAAGGAAGTAACACTTTATACTTCCTTGAATAGTCTTCTTGATACCTTTGACAAAACTCATTAATCTCAGTCTTTTTAGTGTTTGCCAATCTGATTTCTCATTATTATTCATATTTCCTTAAACAGTTATAAAAAGACACTAAAATCTTTGCACGTGTTTATGGGCTATTTATATTTCTTTTGTGAATTGCTTGCTTTATGGCCTGTGTTCTATTTTAAAATGATATTGTCTTTTTCTTACTGGTCCATAAGAATGGACCAGTGTGGATATTAACCCTTTTTAATAATATATAGTGTGGATATTAACCCTTTCTAATAATACACTGCGATTGTTTTGTGATTTGTCTTAATTATGGTTTCCACCATACAGGTGTTTTACACGTTCCCATGTTTAGGACAGGCTGATCTCTGGTCCCACGCTCTCACCATCCATCATCTTCCAGCCTGTGGAAGAAGAATAAATGCAGCTCCTGAGACTTGGTCTACTAAGACCTCTGAAACCTTGACAGGACTAGTAGAATATGGGAACTGTCAAGGAACTATCGCTTAAGAATTTGTAAATAACCTTCTAAGAGACCTGAATTCCTTTTTCATACACTCACAACAAGGTATTGGGGAAATCAACAGAATGGTTATTTACATGTGCAAATATATAGCTGAGCCCCTGCTCTGAAATGGAGATGTTGGAGAAGTTATGGCTCTGTTTGAAAGAACTAAACTGCCTTCTACTAAAGTAATAGTTTTTTTTCACACTGTAGACAGAGTCATAGCTTGCTTTTTTCTTTCTTTCTTCTTTCTTTCTTTCTTTCTTTCTTTCTTTCTTTCTTTCTTTCTTTCTTTCTTTCTTTTCTTTCTTTCTTTATCTATCTATCAGAGTTATAGCTTTAAGTTAGGATTCAGACTGCTTCAGCACTGCAGTTTATTCTTTTTGAGATGCTCTTCAACCAATTGCTTACAGGAGATAAAATCCCAAGACAGGTAGAGATGGGCTGGCAGGATCTTCACCTAGAGTTGGAGGAAGGATTGTTAAGAAAAAAGGATTAGCTTGGCCAAGCTCAGTCCTGAGCCAGATATCATTTAAAACTGAACAACTCAAGTCTTGAGAAATGTTAAGAAAACTTTTTATTTTAACTGACATATTAGGGAGATTATAAAAAAAAATGGCCTCTTGTCACTTCCTGGGTATCTCCAATCCTGGGGTCCACCTTCTATGATCTGATGTGACCGACTGTCCTGATGAGAGCACACTCCAGTGAGTAGGTCTCCGCGTGAAGTATAGTCCTACATCAATCATGCCAAGAAAGTCTGTACTTGGGACAAGATATGAGAATTTAAAGGGGAGGCCCTGTATTGGGGGTGAGGAAGAAATACTACTTTCTTTAACCTTACCTAGATTATGAGTCTACAGGTGCTGAATGGCAGGCACCCCTGGGTAGTCTAGGAAACCTAGCTTTTGCCTGTCCCTGGGTATGCAAAGACCATATCTCATGAAACAATGTCATTTTAATTCAAAGAGATTGCACCATAATTGAAAAACAAACCTAGTAAACAGGGCCAGCACTATATGTACACTGCCTAAATATTATGATTTCAGGAGCCTTTAAAAGACCCTGCATGTTCCAAGAGCTCTCTCCTATTTCTGGACTCTTCCCCTCATACCTCATTAGAATTAAAAAAAAAAAAAAAAGAAGAAGTACACAAAGGCCAAGTTAAATATATTTACATTGTAAAAATTATGCAGGACAGGGCAAATTTCCCTGGGTGGGGGGAGATCAAGGCCTGCACTGAGAGAAGAGGGTCCTTTGGTGGAGAGTGTAGAAAGAATTCAACGCACACGCCAAAGGTAGAGTCAAAGTGAAAGATTATTAGAAAGAGGTAACACTCGCCAGAGCATGGTCTCTTCTCAGAGGCAGAGAGTGAGAGAGACTAAGAGAGTCGAGAAAAGAGAGACAGACAGACTGAAGGGTACCAAGAGAGAGAAAGACAGTGAGAGGGACCCCTGAGTGTTCAGGGAATTCAGTTTGCATGTCATTCTTTAGTTCTTGTGAGTTACAGTTTCAAGACTTTGTTTACCCATTTCCTTTGATATGGATATACAGTGAGGAAGGGAAGGGGGAGAGTATGTAGCCTGAAAGTCCAGCTGGCAGTTCCCAGTTTTTAATCTATAGGTTCCCCATGGTTTTAGCCATAGGGAATGAATGATTTTACTTGTGTAGGGCAGCCACTTAAAGACTGTTGTTCTTGTTTCTCCTTCCACAGGTGTGGAGAAATGGGTTGTTAGCAATCCCAGCAGAAATCTTCTTTTGTTCTGAATGTGTCCTCGTGGCCTGGCTGCAGAGTTGATCAGTATATTGTAGTCTCTGAATGTAGTTTGCTTTAATATTTTAATTCTTTTGCCTCCTTCCCATATTAAAAATATTTTCCCCAAATCAATTACCAAAAGCATTATCCAGAAAGGGCTAAAAACCTATAAACCCATCACCCTACTTAATTCTTTATCACCTTTCAAAGGAATTCAAAATTTTTACATAGTTGAAATGATGTGCCCGTATGGTAATGTACCCCGCATTTTAAAAAAAGTAATGTTGCACAGGTCAAAAGCTCCTGCTCCAAATAGCTATATAGTAGCATAATATCCTGGAAAAAATTCTGATTTTGGTCCCAGGCACTTTCATTTAAATCACAGCTCCAATATAGGTGCTTAACTTCCTTATTCTATTTCTTCATTTTAAAATGAGATTATTCTGGCTTGTGGGATGGAAAGAGGGACAGATATGATGCATGGGAGGCAGCTGACTCATGCTGGGCAATCATCAGGTTGGGCAATCATCAGTCGTTTATATTCTTACTTTCTGAATTGATGGTTTTTATGACGAGCACTGGGCCAAGAATTCTTCATCTCATCCTCTGTTTCAATCCTCCTAACAACCCCAGACTATAATTGTATTATGACACTCTACATGACAAAAAGAAGTACACTGAGGTTAAGACACTTGCCCAGGGTCACACAGTAGGCTAGCCGATGAGGTTGAATTTGAACTAGATTAAGGTGAACAGTGGCTTTTTGGCCACTACTGAATATGAAGAAGCACAAACATCACATACAAACAGTGGATGGCCTCTCTCAGCAGATTCCAGGAGGGCTAAAGAAATGAGGTATTGCAGTGGCTTAATTCTGAAGATCACCAGTAAGAGAAAGATAATAAAGAACCTAGGAGGAACTAAGAGTGCAAAGTAACCTCAAGAAAAATTGGTGCAGATGGGCAAATTCCCCAAACATTTTTCACTACCCTGAAGTCTGCAGAGCCACCTTTAAAATAACAAATTTGTGTGTGTTACTTACAAGGAAATTTGAAGAAGAGAAAAGGAATAAGGATTTTCTGAATCCCTTCTCTCTCTCTCTCTCTTTTTTTTTTTTTGATTAGTTAAACTGGAAAAATAACAAGTGCTGCCTCCTAGGGCTGTTGTTAAAATTAAGACAAATATCAGAAGGTCCGTCACAAAAGAGGGACTTTGTTTCAGTGCATGACACATAGTCCGCTTTGAATTACACCCAAGTCTGTGGCTCTCCTCTCTAGGATCATTTGATGGCATGTGATTATGATGCTCAGTGCCCAAAGGCTGGAGCTATTAACTGAATGTTGCTAGACAATGAATTATTTCACAAACACCGAAGTTTAAAAAGTATTCAGATCTATCGAAGTATGAGGACAGTATTAACATATGTTCTTCTTAAGGGAGAGGCTACTTTAAGAAGAAAAGGAAAAAAAAAAACAAAAACAAAAACAAAAACGCGCGTCCCACCTTCTTTCTCCCTAAAATAACATTTCTAAAAGATAAAAAGCACTAGTACATTTGTCTTTGAAGGGCAGAATCCAGGAATTCTGGAGCTCTCTGAACACTCCTCCCTTCCTCATAGAGACCAAACCGTCAAGTGTCACAAAAGTCCCCGGGTGCGCCAAGCAAATGTGTTTACTTCTGCCGCCCGCCAGCCCAGCGGGGCAGGGGAGTACCCGGGCCGCCCCCCACTTTCGCCTGGGCAGTTTTCCAAACAAACCAGGGCAGTATGGGAGTGTCTTCTTGGCTGTGGAACTTGATCCTCCTACCTCGTCCTGAAGCCACCCGCTGCTTTTCCCTGGCCCTCCCTTCATGCTGATTTTCCTGCGAGGGCGCGCGGCTGGTGTCCGCCCAGCCCGAAAGGTAGGGGATAGGCTGGGCTCCTGCCTCGCTGCTCCGGGGACCAGGGAGCCCCACATCCTCACTCTCCGCATAGCACCTTCTTCTGCGAACTTGGGGGTGGCCGCAGCCACCATCTGGCGCCAGCGGCCGAGCAGGAGGAGCTCCCCCACAGCTCGGAGGAGGTCGGCTCAATCGCCAGGGATCTGGACCCAGTGCGGCGGAAAGCGCACGGGCTGGAGGGCGCCGTGGACTGAAGGCGGCCCTGCACCCTTCCCCGCTCCCCGGCCAGGTCCGGGGCAGGGGGCGGGCCGAATCATACCCAAGCCGCCCCTGACCAGTGCCACCTTCCTCCGGTTTCCGCTGGCCGCGGGTTTCGGCTGCCCAATGCTGCAGGCGCAGCGGAAGAGACAGCAGCCGGCTTGGGGCGAGCGGCAGCGGCGGACCGAGCGCAGCTCGGCCCGGGCCGCGGAGCCCCGCACGCTTCTGCGGTCTTCGTCGCTGGGCCTCGGCGGGTAACTCTCCTTGGCTGGCTCGCGGCGGGTGTGCACTGAGGGATGAGGGAGGTTGAGGGTGCGGGGAGACCGAGTTCCCGACCCGAGTCAGGGCGGCCTGGGTCTGTGCTGCCCAGACCCTCGGTTTTGCAGCCTCTGAGACTGAGTGTCGGAGATGGGGACACGCTGAGTCGACTGCCCCTCCGCGCACTCTCCCAGCCCAGGAGCGTCGCGTGCGTTCTCCCCTGACCCGAGTTTAGGAGGTGCGGTGCACCGGACTGGCGCTCCGACCCGGGCGCCAGCCGGGGAGGGGCGAGGAGCCCGCGGGCAAGCGGAGGGGTGCTGGGAGCCGAGAGAAATTGCTCTGGGACCCCACTTACCCTAGTCGCAGGGGAGCTTGGGCGCTCGAGAGGACAGACCAACATGGGTAACGGGCTCCTCGCTCACTGTTGTTTTCTTGTAAAGGGATCTGGACGCGAGCAGGGGCGAGAGGTCTGCAAGGTTCTCGTCTTTGACCGTAGAAACAATTTCCGAGAGACCCTTCTTCCCGCCACAGTAGAACTAGACCTTACAAAGCAAGGCAGTTTGGGGGGGAAGGGCGGAGTTGAGAAAATCTCAGTGTTTGGCCTGCCGTTAGTTTTCAAGGTAAGGGAGAAAAATACTTGTTATTTTGAGGTCGCTTCCTTCGGAGCTCCCTGGAGATCTCATTCTTGTGTGCTGTTATTTTGGCTTAAAAGAAAATTTATAGAAAGTGACTTACAGAAAAAAACAAACCCAAAACCACCTCTTTTATGATCTTCGGTAGAAAGGGCAGAGAGAGAGGTTGGGGCCGCGCGGTCGGTGTTTGCTGTTCCAAGGCAATATTTAAAAACTGTGGGAGTGGGGATGAGAATAATATCGTGAATGCCAGCATATCAGAAATCACACAAGCCACAGATTCTAAACTCAAAGTCACATGTGTTTTAAGAGGAAAGTCCCCTGAGTGCTGTGATTAAGTAGATAGTTACGGAAACTCTGAAGCTGGGCCAGATGCTCCTCGCTCTCTTGGGCCCTAGAGCCCCAGATCCGCACTGCTCTTCAGATCTCCGATGGCCTCTCTAAGGTGGACTGGATATTTGACTTTCTGGTGTCAACATTTTCCTCTCTGAGCTGTAGACGTGAAACTGTCTTTTTATTTACATGGAGATGTTAAATATTTGGAAAGATCTGGTCAGGCTGCCAGGTTATTTTCCGTTTGAAAGCATGCCAATTTGACATTTGTAAATTGTTTTTGAGATGCTGCCTTTCCCTATTACCAAAGACTGCCTTTCATACCAAGACCTACAAAAGAGACACCCTTAGACTGATATCTCGTTGCTGTCTCTGAATAAGGCTAAGTACCTTGGAAACCCTTTATAGAGAATGGTTTATAAGGAGAGAACTTCTATAGAAACTCTTTATATTACCTGGATCTGGCTTCCTACACTGTCAGTCATTAAAGTGGAGGAAGGGATGGATGAGGTCTTCTTTTGTTGTCTGATGGGGCTTCCTTTGAACAGTATTTTTACCACACCTGCTGAATGTCACAGTCCCAGATTGTACCATGTCTCCTCATAATGGTGCAATAAAAAAATAAGACTGCTATTTTGACTATGTTTCTCAGTAGATTTGTTGGAAATACTCAATTTGTTCTTATATCCAAATCAATGAAAATCTTCGAGGCCCAGAAGGGAATAGACAGTATTGGCAGAATAATGCCATTAAGAGACATATCACTAAAAAACATCAGTCTGTCTTTTGTGAAAATTGTAATTCTCTCATTTTTCTCATTCCAGACTTAATGACAGCCTTTTTCTTCTGGTAGAGATACTTGTGTGTTCCACGAAATGTGGAATGTGATGGGAGGGAAGTGAAATAATGCTGTTTCTCATGTTTTTCTGATAAGCATCACCTGTTAACCATGCAGATTACCACTTGGCTTCTATAAAAATGTTGATTTCATCCAGTTTGGGGGGGCCAGAGATCTGTTTAATATGCATTCTAGGTGATGCTTATCAAAGAGGTGAGAAAAGCATGAAACTCATGTAGCACCCACTGTGATCCCCAGTGTGTTCATGAATATTCTATCGTATTAAATCTCCCCAACAACACTATGAGACAGGAATGTTTAGCCTCATTTTTCAGTTAAAAAACCTGAGACTGCCCTAGGTTAAGTGACTTAGAATGGATCACATGAAGGTCTGCTTCGTTTCTGCCTTAAACCATGCCGGGAAGCCTCCATGGCATACATTGCTCACAAATTCTTACATTCTTTGTGCATGTCTTTCTCCTTCACAGTGCACACAGTCAAGTTGTATATCCCCTGATCTGGATACACTTTCTAAATTATCCCTTAGGCTGGCCTGAATAGGCGGTCTGCATAACCCTTTCCTTCTGATAGCTTCAGACTTATACCAATTAGGCATCTTCTATCTTCTCCACATTTTTGACATGACACTTAGGTGTGTTGTGTCCAGCCAAATTCAAGAGGTTATGTCACCACCAATGCATTGTGTTCCAAAAGTTCTTTTCATTTTGAATACAGTTTCGCTGAAGTTCCTACTCATTCTTCTTGCCTGGAAGAGGTCTTCCCAGGGCTACACTCCCATCCTCACAGACGAAATTAATCTCTCTTGTTTACCTAAACTACAATGGATAACAGCACACATCACAATTTCCAAGTGAATCCTCATAGGTTAAAAAGAAAAAATGTATTTGATTTGAAACGAGCTTGATGTATGGAATAGAATGTATGCACTCGATATTACAGGGTTTCAGCAGGAATTTGTTTTTGTGGTTTCATATCAGGGTTTCAGAAGTACAGTTCCCTCACCTTTGGGAATCAGTAATGTCTCAGACTTGGTCAGGACCTTGGCTGCTATGCTGTCAGATTAAGAAGGGATGAGATTCTGGAGGTGAAGTTTTGAGGGTAAAAGAGAGTAAAGAGCAGTAGGATCTGAGTCTCTTCCCGATGTCTGTACCTCTTTTTCTTGGAGCGCTTTTGGTCATCTGGGGTGGGGATGGGGGGACAGTAGGCAGCTTACTTTACTGCCACAACCTTCTGCATCTGGCCAGGGGCTTCCTTCTTCCACGGACTGTTGGGAAAGAGGAAGGGGAGAGCAGCCAACCTTCAAGAAATTTTCTGGTCGTGAACACTGAAGCTGACTGAAAAGGTTCTCCTCTTCCACCAATCTCTCTCCCCTTTATACCTCAGACATAGTGTGCAAATGGCATCATTTTGTTCAGGAGCATGTAATGATGGTCTTAGAACAATGATTTACTTTTTATCTGGCTGGGAAAGGAAAGATCTGTAGGAGATGAGGAGAATAAGGCCTCCAGATGAGGAGATGGCAAGGAAAGTAGAGACTGTATCAAGGGAAGCAGGGTCAGTCTTGCCTTCCACAGGTTACAGAAGCAGATCTGGAGTTGGTATGGCTGGCTGTGGGTCACAGTCATTGTGTTGGGAGGTGGGGGTGACAAGGGAACAGAGAACGGTTTTTCAGTGGATCATGGGTGACATTCTGCATGGTCATCCATAATGTGAGACTTGACATTCAACCGATATTTACTGAGTATCATGTAACAGGAAATGTTCTAGGTGCTGAGGGTGGGGATAGGGCATGCAGTGTTGAACAAAACAAAGACCCTGCTCTTACAGAGCTTATTTTGTGTGTGTGTGGGAAATTGAGTCATTAAACAAGATACAAATAAATGAAAAAACATCTTTTAGATAGAATGAGTGTTACAACAACAGTACAGCATGGGGGTGTGCTAGAGAGGGGATGAGGGGAAGCTACTTTAGAGCAATCAGAGAGGTTCTCTGAGGAGGTGATATTTGACCTGAGATGTGAATGGTGAGAAGGAGCCAGCCAAGTGAAGAGCAGAAGGAAGAGTATTGTATGCAGAGGAAACAGCAACTGCAAAGGCTTCGGAGGCATGAATGAATTTGGGGTGTTTGGAGAACTAAATGAAAACCGGTGCAAAAGAGGGAGAGAAGAAGAGATAAGTCAGTGAGGTAGGTGGGAGATAGCTTAGGTGAAGACTTCAAGTCAGAAAAGAGTTCGAACTGTTTTTTACAATTTAGTTTTTAAATTTTATTTTATTAGTTTCAAGTATATAGTACATTAGTTAGACATTTATATAGTTTATAGACTGATCCCCCTAATTGCTCTTTCTCTCCTCTGGCTCTCCACCTAGCCTATACATTCATGCTAACTGCATTCCCTATGCCATGCTCCCCATCTCTGTGACCATCTATCGACTACTAATTTATACTACTTTAACCCTTGAACTATGTTTTAATTGGAAGGGGATGCCATTGGAGGTTTTAAATTAGAGACTAATTCAGTCTTCACTCAGTGGGCAATGGGCTTTCCTGATGCATGTGCGTGCGCGCGCGCGCACACACACACACACACACACACACATTTTTCACTCTCAGTTGGTTTTTCTTCTCCCTGTTTGTTGGCTATCACTGATTTCCCCTTCCTTGCCCTACGCCAGTGCCTGGGCAGATCCACACAGAGAAGCAGGGCTCAAAAGACTCTGCACAGTGTTTCTCCTATTCTCTGAAATAAATTCATATTCTTATTTAGTTTCACATTCATGCATAAAACTCTCCAACACTAGCTCTGATTTCTCAACGTCTCTCCAGACTGAATATCTAGTTGTCTCTAAAAAGTCATTGGCTTAGCTGGTGACATCTGAAACTAGATACTAAAAATTAATTGTTTAGTCCAAAAAAAAATTACAATTGATATCTTTTGGAAGACAATGATCATTGCAAGAGATGATCATCTAAATACTTTGCCTTTTCCTGAACTCTTGCTCCCTCTCTCCCAGAGCCTCTATGAAGTCTGTTATGGAAGGTTTATTCTCTTTTAGAGTACAGTTTCAGTGGAAATGGACTCGTAATATTTCTCATGTGAGTATACTATGCCTGAAAAGTTTCATTTCTATTGGTTTTTGAAGATGATCTTGGCAGTATTAGAGTAGCTCCTAAATTATGAAAGTTTATGTTCAAGGTGATATCTTAGTAGCTTCCATTTATCAGAAATGAACAGAAGGTCCCAGCATGTTATCTTTAGATTCCAGGGCAGCTCAGCACCAGCATATTCTCTGGGGAAGCTTGGTACACTCCTTAGAGAGCAAATTGTTTTTGTGATTCTTTAGCCAGATGCTCATTTATTAAATTACATACTTAATATCACTAACATACAAAACAACTCACTTTCAGCTTTTGTATCTTTTTGATTGATCTAGAGGCATAAAATCTGGAACACATTTCTATTTAAGAGGGCAGCAATGATGTTTTCTCTTCTTCACCCCTGTACCTCTTGTATCTGGTGCAATGTCCAGAACATTATAGATCAAGAAAACATTGGCCAAATGACTCATTCATGTCCATAGATTGACTCACAATCTTAATATATTAGCTCATTTATAACATCTTTATAACTGTTATGATCATCTTTGTAACTATTAGGATTATCAATTTGTCATCTCAAAAACTTTACCCATTGGAGAAAACATGTAATCCTTCTGGTTTTGAAAAGTTTCTTTCTTTTTGAAAATATTATAGTGTACTTATGCTGATAAGTAAGGGACTAGAATGTAAATGTCATCAGATGAATACTCTGAAGTTTGGTTTCATAAAAAGTAAACTTTTAGCACATTCATAATTCATAATTTATCAAAATTTGAGTTGGGTTAGTCAGGCTTCATTTACATTACTGAGGAAATACATGTGCCAAGAACGTGAATAACAAAATCATCTCTCTCTTTAATAGTACCACAGACATCTTTACATCCATAATTTTATGCACTTGAGTAGGCAGAGATTTGCTTTGCTGAAGTTCCAATGCTTATTATGGTATTTCTTAGGTTCTAATAGGTATCATTTAACCTAGTTTGAGACATAAACAAATGTCTTGGGGGTAAAAAGCCCTCCTTATCAAGATTGCTAGAGCTTCATAAAACTCAACAATAACAACAACAACAACAACAACAAATAATAATAATCCAATTTAAAAATGGGCAATTTAGACCTGGACAGATAATTTCCCCCAGAGGAAATACAGATGACCAACAGACATGTGAAAAGATGCTCAAGGTCATTAATCTTAGAGAAATGCAAATTAAGACCACAATGAGAGATATCACTTCACACCTGTCAGAATGGCTATCAATAGATCAAAGAACAAGTGTTGGCGAGGGCGTGGAGAAAAAGGAACTCATACACTGTTGGTGGGATGGCAAATTGGTACAGCCACTCTGGAAAAGTCTGAAGGTTTCCCAAAAACTTAAAAATGAATCTACCTTTTGACATAGTAATTGCACTTCTGGGTATTTAGCCAAAGAAAACCAAAACAATAATTCATAAAGATCTATGCACCCCTATGTTCATGGCAGCACAATTTACAATAGTCAAAATACGGACACAACCTAAATGCCCATCAACAGATGATAGAATAAAGAAGTTATGATATATACAATGGAAAAAGTGAAATCATTTGCAACAACATAGATGGACCTAGAGGTTATTACGCTGAGTGAAATAAGTCAGACAGAGAAAGAAAAATACCATATAACTTCACTTATATGAGGAATCTAAAGAACAAAACAAACGAATCAAAAACAAATATAGAGGACAGTCTGGTGACAGACAGAGGGAAGGGAAGTTAAGGGGCTGAGAGAATGGGTTAAAGAAGTACAAATTAGTGGTTGATAGATGGTCACAGGGATGAGGAATACTGCGTAGGGAATGCAGTTGGTAGTAATGTAATGGTTAGGAGGAGAGCCAGAGGAGATAAAGAGCAATTAGGGGGATTGTTTTATAAACTATATAAATGTCTAACCAATGTATTGTATACTTGAAACTAAAAAAAAAAAAAAAAAATCAACAAGTTTGTCTTAAAAAAAGATTGCCAGAGCCGGGATGAAGGGGGAAGTGCCTGGCAGAGGGAACTGAGAGGCAGTCATGCAAGAGAGGGGCCCAGCTGTCAGCTCTTGGTGAGACTCTTAGTGACAAAGTTTCTCACAAAGGATGATGTCTTCAGAGGGCATCTTCTTGGTTAATAGATATATTCTGTATTCATATTTTAAAAATTATAAATATTTAAAGGTTCTGCCTTTTAGATTTGTCTTTTCCCGCCTTACAAGGACATGAAGAGTTCCTCCCCTGCCCCCCACCTGATTTTAGTCCTTAGGTTGGTTATTTGCTCACTGTTTCTGACAGCCTGGAGGAGTTTTCCTCTTAGGAACTATTCTATTGGAAATATTTAGGCCAGCACCATAAAGGTGCTGCTTCTGTTAAAATAATAAAATAAAGTATAAAATAAAAATGCTAATATAAAAATATAATGGTATAAATAAAATAAAATAATAAAATGCTTTTATCCAAATCTATGTGACCCTTTAGTATGCTTGAGTCCTTCATGCATTAAAGGATGGAGGAGGCAGAAATAAGGGAGTATGTACATTTTCTATGTTCAGCATAGAACCAAAGAATAAAAAGAGATTGGAGATTTCCTTTTATATTCCCTGACTTCTTTTTATGGGTAATATACAGTTAATATAAAATGTAGATAATATAACATAATATGTAATAATTAATAGAGACAATATAGAGTTATAAAACTGAACCTAAAGATTGGAAAATGGGTTATACAGTTACATTTAGATAAGAGGAATGAAATAATAATCCTGGCATTCAAATAGGGTGTGAGTGCATTTTTAACTGCTTTTCAGCAACAGCAATTAATTTGATTTATAATTTTATTTCATTGATAGACTCTGAAAATTGAAGGAACTCTTGCGAATGATCTTTGTGAGAGAAAGGACACTGCTGTCAAAATGCTGTGGCTATTTGGAACCAATATTTCAAGTATATGTCAAAGTAAATTAGCTAATCTCTCTTGTTTGATCCCGGCTATGCTATAAACAAATTAGAAGTAATTGGATTTTTTCATAAGCAGGATATTAGGAGATATGTGTACTTTTCTGATCATGAAGTTCCTATAAATGTTTTCCTGCCATTGAATTTTTTGGAGGACAGATCCAGCCCACCTATAGCAAAAAATCTTTTTTTGCGGATTAGGTGGGTAGGGCTTTTATGCTTTAACTGTAAAATATTATACTCATATTCTCGTAAAAAATTTTCTACCTGAGCTCTCCACCTATGACCATGCACCATTCTTTTCATCATGCACCTTTTATAAAAACAGGCTTCAAGCGTGGTTTTAATTAGGGAATTTTTTTTTTTCCTGCTCAAAAATCCAGAGAATCCCACTGGTTTTTGATGTTTTCTGCCATTTCATGTCATTAACTTTCTTTTTACTCTCCCATTTGAAACTGTAGTTACTGCAAGCCATCCAGTGTTTTAGCTTGGGGTGTTCTTTCCACTGTGTACTCCCTCATTTAAGCCAGAGTATAACCCGTGTTTGTTTTTCAGCTTCATAGTTTATAACTGCATGACTCTGAACAAGTTGCCTAATTTCTGAGCATCATTTTTCTTCTTTGTACATTTGAAATGATGTCCATATTATAATTATTGTAATAATTAAAAAGTAAACATATAGTTTAGCCTAGCTTCTGTCAAATTTCAAACATTTTATCACTATTACTTGCCATTATTATCATTATAATTCATTATTATAGCTATTATTTTAACTATATTCTTCAAATGTTAACATTTAACACTCTGAAAAGTCTTTGTGTTTGACCATATCTGTCTCTAATTTTTTCTCCACTTTCCTCTTAGCACCTGACTTCACTTTGTACTCAATCTACTCATGTTGTTGTATTCAATTTTTCTGCAGTGAACAGCAACAAATATTTGGACACGTATTATGTACCAGGTGCTGTGCTATTTATAACATGGGGATCTGTGGGCACAGTGGAGGGATGCAGCGTGCATGCGTGTATGTGTGTGTGTGTGTGTGTGCACATGTGTGTGTGTACATGTGCACATGGGCTGGGGATGAAATCTGTTGAATAGTACTAAGAGTTTTTAGAATAAACGAGAGTTAAGAAGAAAAAAAACTATTCAGATGTCCATTTAAAAACTGAACATCCTTTAGTTTGAATTTTTTAGTTTCATAAGTATGATTTATAATATGAGTTATAGTTATGCTTATTCTTGAAACAGCTTTATGTATGCTTTTTCTTAGACACTCTGTCCTCGTCCAAATGCAGGATGGGGGTATAAAGAGAAGTTCTCTTTGAAGTGCAGAATCTTAACATGATTCTGATTTATGGTGGGGAGCAGGGAGGCTGGAAGGTGAGAGAGGAGGGAGGGAGAGCGTTCTAGGCTCCTGGAATAGGAGGCACTGAGGCCTGAAACTGTGTGATTTAGAATTGTGAGAAGTTTGGTGCTCTTAGAGCATAACATTCCAAGTCAGGCATTTTAGGAGATGATGCAGCAGACAGTGCAGATGTCCTCTAGATCAGACACAGACTCAAACACAGGGCCTATATATTCACATCTCCCTATAAGACTATGCGCCTTACAGACTGTCAGTCTATATGGACAATTTGTAATAGGCAGATTCTGCACATTGCTTCTGAAGTTGGACTTGGATTTACATATGGCATGGCATACATCTTCCATTTTCTGTTTTCAAAAGAAAATGATCAAAACATTAGTAATGGTAACGTGTAATTGATGTTAGAGTTCTCGTTTTTTAAAAAAACCTAAGTGTTTGAAACAGAGAGATAATATCATTTGGGACTTCTGAACCATGGAGTTTATATGAAATTTGGGAGTAGAGATATCCAAGGAGAACAGTGAGTAAGTTCACTACAAATTTATGGCTTCTTTCAGTGCTTTCCTAATACTTTTTATAGACTAGAAAGCTAATAGAATAGGAAGCTGTTCTTCCAATCACAGTTTCATTTTCTGTAATTATGTGCTTGATAATTTATTTGTAAAATTTTGATAAATATATGATTTTTATTTTTTTTGTTTGCATTGCCATTAAGTTTTGGCTTCCTTTCTCCTCTCATTTTTAAGGCATCACTCGGTTTTTAATATATTGGTATATTCAGAGTTTATGCAATATCTGATGTTAAATGTCTGAATTATAATTCTAGAAAACCTTAGATGTTTTTACTCTCAAAATATGTGTTTTGCTAAGTTTGACTGGTGTCCAGTGTATTTTAACTCTGTCTTTTGGTGTTGATTTCTCTTGGTAGGAAATTAAGCAATAGGACACAAAACAACCTAACCACAAGAGCTTAAAATTCCCAGAGAATTAGAAGTGAAAGAAAAAAACACTGGAACTTACTTGAACTGTAATTAGCCTGAAAATGGAATGTGTGGGAGAGGTCCGCAGGGAGGCTGGGAAAATAGAGCAAAGCAAGAAGTGTCTGAGCATGTTTCAGCACTGTTGAGGAGAGAATGCGCCCTTAATATGGGTCTGTGCTTATCAAACAACTTTTTACTTATCACCCGTGGATTTGCCTATAGAAGTTGCCAATTTGCCGTTTTTATAGACTTTTCGGCACTTGTATTTTTCTCACTATAAGTGAATTACTTTGCCGTTTCCAGTTACACACCAGCCTGAACCAACAAGGGTGAGCAGCTAGCACTTGGGTTGTGGCCCCTCCTAGATAATGCCCCCCTCTTAAGGTCTACCTGGGCTGCAAAACCTTCTATTTCTTGGGCAGCTCATGTTCTCTAATGCTTTTTAAAGTAAAGTTTTTATGGAAGTATATCAGACATACAGAAGAGTACACACACTGTATGAGTACGGCTCATACATTTCCTTTCAGTGAATGCACCCATGTAACCTACCTCCAGGTGAAGAACTAGAACATTATCTGCCCTCCAGATGAGCACCGCATGCTCTATCCCCAGTCACAGTTTCCTTTCTTAAATGTAACCACTCTTCAGACTTTCACCACCATAGGGTAATTTTTCTCTGTGTCTCTTTAATTTGAATTAGCCCCCCGAGTATTCTGAATGGCCCAAGAGCTTCAGAGTCCTGGCTGAGGGTGAGGACTGAGCAGCCCAAGAAGAGTGTTATAGTTTGAATTTGTCCCCTCAAAAGGCATGTTGAAGTCCTAACTCCCAGTACCTCAGAACGTGACCTCGTTTGGAAATGAAATCATTGCAATGCAATTAGTTAGGAGGTATTACTGGAGTAGGGTGGGCCCCTAGTCTAGAATAACTGGTGTCCTTGTAAGAAACATCCATGTGAAGACAGACCCAGGGAGAACACTATGTGATGCCAGTGGATTGGAGCAATGCATCTCTAAGCCAAGAAACACCAAGGAGTGCCAGCGAAACACTAGAAGCTACAGAGAGGCCAGCAAGGATTCTCAGGTTTCAGAGGAAGCATGGCTCTGCCAACACCTTGATTTTAGACTTCTAGCCTCCAGAGACAGTGTATTATGTGACAAGTGTACTGTAAAGCAATATATTCTGTTGTTTTTAGCCATTCCATTTGTAGCACTTTTTCCTTTCAGCCTTAAGAAATGAATATAGAGGGTCTGTGGTGGGTCTGATTCCCTGAACCCTCCTTTCTGCATCCCCCTGAGGGCATCTGACCCTTAGTTCTGGAATTGCTCTGGTTACCCCCTGTCCAAGCTGCTCCTGTCTGGCCTGGCTCACAGAGTATCCTCCTTTGCCCCTGGTTGCTCTATGTCTCTGATGTGCCCTATAGGCAGACAGAGGTTTCAACACTATTCTATGGCTTTTTATTTCTTCACTCTACCCTTCACTAGTATTTTTGAGACCCATCCAATTTGGTTTCCTGACATGCCCCAGAGTAAGCCTTGCCAATCAGCCCTCTGTGCCTTCCCATCACTGCTGCTCTGGCTCTTTGCTGAGGTGTCCTTACCCCTCCTCTCCGGCCCAGAAGGGGTCAAAATCTCCATCCAGTTTTCCCCAGTTCCTCCGGGCCAGAATCATCTTTAGTAGGAAAATAAATCCAACTTATTTTTTATTTTTATGCCTACAGCACCTGGTCTTCTGAGTTGGTCTCCCATCCAAGTACTAACCAGGACCGACCCTGCTTAGCTTCCGAGATCAGACAAGATCAGGCATGTTCAGGGTGGCACGGCTGTAGACAATCCAACTTATTTTTTAAATGGAATCCCTATTTTCAGGTAGTTTGGCATATTGTAAATAAACGTTTCATTTTGCTGTACTTACACATATCAAAGGCCAGTTCTCATTTGAGAAAATAAGAATGTCCTCGGATCAAAAAGCAGCCAAACAATTTGGCTGTAGTTATTAGTAAGGAACTATGCAGAGCATAGTAGATGGCGGAGTACTCGCTTCAGAGGACTCGTTCTATGCTGCCTTACGACTTACCTGTTTTTTATTCTGGACTGAGTTTCTGGTGTTACGGGAACCACAAGGATTGTACTGTTGTGAACTCCCCAGGGTTAGTCCACAGACTCGGGCCACTTTCTGTGCTCTTCTTTTGTGCTCTTCCTTTGGGACCTAGGGACTTGCTGGTAGCTTTTGTCCTAAATGCTCTTAGCACAAATTCTGTTCCACATGTCTCATTACTGCCAGCAGAGTGATTGCAGAGTGGATGTGTGCTCCTAAATTGCCCCTTCCTTTCAGTTCAGAAGCCCTTTCTCACTAGTAACTATGAGCAAGTGTTCAGGACATTTAAAAAAAAAATCACAAATGTGGGAAGTTTTCAAATTTTAAGTAATTTTAATTTTTGTTTCTGGTCTATTTGTGGTTCCTTTTCTCTTGCTAAGCCTCTTTCAACATCTCATTCCTGCTACTTATATTATATATTAATATTTATATTTTTCCCTTTGAGGGAGTAATGCAAAAAAGGTACATGTTTTAGTTAATCATGTATTCTGTATAATACACATTATATAATTGAAAAATAATAAAAGAGTGCACTTTAAACCCGTAGTTAAGAGGTTGTGTTTGGCATGTTTAATTATCTGTTTAAATGTGTGGCTATATGGACTTGCCTTTAGTACATGTGTGCTCGCTCAGCGCAGACAGACCTTGCACCCTGAGATCTTGTGCCATGTGACAGATGAATAATAAATACCTGTTGGATGGATGGATGGACAGATGGATAAATGCATGACAGTGCTGCCCCATTTGTTGGCCAGTTATTTCAATGAAATATTGGTAGGATAAATTCCAGTTGAGTTCACGGCTGCCTCCTGAAGCCTGGGAGGGGTTTCCTGGGAAGGTTTTCCTAAGCCCAGGAGCATTTCTTGGGCTGAAAGTCAGGGATCTAGAAGAAGTGATATCTCCTTGGCTTGCCTATGGAGTGTGCAAAAATATTTTACCAGTTGTTTTTGAAACTGGGGCCAGATATGCCGACTCCATTGTGACCTCCAGTGTGCTGGAGTTCCTTCTTTTATCAGAAACCCAATTATTATTATTATTTTTTAAATTTACCTTCCTGGGGATAGTATGTACTTCTTTGGCAATATCCTAGGAGAAGAGACTTTGCCCTCCCTCCAAAGAGAAATGACCTCTTTAAATTTCCTTTTGCATTTTCTAGACTAGCTTATTTTATAGTATGAAGAATCCAACCTTAGTAAACAGTTATCCATATTTTAAAATATCTGCCTTTTGAGGTTTTCTTAGATTCTTTTTTATAGAAAATAATGTTAAAGATAATAGGAATTCCATAGATGGGTCTTCACATATTTGTAGATTCAACTCTAGTTTATACTTAGCAATAAATCTTTTTATGATGTTCTTGAATTAAAATTTTCCATTAATGAAAATAAAACATTGTTTATAGTCACACTGTTTTTAGGTGTAACCATTTCAAGATCAAATGGTTGCATTTTATTGATTTATTGAATTGTTACATTTTATCAAACATTGACTCTGGCACATAGTAGGCACTTTCCAAACTCTTGATTCTAAAGAAAAATTTGGTTATCTTTTCGTGGGGTTGCACCTTGGATTATTTTCTGGCCAGAACATGAAACAAAGCATTCCAGAGAAACTTTTGGTTCGTTTTTCTTCTTGCTCAAACACTGTTTTTTTGTTTATTTGTTTTGTTTTGTTTTGTTTGCCCAGTTAGTGTGGTTATCAGGAAGAGAAAGTGGTTGTAAGATTATTTTCTTCATCTACTTTCTCTTCAATATGTTTTGTTTTCAACAGGATTATTATGGATAGACCTTATCTAGAAATTTTTCTTCTCATTTAAAATACTATTAACTTTTCCTTTTCAGAGATTCATGGTATTTTAAATATCTACGTACTCTTATGTGACTTGAATTATTAAAGGTTTATGTTTTAGAAAAAAGAAACCCTGTATTTAAAATGAAATTTCTATTAACCAATGCCACCCCAATAAATTTAATTTAAAAAAATTAAATTTCTAAAAACAATGGAATATTATTCAGCCATAAGAAAAGATGAAATACTGCCATTTGTGACAATGTGAAAGGATCTTGACATTATGCTAAGAGAAAAAAGTCAGATAGAAAAAGTTGAGAACCATATGATTTCACTCATATGTGGGATATAAAACTAAAAGTAACAAACAAACATGACAAACAGATACTCATGGACATGGTGTATTCGTGGTCACCAGAGAGAAGGGGAGTGGGGGACGGTAGATAAGGGTTGGGGGGGTCAAATATTTGGTGGCAGAAGGAAATTTAACTTTGGGTGGTGAACACACAATGCAATATACATATAACTTATTGTTGAATTGTACACTTGAAACTTATTTGATTTTATTAACCATGTTACCTCAATAATTTTAATAAAATTTTAAAAAATGAAATTTCTATTTGAAAGTATTTCTAGCAATTTATAAGATTCAGTGGCTTTGTAAACTGGTTTTTCTTGATGGGAAAAAATTTGGCTCCAAAATGACATTTAGAAAAGCAATTTTCTGAAAACAACCTAAATGTCTACTAGTTGGGGATAGATAATTTTGTGCTATATTTGAAAAATGAACTAGATCTTTATGCATCAATGTGGATGTATCTCAAAACCAAAAGTATAGCGTGAAAGACACAAATTTTAGAATATTACACATTTATTATTTAAATGTTAAACATTACTGAAAACAATATTGTATATACCATATAATGTGTATGGATGTGTGTGGGTGTTTGTATAAAAAATAAATGGACTGGCTATCTATCAATTCATGATAGTGGTTGCCTCTGGGAGAAGAACAGGGTAAGGAGGGGAACAAAAATGTACATTTGAAAAAAAATCCCTGAGAAGATATGGTTATTTTGGTTTGGGGTTCACGGGCATTTGTTATATTAACATTTGGACTTTTGTTAACATTTTTGTAATAAAAAATTCCATGTAATATTTCCTAAGGGAATAAGTTTCAACTAGGAACCTTAAATTTATCAAGACTCTGAGAATGAGACGGAAGCTGTTCTAATGCATCTTTATTTCACGATGTCATTCTGTAAAAACTGGAAGTTGGTGGAATAAGTCTTGAACATGAGGAAAGCCCCAAGTTGACATGGCTCCTGGGAAGCCATATATTAGTTTACAGATCAAGAATAAAGACCCAGTGGCAGACTGCTTCAGCTGAACCCTACCTTAACAGCTTCTAGCTTTGAGAACTTGGACAAGTCAACTTCTCTAAGCCTCAGTTTCTTTATTCAGAGACTGAGAAAAACATTGCCTGTCTCAGCACTGTCGGGAGGATTATGAGTCCATGCATGTAGGCATGCAACAAAGATCAGCTATTATTATTTTCGATCACTCCTACAATCAGCAGCCTCAATTCTTTTAGTGTATTATTTTCATTCTCACCTCAGAAGCTTTGCAAATGCTATTTCCTCTGCCTAGAATGTTTTCATTTTCACCCTAATTGCATCTGGTTAACTCTTTCTCAAAGGAGTTCTTTTAGAATTCTCTCAAATTCTTCAGAGAAACTCCCTGTCCTTCCCCACCTGGGTCAGTTTCTAGTGGAACCACAAGTGCCTCTCTCCTGGATTGTTAACTTTTTCTTCACTCCTGTATCTTTGGCACCCAGAACAATCTCTGGCATAAAGTAGGCATTGAGAAATTGTTTATTGATTAATTCAACAAAGTTACCCCAGAAGGTGAAAACTTTCAGAGTTAATTTTTTCAGGAAATAAATTTGACTCGATATGCTTTGACGAAAAGACTAACCTACTACTACGTTAGGAAGTAAATCTAGGATTGTATAACTTCATTAAAAAAATATATATGTCTCATGTATTGGTTTAGTTTCAATAATAATTTTCTAAAAATTTAATTAATTAATTTTTTATGGTGACATTGGTTAATGAAATCCAATAAGTTTCAGCTGTACACTTTAACAGTAAGGCATATGTATATGTTTACACTGTGTGTTCACCTCCCATAGTTAGATTTCTTTCTGGCACTACATATTTGACCCCCTTTACCCTATTTATCTCCCCCCTCCCAATAATAAATTTTAAGGTACCCCAAAGGATGATTAGAGGATCATCTGATGGATAGTAATATAAGTTTATCACATATTTTCACTTGCTGTGGAAAGCAAGAAGATTTCCAACACTCCAATCTTAAGGTTTGATTGGTTTATCTGATTGTTTACCCTCAAGTTAACTCACTTTTTTCTTTCAAAAACAGCAAAATAGGAATTAACAAACAGATGATACTGCCAAAGGAGCAGAATAAGCTAAGCTCAATCAGAATAAACTGATATAATAAGTAGTTTGAAAAAAGGGCTTTTGTAAATCAGATGGAATGTTACTTATAACTTTTCTTTGCTCCCCCTCCCCCTCTTATAACTTTTAAGTGAACTAAAACAGTAAACTCATTGGAAGGGGGACTTTCAGAGTTGGAGGAAAGGCAGAAAACTGATTTCTCCTTAGTTGTGGATTTAGTTACTCTGAGAGATAAACCTAAAGATACTGTAAAATTTGAAGAAGGGTCTGTGTATTCAGATATTAACATATTTCTTCAGGAAAGACATCAATAGGATTTTGAACTGATACAAGCCCAAATTTATTAGATAAGTATGGGAGCAAAGCAAAATATGAGCAAGCAAGAAATGGGGACTTTTGAAGCATTGAAGGAATTTTTATGATCCAGATGGGTGGTAGGAAAATGAAATTCCAGGCCTTAGGAAAATAATGGAAAGCTCTACATTGAAAAAAAAAGCCTACAAATTTAGCCTTGGGAGATTTCCCTCCTCCCTACCTTTGGAGACACACATTTTTTAACACAAATCACTGGGAAACATTACTTTGTAAGCATACTTTCTCTCTGTTAACTGCAGAATACTGAAACTACAATCGCATTTTTGAATGCATATATTCATTCATTCATTCATTAGAACACAGTTTGATTTTAATTATTTGCCAACCTTGGAGTAAGAGCATCATTCTTTTTTTTTTTTAACAGGTGTAAATAACCAAATTTATTCCATATGTACATACAGGTGTTCTTTTTTTTTTTTAAATGGAAGTGAAACATTTCTTTCTGAGAATTGTGCAAAATTAGTTATTGCTCAGAAATATGATCTGGGAGTACTGCAAGATACTAAGATACAAACATTTTTGGAAATTTGAATGTGTAGACTCACAAAACCCTGCTAATAACCATTCAACCTATTTATTAATCATCTGCCCCAAATCATGGGTGAAGAGGACTTTTGAAGTCATGTGGTTAGAAGACTTTGCACTTCGGGAAATAATTGGTTTAAATAACATTCTAATTGTTGTAATCAAGCTACATCCTTGATACTCAAGACCTGCAGTCTTGACCCACAGCATTGGCATCACCTGGGAGCTTGCTAGAAATGCAGATTCTCAGGCCCCACCCAGGCCTACTGAATCAGAATCGACATTTTAACAAGACGCTCAGGAGATGCCAATGGACATTAAAGTTTATTAAGCACTGCTGTTCAAATTCCTCTCAAGTTGTTTTTAGAAAAGACCATCTTTACAAACAAGTGACTCATTATCCAACAATGCAACACGTAGTATCTTTAGGCGACTTAATTGTTGGCAAGTTCTGTACTGAGCTCAAACCCAACTTCTTGTATATTGCATTCACTGGCCATCGCTTACCCACCTGGTAGCCTTCAGAACCTGGCTAATGCCTCTTCTTCATGAAGGCCATCCAAACATGAGAGTGGGCTGTCTAGTTTCTTCCCTTGAATTTAGCTTCTCCAGGTATAACTAAATCCCCATTCCGCCCAGCTGTATCTTGTATGACATTGAGGTTTCTTTACCCACCTATTCAAACTACATAATCTTAAAGGGCCCTTCCAGCTTCAAAATTGTGATTGTGCCTTTACTCCAGCTGACTATTTGTGGGTAGAAGATGAAAGAAACCCAGGAGCTGTACTTTCTCCTATATATCTATCAATCATCTACCATCTATTTATTTTTTATGGTGACATTGGTTAATGAAATTTAATGTTTCAGCTGTACACTTTAACGGTAAGGCATATATATGTTTACACTGTGTTCACTTCTCATAGTTAGATTTCTTTCTGTCACCATATATTTGACCTCCTTTACCCTATCTTCCTCTCCTCTTTCCCCCTCCCCTCTGGTAACCACTAGTCTATAGTCCATGTCCATGAGTCTCTGTTTGTCCTGTTCATGTGCTGCTTTTAGGTTTATAGCCCACATATAAGTGAAATCATGTGATTTTCAACTTTTTCTGTCTGGCTTATTTCACTTAGCATGATTATCTCAAGGTCCATCCATGTCGCAAATGGCAGTATTTCATCTCTTCTTATGGCTGAGTAATATTCCATTGTATATATGTACCACCACTTCTTTAGCCAATCATCTATTGTAGGACACTTTGGTTGCTTCCATGTTCTGGCCACTGTGAATAATGCTGCTATGAACATCGGTGTGCAAATATCTTTTTGGATATGGGTTTTCAAGTCTTTGGGTTAAATACCCAGTAGAGGTATTGCTGGATCATATGGTAGATGAATTCTTAGTTTTTTGAGGAACCTCCATACTGTTTTTTATAGTGGCTGAACCAATTTACAGTCCCACCAGCAGTGTATGAGGGTTCCTTTTTCTCCACATTCTCTCCAGCATTTGTTATTACTTGTCCTGTTGATTATAGCTATTCTAACAGGTGCGAGATGGTATCTCATTGTGGTTTTGATTTGCATTTCCCTAATAGCTAGCGATGTTGAGCATCTTTTCATATATTTGCTGGCCATTTGTATGTCCTCTAGAGAGAAGAGCTGTACTTTCTATACATTTTGGGAGAAAGATGCTAGGCACAAATTTATCATTATCCATGATTTCCTAAGGTTCCTAATTCTGTCTTATAGTGGAGACTTGTGTTATAATAATAGCCACTAAAGAGCACCGTGGCCTGCCTTCTAATTTCTAAATGGGTCTTAGCTCTTCAAAAGCGAAATGCATATAGAAATCTATGAAAATAATCATTTTCTGTTTCTCTAGAAATTTTAAGACTTAAGATTTTAGTCTTAAGATTTAGATTAAGATTTTTAAATGTTTATGAAAAAAATTTCCTGTAATTCAGAACTCAGCACATCAACTGATTTCATTTTTCTGTAATGGCTTACAGTAATGTGTTGCCCACACATACATCGAACACATAGAAATAATTGTAGTGTACTCAGCTTTTAAAATCTTTTTTTCTTTACTTGGTTGAATCTACCTTTTTTATGTTACTATATGATTTTCATAATAAAGCATAATTATTTTCTTATTTTCCATTATAGACATGGCTTCTGAAATAAAATACTGTCATATTTTTGTGAGTTTTGTTTTTTGGTAATTGTTTCCTAAGAATTTTTTTAAAAATAACATTTTCTACTAATACAAGAAATACAGAGCATGCAGTTTTTTATTTTGTTTTGTTTTGTTTTGTTTTAAATCAGGGTTAGTCTTGTGTAAGAAAAGCTGTAGCAAGAGCATTTTGAGTTTTTTTTTTCCAAAAATTTTATGAGGAAGTGGCCACAGCACATTCTTAAACTAGTTGCCCTTCTAACTAATTTCCCCTCGCTTCCTCTCCCTTCACTTTCTTGTAGATATTTTTATAATCCTTGCCCTTCTCATTCTCTGCTCTCCCTCCTATCCCTTCCTCTTCGGAAGATTTTCAGAGCAACAGTTTCTCTCACCTCCACATTTAACAATAAAGCTGTGTGTATGTGGAGAGAAGCTGAAAAATAAGACAGATGGTTCTTTCATCACCAGGTTGCCTTAGATTAATTGAGCTGAATATTATTATTTTTTTTTCAAGGAGACTGAGCTGAACCCTGTAGCTAAACAGTCATGAACTGTTTATAATATATGTAATATATATAATGTAATATATGCTACTGGTTTTGCTGTGAGTTTTTTGTTTTTAGTAATTTCATCATTTTATAAAGCACTTTGGGGAGGGGTCAGGAGTGAGTTTACTAAAATAGTATTTTCATTAAAATGTTTTTAAATGGATTAAATTTTTCTCGGGTAGCTGAGCCATTCTTATAAGCATACTATGTTTGTGTTTTATTTCAGCACTTGCAAGTGAAGAAGCAGGGCAGCCTTCATCTTGGATAATTCTAGTAGAGAAGCTCCGACAATTTAGCACACAGCCTCCGGAGCATCCAGCACCCTCACAGCATCTTTCACCTTTAGAACAGAGGGCCATTGGGAAACAGATTCCTTAAAAGTGCAGGTAAGTAAAGGCAACACTGCCATTGTCTCAGATTTCTTAGATGGAAGTTTGAACATTTGAAATGTTCTTATACAATGATACAATGTTTCCACCTCTAGCAGGTGACTTTAGTTTGTATACGGCTGCCTGTTAATTTATTTCTTACTACTTTAACCTGTGGCCAGAAGATCTCTGAGACTCAATGTAACCGATGACTCTTTAGCATACCTCGAAATTGAGCTATTGAAGTTTTAAATATTTTTATTCTCAATCTGAATGGGCCTTTCTTGGGACTGTTTTAAGCCAATATGGAAGTGAAAGAGTAAGAAAACTTGAATGTTAACCAGAACATTACATGCATCCCAACTCTTTTCTACACTGCTATTATTAACAAGTTGTGTAACTTAGGGCAAAGTGTTGCCCTCTCTGGGCCTTGTTTTCTCAATAGAATGAACTCTAGTCCCCCCCACCCCCCACCCCCAAGAGCCATAACTTTATTAATGATAGAAACAGTACAAATTTCAAACTAAGCTGCAGTTACTATTTTGAAACACCAAAAAAGCGTCCTTGTTTTTAGATGGTTAATTGATAATTCCATAATAACATTTACAATATCATCATGTTGTTCTTCAGGACTTGGACTGCCTTTGCTCTTGACACATTTGCTTGTGACATGACCATTTCTATGTCCTTAACTTCCACACCTGTTTCATCAACCTCTTCCTCTTCGGTCTCCTCTTGTATAATTGGAATCTGTGTGTTTTCTTGAATGTTTGCGACAGCTTCACCTTGAACTTTGAGTTTCTCAGCAGCTGCTAGCTGTACTTGCTGAGATAAATCCTCGATCTCGGCTTCCCCCAAAACTATGTAGGTATCTGAAGCTGGCCTCTTGTAGACATCTGGCTTTGTGATAACAAAAAGGCTAGTCTTAGATTTCCAGATACTGACCCTTAGTAACCTCTATAACCTGTTGAAGACCCAGTTTGGACATAGCCTTCCGTGCCTTCTTTTCCCTCCAGCTCTGTTTTGCTTTACTGACTGGTAGTTCATTGATTTCAGCTGCTGCTGCCCCTGGGCTTGTTATGTGGTTGCCTGTGTGGAATCTTGCTCCTCAAGCTCCAGTACTGATTCATCACTATCCAGACCCTGTCTCAGCTTGGAGCTGTGGCAACTCCTGCTCTGTGGCAGGGATGGTTTCTGTGGCTTCACCAGGTATTTTGTGTAAAGAACGCGGAACCAGGGTGGCGGCAGAAAGAGAGCGAACGAGAGAGCCCCCTGTCTTTAAATGCTACAATAAATAATAATTTCATTAAAGTACGTTGATATAATTTTCAGACATATTCTCTTTAGTATTCCTGGAATCTCATGTGCAAATTTAAGATAGCAATTTATGAACTTGCTCTGAGAAAGCTCTGGAGTTTAATGTCTACTAGGACGTAGCTCCATGTTTTAGTCTTTCTGATTTGTTAAGATTCTTCAGGAATTATTCTACTAGCAGGTTTGTTTCATTACTACTTTGTTTGGAAATTGTTTTGTGAAGGACACTTAACTGATTGAGAACTTTAGGCTTTGGTGGTACTGGCAACTATGGACATTTACAATGTTTTTGGGATTTAGTCTTTGAGAATCTCTTGAGCTCTTTGTCATTCAAACTGAGATCTTTCATGAGTGGTTTCAAAGACCTTTCCCACTAGGATTGCAGAACTGCTAAGATCAAGAACCTAGGCTGGAGGTAGGGCTGGATCTTTAGGTTTCTTACTGGCAGAAACATCTTCATTTAATGGAATCTGAGCTATAATCTTCTCGGCGATTTGTGGAACTGCCTTTCCTGTCAGTCTTTACATCTCCCGGCATCAAGAACGTGGAAATATTTTGAGCATAATAGTGAAGAGCATGGATTCTGGTGTGTGCCTGAGTCCACGTTTCAGCTCTGTCACTCACTTGGGTATCCTTGGGTACATTATAACTTCTCTGGGCTTTAGTGCCTTCATCCGTATGATGGAGATGTTAAAGGGTGGTTTTGAGGATTAAAAGGATATACATCTAAAGCATTTAAAACAGTTTTGTCACATAAATGTTTAGAAAATTTAAACTCTTTATTGCCATCTGTTGCAGTGATTATTCTTCTGCCACCATTCTCTAGTCTAGGGCTGACAAGCGCTCAACGCTTCATTCTTGTTAGACATTGCTGAATGACCCTGTTATTTGATTCTGGGCCTAGAACACAATATTTGAATCATTCTCAACATTATAATAAATCTAAATCAGAGTGTAAGATGAAACCTATTTGCTAACTCAGATTATATGTAGAGTTCTTGATTTTATTTCTTGTTTTTAGACATAAATTTGATATGCTGATTACAAATCTGGGTTATTTGTTTTTATTAAGACCCAGAGCAGTTTTATTATGAAAAATGTAAAAAGGTGTTGGCTTCTATAGCCAGAAATAGGGCCTAATTCTATGATGAGTTTTGCTAATGAATTACTACTATCTTGAATGCCTTTTATTTTATATTCAGAAGCAGGTGAATAAGACTTCCTTCCTATCAAAGATACTTTGAAATGTTGAAATGAATGTGCAGAAGTAATAGCTAGCATAGTAATGGAAGCTTAATTTTTTTAAGGCTATTCACATGATGTCAGGAGTTCTTTAGGATCTTTACCAGGATGTTATGAAATTGGATTTTAGTGAGGGCTTGGTGTACGGCCAGCTAATACTTCATTAGTTTTAAAAGAAGAATTAAGACAAGATTAGGAGGGTCCTTACCACATTTACCTAAGTGCTTTATATCTACTACTTATTAGGTAGCACCATTATTCCCATTTTACAGCTGAGGAAACTGAGGTATAAAGAAGTTAAGGAACTTCCCAGAGTCATACAGCTAGTCAGAGATAGAGCTGAGACTCAAACCCAGAAGGACTGGTAGTCAACCAGGCAAAGTTAACACATAATTATGCTGCTACCTACAAATAATAAATGGAATGAAGAAGATGAGAAGATGCAGAGATCAAATTATAGAAGCCTTAAATGCCAGGCTGAGCGATTTTCTGTTTATTTGGCAGACATTGGGAAGCCACTGAAGGTTTTCCTGTATGGTGGGTGACAAAATGAGAAGTAGGCTTTGAGGATTTTATGCTAGGTGCAGCATGTGGGCTGGTTTAAATAGAAGAAAGATTAGAGATTATTGCTAGTAGCCGAGAAGTAATGAGAACATGGGTTTAGGAAACAGGATTAAGATAAGAGAACACCTATATTAAAGTGTGATGAGGAAGAGAAGGTCTAGAGCACAGGCAGAAAAGAAAGAGTGAGACCCAGGCCAATGCAATGCCACCCAAAGGAAGGTAGTTCAGAAATTGAAAACCACAGAGATTAGAGAGAGGACTGGAACAAAATGAAGACTAGTTAGTGGGTTGTTATTGCACTCCCACGATGAGACTGGAATTGTTCTGGAGGAGAATCCACATGAGGATGTTTTTCTGTGCTACTGATGCTGCTACTTATAAGTGAGATAAACTTTGGCAACTTTAAAATTTTTCTAAATCTTGGCTGACTCTTTTATAATACGATGACATAAGACCTTACTCTGTTTAAATGGCCTAAACTCTAGCGATCTTTCCAGCTCTAAGATCTGTAATACTTGGGGCCAAATTGTAAACAGCAATAATTGGAAATGTTGGTGATAAAGTTTGGTGGATGATTCAGCTGGCACTTTTAGGTGAATCAGAAGGCGATGCAGAATGAAGTGTGTCCTGTAGGTGTAACCTAAGAGGAGTCCTCTCAAAAATAACGGTAGTATCATAGTGATACTGGTAGTAAATGGAAGGATAAGACTGAAAACAATATAGGAATAAGAATATCTAGAGAATTTACAAAGAAACTGCAAACATACCCTAGAATGGTGAGGGGAAGTTTTCTCAAAGCCACTTATTTTCAAAGCGGGTCTGACTAGCTTCATCAGAGAAAATCTTGCTGATAGGAAAATTTAAAAGGTCAAGCCCAAGAGACTTTTAAAAGAGATAGCCTGGAATTTAGAATGAGCTTCCAGTTCCTCTCAAAAACTATTTTTTGTGAAGCCCAAATCCTCTCAATGGCACACAATTCCTTTTTTCCTCTGACTTCCAATGGTGCTTCTCAAACACACACATCACAATTAAAATGCAGATTTGATTCAGTGGATCAATGGGTGGAGCTGAGATTATGCATCTCTGTCAAGTTACAGGTGATGCCAATATTGCTGGTCAATGAGCCACGCTTCGAAAAGCAGGGGTCTAAAATATTTAGCTTTTCTTCTCACAGCAGATAATCATACTCATTTTGAAACAGTGTAACTTAGCTCCCTCACCAGACTGTGAACTCCATTCCCTATATCCTGAAATAGATGAGTACACGTGCATAATGAGTGCTAAATATTAATATATTAATCAATTCTTACCTCTGCCAGTGGTTTGTGTTATTCAATGGTGTCAATAATTTGAATTGTTTTAAGTAGGTTTTCCTTTTAACCGAGAGATTGAAGAAAATCTGTTTTACAGAAATAGGTGGTAGAATGCAGTATAAAATTTTCATATAAATTTAAACATATAGTTACTATATGATCCATGAGGACATAAGCTCACCCAAAGATTTGTACTTGAGTGGTCAATGTAGCTTTATTTACAATAACCAAAGGCTGAAAAGGAACCAAGTGTCTATTAGCCAGTGAATTGATAAAAAATAATGGTATAGCTTTGTAATAGAATATTACTTAGTAATAAAATTAATTCCTCCTACAAGCAACAACATGGACATTTTTTTTCAAAAGCATTATACTAATTGAAATAAGCCAGAAATAAGATATATACTGTATGACTCCATTTATATGAACTTTTAGAAAAAGCAAAACTACAGTGATAAATAGATCAGGAGCCAGGAACTGGGGAAAGCGAGCTGACTGCAAAGAGGAACATGGAGACTTTGGGGCTGATGGAAATGTTTAGTATGATTTCAGTGGTTGTTACATGACTGTATGCATTTCTCAAATTATACACCTAAAAGTGGCACATTTTATTATATAAAAATGTTTATCTTAGTAAAGTTAACTATATAATACTCTTTGAAGGACGTCTTATTGATGGGATATTAATAGAAAAAATAGAAAAAAACGCTCACTTTGGGAGAAGAAATAGATCTCTGGGAGAAAATCTGAATAAACAGTAGAAACATAAGAAGTCTCTTTAAAAGCTTCTTTGTGTATTTTCAATGTAGCTGAGTCTAAAGGGATAAATTTTGAAAACAGGAACTTCAGTTCATTTATTTTTAGTATCCAGTATAGTATACTATTAGCTGAATGAAATAGTCTATCCCGCTGTGCTATTAAAAAATAAAATTCTGCTGAAAAGTCATTTTTGTCTTTTTTGTATTCTTTGCACATCCAATTTTTAGAGGAGGATTCCGTCATCTGCTTTGGCAGTGAAGCTTTCGCTTTTAATTAGGTGAAAATATGTCTAAATAGGCTGAGGACAAAGTCTGGCAAAAACATTGCTTTTCTAGAAGGACCGAAAGAGAAGAGTATGTGTGTATGTGTGTAGGAACTAATTGCCTATCATTGTATTAGCAGAAGAATTGGGAAAAGAGGAGAGAAAGAAAGTTAATATACATGGTCTTCTACCTAGCAGGAAGAAAAAAAATGATGTATTTAGAAATTAGCCAGAATGTGTACAGTTGGTCCAGTTTGTTGAAATTATATAAATTGATTTTTTGAGGGGAAAGCCCATAAGTCAACTTATAATTTTGTATTAAGTTACCCAGTAATGTCAGATTTTCCCCCTTAATTTGTATCAAATAGCTGTAGCTCAACCCTTCAAATTTAAATGTAGCCTTTTCAGGTGTAATATTGTGTATTATTTAATTTTGCATATGCTATTTTATGTAATTATGGCCTATTAAGCATTTTTAGGTCCTTTTAGCAAAATCCCATTAACCAGACTACTGATTCCTTAAGATTCATCTCTTTAATTGTGAAATGAATGGTTTTCATATAATGTTTCTAAGTATATTTTAATAAATGCATACATTTAATGTTTGTCATTCCCTTGCTTTACTTAAAAAAGCTATTAAGTGAATATATTAAGTTCATAATGTTATAGTTTAATGTTAATACAGTAATTATAGTTTCCTGTAATGCACAATTAAAAAAGAGACACATCTGGGTTCGAATTCTGGCCACTGCTCTGGGAATCTCCCTGCTTTCATTATCATGTGTGCAAAGGGCTGGGCACTTAGTAAGTACTTAATAACTGTGCTATATTATATTACAGGATCATCAACACCAGAGGGTGGAGGTCTTTGGTATGTAAATGAGGTTATAGACACATTTGGATCATCCAATTCATGTTAAGGACCACACTTAAAAGAGGGGTAGTAAATGAGTTAAAGAAGACTGGGGACTTTACATCTGTCACGGTGGGGTCCTTTGCATCTCCCTTAAGGTTTGAGGTATATGGAGATGGCTAGTTCTAGGAGGCTTAAGAGACCCATGGGGCTGGACCAGAAAAATCTAGACATTAATACACAGCTAGAGCTTGAGCTAATGCTCACATGGGCATGTGAACAGTCATAAACTGAGCAATAAATACAAAGAGGAAAGAAGGCAGAGTATAAGATCTGTGGGCCAAGTTCATACGGTCTTGGGTGTGGGTCAGTGTGAGCTGAGGGCTGGTGGAGATCTGAATAGAGTAGGCCTCTTCGAGGGTTGAGTGGACACAGGATGTCAGCAGGGCCACCTGGTTAGGTTGTGATGATAAGCTGTGAACAGGGGAACCTGGCTAAAGGGGTAAGTTGTGGCTGAAATCCTGCCCATGCCAAGATATGTACCCACAGGGTTGTGTGGTGTCAGAGGAGATGTCCTTTTCTAATATGCACAAAGATGCAGGCTATCGGGCATTACTGTTGAGCAGCAGCACCCTGAGTGTGAGGTGACAGAGCAGAAGAGCAGAACCCCCGTCACTGAGTTAGCAGAGAGCATAAGGAGACAGAGTGGATGAGAAAAGGCAGGATCCTTAGTTACTAAAGAATTGGTAGTTGGGCTGCAGAGCTCCTGGGGTGGCTGAGAGAAAAGAATGCAGATATTGGAAAACTGGATATGATTCTGGGAGCCGGCAACAGGAACCCAGGTTTGGCAGATGAGATGTCCAGGGTCAGCCTGGAATCAGCAGGAACCTGACCAAACTGTTGAGCTGCTACTCAAGGGCTCCTCAGGCCAAGATCAGCCCCAGAGCTGGAGTGGGGCTGAGCCTACAGATGGGCTTTATGGAGCGCCTGCAGCCAGGTCTAGAGGAAACTGGGGGCTGACAGGCCAGGCAGGCTGGTTCCATGCGAGAACGTGGAGGGTGTTTCTTCCTTGTTGTGTGATATTGATTGAGAATACCCATAGGGTTTTTGTACCTGGTGAAGAGAATAATATTTCCAGAATTATTGCTGAACATACTTTTTTTCTAGTAGGTTGTTGGAAAAACAAGCTCCTTTTGTTTTGAGGAAGAATTAGTAGAGTCTAAAAATAAAAATGACTATTTTCGAGCATCATTCCATAGGTTATTATTTTGTTTTTATAAGCAGTGCTATCATGGTTGCTCAGGGGCTCAGGAGTGTGCATTGAATGAACCAAGAATCCTCTAGTTTGATTCTTATTCATACTAAAGTTTGAGAATCACTGCTCTAGGACACTCAACAGAACCATGGAGAAAAAAATAATGGATTTACTGAAATTCCGAGGAATGAGGTTGGGAGGAATAATAGGGTTTTATTTCAGCACAGTTTGTGACTATAACCTTTCTCTCCATTTCACCAATCCTTAGAATCGATACTGCTTAAGGAGCTGGTGGGATAGACAAACGTTCTGTAAGGTTTAGTCTAGTATCAAAAGGATGGGTCTGAGTACATTTGTAAAAGCTCACAGGTGAGAGGCAGTATAATGCATGGGCTCTAGAGTCTTGGTTCTGATACTTATCAGCTCAGGAAAATTACTGCTTTTCTCAGAAATTCACTTTCCTCATTTATAAGATGGGAATTGTAAGTTTACCACTCCCCTCACAGGATGGTTGTGAGGATTACATGAAATAACACACCAAAAGCATTTATCACAGGCCCTGGCACAGGCCAAACACTCATATATCTTAATGATTCTAATTAGCCATTATTCATTGGGCATTTGCCACGTGCTAGGCATTTTGGATAAAAAGTTAATATGAAGCATCTAGTTATGGGGCCTGTAACTATATTCAACAACTATCTACTTAGCATTTTCTATGTGACAGGTATTGTTAGAAGTGCTGGAAATAAAATAATAGACAAGACAGATAGTTCTTTTATGGAGCTTTCAGTCAGGTAGGATGACCACTGTAATATTTGTTATGGTCTCTGTATTTCTTTTCTTTTTCTCTCCATAGTTCTCTTGAGTCTCCTAGAACATAGATTATTAAACTTTAGTATGCATAAGAATCAGATTGGAGGGTGCTTGTTTCAGTGCACTTTCCTGAGCCCCAGGGATTCAGATCAAGTAGGGGCTCAGGAAAGTGCATGTTAACAAGCGCCCAGCTGGTGCTGACCCTTGGACCTGCCATGTCACTTTGGAGAATGCTGCCCTACAGCCACCTCCCTTTCGCCAATATCTGCATTTATCCTTTTGAAATTCCAGCCGCCAGCAAAGCACTGTCAGGAAGTTATAGATTAGAATTCTCTAATTAGAATTCTCTTTTGAGTTCCTCTCAGGCCTTTTTGAGAGACAGGATGATACCAGGAATAGAACCGTCAGAAAGAAGTGGTCAGACCCTAAGTCTATTTCTGTCTCTCAAACTGCGTGACCTGGGACAACTCACTTCAGAAACTTTCAGTTGCCTCTCTCATCAAGTGTTGGACATACAAGTGTTTTATGAACTTTTAAGCTCCACACAAATAAAATATGCTTTTATTTTTAAGGAGAAGGAAAAACTTTTGCCAAGATTGAGCTCACTTTGGCATATGTAGATTATTCGTATATTGAGTTACAGGTCATAATTTAAGAAGAAATAAACATTTGGTCTCTGCCAAATCTCACTCCTACTCTCCTTTGATGCCCTTTACTTACACTTTAGATGAATAATTGCTTTTATGATATAAACTTTGTAATGGATGTCTTAAGGCTGGTCTTAGGAGCAGCCACAGCCACTAAGTAGGCATCTGTCATGTTTAATGTCAAGACCTAGAAAACTTGTTTGTTTTGGTAAATGAAGCTATGTTGAAGGGCCTTAACATTTTTTTTTTTTTAAAGCAGGCATTCTATATTAAATTCTAACTAGTTTTCCTTAGAGTGCTTTTGTTCAAAGTAAAATGGTCATACCATTTATAAAATTATAATTAGAGATTTTGTTTATTTGTGGAAGCTTTTTCCTGTGAGCAAACAGATGAACTATACATGTTTTTCACAAGGATATCCTGGCTGGCCTTAATCTACTCTGTAACTTGAACATAGACCCTTTGAATTGCCTGTGACATACTAGAGAGTGGCTAAGCTTTCTAAATTTTTCTAAGGTAGTGTATACAGTGGCTCTTCAAGAGTAGGTTCATTTTACTTTTTGAAGGAAAAAAGAATGTTCTCTCACACTACTTTGTTTTCAGCTAAACCACATATTAGTGAATGAAAAACAATAGAAATCTTGGTTACTAATACTTCCGTGCTCTGTGAAATAATACATAAATTTTCCAAACAGTGTATTTTGGGGAACAGATAAGCAAATTGAATTGTAAATAATGAGTGTTTGCCTTATCTTAGATGTAAATAGGTTTTTTAAAAATTGCTGATAACTTGTCATCTTTGTTGAGTGTTTGCATAAATGATGTTATTATGAGTAGAGTCTTCAATATTTAATTTGAATATTTAAGTAGGTTGGTAAATGTTTTGGCCCATGGTAAAATGCCTTCCAGGACAGACAGTACTAAACATATCCTATTTTCATGTTTGGATATCTATATGGCAAAAAACAAACAAACCATAAAACAAACCATTTTGCTGAGGTCAGTTCAGTCAAAGGTGTGAGACAAACCAAGTCCACATCAGCTCCCTGTCAGTACTGATAGCCCTCTATCTTGTCATCTTGAAGCATGGCTCATGGCCTCTGGCCAAAGTGTTTAATATTAACACCTCTATCACATATGATGAATTACCTTTTAGAACCAAGCTGGAGTCCAGTTCCTTGACTCTTCTCAATTCACCTAGCACAAGAGGAGGAAGGGAAGCTAACATTTGTTGATCATGTTGTAAGGGCCAGGCTCTGGGCTACCTATCTTGTCTGTCCGAATCTTCAGTTAGCCACTTCAGTGGTACGTCTAACATCCCGAATACCTCACTGTCTTGAACTTTTACTCTGATAATCCCAAACCTTAATTCTCTCCATCGCTTGGATTTTACCAATTAATTTTCAAGAAACATAGAACCATACGATTTTTTTTAGCTCACTAAATATGCAATTTATTTCTTTTCACCAGGATGATTTAAGGTGATTTTAAAAATAACCCCTAATACATGAAGATAGCATACATTACAATGAGCGAGGAAGATGGAACGAAATGGAAAGAGGAGGCACAGGCCTGAGGGGATGCAGATCCATATATCCCTTACATGCTTTGCTCCTTTTCCCATCAAAGGATGCTGGGCTTTCTGCCAAAGCAACAACCCAATCACATCTTCCTGTCAGGCCAATAACAATACAACACAGGCTGCATTAAGGATAGGCTATGTCTCAATTTGGCTTTCCAGGCATTTTACTATGGAGCAAAAGACAACAACTGACTTCATGTTAGTATATGCAGACCCAGGGAAGAGCCCCGAGACTGAAATCTTACCTCTGTAGGCAGAGGGCAGAAAAAAAACAAAGAAACAGGTTGCCACGCCAGTCTAGTAACTAATAGAGTATGTTAAGGAACACTTACATATGAGACATGTCTTAGGTGGCTGAACGACAAACTGGATGCCAGTGTAACAGCAGAAATCTAGGATTAGAAAGATAAATACTTAGTTTAGTAGGGACTTGATTTGAGAGGTCACCTATGAGAATTACACTTATAGCCTGATTTTTATGTTAATGTGGCCTCAGTCTTTGGAGCCTGTCCAGGCTGTGTAAACCATACATGCTGCCCGGGGGAGATGGTGCTTACAGATGTGAGGCAGTAGATATGGGTGGGAATATGCCAGACCAGGGCTATCTTCCCCCCTCTTTCAACAGTGTCTGTCCCAGTCTGTTCATAGTGCATTTCCACAGGTCCTGGTTGCACTGGGGCAACAGGATTCCCTGGAGACTGAGCAGTTCCCTTCCACCTGGGGCTGTGAAGTAACTGACTTATCCCACCAGGACAGCCCATTGCAGAAATGGTTCTCATTCTAGGGACAATAGGGCTTGGTGCCCTCTTTCTCATAGCTTGTCAGTCCATGGCAAGCACGGGGACTATTGCTGTGTCCTTTGCTTTCCCACATCTTTACTGTACTGGGTACCTCAGTCTGGGTGCCCAGCCTGACATATGGAGCAATAGGCCCCACAAGCTTGTCATTTAAATGTATTAACGTTTGGGAAAGCACCTTTGTCCACAGGCCAAAGTGGGTTTTCCACTTAACAACTTTATCTCTCGTTTAAGGACACCATTTTTCCATTCCACCAAGTCAGCTGCCTGTAGGTTATATGGAACATGGAGCCTCCATTCGATTACTGACTAGGTCACTGTATTTTTAAAAGCAGCCCTGCTTCCTTAGCTATGCATCATCTTATTTTGGCAGTATTGTGCCCACTCTTTCAGTGTACCCCAACTGCAGCATCAACTGACAGGTCAGTTGCTAAAGTGTGTATTTTTGCCAAGGTATCTGCTTCCTGGTTACCAGGAGGTTATATGCCTTATGGACAGGGACGTGGAGGGTAAGATGGACCTCGTACTCTTGTAAGCAAGCCCAAATATCTTTCCACGTCTCTTGTCCCTATAAATGTTTGTTCATAATTATTCACCACTTTGTTTCCATTGTCCAAGCCATAAAGTCATTCCTTTTAAAATGGCCCAACTGTCAGTACACAGGATCAGCAGTCAAGGTTCATGCATGAATACCAACCACACAGCTCTTAATTCAGTCCAGTGATTACTATTTCCATCCAGATAGGTCAATGGATGGTTGGATGGCAACTGCTGTCCAGATAGATGGATTATCTAGGCTAGAGCTGTCATTATACCAGGTTCTAGCTGGAATATTCCCTATTCCTTCTTTGCAGATTGCAGGGGCTGACACAGGGATAAGAAAGAGCAGGAACATTTGGAGTGTCTGTATATTCAACAGGGTTTAATAAATGCTGAATCTCTAAAGACAGAGGACTATTTGACAGAGGACTCTTCTTTCCTAAGTAGGCATGCTATTGAGTCATTGAAGGAGGCTAAGCTATGGCCAAGGCAGGTGGGGGAACATGTTTGTCCACCCCTTGATAGGAAGAGAAGCTCTTACTGTAATTGGCTGTTCTTTAGTAAGAGGTTCCACCTGCAGGAGCACTGTATTCATTGTCAATAATTGCTCTTCTATTGGGGTCTGTCTGATATCTGCCCCCTTCAGTAATTGAAACCAAAATCCAAGGAGCACTCTTTCCTTTTGCTATTTTTGCCAGAATGTTCAGCCAGTCTCGATGCTAACAGAGTTGTAGACATTCTAATATCTTTTTTCTAGTTTTAGTTCTTCCTCTAATTTTCTAACCCTGGCTTCTGCTTCTAACTGAGTGTGTCGGTGTCCTGCCAAACTGCCCATGAGAGAGACAAGCCTACAGCTTTGGCCATAAATTTTTATGCTTTGACACAGTGTAGTTCCTCAAACAAGTGCATGAGACCAGTTGGCATTTTGGGGGTATCCCTGTACTCACAGCAGTCCAGATGTATCTGGTATACAGGCCACCCCTCCCCGCATGGATGTAGATGTCCAGCCTGATCTTTCTCCCACAGATGCTTTTTTCCCAAAGCCCATTTCATTGGTCCCTGGGCTGGCTTGCCAATTGTTAGTACGCACAGACCCAGGGAAAAGCCCTGACACTGAAAATCTACCTCCATAAGCGGAAAGACCAAAGAAAGAAGGACCAGAGAAACAAGTGATTGGCAACTCCAGTCTGGCAATTAGTAGAGATTATTAAGAGAAACTTACATAGGAGGCATGTTGCGGGCGGCTGCAAGACAAAATGGATACCCGTGCCCGCCTGGCAAGTGCCAAAGAATTATATAGGGTAAAAAAGGGTGGAGAGGACAGTCATGGGTACTAGTATGTGAATGCTACCAGGTTTGGGGAATTATATGCTTGACCAGGTCAAGACAACAGCTTGTTCAGGAGCCAGCATTTAGTGGGAGGCAGAGGAAGGGGGTGCTGATTTATGTCAGAATGAACATTGATTAGGATCAGCAATCTCTAAGGGGGGTTTGCAGTAAACAATCTCCCCCTTCTGACCTGGGTCTGGCTTGCGGGTCTGGCAGCAGTCACATCACGGAACAGTCTTTTCCCTAAACTTTAGGTTTAGAAGACAAACTACAATAAAATACATACACAAAAATACTCAGCACATATTTTTGTGTCGTATGTTGTGCCAGATGCCTGTCATTTTCCATTAGTAGCCCAAAGAGGTAGGTTGTATGCTTTCACTGGTAAACATGTAAGGACGTTGGAAGAGGTAAACTGATTTACCTAAGGTCCCCCAGGCTGGGAATTAGGTAGAGATGGGCCATGAACCCTGTCTTCTGATTTCCAACCAGTTTGACTCTTCATAGGGATGATGTATACTAAATTAGAAGTATGTGTAAACTAAATTTTGCTCATTTAATTTATATGCTTTCTCCTGACATAGGCTTCACTTTTAACTAATTTATAATAGTGGCATGTGGGGGCAGTAGCTGTCTTAATATCAGTGAGAAACAACAGCTGACGATAAGGGTGGCAAGATCAGCAATTTTGACCAGATAATCACCACAGGGGAACAAACAGCCCTACACCCTCATCAGCTCCAGAAGGTCTCAACTCTCATAGAGCCCAGCACGATAATGACATTTGTTAAGATGACCTTCATTATCAAGGAAAGTTAAATTATATTTAGTGTATTCTACTTATGAAAGCAAAAGATTTTAAGATTTCCATTTATATCTATGTTACCAGTAAAAGGGAGACAGCATTACATTATTTCGAAATGTATCTAACCAGTCTGACGGAGGTTAACAGATATGGGTAGGAGTGAGAGTTGTGGTGCTCGCAATTGTCTAGACAAACCAGAACTTGGTAAGAGATGTATAGAAACAGTATACATGTTTAAAGTCACATGCATTGAAATAGAAAGTCTATTATGGAATCATACATATACATACACACACACACATATATATTAAATTTGTCTTTTGCTTTTAATTACATGTGAAAATGAGAACTTACTCATTTCTGTCCTTGAAGCAAAAATGGGAAGTAAATAAACATGTTTTAGTTTTTTAAAAAATATGAATTCTCTAAAAGGTTTTCTTTTTTTCTTTGCATTTATATTCTAGAATTGTGTCAAGTTTTTTGTCTGCAAATGTGCAATGAACTATACTGCTATACTGTCATTTAATATAAAAGTAAACAAGTATTTAGCTGAATTTATCTGTGCTATGATATTGAAAAATCAAATAGGTGCATATAAAAGGCTATTAAAATTGAGGGTTTGGGAAATATTTTTAATAGATTTTTTTTCTCAGTTTTTTAAAATTAGAAAAAACTTGTAAAAATTATAATTTGTAGCACTTAAAAGTCATTTTGATCACTGAAGAAATGAAATGTTTATTTACATCTTAAGGCATATATTTACTTTCTATTAAAGGAGAAAATAGATATTGAAAAAAGTTTTGAATATGGAGTAGAAGTGTAAAATTTGGTTCTGAATGAAAGTTTTTCTTATCTAACATGAGAAAGTAGTAGGGAAGCCACTAGCTTTGAAACTATGGAACTGTTTTGTGGTCTACACATACATTATGTTGTGTTGATTAAAGATAAGAGGATGAAGAGAGACAGGAAAAAATTCTCTTTCTGCCCATTTAGTTGGCATTTCCAAAATAATAGGCCTATACCATTTTTATTCTACTTTCCCCCTTCTATGTGTTTATTCACTAACACTTAAATTTGAGCCATTGGGGTAAATCCATCTGTATAACATTCTTGCCTTTTCTTTGTACTTCATTCCTTTTGTTTCAGGTGGGCCAGCCATGAGAGGGTACCTCGTGGCCATATTCCTGAGTGCTGTCTTCCTGTATTATGTGCTGCATTGTATATTATGGGGAACGAATGCCTATTGGTAAGTTTTCATTTTTGCTATTTAAAAATAACTTTGACACAGACACACAAATTATTAGAGGGACCTATTACAAACCCTTGCATCATTTTGAACCTTTTTTCGCTTTCCATTATAAACTTTTACCATTCTAGTATCTTGTAAACTTTATCTCTAACAGTTTAAAAATGATAAGCAACACATTTTATTGACTTTCTAATGAAGCAGTGGTGTTGCCCATCTTTGAGATATAACATTCTTTATATAATATTTCATCTCTTTGAACTGATGGAATACATGGACTCTATGGTACTTGACTTCTAGAGCCTAAAATGCTTGGTTAAGAGATTGTTGATAAAATGTAGACACTACATATGGTTTTCTTTATTTAAAACAATCTGCTTTTTATCCTTTTCTCCTTTGTCAATCCTTTGTCTAGGAATAAAGTTTTGATGACCTTTAAATCCTAAGTGGGTGGTAGTGTATGGCTATGTCAAAATAAATCACATGACAACTTCCCATCTTGGACAAAGTTTAGTATTCTTTGCCAGTGTTTCAATAATAGATCCTAGATCATGTTTCCAGCCTGTGCTCACTACATAAAAAAAAACAGCTACTTCTGCATTTAATGTCATCACTGGCTGACTACAAAATAATTGAAATGCTCTTCATAGAAGGAAGTTAAACATATAGTCACTGGAAAAAACCCAGTGCCAGGTGGGTGGATTTAGCTGTAAGTTTTAGGCTTTGGATTTAAATGTCGTGCTAGAGAATTCGAAGTCTGATTATACATTACATGAAAATTATACCACAGGAATCTCCCTCCATTTCTGCCACATCCTGTCTCTGTCCCACACTTAGTAATGGAAAACAAGAACAGAAGAAAAAGCAAGAAGCTTACTAGATTGCTACTTCCCTACAAATTTTATTGTTGGTTACAGGGGTAATGATAAAGAAGTCAATGAAAAGGGTCTGAATTGAGCAGTCTTTTATCATCAGGATTTGAGGGGTGTTCATGTCACTCCTAAGCTAACACTTGACTCCAGTTACAGAAAGTACCCTGGGCAATTACCTCAGATGGGTATTTGTGCTGTGAACTTGCTTCCTTAACAACTATTTAAGACAGGTAATTGTCTTTTTTTTTTTTTAAAGCCGCCCGAAGTTTGTCTTTACAACCCAAAATAGTTTGGTTTCTATCTCTTAATAACCTTAGACATCAGATAGTATACTTCATCTTGTCCTCTAAATATAATTTAGTTTTTGTGACCTGATGTGCTGGTCCACTATATTTATGTATCTTCCTTACATGTAAATCAGGGAATTCTTGCCATTTGTGGTATTCACAAAAGATGTTTCTCTGCATAAGGGCGTTACTAGCCTTATGGTTTAAAAACCTAGCAGTTCTAACTATGAAGATTTGGTATCCCTCCAAAATTGAAAATTGAGTCTATTCATGAAGAGTTTAGACTGTTTCTTCCAGTTTGAATCCTATGAATTATATAAGAAAAGTGATTAGTTTTCTTTTTAGATTAATTCTTCAGATAATTGATGATCATTAATATGTTCTTACATTAAGCTGTTTTCCTCTTTCCTGGCTAAATCTGGATCCTGCCACCCTATCCCCTTCATTTATTTTTGTTTTCTGTCTTGTTTCACAATACCCTTTTAAATTGTGGAGACAACTGCTCTATTCAGGAGACACACAGGGCCTAACCTGTGTCAGGAACAGAGGAGAGTTAGATATGACTCTAAGTAGTGTGATTCGTGGAGTCACCAGATCACAAGGCAGGGTCTGTGGAACCTGCTCAGGTGAGTGTTTCTGTGGTATCCGCTGCTAGTAGGTATCCCAGATGTGACAGGAAAGTCCTGCTTGTGCACTTGGTGTGAGCTGGGTTTCTCAGGCTTTTGGGAACTTGTAAAAAGCAAGCCAGATTGTGGCTTCCATAGTGCAGTAATCCAAGCGCTTCTCAGAGGGTCCTCTGGTTCACTGTTCTTTGAATTACTTGTGAGTTGCTAATCATCTCAGCCTTTTCCACCTCTCTTGCCTTGCATCCATGAATTCGCAAATACAAGCAGGACCTGGTGAAGGTACCGTCATACCTTGGCCTGCTGTGAGGATTCGTATTTCCTGCCTGAGAGGCCTCTCATTGGTGGCACCAAGTGCGTTCCCAGGGCATTTGCTTACCTTTGGGTGGCTGCCCGGTCCTGCTTTCTGACTGACACTATTTTTGTCTCATAGGGTGCCACCTGTGGAAATGAAACGGAGAAATAAGATCCAGCCTTGTTTATCAAAGCCAGCTTTTGCCTCTCTCCTGAGGTAAAAATAAAAAAGAAATTATGGCGTACAAAATGTTTGCAGTCATTTTCCACACTGTTTACTTTTTTTTCATATAAGTCTTAGTGGTATAAAGTGGACTCCCTATATTTAAGGAAGAACTTGAGTATCTTCTCTTTTTGTACTTGTTAGAGCTCTGCATATGATTTAAGAAACGACAGTGAAGGACTCAATCAGATCAGTGTTCTTTTCACACAGGTGAGATTAGAGAGGTCTATTTGTGTTCAATAATAAAAAGTGAACTGTTTTTTTAGGGTTTTCCACCCCCTTGTCTTCCTATGTTGTTTTCCATTCTTTTTATTTTGTGTTTTTTTCCTTGCCTACAGGTTAAACTTTACAGTTAGAAAATTTTCCTGAATTTTAATGAACTACATATTCATCTACATAGAATGTAAATAGTGATTTTTCATTATGGTTGTCAGGATTTGTTAGGGAATTTACTCTTCCATCCACAAAAATTTTTCTTCTCTGTCACCCCAGCTTTGCCAGATTGCTGGTCAAAAGTGATTCTCAATAAATAGAAATAAATGGCAATCTGGTATGGGCATGTTTAATTGTGTAAAATAGGTATAAGTTTTTCAGCATTATATCCATTAAGGATCAAAAATTCACATGTTCTTATTTTCTTCTATTATATTACTGCACCTTTCCATTACTAGTTCCTTGCCTTTTGGGGGCTACAGATCTCCTTAAAAGCAACCAACTCTCTGGAAAACCGTAGATACATAAAATATTTCTGCATATGTTTATAGGTGTGTCATGGCAGTTTGTAACCTGTCCATGCGGGTGTGTCCAGTTAGGGTCACTAAAAAACTAGAAGAGTGATTTTATACTTTTTCAACCATGGCCCATAGTAAGAAATACATTTTACTTTGTAACTTAATATACATGCATATTTATAATAAGAAAAGAAAGCATTTTTATCATTTGTAGTTAAGATGATCTGTGTTCTGTTCTATTTACTTCTTAAAAATATGCTGATTGTAACTCACAAAATTGATTTCATAAACTAAATATGGGTTGCAGACTGCAGGTTTAAAATACTGCTCTAGAATCAAGGTACTCTTCAACTTCAGTGAAAAAAAAAAAAGATATTTCCTTTTAATAAAACCTAAAAGGGTTAAAGTATTTATGTGAGATTGCTTATTAGCAGGTGTAGAAGTCTACAATTTAAGTGACAAGTAGATTTACATTTATCATGTGAATAGTACTCTGAGGGCTGCGCTATCTCTTTTGCCAGTAATGATCAGAAGAAGCCCTCCTAGGAAACCTGGAGGTGTTACCTGCAGTGCTGCGAGTGCATCCTTCCTTAGGTGTGGATTTCAGCTCTGTCAGATCTGGGTTATTCACCCCAGATAATACTGTATAGTTACTTCACTTCTCATAGCTTCAGTTTCTTTATCTGAAAGGAAATAGACTTTACTTACCTTTCCAGGCTTTTATAGATGTAACAGCAGCAGAAATGTAATGTAATATAATATTTGGTAATAGAATACAATGTAATATAGTACAATGTAATGTGTAGTTATTACAAATTGAGGCTGGTACTTATTGAGTCCCTACTGTGTGAGAGACATGGTTTGAAACAATTATTTCATTTAGAAATAAAATGTAAGTCATCTAGTGCAAGGTCTGGCTGGCAATAGACATTAATGATCACCCCACCAACTCCAAAGAAGAGTCCTTTATTGCCTTGTCCTCAGGGTACAAAGTCATCTGTGGTTCCCTTTCCCAGGGAAGATTGAGAAGATCTTGAGCTTCTTCTCAATCTTAAGTCAGGTGACCTGACGCTTCCTCTCCCAGAACAGATCCTGAACTTGGACATCAACGCTGTTATACAAATGACCTTTCAAGAGTGGCTGGACCCCTGAGGCTGCTATCACTATAACAACTGAATATGGGAAACATATCATAGCAGGAAGGGCTGGTCTCTCACCTGTTTCCTTAGTCTGAATACCTGGGAGTTTTTAGCTCAGCGCCATAGATCTTAAGCTCCTGTGACTTGTCCAAGTTTAGTGGCTCCTGGGTGGCACTCCTACTCTACTGCTGTTTGTATCCATTCTGTGAAACCTCAGGGCATTCTGATCTCCACCTCCAGGTTTTAGACTAGGAAAAGGGCAAAACTGATAAAGTCAGAAAGATATGGCCCTGTGTGGAGGTTGGGGTAAAGATCAGCTCGATTTGCTCTGTAGTATCCAGTCCTGGTAGGTAAAAATAATATTTTAATATGAGCTTTACCTGTTCCTTCGCTTTAATTAAAAAAAAAAAAATTAAAACTTTTATACTTTTCTGTTTCATAATGGTTGCAAAAGAAATAATTTGGAGTTGAAATTCATTTAATCACTTATTAAACATATGTGGCCTGCGTACTCAGTGCCAGGTGCTGAAAGCGAGAAGAAAGAGGCGCACCCTATTCTCATCAAGCTTCCTGTCTTGTCTGAGGGAATACCCTAGGTGGGGAGTACTTTCAGGACAGAGCAGGCAATAACAAGGCAAATGCCTGTGGTTCTTGTTCTTGAGTACATATATTTTAATGTAATGATATCAAGAGTTTAGTTCTAGCTACATCAAATTTTAATGTAATTTTTATTATAATAGCTGACAATACATATGGCATCTTTTCATTTGGGAGTAGCTTAGCATCAATTCTTTTATTTCCTCCTATTACTTTCTTTGTTTCTTGCTGTATATGGCTAACATTTTATCACTTGGTGTTGGTTTGTTTTTAAATTTTGTTCTCCCAGCCCCTGTCCTCAAAGCTGTTACATAATTTTGATTCCACAACCTAGAAAGTGTTTCCATTCGGTTTGTGTAGTTCTGTTGCATATCTCATTTTATATAATATTTAAGTACCGTTTAAGATGATTTTACCTTTTGAAAAATAGGTATATATTCATACAGTCAATATAGCAATATGAATGATACACTAGAGTTGTTTTCAGTTATGACTATTTATTTATTTAGACATATATACATACCCACATTAAATCTAGTTAGTTGTGACTTTAAAAGCCTGCAAGTATTGTAAGCATTTGAGAAAATCATTTTTTATCCTTTTCTTCCAGGTTTTATCAGTTTCACCCTTTCCTTTGTGCAGCTGATTTTAAAAAGATTGCTTCCTTGTATGGTAGTGATAAGTTTGATTTGCCTTATGGAATAAGAACATCAGGTCAGTAATATTTTTCTTGCCCTGCCCTATTAAATATGAGTGGTGTTTGATATGAATCATATTTTTATATACTTTTAAGGCCTTTGAATCTTTCTGCTTTATAGTGATTCCTAAAGAGTATAATTTTGGGATGGGTTGAGGAGTTGATTTTAAAATATAAGTTCTTTTGAGGCAGTGTAGAATAAAAGAATTAAAAAGGTAGGTTTTTGTTAGACACTGCTTTTTACTTTTGTTTGCCACTATTTTATTAACAAGGTCTGATGCTTCACCTTATTCCAATTTAGAATTAGCATGATAAACCCTCTGGGTTAACTTCCTCCCGATCTCCCATTTCAACTCTTAGCCTGAGTTTTATTTGATTTCATCAGCAAGCTCTAGTCCCTTTGATGCAGGACTGGGCAAATTTCCCCGAGTGGGGGGTGATCAAGCCCTGCATCAAGAGAAGAAGAGGGTCCTTTGGCAGAGAGTGTAGAAAGAATTCAACACACACGCCAAAGTTAGAGTCAAAGGGAAAGTTTATTAAAAAATGGGTAAAACTCCATAGAGTGTGGTCTCCTCTCAGAGACAGAGAGTGAGAGGGACTAAGAAAGACTAGGACCGTGAGAGAGACAGAGTAATGGGTACCGAGAAAAAGACAGTGAGAGTAACTGAGAAGAAGACTGAGAGGGACTGATAGAAAGACATTGAGAGGGACCCCCTCTCAAACATTTTTTAGTTCCTGTGAGTTATCGTTTAAAGACGTTGTTTACCCATTTTCTTTGCTATGGACATGCAGTGAGGAAGGGGAAGTTGAAGAGGATGTAGCCGAGTATGTAGCATGAAAGGCCTGCTGGCAGTTCCCAGACTTTAATCCATAGGTTCCCCATGGTTTTAGCCATAGGAAATGAATGATTTTATTTGTGTAGGGCAGCCACTTAAAGACTCTGTTTTTCCTGTTTCCCCTTCAGAGGTGTGGGAAATGGGTTGTCAGCAATCCCAGCGGAATCTTCCTTTGTTCTGCAGGCATCCTCGTGGCCTGGCTGCAGGGCTGATCAGCATATTGCAGTCTCTGAATGTAGCTTGATTAACATTTTAATTCTCTTGCCTCTTCCCTACATTACCTTGACCAATTTTTAAAATTTAATCAGTAGACATTTTATTTTTGCTAAATTTAGAGAGAATTATTCCATCTACTAATGAAGAAATACTTTTTCCTCTGCTTGATAACTGATTGACCTTACACAGGTTTATGTTCTCGATTTTTGAGAGACCCTAAAAGCCCAGGTGGCGACAAGCCTACAGTTTCCTGAGTTAGATTTTGCTTATTTAACAACTGTGTGTGTATGTGTGTGTGTGTTTTAAAAATATATTGCAGAGAATTTGATAGTGAAATAAGGTTAAACTTGCTGAATATTGATTACTGATGTCAGTTTCAGAATCATCGTATAGTGCTAATTTTGGGGTTACTTGTTTATGATTGTTTTCAGATCAAGCCTCTTATTTTTCTGGGGTTTTTGGAACGTGTCCTTAGAGCATTTACCGTTTTGAGTGTGCCTATTAAGTACCGCTGGCTAATGGCAGTGATATCATGAATTTTCACCACAGAAGAAATCAGATGCGGCCATACCAGTTGGAAAAGGGGTTTGGGGAAGGGTTGGGGTAAGGTGGCTTACTATCTACCTAAGAAGCCATGGTTCCTTTTATTCACAATACTCCATTTGTTTTCCAGTGGAATATTTTCAACTTGCTCTTTCAAAACTGCAGAGCTGCGACCTCTTTGATGAGTTCGATAAGTGAGTTTATTTCCTTGCTTGTGTTCAACTTTTAGTTTTGGCTACAGTGGTTCAAAATATGCACCCCTATGTGAAATGTAGTCACTGAGGAAAATTCCATAGCATCTGTGCATAACTAAAACATCTAGTAGTTATTTCTATGACACTTGAAATAAACAAACTACAAAATTAATTTAGAAGCTGCATGATTGGTTGACTCAAAAGTTTGCAGAGTGTGTTATGAGTAATGCTATTGCAAAGTCAGGACATTTTTAACCCACATTCATCTTTCCTAAGTTGTTCCTGAAGAATTAATTAACGCCCCCTGTTAATCAGCTCACAGCCTCCTTCCATGCGCTGTTTCCCATGCCTTCCCATACCTCTCCGAACCTGCTCAGAAGAATCTTGTGTTTCACTTGAATGTTGGATTTCAGAAACAGCTCTCATCCTCTTACTCATTTATATTCAAGGGAAGCAAATAGTTGCTCGGAACTATATTTTCTGACTACAAAAGATAGTTTAGCTTTTAGAAAATTTTAGTGTCCAGTTAACCCCCTAGGAATTGAATCGCCACAGATCGATTTTGTAGCAAGTAGACTTATTTTACAGAGATAGATTTATTTCACAATGTTTTAAGTTACCCTTCAGAATTCAGCCTGTGGCCCAGCTGGATGATATGGGTAGTTGTAGGTGTCAGACCTCCATTAAAGAGGAAATGCACAATCTGCCTTCTTGCTCAAGAGAGCAGAGGTGCAATTTGATGGATGCAGAAATGGGCTAGTGGACAGAGATGTGAAAATGAAGATAGCATTTATAGAACAGAGTGGGAAGAGCAGTGCTAGATTTTGCCTGAGTTCATCTCACTTTTTTTCTTTTGAGGGCCCAGATTATTGAAGTGTGAGTTATGTAATATATGTTGGGTCATTTCAGTTTGTACTTGTTATAGTTTAAAACTATGCCATCAAGCTAATCTCAATTGCAATTTTTGATAGCATATCGACAGCAACCATATATATTCTTTTCTAACCTTAAATTTTTATAGCTCTCATTTATAGACTTTTGTTTTGTGCAGACCTTTGGCATCTGCTTTACATTAATTCTTTCTAATTTTTACAATCACCCTGCAAAGTATGGTCAACGATCTCCATTTTTTTAAATGTTGAAAAAGAGGCTAGGCAAACATACTTACTTTGTTACGGCTGATAAATGCCAGAGCCAGGATGTGAACCTAGATAGATTTATCCAGTGCCTGGATTTCTGACTTGAGTGATAATGGATATATTTTAAATACTTGCAGCCAGTATCTGCAAATATTTAAAAAGATCCTTAGCCCTGTAAATGTGAGCTACAGCATTTTTATTTTCTTTTTGACATTCGATGTTGTTTTATATTAGTTTCAGGTGTACAACATAGTGTTTAGACATTTATATAATTTATGAAGTGATCCCCCCCCGATTAGTCTAGTACCCACCTGGCACCATACGTAGTTATTACAATATTATTGACTATATTCCTTATGCTGTACTCCCCATCCCCGTGACTATTTTGTAACTACTAATTTGTACTTCTTGAGGGTAGGGTATGTGAAAGTTTTGCTTTTGATTGTTTTTTATCTTATAACTAAATTATGCTTTATTCAGTTGGTTTCAGAGCCTCTTCTGACACAGGTGTTCACCATCTGTGTGTGTGCCTGGGCCAGGCTGTTTCCTCTCCTTGCTGACTTGGTCTTGCTGTTCCTTGCCCCCTCCCTTTGTCACTGAGAGTAACCCCCTCACCGGCCACTATCAACCCATGTCATGTACTTAGCATGTCCTGTATTTGTAGCAGTAGACTTGTTGGGACACTCCTATATTGGGAGGGTGGTGGGTGTGGGTGGTGAAGGAGAGATAGAAAACCATGGTGATTGCACAATAGTCCTTTAGTCTAAAGTTGCTAAGAGACAGAGATAGAGTTAATTTAGATCAAGAGACTTGTCAGGTGTAGAGTGAACGGAAAACATCCCTGTAAGATCCCTACAAAGTGAGCATGGTTATGTACTCAGATAGTCAGCGTTGCTGAACTACTTGTTAGACGTGTGCAAACCTGTTCCCTAGAGACATCAGAAAGAGTATTTTGAAAGTAGATGATGTTGATGTAGAAATGTCCAAACTTGCAGAGAATTTTTATGAGTTTACTTGAACCAAACTGACGACATGCCGGGGAGTAAGATCACAAATGCTCCAGAGAATGGCAGTTTTGCAGCTTTTATGTTTGCCTTTTATATGTTAGAATTAAGGGAGGTAACATAGGAAAGTGCATAAAATCCACTGGTGGTAAATTAAGGAGGCAGGAGAAAACAAATTTGGGAAATCTCTAGGCTTGGATAAAAGGCAACGTGGAGAAACACATACTTCTTTTATATTGGTGGCTACAGGATAGTTAATAATTAACATTTAAAGCACATAGAGATGGTATGTGAAGAATAAGATAACTATGAGGGGTTTTGTGGTCTTGTGCTCTGGTGTCAGTGGTAACTTCCAGAAAAGAAAATTATTGTGACATTTCTAAGGTATGTTATCCTAGATGCATAAGAAAAATGGACAGAGCTTACTTCAGGTAAAGATTGACCTTTGCTAAGGAAGCTATAGCCCTGGGATGTGACTACTGTTTATGACCTGTCCAGTTAGGAATTTGTAATCAGACCATTCTTTGTACTTACATTTGGCCACTGAGCTTGACAGGCCTGCCATGTGGTTCCCCTGAGCTTGTCAGGTTTATTGCATAATCCCCATTTCATTCACAATAAGAACATATTTGTGACATTACTATCTTCTCTTTGCATATTAACTTTTGGGAGGGGTTCGCATACCATAAATTTTACCTATATTTTAAATAAGTCATTCTACCTTTGGCTGGAACCCAGTGTGCAACACAAAGAACAATACATTTTAAATATACTGCAGAAAGGCAGGCGTACTAAACTGCCTATTGCTGCCCCTGAGGCAACTAAGATTGTCCTCCAAGTGACCTTGTAGTTCTCTCATTTCTCCTTTTGGCCTGGGAAAATGCTCTAGAAGAAGCAGGTCTGAGAACAGTCCTTTCTCAAGCAGAGAATTTGGACTGCCCTTAGTGGGAGAGTCCTCCCTGATCCCCAACTGTGGGTTCTGAAGCTGGCCCCAAGTTGGAGGAGGAAGCCTGTTGGCATAGGCTTGCTCGCTCCTTATTGTGGGGTCTGTAGGTCACAGAGGAGGGGCTGAGGTGGAGAGAGGTGAGATCCGCCCTTTCACGTTCTTTTTTCCTTTGGCTGTTCTCTTCACCAATACTTTATTCTCCCTCTATCCTCTTTTGTCCCTTCCAGAAAGCTTCAGACATTTTTGTTTTTGTCATTGTTTCAAATCTGAATTCTTTGATTCTACCAGATGTAATCTTAGTTTTGTTCAATTATCTTATTCAACATGTGTGATGCCCTAAATTGGGTAGATTTTACAATGAATAGCAAAATTCCAAATATCAGTTGCATTTACAAGATAGAAGTTTTCTTCTTTCTCACAGTTGTCATGTAAATGAAGTTTTCAGGTAAGCATTCCAGGGCCAGCCCAGCAACTATGAGCACATGGGGCCTCTCTATTGTGACTCTGCCATTTTTATATACACAACTTCTTCCTTGTGGTCCACTGTGATGGCTGGACTTCCACCAGTCGCATCTCCATTCTGGTCTGCAGGAAGGAGGAAGGGGGAAGGGCATGCTCCATCCATTGAGATTTGCCTTCTTCTCTCAAGACAGATCCCAGAAATCACATATAACACTTCATTACATTCAGTGATGTGCTGGAGCCGGTTGGTACCAACTCGTGAAAGCTTTAGCTCTTCCCAAATCTGTGTTCAGTGCCATCAGGGTGGAAGCTTGAAATTACCCATGGTGGGATGATTTATACCATGGAAATTAGCAAACATTACAAACCAGGGCTTCCCCCATCGTCTTCCTCCCTCCTAACGAGAACTGGTTGTTAAACATTTGCTAGCCATCAATGATTATATCCTGTTGACTAGGAATATAATCACAAGGTAACACCTAGATATAAGGTGAATTGGAAAATGTAGCCTTTATTCTACCGGGCTGTGTGCTCATCTTAAAAAAAAAAAAAAGGAGTCCTAGTTTAATGGACAAAGTAAACATGATTATTGAGGGGAAACTAGCAGTTGTCATTAGTATTCTCCACCGTTTTCCTAAGTCCCCACCTGTTTCTGTGCCTGGTAAAGGTCAGGATTCTAAAGTGAGTTACTATGTAACTCTATAACAACATAGCTCAGTGCTTGAAGCAGCCAACTGTGGTTTCTCTCTTGGAGAATTGATATCCTGTGCAAGCTGTGAAAACGTATTGGTGCTGTAAATCATTTTGGAGTGGTGTCACTTATGGAGGTCTTATTTATGCCGTATTTATAAGGTAATGGTAGTAAAGTAACTCTGAGGCAGAGGGAACCTTTTTCTAAAGTTAATACTATGAAGAATTGGGGCCAGAAATGAAGAGGGAAGGGAACAGAAGTGTATGTGTTTAGCCATAACACTCTGTGAAAGAGCCCTGGAGTTGTAACAAATCCATGCTTGTTCTTTGCTCTACCTCCTCCTTTCCCCCTCCAAAAAACCTCAAAACCCACATCGGTTCTTTGGTTACCAAATAATAATTATAATAATTTGCCTCCCTCCTTATAATCACATCTGTTAGAAAAACATTCGTATTATAGAAAATTGCCTTTCCCCCGAATTTTGTCACAGGAGTTCTCTCAGTTTTCTGTGAAAAGCTGATACCATATATTCGGACACGTGCTTACCCCTTTTATTTTATTATTTTATTTATCTTTTTGGTATGTGTTTTTAACAGAAAGTGTAATCGTGGGATTTTTCCTTTATGTTCTTTCTGCATTTCTCTCCTGAGTGCTGGCCCCATGGGTTGGAGTAGGGTAAATGTTGGATTGTTCCCTAAAGAATCCTAATTATCTAAGCTAACCTGTCCTTGCTGTGTTGCGTGGACTGAGGGTCAGACCCAGAAGCAAATTAGTGAAGTCATAGAGGTGGTCAGAGCAAGGAGGGATGGAGATTATCTAGTCCCACCCCCTCATTTTAAAGATGAGAAAACAGAGGTCCAAAGATTACTTGAAGTCATAGTTAGGAGGCCTCTGGACTTCTACCATTCTCCAGTTCCTCCCTTCACATTTTAGCAAGCAGAGAAAAGACAGGAAAGACTGCACAATTGAACATCTTAAGCAGCATCATCTGAAGAGGTAAGGGCAAGAAAATTCTGGAACTGTGAATTCTTTTGGTTATATTTTTTAAGATTTCCAGAGCAACAAATTTCCCCCCGTTTTTGAATATAGCTTATGCTGTTATCCTTAACTTCAAACCTGTCTTACCAGATGATCTTTAGTACTTTTACAGGGTTAAACTAAAACATCTCCAGGGTACATGTGTAAGTTCATTGAAAACAGATATATGTTAAATAGAGTTCTTTTTTTCCTCTTAAAGATACATGATCATGATAGACTCTTCTTGGAACACATACTACAGAAGAATACTTTTTCTTTCCTCAACTCTCACTCACCCCGAAGGCCATGCATAGTAAATGTGCCATTTGGCCTTCTCTCTGATTCTGCCTCTGAACCAGCTGATCCTAAGTATGGCAAAGAGAAAAAGTCTCAAAGAAATGTTGACAACCATTTTTTTAAATTGAGGTGAAATTCACGTAACATAAAACAAACCATTTTAAAGTGAATAGATCGGTGGCATTTAGTATATTCACAATGCCGTGCTAGCCACCACCTCTAGCTCTTCTAAACAACAACATTTTAAAGCGATTTTTCATCATATGTTTTTCTTTTCGTGTTCCTCCTTTTATGGAAATGCTCAGACCAGGACTTTGGCAGCAGAGGAGTGATAACAAGGCTGTTAGAAAAGGAGTACTTGCAAGATAGGTGGTCTTTTTCTGGTAGTGGGGAGAGTGAGGAGATGGATGGTCATGGGCCATTTAATTAGAGGGATTGGCGCTTGTGAAAAAAGCACTAACTGCCCTGCCACCTTGGGCACGTTTTTGAGCTTCTGAACCTTGGTTTTATGTAAAAGAGGGGGGTGGAACTCTACGTGCATATTATACCAAAGTCAATTTTAATAGTTAAGAGTTAAGACCGTGTAACCAGTGTACGATCATTAAGTCAGTGTAACCAGGGAAACCGGGTGAAGGGTACACAGGACTTTTCAGAACTATTTTACAACTTCCTGTGAGTGTTGAATTATTTCAAAAGAGTAAGCTTAAATTGAAAACATATGTCCACACAGGACATATACATGAATATTCATAGCAGCATTATTCGTAATCTCCCTAAAGTGGGAACGACCCAAATGTTCAGTGGCTGCTGAATAGATAAATTAACCATATATCCACACAACAGAATATTAATCAGTCATAAAAAGGAACATGTAGCTGATTCATGCTACACTATGGATAAAGCTTGAAAACATTAGCATTATGATGATAAACGAAAGGAGCAGTTGCAAAAGACCACATATGATATCACTCCACTTATATGAAATAGCCAGAATAGACAGAGATCAAAAGGAGATAAGTGGTTGCCAGAGACTGGGCTGAGGGGGAGATGGAGAGTGCCTGCTACTGGAGTTTCTCTGTGGGGTGATGAAATGTTCCGAATTCGATGGTGGTGATTGTTGCACAGCTTAGTGAATATGCTAAAACTCACTGAATTTTATTATTTATGATGGTGAATTTTATGGCCTGTAAATTATATTTCAATTTAAAAAAGGCTTTAGAAAAACAGGGATGGTGGAGGTGACCTCTAGTTTCCTTTCTAGATTCTGCAGTACTTTGCTCAGAGGGCACCATGAGGCCATGCCTAGAACAAACCATCTCTAGTTCTTTTTGTCATTTTATCTATATGCTGCTGCTGTGGATTTCTCAGGACTTGGGTTCCTCTCTTTGTTCTCCAGCACAGCTCACAAAGAGTGGCCATGCTTCACAAACTTCACTAACGACTGAGGATACTTCAAGGGAACTGCATCACAAAAAAGCAGTTCTTAAAATGTGCCAGTGTTGCAAGGCCCTGACCCCTCTCGCCCGTCCGTGTAGCTCCTTAGCACCAGCTTGCACCCTGGGCCCGGGGCTTGCTGCTTCTCCTAAGTGGGAGCACATCCTCCTATAGCCAGAGGAGCAGAAACCCTGAATCACAAAACGTCAGCTCTCACTTAAAAGGCATGAACTAGCTCCCCATCCTAACCGCCAACATCACATTGTGGAAGCATGCCAGATTCTGTGAAGAATGCTTCAGTCCTTGTATAGCTGGTTGTAGAGTGACTAGACACAAACATCTTACCTAACGGAAGCATCAGTGTTAAGTCATTTGCCTGCTCGTGGATGGGGACTTGTGAAAGCTGCCCAGTTGCTCAATCAGGCAGAACCCATTATGTTGGCATCAGCAGAGCTGGGTCAGATTAGCAACCAGCCAGGGTGGGAGCATAGCCTTGGACAACTTAAAAAAGAAGAAGACTTATACATTAGTAGTGTATTTATTAAAAAGAACCTGAGCCCCGTTAGGGATATCAGTGTCTGCATCGCTACTCGGGACCCCCTGCTGGTTTGCAGGGTTTCTTTACACAGCAGCATTTCCAGCCAGGATGAAAACTTGAGGGCGGGGGTGGGGAGGAAGTTGCGATTCAACAAAGTGAGTCATATGTGGTATAGAGGCAAGAGCAGCCACTACCTGTTTTGTAGCAACTACTGTAGTTGTTGGGAAGAGCTACAGAAACCATGATACACATGCTGGCGAAAGTGGCCTTGTGCAACACAGAATAACAACATTCAAGACCTCAGTGATTGCCTTACTTCACAAAAGGGCAAACTGAAGTCCGAGGTTAGGTCACTAGGCCAGAGTCCAGAGGTGCCGAATGGGGGAGCCAGAATTAGTCGTCAGGTCTCTACCCTCAGTCCATTGCACAGTGTTTTAGGATATTTGGGCTACAAATAACAATCTTCCTGATTAAAATTGATTTAAACAGAGCAGACCTTTATTTCCTGTACTTCATAGTTATGTGGTTTCTGGGTCTGCAGGTTTATGGTTGTAGCTTGCAGGGTGGGCTGTGTATGGCTACACACACTGGATTGTACAATTCCAAGGAGTAGCAATTCACACACATCTAGTAACCCTATAGTTGGACTGTATACAACCTGCACATCTGTATGGAGTAGCTCTGGTTATGAGATTGAATTAGTGGCTTTGTGACGTCAGGGCAGCTTCTCTGTGGCTGGCTCTCTTTGCCTTTCCCTATTAACTGCAAGACGATTGTAGCTGCTCTTACTTTATGTCATTACATGTCCACATTTAAGCAGAAAGGAAGGGGTGGATAAAAAGAAAGTGTTCTGCTCAAACTTACTAGGAGTAAAATCTTTCCAGAGCATCTAATGAACTTCTCTAATATCTTATTGCCCCGGGGGTGGGTCATGTGGTCACCTCTAGACCAACTATTGGCAGAGGGATGTAGTCACCATTGTTAGGCTTATGAAAGCAGGGCCCTGCTAGCAAGTCACAAGGGGTAATGGGTGTTGGAAATATACCTGGTGGGATCTGCCATAGATTTTACACTTAAGATGGAGCGATTTATTTTAATACATATAATGCTGCTAAAGGGAAAAATGAATGTTAGAAACAATTCAGAAGAGAAGACAGATGATAGGTAATTTGAAATGGGCAATTCAAGTTTACTTTCTCTGCGTTGATGGTGTTGATGTTTTCCTCAGCATAAGGCAGTGACTTCTGGATTTGCCTGACTTGATGAGAAACATGCCTTTTCCCTGGGGGAAGTGTATTCTCTTACCATTATGGCTTCAGCAGCTTTCCACATTTCCCATTAATGGGTTCAAGCACTCTGGAATGGCTTTGTTTTCTGGGTGAGTGGTTTGGAGTATGTGCATTTCCCTGCCTGTTTCTAGGGTGGGGGAAGGAAGAACAGATACTGCTTCTCTAGACATTAAGTAGGAAAATGACCACCACACTTAGTATAACAACCAAGCCGATTTCTAAAATGCGAAGCCTGTGAATCGGGAAATTTTAGGTTAGAGGTTCCAACCCTTGGGTTGCAGACCGATACTGGTCCATGGCGTGTTAGGAACCGGGCCTCACAGCAGGAGATGAATGGCAGGCGATCCAGCAAGTGAAGCTTCTTCTGTATTTGCAGCCACTCTCCACTAGCATCGCCTCCTCAGCTCCACCTCAGATCATCAGGCCTTAGATTCTCATAGAAGCACCGGTCCTTGGTGCCAAAAAGGTTGGAGACCGCTGGATTAGAGGATACGGAAATATAAATGGTACTATTTTGCCCTCTAGGGCTTCACAGTTTATTGCAGCTACTTGTTCATGAAAGTTAATTAAATATGGTGAAGTTATACAGTCACTCAAAGGAAACTGGAAGTTACACCTAACCTAAGGAAGCAGGGAAAGCCAGGAGCTTAGACCAGGTGGATTAAACCAAGGAGACGATGAATCACTTCTTTGTTAATATGAGGGTAGCTGCAGTGAAGAGGGAAGCAGTGATTATGAGGTGTGTGTCAGACCCTGTATTGGTGCCGTTACGTCTTTGGTCCCAGAGCCATGGAGGCACTGTGAATACAAGCCAAATGAGGGTTTATTGCCAAAGAATAGTCCTAGGGATACTCTCCAAACTTTCTAGTGTGAAATGTGATCCTCAGAGAAATATGTGGGCCTGCATATCCCTTACCAGGAGGAATAGGTTAATTTCATTGACAAGATTTCCTTTCAGAGGCATTGGCAAACTTTTTATGTGGCAAAGGAAGGGGTCTTCCCTCCTTCTACCTGCTTCCTACAAAGCTGAGAGGGAAGAAAAGAGAAAGTGAAATTCCTAAAAATGTGGTGACTGTTGAACTGTAAAACATCTTTAGATTTGGACTTCTTTTGAATGAAGTAGCATCTATAAGATTTCTTTCGATTTTCCCCAAGTCTTTGAACCTGTTGGGACCGTAAGCAGGAGGGAAGTTGGGTGGGAGGAACGACCCTCTCTCTGAGCCTGATCCTTGGGGCTCCCTCACTTTTTTCTTGGCTGGAAGGCTTGGTAGGGCCTGTGAGAGGAGGTCCAGGACCTTGAGTCTGAGTGAAGAGCAGAGATGGGACATATTGTGTGACAGATGGTAGCTTCTCTTATCATGATGCTTTTTTGGCCACACGTGATCGAGGGCTTGGTGACCAGCTGTAATCCAGCTGGATACAGATAACACTGAGGGGGACTCCTGTGAACACTAATGTTCAGCCTGTCAGTTCATTGCTGAGCAGTGGTTATGCAACTGGCTGTGTCTGGAACTGGGCTTGAGTTAACCTCTTACTGGTGGCAGCTTCAGAGATAAAGTCTGTGGGTTGGGAGTCCTTTGTTGAGACTCCAGGATAAGAGTCTTTGCTCTCAACCCTGCCCTCGCCTGTTTGCTTATGTTGGAATCAGGCAGCCTGGGTTCAGGCTGGGAACCCTGAGCCAGGGTGGATGCTGTAGCCCTGGGGAACCTGAGCTCAGGGCAAGGCTGCCTTCATAAGGGAGAGGGTTAGTTTAGCTGCCATAATTATAGATATTCCTCCTCCACTCCTATGCAAGGTTACCACATAGGGACAGGGCTATTATTTATTTCTAGCTGCTTCCTCCCAGCTTGCTTATCATTGCACTGGGGGGATGGAGCCAGCTTCAACTTCAGTCCCTAATCTGCATTAAGCTGATGCCGAATTTATGGAAGAAAAGGTCAAGCCGGCTGTGTGGGAATTGCCCCATGCTATAGAGCATTCATGGGATGGATCTGGTGAGGATGATGCAATATTCCTGGAGAGGAAGTGGTTTCGAATGTTTACCAGGGCTCTCATCTTCTCATACCTACCACGTGGCTGTAGAGGAGAGCACCTTTGATGAAGTTTTCTTCTTGGAATTAAGGATTAATGTCAAGCTTGCATATGAAAGCATCTGGAGGTGTTACTTTCATACTTAGAGAGAAAGAGATTAGAAAAAATAAACATCTGTAGAGCACATGGTGACCTATCATGATAAGAGGTTTTGGACAATGTCCTCACCCCACCCCCTCCCCACAGTCCCTGCCACCTGTGACACTCTGGATCTTGCTTTTGTAACAAAGTAAACACTGATTTACTTTTTTTTTTCTTTTAATTTTTTATTATTTATTTATTTAAAAAAGATTGTTTATTGGGGTAACATTGGTTAATACAATTATATAATTTTAAGGTGTACATTATAATTTAACATCTGTATATTCATATGTGCGTTTACCACTTAAAGTCCAGTTTCCTTCAGCTACCATATATTTGACCCCCTTTACCCCGTCCACCTACCTCTACCTCCCCCTACCTTCCCTCTGGTAACCACCTGTCCACTGTCCATGTCTATGAGTCTCTGTTTGTCCTGTTCCTTTGTTGCTTTTAGGTTTATATCCCGCATATAAGTGATATCATGTGGTTTTGAACTTTTTCAGTCTGGCTTATTTTGCTTAGCATGATTATCTCGAGGTCCATCCATGTTGTTGCAAATGTCAGTATTTCATCTCTTCTAATGGCTGAGTAATATTAGTAGACACTGATTTAAACATGACTCTTTAGTTTGGGGAACTAAGAGTCCCGTATTAAAACATGTAAAAAATGTTCTTAAGAACTGTAAAGTGTTAAAAACTTATCAAATAAATAGATGGGCTAAACATATTCTAAGTGAAAAAAAGTAAACAACGCATATAGAAATGTGTGCATCGTCTCTTCTTAACCTGACAGGGCCAATGCGTGGCTCTTTTCAGTGGTTCCTGTACTTCATATTCTGTTTAAATATGCTACAGCATGTGCACCATTTTGCTACTCATTAATTTCCTAAGAGCCTTACAGCCTAGAGGTCATCTGGTCTGCTGATTTCCTGGTTCTTAGAGAAACATCTTTTTTCCCCCTACTTCCATGTCATGAGGGCCCTGGAATGGCAGTCTCTGTGGCCCTCTGTAGTTTTATCCCCTAGAGGAAAAGAACAATCTGTTCTGTCATTTCTCCAGGCCTGTCCAGGTAGTGGTGAGAACCTGGAGACAGACAAGCCAGGCCGTAGTTGCTGAAATCTGACGGTACACAATCTGTGATCCTAGGCTGATCCCAACCGGCAACAGGAAGTTCTACTTCGTGTCCTACTTTAAAGCTCTTTGCTAGGAACACAAAGTGAATTCTTAGTTTGTATTGGTTAAGCTCCAAGGACCAGTACATGTTGGGGAATTGAAGTGAGCATGGTCAGGTACAAGGAAGCTGTACTTTCACCACCTGATTCCAAATTGTCCATCTCCACTCTTAAACAAGATACGGCAGTAACCCAGAGCTAGAATTTCAGGGGAATGGGTAATGCTGGTAAAAAATGTACACACAAGTAATGCAAAACACACTTGTATCGATATTAACATGCAGAATCCTTTGTCGAAGAGTGTTTTTGTAGTCCAAAGATTTAGACCCAAATTGTATTCAGAGTTCTATTTGGAGTATGTATGACTTTGAAATGTTACCTAAAGGTTTTCCGAACCTCTTTCTTCATTTATAAAATGAGACTATCAGGCTTACTTATCTAAGTGGATGATTGCGAGAATTAAATGAGGGAACATGTATGGGCTGATAGAGTTAATAGTTGCTAACAATGATACACTTCCTATGGAATGTTATTTCTCGAACCTTGTATTTTTCTAATATGTCTCTAGACCTATAAGTCACAATTCATTCTTTTTTCTTCTTATGCAAAAAGTAAAATTTGGCTTAAAAGTATAAATGGGTTCTTAGAATCACCCCGTTTTGTAATAGATGGCTCAATTTCTCACCTGTTCTTTTACCCAACAGTGTGCCATGTAAAAAGTGTGTCGTGGTTGGTAATGGAGGAATTTTGAAGAATAAAACATTAGGAGAAAAAATTGACTCCTATGATGTAATAATAAGGTAAATTTCTCATTTGCTAAACTGGCATTGTTTCAAAAGAACGTGGTTTCCTACTTTAGTACAGCTGCGTTTATAAGGAAGACGAGTCGCTTTGATATTTTTAAGTACATTACACAACCTTGTCTCTCCATTGTTGACTAGAGTAAGCCTAGATTTCAGTGCATTCATTTAGCAAATATTTATTAGGTCCCTTTGATATGCCAGGCACAGTTCTAAACACAGGAGATATAGCAGTAAATAAGAACAATGTTCATGTCTCCTGTGGAGCTTATATTCTAATGAAGGGAAGAAAACAGTGATTAAATAAACAGGGAAATATAATAATAAATGTCATACAATTAAAAAATATATGCTAGAGAATGATTGCGTGGCTAATTTAGGACGGATGACCACTTTGAAGAGACATCTAAGCTGGACTCAGTGACCATACAATTCTAGCCATGTGAAGATTTAGGGAAGAGTGATGGAGGCAGAGAGAAGGTTTCCTGCAGGTCCTCGGGAAGATATGATCGTGGGTTTGAGAGCAGCTTTAAGAAAACCAGTGAGGTAGAAGGGCAGGATGGGGGAGAGAGGTGCAATCAGAAGCTGAAGAGGTGGGCAGGGAGCAGGCTGTATAAGCTGGGGTTAGACGTCGTAAGTGAGGACTAGAGCTTGGATTTTATTTTAAGTACAACAGAAAACTTTTGGAGATTTTTAAGCAAGAGAGTAATTTGATCTGGTTATCTTTAAAATATTCTGGCTGTGGCATGGACAATGGAATATGAGGGACAGAGGTGAAAATGAGGAGGCCAGTTAGGTTGCTGTATCCAGGTAGATGATGGTGGCTTGGAATGGGATTATTATGGCAGAGGAGGTAGGTGGATAGATTGAGACATGTTTTAGAGATATTATTATCAGTATTTGTTGACATATTAGTTGTGAGCAGAGATGGGAATAAAGGAACCAAGGAAACCTCCTAGGTTTTCAGCTTAAGAAATTGGCTGGATAATGGTACCATTTATTGAGTTGGGAATACTAGGGTAGAACAGGTTTAGAGGAGAATCTAGATTTCTGAGTGAACATGTCAGATGCTTGTTAGATTTGCAGTGGATAAGTCAGTAGGCAGTTGGATAAACAGGTTAAGGTCTTGATGGGAACAGCCTATGAGCTGTATTTAAACCATGGACTAGGTGAGATTTCCCAGGGAGAAACTGAGAGAGAAAACAGGGCCCAGGACTAAGGCTTAGAGTAGTCAACACTTAAGAGGTTGTTAAAGAAAAAGGAATACAAGAGATGCAGAAATTCACCAGGGAAATAGGAAGAGTCAGAAGGTGATCACAGAAGCCAGAGAGAGAACAGTGTTTTAAGACAGAGGGAGGAATCAACCATGGCCAATGCTACTGAGAGGTCATACAAGATAAGAAGAGTTCACCATTGAATTGACAACTTCAAGTTCATTGACACTGTTGACAGAAGCAGAGTTAGAAACACATAATGTGTGGAGAAGCCCAACTGGAGTGGGTTGAGAGAATGACAGGTGAGAAAGTGGAGAAACCAGTTTATGCAGCTCTTGAGGAATTTTGCTGGGGAGTTGGGAAGTGAGATGGTAGCCAGAGATGATTATGGAATCACAGGATTTTGCTTTGTTTGCTTTTGTAATGGTAGATTCTAGAGCATATTGGTATACTGATGGAAATGAATTGCCGTGGTAAAGAAAGAGGGGAATGAGGTCCAGAGCACAGGTGTTGATCATATATAGTGGAAAAGAAAACTTAATAGCACTTGAAATGACTCAATGTTGTGCCCACGGCTTTTTCCGACAAGAGCTTGCTGTAGTTCTAGGTGATCAGATTTTAGACAGCTATAGGTAAAGAAATTTGTGTCTCAAAATTGTTTTGTGGGTAAATTTTCACAGCTTCGTAAACATGGATAATTAACAGAAAATAAAGTGACCTCACTATGCAGAAACGCGGGTAAATTTGTAACCTGGCAAAACCCTCATGCACTGCCAGGTCATCCTAATGCACTGCCCAGTGTGAAGCATTCCCACTTTTCAAAAGATTATTCTAGCCATCCCAACATACACAAACTTACCCCAGGTGATGACCTTATGTCGACCTTTCAATGAGAAAACAGAAGTGTCCTAATTTTCCCACCGCTCCATTTTATGTGCATTAGGATGACCTGGCAGTGCATGAGGGTTTTGCCAGGTTACAAATTTACCCGCGTTTCTGCATAGTGAGGTCACTTTATTTTCTGTTAATTATCCATGTTTACGAAGCTGTGAAAATTTACCCACAAAACAATTTTGAGACACAAATTTCTTTACCTATAGCTGTCTAAAATCTGATCACCTAGAACTACAGCAAGCTCTTGTCGGAAAAAGCCGTGGGCACAACATTGAGTCATTTCAAGTGCTATTAAGACTGTCGTACATTACACAGAGTCAGTGGCAAAGGGTAAAACAGTATTTATTCTCCCAGAAGACACTGTTTTGGAAACAAAGCATTCCTTTTAATAGCATGCCTTCACAGTGTGTGCATAAATAGTGCATGTCTAAGTTTGAGCATACACAAACTCAACAATAGATCCTTTGTGGTTCTTCAGTTCACTCTAGCAATAGACATTCATTTGGTTGTGGTTGGGTACATCCCAGCAATTTTACATTGTTAATTTATTTCAGAGTGTAACAATTTTGATGGGTCTTCACCTTAAATGTGACTCTTGCCAGCCAGTCACTTAGACACACGTCCATATGCTACATGATTATGAAACTTTGGGCAAGTGACTCTCTCTTTGGACATCAGGGCTTTACCTGTAAATCCAAGGGGTTTTGTTGAGATTTCATCCACGTTCTCTTTTAACTCTAGTATTTTGTGGTTCTTAAGTTCCCATTTGTTTTATTTAGCTTTCAGTTTTCGTGGAGGTAAGACTAAATGACTAGTGACCCCACAATTAATTTTCAAATACGAACAGAAGTTTCTGCCTTTGATCAAACAGCTATTTCATGAAAGGGAATTATTTCCTTGGTTGTTATGTGTGAATGATTGATTGCTTCATGTCTTTAGAACACTGGATGTTTAGAACACTGATGATGTTTGTCCAACTTTGAAACCTTTGAGTATTGTCATGGAAATGGCTCACTTGGTCTACATATTTTGTGTGTTTTACTATCCACAGAATGAATAGTGGTCCTGTTTTAGGACACGAAGAGGAAGTTGGGAGAAGGACAACCTTCCGACTTTTTTATCCAGAATCTGTTTTTTCAGATTCCAAACACAATGATCCAAATACTACAGTGATTCTCATTGCTTTTAAGCCACACGATTTAAAGTGGCTGTGGGAATTGTTGACAGGTGGCAAAATAGTAAGTCGGCAAAATTGATCTGCCTTTTAATTACCTTCAGGTTTTTTTTTTCTTTTTGAAAAGACAACCACAATGGTTTATTTTCTATATTCTTTATTTCAGAACACTAATGGTTTTTGGAAGAAACCAGCCTTAAACCTGATCTATAAACCATATCAAATCAGAATATTAGATCCTTTCATTATCAGAACAGCAGCTTATGAACTACTTAATTTCCCGCAAGTGTTCCCCAAAAACCAGGTACGTATTTTCCTTTGTACTCTTTCAAACTAAAGATCTGGCTGGAGGAGGATAGAGGAACATTGGCGGGTTTGGAAAGTGAGAACCACAACTCAGAAGGTGGCTTCTGAGGGCCTTGTCTGAGTTAGTAAAATTAGATATCTGGATATTATCTTTGTTTTTCAGGTTGCAAAGAAGAGCCTTAAGTGGAGGCTTTTTCCTGCCCTTGTGAGGCCCTTCTGGGGTCTCCTTCTGCATGCCGAAATGGCTCAACCTCACCTTCAGTGTGCTGAAGTGGGGGTGGGGGTGGAGGTTAGGGGGTTGAGGGACAGGCTGTGTTCAGAGTAGCAAGACTGGTTTCAGGACAAGTGCAGCTTAAAAAGAATGGTCTGAAGCAATCTGTGATAGCAATATCACAGGAAAACTAGAAGAAAGGTGAGAAGTAGTCCAGAAATATTTCTGCGGTCACAGAGGAGACACTGGCACTGAATTCTCAGAAAATGGTAGTTACAGCAATACTGACAGTTCTTGATGTTTTAAATTTTTTGGTTAAAAGGAATCTTATTGACTTTGACTTTTGTTTGTCTACATTCTCTAGAAAACAATAATGTCTAGATCTGTACAGTAGCAGAGATGTTTTTCATTTGAAGCTTGAGTAACCGTATACCATGATATCTCAGCTGAAATGAGGATTTTTTCTCCTCTTTTTGTAAACATGGAAAATCCCTAGAAAGACAAATCACGTATCTTTTCTTTAGCATGCTAAAAAAAACTGAAAGTATTACACACTTAAAATCAACTTACAAAAGATTAAAAAAAGACATCCTTCTCTTCCTTCAGTAACGCACATTATCTCCCAAGTTTTTTTGCCTTTCATATCCTTCTAGACTATTTTCTATGCATTTACAAACACATACACTTTTTGTTTGTTCAGTACAATTGCGATTATACCATAGGTATTGTTCTGCTATTCCCTCCCCCATTTAATGATTCCTCTATTTAGAGACATTTAGGTTTCTATCCAGCTTTTTCCTCTTTAACATAGAAATGCATGTGCTTATAGAGATTTTCTGCATACTGGTGTGATTTCTGTAGGATAGATGTCAGAAAATGGAATTCCCAAGTCAAAAAACATAAGTATTTTAAAATTTAAACCCAATTTCTTAGTAATCTTCAGAGGAAAAGACAGCTTCCGAATGTGTTCTATGTCTTTTCAGCTCTAAGTAGTTGAGATCAGATTTCCCTCTTGCCTTTTGTTTTAGGTAGTGTATTTAACTCCAAAAGCACAGGAAGACCCCGATCTTACTTAGAGATGGTACAAGAATTAGTTGTAACTAAAGTTCTAACAGACCATGATGTCCCAGAAGCCAAATGAGGACACAGCTGTATTTCAGAGAGGTCACCCATGTCAGATGCCATCCAGAGGTTGAGCACAAATAAACAACCCTGGTTCTAGAAACGTGGAGGTTATATTGGTGATATGGACAAGAATAAGAAAGGAAGAAAGCCTGTTTGAATTGGATTAAAGAGAACATGGTACGCAAGCAAGTGGAGGCAAGTCTTTAATGAAGTTTTGCCAGAAAAGGGAGCAGAGAAATGGTTGGAAGAGAACATGGGACCAAGGAAAGTTGCTTTTTTTTTTTTAAAAGATGTGTTTGTATGCTGAAGAGAAATATTGATGAAGAGGGGAGAAAGTAGATAATTGTGGAAGATAAAGGAGTTGAGAAAACAGAAGGGATAAATATGGAGTACTAGTGGAGAGGTTGGCTGTAGGTAGAAACGGGCATCTCATACATGAAAGAAGAGCACTGAAAATATGGGTAAAGATGAAGGTAGATTTGGAGTTGGGAAGATGATGTAGTTCTTATGCTTCTTGTGTGACTGCTTCTATTTTCTTAGACAAATGAGTTAAATTGTTAAAGCAGGGAGGAGGCTAGGGCTGTTGGAGGATGGAACAGTATAAAATTATCTTTGAGAGTAGGAATAGAAATATACTAGGGGAATGTAATTAGATTGCTGGACCTACTAAATGCCCACTTGAGACTTTGGTCATAAATGTAATGCGTGACCATGCAAGTATGTTGTTTTCTCTTGCTCTGTGTTCTGCTGCTTGGGTGTGTGTTTAACCAGGATTAAGATTCTGTCAGGTGATAGATAATACAGGTTCTGTGGGTGATAGGTATGGAAGAAAATTGAAGGTCTCCATAAGGGAATGATTATAATGAAGTCTTCTGAGGTGTGATGAAAGGGAATATGGGACATGAAGTCGTATAGGAGAGGGGAAAAGCGTTGAGATCAGTTAGGGTGGATGACTCCTAGGTTTTTAACCCAACCATTAACTTTCTTCTCTAGCAAATGGCGGAGGCTTGCGGTGGGGTCACAGTAGTCATGGGGTAAAGGAAAACTTGTACAAAAACCTGTTAGGCTTCCAGATGAGCTTGTCTCCTGCTGTCTACTTGATTTTATTGTGCTTTTTTTTTTCTTTTCCTCAAAATCATAACATGTAATTTCCATGGGATTTGTAAGAAACATTTAATCAAAAGGAAATCTTAAATTGTTAAAAGTTTAAGATATATTTTGTTTGACTTTAAAAGCCATCCTACTCAGAATGAAAACTTTGAATGCCAAGACCCTCATCAAATATCTATTATAGCGTTTTTGAAATATATGTATATGTGAAAGGGGTATGTGATTTAAAAAAAAGAAATGATGATACAGTTGAGATTGTGACGTTACTTTGTATACATCCGGAATCTTTGTTTTCTAGTTAGGTCCTTACCAGTACAATTTATCACTGAAGTTAGTTGGTTAGTCTTTCCCTAGAGCTAGTAAAGTTATCAGAGGTATAAAATGGAGTTATTTTAAGGCTGATTTACCTTTTACCATGATTATATACATTAGGTAATTAAGCCGTCCTTAAATTTCATACATGGCTTCAAAATTCTCAGGCGTTGCTTTTACTACAGGGCAGCAGCATCCTTTTCCTTGAGCCTCAGTGTTGTTTCATTTGATAGTTGTCCTCTGGGCTAAAACTGCAGTTAAGTTTTATTTAAGAGACTTCCTACGATTTCAATCATCACACTTTATATTCTTTTCAGAATTAGGGTATTAACTAGGGCTTGAGCCTTAAGGCATGAAGTTTTAATATTTCTCTCCCGATTAAATGCTCAAAAGTCCATTTTATAATATTAGGTCACCCAAATATGCTTTGGAAACAAGTATCTCATGTGGATTTAAAAAAAATTTATTTCCTCCCCTAGAAACCTATACACCCAACAACGGGAATTATTGCCATCACCTTGGCATTTCACATATGTCACGAAGTTCACCTTGCTGGTTTTAAATACAACTTTTCTGACCTCAAGAGTCCTTTGCACTACTATGGGAATGCCACCATGTCTTTGATGAGTAAGGTAATATATGTATATGTATACTTTGAGATATTTGCAGTTTGATATTCTCTTTTCACCTGTCATTTTATTGAGGGAAGAGCTTTTGAGAGGTTGAGGGCTTGATTGGGGTTATAGAGCTACCGAGTGCTGAAATGAGGACTCGAGTCCAGAGGTCTTTTTTACTACAGCAGCAATTCTCAAATCTGTGGGCTTCAGAACCTTTGGAGAATCTCAGTTATTGTCGAGTGTCATCAAACTCAAATAAGGACCAAGCTTTATCTTAGATACTGTATCATATTTGCATTATTTAAATATACATATAGAAAAAAATTATGTATTTATTACAAATTCACCTAAAAGCATTGCCATGCTCACAGTAATTGTTAAGTAGACAAGAAGGTCTGTAACATTTTAACCCCATGAAAGAAACTTCATGGTCAGAAAGGTTGTAAACCTTTAAACTAGATCATGCTTCTCTTGAATTACGGATTGATGTTAGATTAGATCCTTAAGATTTTTATTTTAATTGAATGGGAAGGAGTTTTCTATTTTCCTAATTCTAACGTAGATTAGTGGCACATAAGTGACAGGATTAAAATGTTATCCGTACATTTTTAATATTGAAATATGAAGGATTTGCTATAAAGTGTTATCAGCATATCCCATGAAATCAGTATCCTTAAGTCATCATCCCCAAATGCTATGTAAGCTGAAGAAGTGTTTTTAGGTTAGACCTTAATACTGTTTTTTGGTGTCTTTCCCCACAATGTAAGACACACAGTAGAGTAGCTCAAGTTAGGTGCCTGGGACAGACTTCAGGCTCATTTCTCCACAGCCTCATCTTTTTTGTAGCACATTTGGTATTTCTCAAGTCATCTAAAGAACAAAACATAAAAACACCTTCCTGAGGAAAATTAGGATATCCATCAACAGAACAGGATTTTTTGAAAACACATCTTAAACTGAACTATGCTCTATAGAAATCATCTCCAGGCTGATTTCTTCAGGAGTTTCAGGCATTGCTTTTAGTTCAAGTGATCAAGCAACCCATTTGGATTTACAATCTTGGTCTCTAGATTTCCACTGTGATTCAAGTAGACCAGGGGATGATGTGAAGGGAGCCTCTTAAGTGATCATTTAAGTTCAAAGAGTGGGCTTTACGTAAAACTCTGACACAGGAATGAGTAAAGACAAAGAAATTAGGTAATGAAAATTAAGTCCCTGCCACTTGCTACCTGAGGTTTTTATTCAGGAGCTTTTTAGATACAGCATATTCTGTTGCTGCTGCTAATATTTTGCGATTGGGATAATATGGTGATTTTATTTTTCTTTTTTAGAATGCATATCACAATGTGACTGCAGAGCAGCTCTTTTTGAAGGACATTATAGAAAAAAATTTTGTAATCAACTTGACTCAAGATTAATGCTACAGACTCAGAAGATGATATTAACAGTATTTTTATTTTTATATTGTAATTTTTAGTTTATTTTTATGTACTTGTCAAGAAATTATTATTTCTGTCTGGTGATTCATAACCACCAGCTTAATTTCTATGAATATATTTATGAAAACAAAGATATATTTAGTTAAGATTATCAGGGAAAAAGTAGTTTTAATTGCATTGTTTTTAAAATAAGCTTATTTTCTGAGGTGTTTTTAAACATCTTTTTAGTTATTTCATATTGGCTTTTGAAGAGATGTGACTTCCTCATGAATAAGGGGATTTAAGTTCACTGCCACAAACTTGAGTACACATGACACTTTGCAGAGTGTATTTGGCTATTATAAATTGGTGGGGAATTGGCAGGTGGGCGTGCCTTGATGTGGCAAAATGGAAGTACTTCAGGCCTCTATCTGGATGACTGTTTGGTTTCTTTTTGTCGTTTGAGGAAACTGATTTCAATTTAAAACAGCAGCGTGGATGATTATGGACATCTAAGATCATACTGTTTTAATTAGCCTTTTTTCTCTGCAATTAAGTAATCCATGATTATGATGAGTAATTAGGTAGAATGAAGATGGTTTTATTTCAGTTGAAGGAAATATAAGCTAAAGAATGCAATGATGAAAATTTAGTGACTGTGTTTTAAAGAAATAAAAGTTTATAAAAAGCTGTGTTAGGCAAGCTCAAGGAGAAAATTCTTAAAAAAATGTTACTTTGCCTGGTTTAATTCATTAAACTTAAAAGTGTACTATTTGCAGTAAATCAGGAAAAATAAAGACAAGTAGGCCCTATGAAGAGTCAAGCTATTTTTGGATTTAAATGGCATTTTCATGAAAAATCTCATCTTCAAGTGGAAAGCTTACCTGGCTACCTAGGGTGCACCAGAGAGGAATCCTACAGGATGCAAACAAGCCAGTCCCACAAATATGGCGAGCTAGTCTCCTTTCCCATTTTGATATCTATAACTAAAGGCTCTGGTGAGGTGGGGTGGGGATAAGGGGTAAAGGAGAATGGAAGAGAACATAAATTATAATGATGGAATTAAAAGCTGTCAGAAGAGGTATGAGTTGAAAGGATATCTTCTGAACAATAATTATCACTGGGAGACACTGATGGTGTTATGACAGCCAACCTGCTGCTCTAGAGTGAATAAAGGGTAAAATAAGTATTAGAGCAGAAACGAATAAATGAAGTACTTAGAAAACTGGTAGTTGATTTAACCCAGATCTATACATTAAATGTGGTCTATGTTCTGTTAATAGCATACATTTGCACAATACCACATACCAGCTTCATTTGGTTCTTCTAATAACTTTGAGGTGGAAAAGGCAGATATTAGACTGGAGTCCACGTGTCCAACGTGCCCTTTCCCTCTTACCGCACAGCCCTAGGCTGGGTGCACCTTGACCGTTGAAGTTCAGTTTGATATAAAGTAATTCTGGCTTCAAAAAGGCTGCTGCTGACTACAGAAAAAGTCAAAGTCAAAAATCAATGATGGCATTTTCAAATATTACTGTGAGTACTATAATGCCATAAAATTTCGGACTGATGTTAAAATTGAGGAATCTGGCATTTTGTGTAGTATAAAACAAGGCTACAAACCTTAAGGTTGTTTTAGTTAAGCCAAAAAAATCTAAGACACATATATACAATTTATTAAAAACACATGAACACAGTAAAATCTATTTATACAATCTAAATTCTAGCAACATATACAAATACTGAGTGACTACAGTACATGCCGAGGTAAGAAAAGTACATTCTGAGAGAATATCACTGACACTCAAGCCGTTTTTATTTCCAATATGCATTTCAATACATGTTTTGTTTAAACCTTTCCCAGTGCCAAAAAAAAACAAAAAAAAAAAAGAGATGAAGAAGAAACTAGTCACAGGTCGGATTAAGTGAGAATTGGTGCCATAGTTCACCTAAAAAGTATTTTAATAACCATCCAACTCTTATTTAGATTTTGCAGTTTAGGGACTTCAAGTTCAGAACCAAAAGGCAGAGCTAATCGGTACTTTTTTTTTCAAGTAGAGCCTACTTTCTCTTAGGAAGGTTTTAAAAAGCACAACCTATTTCTAATTGTATCATCTGATATAGCTCTCTTGTTCTCCAGGTGCCAAGGCAAGTAAGTTAAAGCTTTATCAATTTCCATAGAATTATAGCCACATTCATATTTTCTGAGCTCATTTTCTGCACCCCTCACGGGGCGGGGAGGGCAAGTGTATACATAACGTCATAATTAATTCTCTATTCGAACCATGTCATCAGCAAATAAACCCCATTGTTCAATGCAAAGTGCAAACAGTGAAACATGAACTTAAATAACTGGACTAGACCCTGCATATACAATAGGATCTATTTAGATTTATAGCTTTTAATAAAATATAAATCAGCATTCACAATATCTTATCTTTAACTTGTGCTGGTTCCTAATATCAAGTAACAGCAGTCAGTGTAATTTTGTGAAACGTGTAATAATGGCCACACTTGTTGTACTACTGTCTGATTCAACTTTTATAATTGTATTAACAGGAAAAAAATTTAATCCAATAATCCACAGTGACCTAAGTCCTTTACAAGTTTCAAGCAAAGAATAAAAAAAGGAAATTTTGTAAAAAAATGGTTAAGTTCACATTTTCAGTTGTTACTTGATTGTCTCCAAAGCTATGTATATATAAATGTAGTAAAACAACAACAACAAAAAACAAACCCAAAACTCTAATATGAAAAAAAATGAACTAAAAGGAAAAGTATAAAACCAGAATGACCTTTTTATCAGGCTCAGCTCTTCGTTTGGAAAGTAAAGTATATAAAATTAGTAAAAACTAGATATTTGTAAAAATCATGGTAGTTCAAGGACAGCACAGTGGCAATATAAATCAAGTCTTAAAACATGCAACATTTAAGAAAACATTTGCTTCTCAAAAAAAAAGTTCCATGGGAAAAACAGGTGCACACAATTACACAAAAATAGCAAGCACGTTGGGAAAATGAAATAGTTACCGAAAACATTTCTCTTAAAGCTTCAAACAGGCGTATGATTCAAGAAAAAGTATATTCTCTGTGTACTAAGGATGACTACAAAAATAAAGCAATTGGTTTACTCTCTTCCCACCTGAAAAGGGATGACTGTATTAATACATGTGCTTTACACATTCATATGTTTTAATAAAAAAGTTCAACATCTGTGCTTTTTGTTTCGAATACTTTGAAACAAAATATGTACTGGTGTTTCATTGAATAAAATTATGCGTCATGGAAAGCAAATGAAAATAAAACCAACAAAATCATAGAACTAGACGGCAGGGAAGCTTTAGAAATGAACGGTTCTATTTTGAAGCAATGTTTTAGATTACTGGTATACTCATAGAAGCAGTAAAATGAAGACTGTTTATCTTTAATCAAATTTAGCAAATTCTGGCAACATCATAATCTGGTGGCCCAGGTCAACAGAAATGACTAGAAACTAATGGAAAAAGTACATTTCAAAATTAAGTCTACAAACTAAGGTTTATATGAGAAGGGATGTCAAATTTTAATCATAAGGTCAGTTTCTCATGTCACGTTGCTAGCCTAAAGACTTTTAAGCATGGGTTTTACATTATAGGCTAATTGCAGATGATTTTTATTTCACTCATCTAAAACTAGTTCTAGGCAAGTGATAACAAAGAAGTTGCCCAGAGGTATCAAAAAACTAGACAAGAACATTAATGTGCTAGGATGCTATAACATCTCTTCTCTAAGTATGATATAAGGAACTACTCACACCTCTCACCACACAGATAAGGGCACAATCACACAGAGCTGAAGAATACATGTTGGGGTTACATTTCTTATAACAGTTTACGGTGGAAAATGAATTAAAAAGTATTTTTTTATTTGACTAGAAATAAAGACTACCTTGAGATTTGAAGAAAAATATCTCTAACACTAAAGAAGGCAAATTTTTTAAGGTAATTTATGACTTCTGAGGAATGATTCTTGCCTTCACTGTGATAAGTATAAGTGGCTCACGTTTACGGTGTCCACCTAGAATCCTTCGGCTTTTCACAACTCTCCTAGGAAAAATCCCATTGCAAATAAAGTTGGAGAGGAGAGGGGTTTATCTTTTATAGCTTTTAAATTGTAAAGTTCTTATTTCCACAGAGAAGTAAACTTAAAGACATTGCAGGATCTGAATTCATGAGATTGATAAAGCAAGCTATCACCCACTGAAAAAACTCAAAACATTTTATAAACATAAGAATGGGGCTAGCCACCAACGGCCCCAGGCGGAACAAGCAGGCGTGAGACCAGGTCCAGTACCATGAGTGTTAAAGCACTTAAGAGTGTCAAAAAGTAAAAACTCAATCACCCTGTTCATTATAAGTCAGAGTTTCCCACCTATAGCTCTTCCTAAGGAAAAATGGACAGTGTAAGACTGTCCAAGTGTATATGACTGCAATCAAAACAATGATTATATCATTTTTTAAAAAAAAAATCCAGAAAGCAATATAGGAATAGAAGAGGAGGGAGTCATGACAGTACCCACCTTTCACAGAGAGCAGAATTTCAAGCCATTAGACATTTCAAGAACAGTACCAAGCGTTATTGCCAGTCAGGCTTACAGAGCCATCTCTTGAGTTCGTCAATGTACCTGCAGCATTGGTAATAAATACTTTCAGTGATTTTCCATTTCTTTGAAGTGCATAGTAGGGAACTTTTTCTGTATTAAAAATAGTGTTTTACAGTAGTAACAAACAGGATTTTTGAAATTTAACAGGCAAGCAGTAACTGCCACAATAACACTTTTAAAGCAAGACCGCAAGATTAGTAGTTTCCTGTACCTCGGTCATCACGTTTCCCCAACCATATCCGAGACAGATATGTGACACATTCTATATATCACTACCGCTAACAGAAAAAAAAAAGCCATGTGCTTTAAAATGATGCTTTGTGAAAAGCAGCGTCACTTTCAAAGGATTTCTTTAAAAACATCACTGTCGCCATCCCTCCCTGCTCCTGATACCTCCTGTGTGCTCTGTGGCACCTGGTACACCAGTTCATCTGGGGCCTTTGGACCTGGCTTCCCACCTTTTGGGGTATCATACTGGGCTTGGGCTGAGGAGCAGCTGTCGGTCCTGGCGAGGAGAGTGTTGTACGTTCCCACTAAAGTGGGAGGCTGGTTCCCTGTAGCTTTGAAAGTGGACGTTGAGGGTAGACCAACTGAAGCCGTGGGGTGCCCCGATATATCCATGACGATTGGGGTTGCATACTCAGGCCCAGTAATTGGGAGTGGTTCAGCATAGGCATGATAAACTTCTTGTACCGGGGAGTTGTAAGGATCTAGGTCAGCATAACCTGTTTCTTGTCCTTCTTCTGGTTTAAAGGTAGACCTCTGGTGAAGTGTGCCAACAATTCCTCCCACAAGCGGCTGTGCATACTCTGTGGATATTACAAAAGACAAACAGAATAGTTACCTTGTAAATACAGGGATTGTATTTAGGTTGGCAGCTGCAGGTTTATGCCCAAAACAAACACTTTCTTTTTATGGCACTTCTGTCACTATTAACACAGACCTATGGACTTCTCTGTAAGAACCTTCAAAAATTAAAATTAAAGATGTTATCTTGTATCTCACGGTAATAAATTAAGATGCCAGAAAGCTTCATCCATGTAATTTTACATAAAGAATGTATATGTTCTTCAAATTTATAGACAGTTATTTCACTGGAAAAGAAATTTTCCATTACTAGAATATTAGTCTTAGCATATAACTTCAGAGATATTTTTCTTTTCAAATGTGAGAAAATGTTTTAAATAAATACATACTAGGTTAACAGAATACTATATGGCTTGCTGTCTTTTCTGCTCTTCATTTAACACCCTCGTTACCCCCAATAAAACCAAACAAAAATCGTAAACAGACAAAAATGCCCAGAGATTTTAGAAATGAGAATGTCTGAATTTTATGGACAGAACATCTGAGTCACAGAAGTGACTCTCTCAAGATCATCTTTTTAAAAAGTGGTTCTATCTTTGGAAAATAGCTTACCTCTCTCACACATGAAAATAAATAAGATACTATAAATCCCAAGGGATTTCAGAGCAAGCATAGCAATTTCTCCCTCTATCTTGTGACTGAAGGCTGCCATGTAGTTACCTGCAGAGTCAGTTTGTAGCATTGTGGTAACTTCTCTTGGACTCAAGTGATTAACTTCACTACTGCTATAGCGAACTGGAGTTTCCTCATGTTCCACTGATTTGGCAGGGAGAAACTGCTTCATTCCTTTCCACCAACCTTCGTTGTGATTGTAAACAAAACAGACCATTAAATAAAAACCTGTCTGAAACGGTAACAGTATATTAAGAGAAATCCTCTTGCATTTAAGCCATTTACATAACAAATATCTCTACAAACTAGCCTTTATGTTCAAGCTTCTTTTCTTTATTATGGTAAAATACACAAAATGTAAAATTTACCATATTAACCATTTTTAAGTGTACAGTTCAGTGGTATTATATACATTCACTCTGTTGTGCAACCATCACCACTATCCATTTCTGTAACTCTTTTCATCTTGTACAACTGACACTACATCTATTAAACAGTAACTCCGTAGTCTCCACCACCACCCAGCAGCTCCTGGCAACCACCACTCTTTCTGTCTTGATGATTCTGATTACTGTAAGTACCTAATATGAGTGGAATCATACAGTGTTTGTCTTTTTGTGATTAGTTTATTTTACTTAGCATAATGTCTTCAAAGTTCATCCATGTTACAGCATAGTGCAGAATTTCCTTTTTAAGGCTAAATAATACTCCACTGTGTATATATACCACATGTTACATATCCATTTATCAGTCCATGACACTTGGGTTGCTTCCACATTCTAACTGCTGTGAATAATGCTGCTATGAACATGGGTGTACGAAAATATCTTTTCAAGACTCTTTTAATTATTTTGGGTATATACCCAGAAGTGGAATTGCTGGATTATGTGGTAATTCTATTTTTAATTTTTTGAGGAACTGCCATATTGTTTTCCACACAGCTGTAACATTTTACATTCCTACCAATGGTGTACAAGGGTTCCAATTTCTCAACATCATCACCAACACTTTTTTGTTTTTTTGATAGATGCCATCCTAATAGGTGTGAGGTGGTAATCTCATTGTAGTTTTGGTTTTCATTTCCTTAAAGATTAGTGATATTAAGCATCTTTTCATGTGCTTACTGGCCATTTGTATATACTTTTTGTAAAAATGCCTATTCAAGTCCTTTGCCCATTTTTGAATCACGTTATTTGTTTTTGTGTCTCGGGTTTTAGAAGTTCCTTACGTATTCAACAGACACATGATTTGTGAATATTTTCTCCCATATTGTGGGTTGCCTTTTTACTCTGTGGAGAGTGATATACAAAATTTAAAAATAGTCGACTGTAGAAAAAATGGCGTAGATGATAGAGGCTCTGTTCATCCCTCTGGTGACCAAATCGGAGTTGTGGCGGAAACAAGGAGCAGCAGCAAAGAAAAATTGCCTGGGATCTAGATGAACAAGCTATACAACTAGGGAGAAATCTAAGAAAGCACCCTGCAATGGCAGAAAGTAGGACAGGGAGAGGATGCGGGGCTGCCCTGTCCCAAGCGGCTAAGTGAGACAGAGGCTGTGGCGGTGGCAGAAGCCTCTTAAAGGGGCTGCGTCCACAGGCGGGTTTTCCTGGTGACGGACCAGCTCGCTCCAAGCACCAGTGCTCAATTGGCTGCATGCAGGGGGCACAAGGGACTTATTGGGAGAGACTGTCCGAGTGAGGGTCAAGGTGAGACTCTCGGTACAAAAGTGCTGATGATATCCATTGTTCCCTGTTGAGACCTCCCCCCTCTCGATGTGCAGACACCGCGCCATCACAGACGTGACATCATCACACTGGATAACAGAGGTCCCTCTGCCCAGAGAATTTCCTGAAACCTTGTCTCCCCCAATCCAGGCCCCACCCAAGCCACATCCAGGAATATCCTCAGCGAGTCAGATACACCTTGCTGAGCGGAACCTAGACTCACACTGGAGGCAGCTGGCCTTGGTTTCTAGTGTGGCCTTTCGAGGCAACTATAAGCACAGTATCTGTGGATTGCTTGCTGAATCTTGACAGGTGGCCCCGGAGGGGTAAAGGCTTGGGCTAAATTTGGCCTGCAGCTGATCCCTCTCAGGACTGTGCCACTGGACGCCTACTTAACAAATCCACACTAATAAAACCGGGAGACTTAGGAACTTTGCTTAGTACATAGGAACAGACATGGAAAGGCAGCCAAAATGGGAAGACAAAGAAGCAGAAACCATATGACAGAACAGAAGAGAAATCCAGTTATAAGGGAGTAAAGTAATCTAACGGACGCAGAGTTCAAAACACTGGTTATAAAGATGCTCAATGAACTTTTGGGAAAAGAACTCCAACAAAGAGATAAAAATGGAGATGGAGATTATAAGAGGGAATCAGTCTGAAATGGAGAACACATTATCTGAGATGAGAAGTATATTAAATGGAATAAACAAAGGAATAAACAAAGTGAATAAAGCAGAGGATCACATGCCCTCTCAAGAGGACAAGAAAGCCAATCAAGACACTCAAACAAAATGGCAAAAAAAAAAAGAAGCCAAGACTATAAAGATGATTTAAGGAGGATATGGGACACTATTAAGGCTCCAAATATTCATCTGATCAGTGTAAGTAAAGAAAATCAAGATGCTGAACAGCTGTTTGAAGAAATAATGATGGAAAATTTCCCTAATCTGGTGAAAGAAATGGACATAAAACCCCAGGAAGCTCAGAGGATTCCAAACATCAGGGATCCAAAGAGGCCCACACCAAGACACATCATAATTAAAATGCCAAAGGTTAAATACAAAGAAAAAATTCTAAAAGCAGCAAGAGAAAAACAAATAATTATATATAAGGGAACACCCATACGACTGGCAGCTGATTTCTCAAGAGAGACTATGCAGGACAGAAGGGCTTGGCAAAAAGTATTCAAAGTGATGAAGACCCAGGATCTACAACCAAGGATACTTTATCCAGCAAAGCTATCATTTAGAGTCAAAGGACAGATAAAGAGCTTCCCAGACAAAAATAAACTAAAAGAATTTATCACCACCAAGCCAGAATTATAGGTAATGTTGGAGGGACTTCTTTAAGAAGAAAAAAATGTGTAAAAAACAGGAATAAAGAATGGTAACAACTATATTCCTATCAATAAGTACCTTAAATGGAAAAGAATTAAGTGCTCCAACCAAGAGATGAAGTGGCTAAAAGGATAAGAAAAGAAGACCCCCACATATGAAAAGGAAGAGAATGGAAAAAGATATTGCTGTGATGAACCTAGAAGGTATTTAAGTCAGAGAAAGATAAACACTATGTGACTTCACTTATATGCGGAAGTTAAGGAATAAAAAGAACAACTCATCAAAAACAGACTCCCAAATATAGTGGACAATTTGGTGACGGACAGAGGGGAGGGGGTTTGGGGGCCTGGGAGAATGAAGGGTTGAAGAAGTACAAATTAGTAGCTGATGGACGTACACGGGGATGGGGAGCATGGCAGAAGGAATGCAGTTAGCATTGATACGTTGGCTAGGTGGAGGGTCAAGGGAGCGGGGAGCCATTTTACGAACTATATAGATGTCTAACCAGTGTACTGTATACTTGAAATTAATTAAAAAAATAAAATTAAAATTTTTAAAAATTAAAATTAAAAAAAAATACTCATGAAGTCTAATTTGTCTATTTTTCTTTTTGTGATCTGGGCATTTGGTGTCATATAAAAGAAATCCTTGCCAAATCCAATGTCGTGAAGCTTTTGTTCCATGTTTTCTTCTAAGAGTTATTGTTTTAAGTCTTAGATTTTAGCCCTTGACACATTTTGAGTTCAGTTTTTGTAATATAGTATTATGTGAGGGTCCAAATTTATTCTTTTGCATGTGGATATCCAGTTGAATAGCTTCCTATCACAATTTGTTGAAAAGACTGTCTTTTCCCCAATGAATGATCTTGGCCCTTGTCAAAAATCATTTGTTAATATTTGTGAGGGTTTATTTCTGGGTTCTCTTTTCTATTACATTGGTTTATATGTCCATCTTTATGTCAATAGCACATTGTTTCGATTATTGTAGCTTTGTAGTAAGTTTTGAAATCAGGAAGTGTGAGTCTTCCAATTTTGTTCTTTTTCAAGATTATTTTGGCTTTTCACTGTCTCTTAAAATTCCATATTAATTTTAGGATAGATTTTTTTCTATTTCTACAAAAAATGTCCATGAGAGTTTAATAGGGATTCCTACCGAAGCTGTAGACTGCTTTGTATAGCACTGACACATTAACAAATGAAGTTTTCCAATCCCTGAATGTATGATGCGTTTCCATTATGTCTTTTAAAATTTCTTTTAGCAATGTTTTATAGTTTTCATTGTATAAGTCTTTAACCTCCTTGGTTAATTTCTATGTATTTTACTCTTTGATACTATTGTAAATGGAGTAGATTTTGTAATTTCCTTTTCAGACTGATGATTGTTCTGGAATAGAAATGTTAATTTTTGTGTGTTGACTTGGTAGCCTGCTACCTGATGAATTCATTTATTAATTCTACTTTTTTTTTTTTTTGCAGAATCTGTAAGGTTTAGTTCTTCATATGTATGGTAAATTTACTAGCAAAGCCATCGGGTCCAGGATTTTTCTCTGTTGATTACTAACTCAATCTGTTTTTGAAGAACCACCTTTTGCTTTCATTGACTTACTCTATTGTTTTCCCATTCTCTATTTTGTTTATTTCTGCTCTAATCTTTATTATTTCCTCTCCTATTGTAGCTTTGGGTTTAGTTTGTCTTTTTTTCTAGTTCCTTAAGTTGCTCAAGATTATTTTTAGCTTTGATAGACTATCCAGCGCAAAACAGAATATAGTAGAAATTTCTATCGAAAGCATATACAGAAGCAGATCACTATTATTATAGTGTAGCCAGATACAGTTTATCTGTTGTATGGGTAGTTTTTAATAAGTTTTTCTCAAAAAAATATTTTCCAAGATCCACCCTGGGGCCGGTGGCGGATAGCAGCACGTGAGTAGCTTCCTATCACTGCTCTTTTCTATCCTGGTCACAGTGAACTCTTTAGGCTCCTAATAGTTGTTCTAGTAGTGAGACTGGGAAGTGGGAGACCCATAGGAGGCCTCCAGTGTCACCTGCAGCAATCTGACACAAAGTAGGAATTTAGAAGATGATGACTCATCATGGCAGAGATAGTAGACCTCACAGAGTCCTAAGCTGCTGGGCTCCACTTGGTAAATGCTAAAAGCAGAGTGACAAACCCACACAGTTACCAGGACCACAATCCTTGCTTCTAATACAATATTCACACAGGCCTCAAAGAAAGCTGGTTTCCTCAAGAGAAATAGAATAGACATGCAGGGCTAATCAAACAAGTTTTCCAGAAAAAAAGAATTACTTTCTATTTCATTACTTATTGACTAGAACAGATTTTACAGAAGAGTAAAAATGATCAGAACAGAGGAGAAATGCTGTTTTCCTATCAGTGCTGGGAGTTTAAATGGGCCTGAAAACAACTTTCCTCTTTTACAACTGCCACATAGAGGGGAGGGACTTCCTGCTGATGGAAAGAGATGCAAAGTCATGAGTTACCTGCCCGGTCCCAGTAAGGTAAGTCATAGGTGCCTTCAGTTTTTTTCTTTCTGGAAAAATACAGAAAAAAAAAGTTAGCAAATAAGAGTGAATTCACTAATAAGACAGCTCTGATACTGCAGGATAAACACCAAAGTTAATAATTAGTCAAGAGTATACATTTGACTTGCTGATCTACCTGGAGGAGTCCTCTATTTCATTTGACTTTGTTGAGACTCATAAATTTTGGACTCTCAAGAAATATTAAACTGTCTCCTCAGACAGTTATCTTGCTAAGAAAGAATGGAATAAAAAAAGGCTCAGTCTGTAGATAAAAAGGCTGAATCAAATCAAAGACCCATTCCTGACAAGTGGGTTTCTATGGGGAAATCATGTTAGGTCTGATTTGATTTCAAATACAAATTCCGCAAATCAAGCAATTCACCAAGTTCATAGAACAATAGCAACAAAAATCCCCACATTTTCTTCTGCATTGCTTATTTTTTCCAGCTTCCTGCTTTTCTCCCACAGTCCTTTAACCCAGAGAAGTTTCAAGTTTCACACGCCCTGAATTGCACAGACTGAATCCCCCTAAACACCTCAGGATAAGTCCACTTTGCCACTAACAGTGACAAATGATGGGGTAAGAAAAACAGGATTCTCCAGGCCTGGGAGGTGAGAACCACATGTACAACAAAGAAAATTCTCCCCAGTCCACCCCTCAGAATTCTGATATATCTTCCTCAGGAGAAATTTCCCTTCTCTCCATTAAGAATTACTATCTACCACCAAGAGACTATGTTTCTATTATTGATATTAAAAAACTTCTCATTCTATACTACATACAGTCTGGCTGTATTTAAAACATAATATTTCATTATTTCATAGAAAAGTATAAAGTAAAAATTTGTGGAAGAGATGGTAAGTGCTGAAGCTGTTAATAAAAAACTGGAATGTAAAAGAAATAATAAAATGCTGGTTTAATAATTAAGTACTTTTCTCCTTGATAATCCTCTAACCATAAGACTTCGAAATAAAAGGAAATTAATATTTTCTAAATGGAAGCTAGAGGTCCTATGTGGCTAGGACAATTAATTGAATGGTATGATTTTTAACCAAGGGTTGTATTAGCAAAGATTTCCTATAATCTCAAGTGATAAAGCTTCGATTATTCACTATATGCACAGTGCTTAACATGGGTTAAGGATTCAATCAGTAGCAGATTTTTTTTTTTATTATTATTATTCTCCTCACTGTTTTCCACAGCCCTTTAATGACATCTTCTCCTTTTACTCCTCGTCATGAAGCCAGGCATTAGCGATTTCAACTACCACACTTAGAAGGAACTTTAATTTTGTAGCTCAGACCTTTTGTTCTGAACAGACATGTATCTTAGTTGCCTCTTGGGAGTCTTAATGTCACAGGGTTCCTTACACACCATCACAAATTGAAGTCAAAGTTGCTTCCTGCTTCCCTCTCAACAACTTTACTCTCCAGTCCTGACCCCCATGCCCTGTGCTTTAGCCATAGTGGATTAGACTGTACTGACTGACTATACATTCAGAGGCAGTGTGGTTAGGAGCATGGGGTCTGCGGCCAGCTCCAAAACGCCACTCTGCCATGTACCAGCCAGGAGACCTCAAGTAAGTTATTTATGCTGTCTCACTTGAGATTTAGAACAGTACATTTTTCATAGGTTAAGGATTAAATTAGTTAAAACATGTAAAAGCATTTAGAGTAACACCTAAAATCAGCATTTAATTTTCTGTAAAAATCAGCTGTTGCTGCTGTTCTCATCCTTACTATTGTTGCTATCCAGTACTCTGGAAGCATCCTGTACTTTCTTCCCTGAACTTTCATAAAGCTCTTTTCCCCTCCTCCTTTCCTTACTGCTCTCATGTTAACTTGTTAGGTCTCTACTCAGACAGCCTCCCCAAACCAAGAATCTCTGGAATCCACTGGAATCCATGTTGGTACCATGACTGACAGTTTTCTGCACTGTATCCTCTCCCATTCTCTCTGGGATTCACCAGCACACCAATACTTGGCACAGAGTAGGAGTTCAAATATTTGTTGAATGGATGAACAAATGAAGTCATTCTCTTGCTCCACCAAACCTATTCTTCCTGCTGTTACCTCAACTCAAGACATCTCTACTGGTCTAACTGCACAAGCCAGAAACTTTAGATCATCCTAGATCCCTCCTACTTCCTAGACATGAGAGCTAGTCATACATCTCATTGATGCCACTGGAACACCTCTCTCCATCCATTTCTCGCCCTTTCTTAGAATAGCTGTGCTATGTTCCTACACGGCCTTAGTAGTTTCCTAATTCATCTTGTTGCCTCTTCTGGTCTCTCTCCTCTTCAATCTGCCCTTTAAACCTTCTGCCACTACCTTTCTCCAATCACCTGATAATGCCACCTGTGTGCTTAACACTCTTTAATGATTTCCCCATCTACAGAATAAAATTCAAATTTCTCTCTCCCTGATCCTGGCCTAGATTGCACCTCTCCAGTTAATTCTCAGTGCTCTCCCATGCCAAACCCACATCAGATGACTCACTATTCTGCCAACATCTCACACCTCTGTGCCTTTGCTCAAGCAATTTCCTCAGTCTGGGCCATTCTCCACCTTCTACCATCTAGCCAAATCCCACTCCTTCCTTTTTAAAACATGCCTATCTTGAGGATAATTTTTTCCTGAAGAAAAGATTTCAGATAACTCTCATGGTTTTTGCATTTATGCTTCATAAATAACTCATCAAACTCTATTATAGTTCCTTATTTTGTGTCAGTGCTAAACATCTTGGAGATATGAATTGTGTTTCATCCTTTCAGTATGTATTACCAAATGCCTATTATGTTTTTATTAATGTGTATATTCCAGTGTGCATTGCAGAATTTGATACAATAAAGGTAACTGACAGCATAACAACATACTCATCTATTATGGCAATAAAGGAAAAACATGTATTTTTATTTTAATGACTATCTTAACTCTTCCTCTCAAAAAGATACACTGTAGGTCTTCTATATTTAGTTTCTATTTCACATGTGGAAACGTCCCTTCTAGGACCAATCAGGTGAACTAGTTACGTACTAACCTGTTTCTCCAATGCCAAGCACACACCGATATGAGAATGAGAGTGGTGAGGACCATGACCAGTACAGGGATGAGGACTGCGGCCAAGGCTACATCTGAAATATATCAAAGGCAGAAATTGTGGAGGGGAAAAAAAATGAAGATTAACCATATTAGCATTCAAAGGTTTTGATTTCAAAAAATACCAAACATTATTTTTGAAAGGAGACTGGGCATGAGTTGGTAACTACAGAAGCTTTCATGGGTATGTGGAAGTTTGTCACACTATTTGCTCCAACTTTGTGTCACATTTAAAATTTTCCATAGTAACTTTTTAAATCACCAAGATAATGACTGAAAGACAAATGATAAAGTGAGAAAACATGTTTTCTGCATATGTGATAAAGGGTTACTATAATTAATGTATTGCAGGATACACTAGTCAAAAACAAATGATAGAAAAATTGGCAAGATGAATGAACAATACTTTAAAAAAAAACAAGTGAGTAGATAACATGTTAGCCTCACTAGTAATCAGAGAAACAGAATTAGAACAAGATGCTTAAAAATAAGATGCTCTTTCTGGCTTAGGAAATTGGCAAATATTTAAAAGAACTAATTGCTGAAGAGGATATTAGGCAACAGTTATTTTTATGGGAAAATATTAATACTTTCTGTATCATTTTGGGGCACTATGTATAAAAACTGGTTCTTTGGAAATTCCACATCTAGAATTTATTCTTAGGAAAAATTAAGACAACATTTGAAGATGTATCTTTGAAGGGGCTTGCTTCTGTATCTGCAAAAGAGTGAAAAACCGGAAATAATCCAAATGCCCAACAATGAAAGGGATTAAATACATATGGTATCCTCCTTACAGTAAAATATTACCCAGCAAATGGAATGATGTTGCAACAGGACAGCACAAGATTTACAGGAGGGTAACAAAGGAGTGTTAAATATAGAAAGCCATTTTGTGTATCAACATGGCAAAAACTGGTGCAATGCTGGAGCCTGCAGGGAGAAGGAGGTCATTTGATCCCCTTATCTCGCTCTGCAAATAAAGAATCCTGGGCCCAGATACAGAAAACGCTCTGTCTAAGGGCATATGGGACTTTAGTTTCTTCCTTCATCTGTCAACCCTCTCCTAGCCATGAGGATAATAGCAGCAACTGCTGAATCTACTGGGGGTTAAGTGCCACACACTGTGTCAGACCTGATCCGCAGCATATGATTCGCTCTTTACAATTGTATCCAAAAGAGAGAAAGAGGATGACAATACAGGGGAGGGAGAGAATAAGCAATAACATGAGGTCTCTGAGAAGCTGGATGGATGGGAACTAGAGCTCAGGTGAAGTGATCGATTTTGGGCAGTACAAGGAACCCCCTTTTTTTATTGCAGTGTACAGAGGGTGCAGGTGAGATTCCATGAAAGGGGAGTTTCCTTCTAATGGCTTCTACTTTCTTTGTGAAGTTAAAGAGGTAACTGGGAGTAAGTGAAGATCTCCGGGTCAAGGGTTTGAAAAATACGCTGAAGCCACTATTGAGAACAGACAGAAGAGCCAACCAGGGAAACAGGATACCAGCTGGTGCTGAGGCCCTGCTGAGGGAGGAACTGGAAGTTACAGTGATACAAATCTGACCATGACATATTTTCTCAGCATCACTTCAGCCCAGACATAAAATGGAGAAAGGAGAAGTGCATAAAACAGAAGTCATGACTCAGGCTAGAAAGCACTAAGAATTCAGAAAAGTAAATGTGCTTTTTTTATCCCTAAAATATGTGAAAGCAGAGAAAACAATTGGGTTCAGGTGGATACGGTGTGATTGCAGGAGTTTTAAAACATCTGCTTAGGTTTGAAAAATAATAAAAAGTCAATATATCACTGTCCCAGAGAAAAGAAGACAAGAGTTCTTCAATTAAAAAGACTTGTACGGTCTTTGCTATTCTTTTTAAGCTTATAGGTTCTGGAAGAAAATGCTTTAAGGACACTTTTAGTTTTGAGATTTTAAGATTCTATGACCAGGTTTTAAGATGAGTGATACTTTTAAATGACTGTTCTTCCATCTAGGCACACTACTGGGATTCTGCCCAAACACATGCGTTCTGCAAAGTGGTAAGCAGCTCTCTATGGACACTAAGATCTCTTGGCTCTGAGAACTCTTGCTTCTCTCTGGATTTTCCTGTATCACAAGAAAGAAACTAGTCTGTTTGGAAATACTTTAGAAGATAGGAAAAAAATTGACACATGTAAAGTTGAAAGAAGTTATCTGAATCCTGGCAAATTTTCAGAAAATGAGAATGATTAAAGTTCTATGTGCCATGTTACTGTGAATGAATTGTTTTCTCTGTGCTGTCTTGAAAACGAGTGTGCTGTATTCATTTGCCAACACTGAAACTAATTCCTCTTGAACACTGATGCTTTTTTGCCTGTATTAAAAAAATAATTTCCCCAACTAAAAAATCAAGGAACTATGTTTTGTATATGTTAATACCTTACTTATCACTAGTAACAAAACTTGAAAGTAAATTCTACTAATGCACTTATAATCTGAAAACTTAACAATCATAAACATTTTTAAAGAGACTAAAGTTTTTTTACAACTAAATTCAGAGAATTTTTTAAAAAGTATTTTCACTAAAACTTGTTTTTTTTCCTTTTCCCCACCAAGTTCGCTATTCAGCAAATTAATATATCGTCAAGAAAAAAAGGTTTGTTTCTTGCTATGGTTTTAGTTATTCCTAAAAATATTTCTAGGCATGAGACTCCACATGTTTAACTGTACAGAAACAAGTCACAAGAGGAGGCCTAGAATACAGCAGCCATTTCTAAATATTTAAAGAATTCTACCTGGCACCAGAGAACAGAACTTAATACAACGCAGTCAGTTTGTTTCCTAAGAAAGAAAATCAGATTTTCTGCTATACTTAGAAAAACATAAGTTAAAGGAAAAGAAACTGAGGATTTAAAAGCTACATATGTTCCTGAAAACTTAAGTTGAAAACAAAATAAGACACTACCACAGAACAGGTGTGAATGTTTGGGTTTGCCTACCTTTGGTTACACTTGGAGTTACGGTAGTGTTTTTGATATCAGGAGTGGCAGTTGTTTGCTCTGTATGTGCAGGAAATTCATTGCTACTGCGAGGTTGTAGTGGTTGAGTAAATTTTGGGGCACGACCTTGAAAACAGTTTAAAAAACTCTTTATTCTTTCAGGTACATGATTAAAATAAAGTTACTTTAGAATACTTTTAACATATTTATGGAAAATTACACCACAAATCTAGGGAAAATCAAATTCTCACATTTAAAGGAGGCATACCTTTGGCTATTTTTGGAGGGGCTGTAGTGTTTTTGAGGTCATTGCTGTTCCGAGGTGGTGGAGGTTGAGTAAGTTTGGGAGGACGACCTTGAAAAATGGTTTAGAAAAGTTTACACATTTTGCTTATAAAAACCAGTTAAAAATGGTAATTTTAAACATTTAAACATTTAAACATCTTTAACATTTCCTAGAATATTGAATTCTGCACAGTAATTTTAAATCTCAGAGAGAAATACATCAGTAGGATAAATATACTCTGCATTAAATGCACAAATATACTAAGATTTCTCAGTTTTTAAATAGTTACATTGAAAGGAATCAGGAAGGAGAGTAATGGGGAGGCAGATATATTGAACTCTAAAGTTACAAAAGTGTCATCAAAATTTGATATACTACTCATCAATCCATTTAATAAATATATATATATTTTTTTAGGTGAGGCAACCCTTGGTTGACCTCACAGACTGCAAGGGCCTTGTCAGCTTACAATACTCCTCCCCCCTCTTTTTTTTTTTTAATTTTTTACGCTATAGCACCTGGTCTTCCTAGGTGGTCTCCCATCTAAGTACTAACCAGGCCCGACCCTGCTTAGCTTCCAAGATCAGACGGGATTGGGTTTGTTCAGGGTAGCGTGGCTGCAGACCATTTAATATATATTTATAGAAGCCCCACTATGCGTCAGACACTGTGGTAGTTCTTAAAGATACAATAATAAAGTATTAAAATATTATACAATATTGAAGAAGTTATTTCCATTTTCATGTTATTCAAAGCCAAAGTCACTTAGACCGAAGTTACTATTATAATCATCAGTGCTTATGTGATACAAATATTACATTACACGAGACCTGATTAAAAATTACTAAGATTGAGACTAGATTTGGAAAGTGATCTCATTACATCATCTCATGAAGCTCTCTCTTCTATTTGTAATTTTGGGGACTATTCTTATATCTCACTTTTTAATAGGGTAACAATTTCTTTTTAAAAAATCCTTTAAGAAGACACTGTAATTAGAGGTTAAACATTCATGTTATTATTAATTACTTTCTCTGAGAACAGCACCTTGCATTTTTAATTAATCCAGTGAAAAAACATGTCTTACACAAACTATTGCTTTACCTTTAGGAATAAACTGACATCCAAGCAGTTCCACTTTCATTGCAATTTTGTGCTGCCATTGGGTAGGATTCACTCTAATAAAACGTGCAATAATTGGTGGCAAAAAGTTATTACGCACATCCTGGTGATAATCTTTGTTTCCTTGAAATATCTTTAAAAAACAACAAAAAATTGGTACTTTACATCAACAGAGGCCAGGGCTAAATTGCTCCACTGAAACATGTTTTTGTTTTTTTGCTCTGGGCCTTAAATGAGATCTGCAAAGTATGACGATAAGAATTAATTTTTAAGAAAATAAATCACAATTTGGAAAACTATTAAGACGCTGCACATTCTTCATTAAGAAATTTATAAAAGGAAAATATGGAATATATAAGTGATTTTAAGATGATATAAACACAACAAGAATGTTATCTTGGCAATTTGGAAAGAAAGTTTCATTTGCAATGAGACAGTATAGTGTATGAATAAATTAGCAACTCTTGTTCCATGGAATTACCAATATTTAAATATATTAATTTTAATTTCAAAGTAAAGCATAATTGAACATGAGATCTGACAGGAAATGCTTTACTGTGTACTTTTCATAATTTTTTTCTCAGTAAATAGACTGAAAGTGAACATGTACTAAAACATAACAGATATATATCTCCACCTACTGGATAAACTATATAAATACAGTTCCCACATTCTGTTTTGTTTTCTTGTTGCTTTTCAAACCAGAAAAGTGACACTGTTCCCTGCTTAATTTAATGATGACAACTGAACAGCAACAAATGCATTATATGAATAATACTTATGTAAAAATATGATTTCAAGTGACTATCTCATTCCTTCAACTATTTCAAGCAAATATGATAGTACCTTAAACTGGAACAGCTATTATTTACAAAGCATTTTCATATAATTAATTCAGATGCTCTTCATGATAAACCCTATAAAATATGCAGAACTCAGAAAACTGAAGCTTATAGAATATAAGTGGGTTGCATAGCCAAAGATAGAGCACTGATTTAAATCTGTGTCTTCTGACCTATGCATAGGGCTCCGCTAAGCAAAAAAAAAGCCCTCTCTTTGTTCTCTCAGGCCAAACCACCTAGGTAGTTTCTATAATAAATGAACACCTACCTAAAATCAAAGTGGTTTATTTTTTATCAATTAAGGTGAGAGCAAGTAAACGTTTACTTTCTCTATCAAGTCATTTCCAAATGATTTCAAGTGACTATCTCAACTACTATAGCTATTTTCTTCTTGGCTGATTCATATGCAATTAGACTATAAACTTCCAAGACATGTTAATATCCTTCATTTTCTAAGAGGTTTATTTGGAGTTACAGTAGTTTCCACACTAGTAAGCTTCCATTATTTCCTCGGATATTATGCTGAAATAAAGTAAAAGCAATTATTTAGTCTATTATATTAGAGGAATAGGAATAATAATAAAAAACCATTTAGGACATAAAAACTATCCCTGAGATCTTACTCCATCCTGCTGCTTTGTTTTTATAAAAACTTAATGGAAGAAGGTTTGATAAAACTAAGTAAAAAAGATTTGCTATATTTAACCTATGTGCATTTATTATGAATCCCTAGGTATATGGAGGTTTGCAAGGTGTCATGACAGGAAAATGGAAATTAAAGTTTCCACTCTCAAGGAACTTAAATTTTATTGATGTTACCAAATACAAACATGGCATACTATTAAAAGTAATAGATTATGAAAACAAGTTGTATATATATTCCCATTTTCTGAAAACAAAACCAAAAGCTGTCTCCATCTGCATTTGTATGCTCTTGCGTACTTGGAGAACGTGTGAAAATGAACACATCGATTATACTTGAGTTGGGGGTAGATGAGGGAGCAGATGGACAAACTTAAGAGAGGTAAAAGATTGTTATTTCATATCATTCAATGCAATGACTTCCACTTCTATCTATGATAAACTAACATGGTCTGGATTTACCCTTCTGCCTTAAATATTTGAAAAATCAGATAAAATATATGAAACAATGGTTTTCCAGACACTGGACAGCATAGGGCAATAATTCCTGAAAAAAAGGAAACAAATGAGGTGAGCCCTTCTATTGTCCCAATATTGCCTGGAGAGAGTCTGGTAATCTCATTGAATTGAGGAGATAGAGCTCAGAGATAGAGAGGCCAAGGCAGCTAGAATTTGTAGGGTATAGGAGTGAAGAGAACTACAGAGAGACATCTAGAGTCTGTAGGGAGTTTCCCCTTAAATCTTCACCTGCATGTAAAGAAACTATCAATAGATGGGGAAAGGAGCCAGGAGAATAATTCTCAGAGCTACATAGAGCTGAGAACAGCTCACATTGCCAATAGCTAGAATGGAGAAACTTCATAACACATGGGATGTTGGGTTGAGGACTTAGAACAATTTTGTCTCAGTACTGAGGAAAAATTAGCACAAAAGGCTGCTCAGGTCTTGCCTAAGAAAACTAAAATGCAATCTCTGAAAAGATAATGATTTCCAAGTAACATATGTCCCAGAATGAGGCTCAAAAACGTTTAAAAGAATAATAATAAAAACTGAAATCCAGCAAAAAATAATGTCTGGCAACCAATAAAAAATTACCAGACATGTAAAATATGACCCATATCAATCAATATAAAATAATCCAGATATGACACTTTAGTACATAGAATTACTAGATAAGGGCATTAAAAGAGTTACTATATACTCCATATGATACAGAGGTAAAGAAAAGCATGAGCATGTTACAGAAAGACATGAAAGAAATTTTACAAGTCTAAAACTGAAGGTCTAGAGGAGAAAAATACAATACTGGAGATAAAAATATACTGGATAGGATTAATATAGCAGATTAGACAATGCAGAAGATTAGTGAACTTGAAGACAAAACAATAGAAAATTTCCAAATAAGAACAGAAAGGAAGATTTAAAAAAAAATGAACAGAGCATCAGTGAACCGTGAGACATCTTCAAGAGTCATAATATTCATGTAATTAGAACTGAGGAGGTGATGTATTTGAAGAAAAAAATGGCCTACAATTTTTCAAATTTGATGCAGACTGTAACCCACAGATCCAAGAAGCTCAAAATAGCCCAAGCAGAAGAAACATGAAGAATACTACACAAAGCGTATTATAATCAAATTGCTTAAAACAAATGATAAAAAGAAAATCTTGAAAGTAGCCAAGGGAAAAAAAAGACATTACATACTGAGGAAAAACAATAAGAATGATAGAATTCTCACTGAAAACAGTGCAAACCAGAAACAAGGTACCAACAAGCATATTTAAAGTATTGAAATAAAGAACTGTCAACCTAGAATTCTAAACCCAGTGAAATTATATTTCAAATTAAACAAACAAGTCTTTTTCAGAAAATAATTTGATGTTAGATGTTTTTATAATATATACATGGATAATTCTCATAATTTCAAAAAATTAACTATAGTCCATAAATATAATAAATATTATATAAATACATATGAATGTGCTAAATGTAAAAAGTTAGTCAAGTCTGGGGGCATTAAGGAGAAGATATATATGGAAACAATACTGTTATTTGCTTCAATGGGTAGAGGCTCACCAAAGATGAAGTTCATGTGATACCAAGTAGAAGAGAGGAAAGAAGACCTTGAATAACAGCAGAAGAGTTTAGATCCACATGAAAGATTATAAGGAGCCCCTGCAGTTTTTTGAACAGAGAGATGAGAAAAGTAGCAATTGAAGATATATTAGCAAATCTTATACATGATAGAGAACTGATAGTATCATACAATTGAACCAAAACTCACGGAGAAGTTTTATTAAAAATATGTGCCCATAATTTCGATTCTACATGAAAGGAATCTACCTTCATTGGAGATGGGGACTCTCCTAGTTACGAGATCCTTGTGGTGGATCAAGGCCCAAGAACCCAGGTGAAAGTGATAAACATCTAGATGAGTGTCACCGTTGCCTACTCTCAAACCCTTATTATCTGATCTGGCACATTTCAGCACTGTCATGTTTTGCTAGCTAAAACAACAATTTCATAATGACCACAGAAGTTAAGGAAATTCTTTAGGTAGAAAAATATTGAAGTTTTCTAAGTTGGTGAGGTGATCTTGCAATCATCTTTTAAGTCTATAATATCCTACAATTTAATGCACTTTTGCTTTTAGCCCTTTCCTACAGCATAGAAATCTGGGAACAAATTAGGTTCTCCATCATTCTGTGGATTGATAAGAAAAGCTTTTTAAAGACAAGAAATTGTAAGTTCCTTTTTAGAATTTCTTAATATAGCATCTAAAAAAATTGAGTTAAAAATGTGGTGAAAAAAATCACTTAAAAATGTAGTGGGGAAAAAAAAAATCATCTAAAGGGACCTAGAATCACTGGGAATTTTCTAACCATGGTTAGACGGTTAAGGCCAATAACTAAAACTACCTAAAATAACCAGAAGAGGGCAGAATAAGACCCAATGATACTAACTTTTATATCATATAGGAGAGCTTCTGTGACTTTTGGCAAAGGCCCATTTAAAAAACTGTTTTAAAAAAATACCTTGTTAATCTTTTTACCTTATCCTGCTCCACACCAGGCTCTCTGTACACGGTCCATCTCTGCCCATCATCACTGTATAGAATTCTGTAGGCTGACACATAGTAATTATGTTCCACCAAGGTGGAGCCAGTGGTTATAATGCCTAGGGAATGGAGAGGTGCTTTCATTAATGCACAGTCTGATCCTTAAAGTCTGTTCACCATTCGAACATAAGCAACTAAGATGCACTGCTCAAACCTTTTTGCATATAACACATTACTATATCTAAGAGTGCAAGGTTTCATTATAATAGTGACTAAATCCTTGGCTTTGTTCCCTTGTAGAGACAAGAAGAATTATGCCCAGACATAAGGAAAGGACCACTGTATTTTATATTTTAACAGCTTGTGTTCATATCGTTGTAAAATATATTTCGTCTACCAAGTAAGAATGAATTCCTGGGAAACAGACTGAAGATAATTATGGGTATTATTTTCAGTGCCAAAGCAAAATAAATCCTTAACAAAACCAATCCTAACCAATCGTTCTGACCATTTGCCAAGTTGATCTAAATAGTTAAATTTATATTCAGCACATGTGGAATGTTATTTATAGCACTTAATGTGGATGCCTTGAACATAAATTTCTCTTAATGACTATAAGGGATGGTTATTTCAGACATTTCAAGATCACTTTACTGAAACACTACCTTAAAAGAATCTTACTACAATGAAATAGAAAAGCTAATAAGAATCAAGTCCTCTCCTGTCATGTTTTTATAAAACCATCTTCAGTAATATTAACACCAGCAAAGAAAACTTAAAACCACATAATTAAATTTACAGTGACTTAATTTTCTATAAAAACCTTAGATGTCACCAGGTTTCCAGATAAAATCAATATGACAAATTGCTCTAGAAAATCATGTCTCTTAACCTGTTATCTTCTTTTCCTTGTTCAGATCTATTTGTAACCACTGATATTCATCAGTGGCAAAAGCAGCCCAAGGAGGTCCCAGTTTCTTCAGCCTGGCCTTCTCAGGTTTCCAGCTGTTTTCTTGCCCTGTGTGGTCTGTCCACTCCAGCACAGATGATGCTGTTATTTGAGGATCGGCAATCACGCCAGATTCCATCCCCAGTGTTCCATAACAACCTAAAACAAAACAGAAAGAAACTTGGTTTCCAGATATAAATTCAAAATCTACATAAACTTGCTCACTGAAACCTTTCTATTGTATCTTTAATTAACGTACACTATGCTATTAACACATTGTAATAGAGAAATTTCAAAACTAGGCAAGTATTTCTTGGATCTATGTCTTTGTGTCTTATCAGGAAATATACATATTTATTCACAAGAAATAATAATTAGTTTAATGGAGATACATTACCTTCTCCCTAGACACACTCCCTGGTCAGAGGGTGACTCATGCCCTTACTTCCTTCCTTCAAGTGTTTGCTTAGATATCACATTCTCCACGAGGCCTGTCCTGACTCCACCAGTCTTTCCTTCATTGCCTATCCATCCTTGCTTTATTTTTCTATATCTTTTATATTATTATAAACAATACATTGTAAATAATTGACTTATTCACTGTATACTGTCAATCTCTCACTGCCAGAATGTAAGCTCTAGGAAAGCAGAATTTTCTTTATTCTGCTCACCATTGTTTTCCTAGCACCAGAATAGTATCTGACAAATAAAAGAAGGCACTCGATAAATATTTTCAGTCAAATGAATTAATTACTTCTTTAGACAAGTTCTAAAAATCACCTTTCTAAGAAGCTTTCCTAGCTTACACGATTTCCCTATTAATAACCTTCAGTTTATTTCACTCATTATATTAAATACCCATCGTACTTCATAGTATTATTGTGACAACTAAATGAGAAAGTGCAAAAAAAAGCAACTGGCACAATTCCTAACAGTGTTCAAAAAATTTAAGCTACTATACAAATTATAAGTTAATGAAGTCCATGAAAGGCTTACCACTTGTTTTAAATGTAAAAAGACTTGTAGATAAGTGTCCCCTGAAAAAGAAAGGTATTTTTGGTGACACTCACATAACACATGACTTCCCCATATTTGTCTTAAACGTTTTTTGTTTTTATTTTACTGTATAAAGAACTAAGAATATTCTCTGGCTACATATTAGACAACTGATACTGTTCCTAGCAAAAAAAGTCTCATTTCTAAGCAGAACTTCTGAAATTAGCATAAACAACTTTCTCTACAAGTATCTAGTTCCTAGTTTCATACATGATTATGCACATGTATCCACATAACCTTGCATATATACTTATTTTATTTTATTTTTTTTCATGAAATAAACTGATTCCTAAAACTTTTCAGTAGCAATTACTTCTGGTGAAGGTACAATGAAAGGTGTAATGCTCAGACAAGGAGGCTCCAATTCCCTGGGGTAAACAGAAGAAAAGCTGGCTGCTATTAAGAGACTACATTTGTTACAGGACATCAACATGTCTATGAAGAACAAGTTTCAGTGTTACAACGCACCACTACATTTGGATTTCAAAGTAATAGGACAGAAGAGCTGCCCTGGGAGAATGGAAAGGTGGGACAAGTGACTAGGTCACCATAAGACAGGTCAAAAGCCTCTAAGAAACTTGGAGGGATAAAACCATTAGTGTATGCTCCTGCCTTCAGCACGATATTCAAAACATTACAAGTGGATGCAACCTGTCCTTATTTTTTTTAAAGTATAAAAGAGAAAATTCAAGGAGAAAAAATCTTTTTAAAGGTAGAACAGGGAAAATGAATAAAAGGATCAGCATAAAAGCATCTAGAAGAAAGCAAAAGAAGAAAAAGTAGTTGACTCTATATTGGCGATGGGCAAATGACAGCCCATGTATGGCCTGTTTTGTATGGCCAGTGAGCCAAAAATGGTTTTTATATAGTTAAAGAGCTGTAAATAAAATGAAAAAAGATAAGTGACGGAGACATGTGGCCCATAAAGGCCTAAAATATTTGCTAGCAGGTCATTTACAAAAAAAGTTTGCTGACCCCTGCTTTCAAGTACCCTGGGCATAGATCATGCTCCTGTCTTCTGAATGAAAACTGGCCCAGGACCTCTATAGTCGGTTTCAATTAGGCTTCGTACTGTCTGCAGGCCTGTACATATCTAAAAGGCAAGATTTATAAAAACAGGGCAGGAGTACTGCATTTCTATTTAATGTTTCGACTTCCGCTTTTGATACCTAGTCTAAATTTTGTAAAACAATAGAATATCACAGATACCACGAAAATACATTCTGAAAATATTCCCTTGGGATGAGAGGAGATTCATAATAATACTACCTTTGATTTATGTTCAAATTTAATTTACATTCAAAGTATTTCAATTATCCTCAATTCATTTTGAGTCACATAAGGAACAGAGTAGTTATGCCTTCAGATCTTTAAGAGAAGTAGGGATTTGACAACAAACCTCTAGACTCCTACTCCAGGTATTTTCAACACTTAAAAAACAGGAAACAAAAAATCATGCTTTCAAATGACTACCTTTTGATAAAGAACAAGCCAAGGTATATGACCTTGTCTGTACTCTTCAATACATTCAGGCATGGAGCACACACAAATGTGAGTGCTTACCGCACAAATGGTATTTCATTAACACCATTAACTGTGGTATTACTGAAGTGTGAATCTCTATTTCATCCCTGTCCAGCATGCTTATTATAAATTGCATATATACTTACACTACAGATGTGACGTTGTTAGCCAAAGAACTTTCATAGTACGGGATACCTTTACTAATTACAACACTGATTTGGCCACCTAAAGTGTTTGACACAACTCCTGCATGCACACCAGCCATGCACAATGGTGAGGACTTGAGGAAGGGAAAAAGAAAAGATTAATTTTATTTTCTTTTGGTAATTCATAAATAAGACACTTACATGTCTTCAGTAAATTAATTGATCTGGGCAGTATAATCAATCAACATGGAATAGATTATTGATGCCATAACACAGAACAAATTTTTACAAGAAAAATAATAAAACGTAACATATTACTAAAAAGGAATAACTCCTAGGGGAAAAAAATCAAAATAAAGATAGGCACACAGTTACTCATTCTAAAGTTTATAAAAAATAAAGTCCTATCACAAATTTAACACAAGTCTATATCTAACTTACATCTCTATATCCATGAGGGATTGTTCCAGATATCTCAGCAAAAGGAAGCAGACAACCAGCTGGGCAGTACTTACTGTGAAATAAAAACAAGTTAAAGGGCATTTAGCACTATACTTTTTGGGGAAAAAAACAAAAACCCATCACATATCCATTTTTCAGTTCAATGTAAATACCATAATCTCATCAGCCCAAGAGAACTAGCACTTCTATCCATCCACACGTCTTCACTCACATATTTATAAAAATTGTCTCATATCTCACATACTGCTTTGATTATTTTACTTCATAATGAATATAAACACATTTCTACTAGAAGATCTATTTATATTTAATAGCTACATGATATTCTATTTTTGTGGATAAACCATAATTTATTTTACCAACTTTTTGGCATTCATTCATTTTTTTTATTCACTCATTCACCCACCGACCTACTCACTCAACACATTGATGCGAATGTCTATTATGTTGTCTGTTAAATGCTGGGCGGTGCTAGATATTAGATTCACAGAGGTTAGCCAAACGAACATGGCCCCCGTCCTCAATGAGTTTACTATACAGTGGTGGGGGAAGACATTAAACTGATATGCAAATAATTAATTTGATTATGGTCTTCTAGGAAGAAAAGGGACTCTATGAGGTAACTGGGAGGAATCTAACTTAATAAAAGTAAGACATACATTCAGTAAACTTACTATGCGCCAGGTAGCATTCTAAATGTTTCAGGTAATCCACATAAGAACGTGATGTGGTAGGTGCTATTATTATATTATCCTCATTTTACAGATGAGGAAACTGAGGAACTGTGTGCCTAGGTCACACAGCTGGTGAGTGGCAGATGCGCTCCAGAGCCTGTGCTCACATGCAGGGCTCTATACTACCTTGGTCAGGGAATGGGGCTGAGGAGTGAAGCTTCAGCAGAGACTAATGGTTGTCACAGGAGCAAGTGGAGGGAAATTCACTGCAGTTGGAAAGAACAGTACGCCCATGAAGCAGGAAGGCCTGTGCATGTCTGGAACCGAGGACAACCAGTGCAGGTAGAGGGCAGTGAACAAAGGTAAGGTTAGTTTGAGAGAAGGTTGAAGAGGTGGGCAGGGGCCAGATCATGCAGAGGCCTTGCGGGCTATGGTGAGGAAACTGGACTAAATTTCCTAGTTAAAATAGAAAGTCAATAAAGGATTTTGACAGCATATATACATAATCTGATTCATAGTTAAAAGAGTACTGTGGCTCCTGGGACAGTGTTAGGCAGATAGTGCAGTATTCTAGGCGAGAGATGATGGCAGCTTGCACATGGGCGGTGACAATGGAGCTAGAGTAAAGGGCACGAGACAGCAGACCCTCTGCAGGGCTGTGTGCCGTACAGTGATGCCAGGGTTACCTCTACTGACCAGGATCTCATCCCCCATGAGTGCTGAAGAATGCACCCATCCCATATAGAGAAAATCATTCTTGAAGACAAAATGAAGGTTCTTTGGGGAGAGGTGGCAAGTTGTGGGGAGGTTAGTGACATGGTCTTAGAAGATGAGAATGATTTTGCCAAGTAGAGAGGAATCAAGTGATTCCAGGCGAAAGTTATGAGCTCAGAGCACAATAAATAATGCAGAGCCGTTTCAATATCTGTATAGATGAGACTGGATAAATGGCCCTAGGAGCTGGGACAGGATCCTGAAAACCAGGCTAAGGAATCTGGATGACTTTTTGTCTTAATTGGGAGCTTCTGAAGATTTTTAAGTAGGGGAATGATGAGATACGTATTTTAAACAATAACTTGGTAGCAATGTGAACGGCAGAATAAAGCCAGTAAAGGTTAGAAATGGCAAATCGATTATAAGTTCATTCTAGACTAGGCAAGAGACAAGGGCATAAAGCAGGAAAGTAGTAGTAGAAATGCCATTTGGGTAAGAATACCAAAGAATTCCATAACAGCCTAAATCATCTTCTTTTTTAAAAAAAGATAAATAGCTCTTGTATCATTATTAGCAGTTTTCCCAGATTTGAAGAGTAACTAATTCTACTTTTAAAGTATATGAAAAATTACATTTTCATTGTGGAGAAGATCCAAATGCTACAATTAAAGCAAAATTTAAACATGACAACTCAACAGCTTTAAATAAGCTCTTTTTGATGTCTTAGAATAATAACTATGTGTCACAACATGTACGTTAATCTTAAGTGTATAAAGAATGAGAATGAAGTATATGAAGAGTAACTTTAAGGAAAAAAGGCACAAAATAAGGCCATACCTGAACTCAGGTTCCAAAAAACTGGATGTAGTGTCTAAACAAGTAATTAAGTCTAGAAAAACAAAAATAAAACATGGATTCAATAATACATGTTTACTATTTCTGTAACACTATTTCCAAATCCCAAACCATATTGCTCTAAATTTCAAAATCTTAAAAGCTGTCAAGGTAGTTCTAATAACTTTTTACAAATTTTTGTTAACCACGATTCTCTTCCTGATTTTTAAGTACCTTAATTTCTGGGCTATGTTTCCCCAAGTGCTATTTACTTACCATATCATCTCAGAGAGTCACATATCATATATATAGAAGTTACACATTGAGGTATAATTTATAGTCTTTAAATGCCTTCTATAAAATATAGTTCCCAAAACAAAGAAAAAATATCTTTTAGTTATTATATGACTAAAAATGATCCTCTGCTGGTTATACACCAGGAAAACAACAAAAATGAAAAGGAGAGGTGAGTTCATTCTCTGGTTCTAATTAACTGCAACTCAAAATCTCATCCATGGCAGGACCAACAGTATCAGCATCTTCTGGGAACTTATTAGAAATTCCAATTCTTGAACACCAGCCAGACTTGCAGAATCTCTGGGAGTGGGGACCCAAAATTTGTTTTAACAAGTCCTCCAGATAATTCTTAAACACACTAAAGTTAGAGAATCACTACTTTGAATATGACAAAATTTTAAATTTTTAACGTTTTCTATCTAGAAATTAACAAATAGAAGAGCGAAGCTATCTAAGACCTAGTTCATGGGCTCTATAAAAGGTGGCTTTGGTTCAAACATTTTAATGGCTTTCTTCTGCTCTTAGGACAGAGGGCAAATGCTCAAAACGGCCTGCAAGGTCTTAAAGTGCTTGGTTCCGCCTCAGTCTTGTCTCATACCCATCTTGGCTTCTTGTCACGCTAGTCTTTCAGTTCCTCTGGCACATGCTCTTCTCATAGTCTAGATGGTTTTTCCACTGCCCCTTAGGCAAGCTGACTCCTCTCTAAGGTCTCAGTTTAACTGTTGCTTCCTTACAGAAGCTGCCCTTGACCTTCACATCAAACACCTTCAGCACATAGGAAGCACCTAAGTTAGTTTTGTTTGTTTTAATGAATGGATGACTATCACATGTTCTCATAGTACCATGCGTTATGTAAGAACGATACGTTTATGCATTATAGAGGTATAAGCAACATCATTAGATAATGCCTGGTCTACAGAGACTGAGGCCATTTGTCCTCACCTTTTTGTCACCAGCAACGATCACAGTGCATGGCATATCAGGAGGCTTTCAATCACCATTTACTGACTACACAGATGAGTAAGTATCTGATTATTAGTATGTTTGGCTAACAAAATCCAATTATGTACTAAGCCGGAGGGAGAAAAACCTGGAAGAAGGCCATAAGGCAATCACAAAGGTAAGTGATTTCACATATAAATGCTTGGCCAAACAACTGTGCCGAGGATAATCGATACACTGATGGAGATAACACCTCGCATGTGTCCTAGTGCACTGATGATACATGAATATTTGTTGAAATAATGGCCACCACGGCAAGCACAGGAGAAGTGATTATTCTATTTTATAATTCTGTAGAAACTATGTGCTTATTATCCAACTGAAATGTGTCTTGTAAAATAATAACTTATACCAATAGGAAAGTGGGATTTTGAGAGTGATTATATGGATTAATACCTATATACCACAGACATCTGAATAATGATTAGGTTAAATCTGTGTTCTAGGAGTTTAAGAGGATACATGCCTGGAGAGAGGTTTACTACTACTGGGTTTACTGACTGGGAAAAGCAGAAAAACTGAATTATATATACTCTAGTTATTCCTGGCAATCTTCATATTGCATCAATAAGAATTAATTTTCCACTTTCCTGTTCTACCAAAAGAGTTTCCAACTTCTAAGACTGGAAATTGAACTTCTAAGATTAGCAGCCTGGGATAAAAAGGTACCTGTGTGGTCCAACATGGTATTTAAGCCACAAGAAGACAGCCAGCTGGACCCATTACATTCAGGCCATACGCCAGAATGCTTGTTGACTATAGATATACTTGATCAGAACAGGGCTTTATTATAAGTCCATGCAGTGCTGAAACTGCAGATTATGCCATGCAAATGTATGTAGGCACAGACGAGCTCCCTAGGGGGAAAAGAGGAATTCAAAATGGACAGCCACAAGGAGAGCCAAGATGAATAAAGACAGAGAAAGTAAGTCATGATTACAGACTTTGACCTTCACAACTCTACAAAAGCAAAGAAAACATCGATTAGGCAGAGAATTTTAGAAGCCTTAAAATGTATCTTTCTTGAAATCTTTTCCCAAGTAAATAGTCTTCCAGAAAACCACTATTACTACAAGGCTCCCAGCTAATAAGAACACAGTCTAAGCAAGATAAATATAGCTCAAAGGGAACCATTTGCCTCAGAGACTTCTGACAGCAATGTATGTGTAAGAAGTTATCCCAATGAATGCAATAGATCTGAGAGTGCAGAGAGAAATCCCCATATTTATAGTTAATTGATTTTGACAAGGTTGTAAAGACAAGTCAGTGGGAGTAAGAATAGTCTTTTTAACAAATGGTGCTGGGACAACTGGCTATTTACATGAAAAAGAATGAAACTGAATCCCTACTTCACATCATATACAAAAATCAAAGTGGATCTAAATTTAAGACCTAAAACTATAAAACTCAGAAAAAAATAGATGTAAATCTTGATTTTGGATTAAGCAATAGTTTCTTAAATATGACACCAGAAACAAAAGCAACCACATAAAAATATATAAATTGAATTTCATCAAAATTAAAAACTTTGGTGCTTCAAAGGTATTATCATGAAAGAGAAAGATAACCCACAGAATGGGAGAAAATGTTTGCAAATCATTTATCTGATTAGGATCTAGTATCCAACTTTTGATATTAAAAAGACAAATAACACAATTTAAAAATGAGCTAAGGATTTGAACAGACATTTCTCCAGAGAAGACATATAAATGACCAATAAGCACATAAAAAGATGCTCAGTATCATTAGCTATCAGAGAAATACAAATTAAAATCACAATGAGATACCACTTTATACCCACTAGGATGGCTAGAATCAAAAAGGCAGATAATAACAAGTATTGGCAAGGATATGGAGAAACTGGGAGTGTAAGATGGTGTAGCTGCTTTGGAAAATGGTCTGGCAGTTCTTTAAATGGGTAAACATAGAGTTACCATATGACCCAGCAATTACTACTAGGTATATATCCAAGAGAATTGGAAATATATGTCCACACAAAACTTGTACACAAATGTTCATCAACTGATGAATAAATAAAAAAAATGTGGAAAAAAATCCATATAATGGAATATTACTTGGCCATAAAATGGAATGAAGTACTCGTGCATACTACAACATGAACTTTGAAAATTTGCCAAGTGAAAGAAACAAGTCACAAAAGACCACATACTATATGATTTATATAAAATCTCCAGAATAGGTAAATCTATAGGAAAAAAAGTATATTAGTAGTTACCTAGGACTGGAGTGGGGGTAAAGGGGTAGGAAATGGGAAGTGACTGCTACTGACTATGGGGTTTCTTTTGGGATGATGAAAATGTTCTAAAGTTGATAGTGGTGGTGACTGCACAACTCTAAATATACTGAAAATCAATTAATTGTATATTTTAAGTAGGTGAATTGTACGGTGTGTGAATTATATTTCAATAAAGCTATTACAAAAAGTGTGTTAGTGGATAACAAGTGTTAGTAAAATAAAGGAAAGCAGTTAGGAAGAGTTAAAATGTTGCAATTTTAAGTAGAGTGGTCAGGGTAGGTAGGCCTTACCGAAAAGATGGCATTTGAAGAAAACTCTGAGAGAGTGAGGTATGAGGTATGTAGACATCAGAATAGGCAGAAAGAGTCAGGCTCTGAGGAGGAAGGCTGTTCGGCATGTTTGAGGCCAGAGTGAATACAGAGAAGAGAAGAGATGAAGTCAAACGAGTAATGAGAAGCCGCATCTTAAAGAGTCCTGGAGGTAAGGACGTTGGGCACAGTGAGATGAGATCTGTATTTTAATAGGTCATACCGACCACTAGATTGAGAGCAGACTGAAGGGGAGAAAAGCCAGAAACAAAGGTCAGCAAGGAATCTTTTGCCATAATTGAGGCAAAAGTTGATGGTAACTTGGACTAGAGTGGTGTTAGTGGAGGTGTTAGGTGTTCAGAGGTAGTTGATTCTGATAGATGTGTGTGTGTGTGTGTGAGAGAGAGAGAGAGAGAGAGAGAGAGAGAGAGAGATTATAACAGATACCAATAAAACTCTAATTTGTCAACTCAATTATCATGCTGGATCCACTGTAACTGGTCCTACAATATCAGAAAATTGTTGATACGTTCAAAGTGCCGGGAAGTATATAATTTACTCCATTCTTAACTAAGAGCCTCTGTATGGGAGCCTATTTTGGTAATATTAATCCAACATTTGTAATACATACAAACTGTTTATAACACGTACGTTACTAAAACACAACGGGTTTCATTCGGGTGCTCTAGACAAGAGTGGCAGCGGCAGTAGGCAAATGCCCTCAGGGGTTCTGCTCAAGCGGACTAGCATTCTATTCTCTTTTCCTTGTACAGCCCAAAGCAGAATTAGCATCTACAGTGTAGATTCTACACTAGTTTTAGCAGTAGAAACGAACCCGAAAGTGAGTGTAATCGTAATCCCTGTAAAAAGAGCTCCTATCCTTCTGTTATGTGTTCCCTAATACCTGCCTTCCTTAACCCTAGAAGGCTTTCTAGAGGAGGCAGGCCTCTAAACAGGTGGAGTTTTGAAGGCAGCATAATGTGACTGTGAGGAAGAGCATGAAAAAATACAAAAACAAAAGCAAGCCAATAATCAACAGGATGAAAGATTCCAGGGTTTTCTTAATGAAGACACTGACGTCAGATTTTCTAAGACAGCTCCAAACTTAACCAGCAATACTACTATCAGCCATAATTGTGATATCTTATACACAGGGTTTTAAAAAAAATTAAGTTATGATTAAAATTTTTTCCAACACGCAATAACTGCAAAGCCTGGGAACTTTATAATTGTGTGATGAAATATTTATTTAAACACGACATCTAATGTTAACCCATACATAATACCATGAAAATACAATAAATATTTTATAAGCTCACAAATCAATGAAAAATATCAGAATATTGGTTACTTAGAAAGTTTTTCGACAGCATTGACTATTTCTGAGACTGTAGGATTGTGAAATAGGGTTAGATTTTCCTCTATTTAATACTCTTAGTTTTGTGTGCTTGATTGAATTGAAAAAAAAGACTCTCAGGAATGTTAGCACCTATCATTTACAACAGTATAACACCAACTATTTTAGCTGTGGGGTATACTTTTTGTCCAACTGAAGTCATTTACTTCTGAAGAAAGGGATGGCTGAGTGCCATATTTATTCTAACTCAAGAAAACATAAAGTACTACAACTAAGTTACTGTATTTATTTACTAGAAAGGAGAAAACAAAAAAAAGATGCAGGATAATGTATACCTACAAATTCTTCTCCTCTGCTGGCTTTAAAATTTTTTAAGTAAACAATTTCCCAGAGTCTAAAGGAACATAAAGCCTTGCTTTCCTAATTCACACCTTGTCAGCAACCTTGCATTGTAGTGTGTGGACTGCTGCTTTGTTCAAGTGCTGGAAGATTCAGGGACAAGGCTCACCTTGATGCTGTTCTCCTGTCAATGTAATTATGTGACCCTGGGCCTAATTCCTTGTTTCCATGACAGGAACCTGGTATTGATTTATATCATCTGCAATTTTATGAAGAGAAATTTACATATATAATAGGATTTATTGTGATTCACTCAACTAACATCTACCAAATGCCGGATACTATATAAAGTATTTTACATCTTATCTCCTTTTACATACTGAGTGTAGGACTAAATCTTGTTTCTCTTAGAATTATTACGATGCCATATATGGGAGCTGAGTCCATAGTAGGAGCTCAGGAAAAAATTTCTCAGATGGAAATACTTAATGCTTTCTTATGGATGATGCAGGCATAGCTCAGTTGCCTAAGGCAATAAACAATGTAGTCAGGCTGTAAGTTACATATGGATAAATCAAACTTTTACGCCTAAATTCCTATACACTAAAAAATGAATATAAGCCACATTAAAAGATCATACAATTCTTTCGTGACCTACACAGTATCTAAGACACTAAAACATTAATAAGAGCAGCAGTGAATGAATATATCCATTGGATAGCTCAAGACAGCACAAACACATATCTAGTCCCTTCAGGGCATTCCTAATGTACTAAAGAAATGAAACACACAGAAAAAAATAAAATCATTAAGGTGTCCTTCAGCTTATCTGTCAGTATGGAATAAACTCTATCCTGTAAGTTTAACTGCCTCTTTAGGTTAACACCATCTTAACAGATTCTGTTTATCAACACTCTTTCTCTGCAAAATTGGTAATACTTCTCTCATCGGCACCTTTGCTCTACAAACTGACACAAAAATACAGATATTTTTCTACATGTGTACTATGTTATGCACACAAACACTATATATATTAATTTGTGTAAATACGGACAAATCTAAAAATATGCATGCAAACTGAGACTTTATTAATAAAATCTTACTAGATAAGTTTAAAAGTTTAAAAATGTTTGCCAGATACAACAGTAACAAAAATTAGGAACACAACAGAAAAACTAAAAATAGAAACCTAGCTAAGTGTAGTACTCAAAACAGAAAGGAGTCTATAAAATTACTGTACGATTAAGGTAGCAAACAATCTAAAGAATTCGTGCTCTATTTTCAAAACCAAAAACACTCCATGAAGAAAAAAATACCAGTTACGAAATCTGGACTCTATTAGAAAGGAGTTCTCTATTTTGCCCTAGGTTTCATTTACAAGCTGATATAATCAGATATAAGATGGAAGAAATGGAAAATATTTTCAAAAAAAATGTGGTTAAAGAATGTGGCAATCAGAAAATTGTTATACTATTGGTGTTAAATCTAAAAATAATCTAGCATATAGCAACAATAATATTGTCAAATGGAAATATTTCCTAGGCCCAGCTGTTCACAAGTCTTAAGCACGCTTTCATCAAATTCTAAGGGGTCAGCAGGCAATGAATGAAAAAGTGTTTATGAGTTCCAATTAGGAAGTACACTAATATCTAAATTGGATTATTTTATTTCACATGAAATTTTAAACCATTGATGATTCTTCCTCATAAAAATAAAAGCAAACTGACCAGGGGTAGGGGGTAGGGGGAAAAATAAAAATAAATAAAAAAATAAAATGTTAAGAAAAAAAAAAGATAGTTAAGGGGAAAAAAAAAAAAAAAAGGCAAACTGTAGACTGACCACTACGAAATCCTGGATTGGTGAAATCTAAAGTAATAAGGTTTAAAAATTACTTTTTAAGCTGTGATTTCATGTTCCACAAAAGGCGTATCAAATTATTGCTTTTCAATCACGCACACACACCACCCAATTTATGGCAAAAATAGAAGATGCCTTAAGGACTTGAAGCTTTCAAAGAAAATGCAGCTATGTCTTCTGGGCTCACTATTCTAAAACTAAAATAACTTAAAAAATCATTGCCCAGAATCATCTTAGAAATGTTAAGCTTTTCCTGGAAACTAGCCAATGGTGAACAGATTCAAAACTAAGAATTTAGATCACTGACCATAAAACTTTGCTTTTCAGGTCCAGTGGTAAATGCTGTTTTAAAGTCTATATTTCAGAATGAAAACGTCAGTAGCATTTATCAGCATACTAGATTAAAAAAGATCTGCGTTACTGAGAATGGCTGGTTCTGCCTTTCTCAGTAAGACCGGCAGAAATGCAGGAGTTTCCCTCTACGGAATTTCTAAATAGTGGTTGCTAATATGACATTCTATCTCGAAGGTCCATTACACCTTCAATTTTCAGATGAAAATTTCAATTTCAGAAAATCTAGTTAGAATTTTAAGGAATTATACCAACTGTGAATAGAAGTCTCAGTCCTCCCATAATTATTAAGTGTTGACATATTTATATCTATCTTTGCCTGCTATCCAATGGGGAAATGAGAAAACTTAACCTTTCACTGGAAGACACAATCTTTCAAAATAAGGTTTACAGACAAAAATTAAAAAGATAACTAATAATGGAAAAGACTGGAAATTACTGCTCGAAGATAATTAAAAGTAACAAAAAAGAATAAAACCATGAAGATAAAAACTAGACACAAAGTGAAGAGACACTACCCTAGATACAACCTAGGCATTACAGCAGTCCAGAGCTTCATCCAAGGTGGTTACTTTTTGTCCAAAGCCGCCTATCACAGCTTAAACTCGGGTAGGATGAATCCTAATTCTTTGTAATGTTTTCTTGTTGAATATATGTCGTATTCTAAAGGATTTAAAAACTGGCCTAATTCTAGAATTACATACATAACAAGACCTCTTAATAATCCAGTTTTCACTAACAGCCTCTTAACTGACCTCCCTACATTTATTCTTATCTCTTCAAACCCACTCCTCACAGGGCAGGGAAGATAAAAACAAACAAAAACATAAATCTAGTCAAGCTCAAACCCTTACATTTCCTACAAAGCCTTGAATAATGTGACCTACTCACCATGCATTCATACCACCCTAGCTGTGCTGGCTTCTTTTCTGATTCTTCCTTCCTACCATGAGACCTTTGCATCTTCTGTATTCTCCCCTACAATGTTCTTACTTTCTTGTCTGTCTGGAATCTCCAATTAATCCTTCAGTTCTTAACAGTGACTTCTTTGGGAGAGCTTTGCTCTTTATCAATCTTCCACTCCTCTGGCCTCCTATTGCTTGAATGTTTCCTTCATTTTACTTATCATAACTATAGTTAGGTAACCATGGGTTTGATATCTTTTTCCAACTCTGTATTGTAAGACCTATGAAGGTGTGATTGTGTCTGTTATTTACTGCTATTTTCTCAATGCCAAGCATATAGCAGGAAATTAGCCATTAAAGGGAATATAATTTTGCAATGGGCTTTTACACAAAGTGATGAAAATTAGTCTATCTCACAGAATCAGGATTCTACCACAATATATCCTATAACTTTAACAAGTCTTTATGAGAGTTTAAAAAATGAAGAAGCTGTTGAAACAACATTTTTCACAATCGTCCTAAATACGCTAAACCTTCAACTTAGGTTGTTAAGCTTGGGGCATGTAGTGATGTTCTTTGAAAATATTCACAAAATTCAGTGTGGCAGCTAAGTTTCCTAGATAGAAACAAACTGAGGCTCTCTACCAAAGCCAAACACCCTTCAAATGAATGCATCATTATAAGAAATAGTGAATAAAAGGCCACCCAAGAAGTAGTAAGAAATTCAACCAGTGTTCTCTTGAATTTAGCCAGTTCACTCAAATTAAACAAATGCTTGATGGATGGGACAAGAATGTGCAAAAACAAACAAACAACAAACAAACAAACAAACAAAAAACAAACCCCACCTCAGGAGAGATCTTCCCAAATTGGTTATGAGTTTTGAGTTTTAAAAGTCTTACTATACAGAACTTCCAAATTATGATAGATATTTAAACTTTAGAAACTAAGATTCATCTAAAATAATGTCACAGCCATGTGGAATTTGGCATAGAGATATATGTCTACAATATACTGATTCTGTTATCTGAAATCACTGTCAATTCTTAAGAAACTTTAAGGCAGGACGTCAAGTTTCTGTGGCTCAAAAAGATCCATAATTTAAATATCCATCGTAAGAACCATTTTCTTAATATTTTCCAGAAAACTTCACGTCAAGTAACAAAGGGAAAGGGTCAAATATAAAGCAAAACAAATAATTTAACTTATATTAAGACAAGAAACTTATAAGAAGCAAATTAAATGTTTATTTTCTATTCTCTCACCTATCAACCCAAGACTTTCAGGAAGTAAAATTGAAAGGATGAAAATCTATCATCATCTCACTCTTTTTCACCTTACTGTTTTGATGGTAAGAGTGGGGGAAAATGAGTACCTGTGTGTACAGCGGTGAAAGAGGGGAACTAACATTTGTTTTGTGCCTATTACGTTGTGTACCCACAGACACTATATGTGTATTATTGGATTTAGTCCTCCCAACTAACTCATTTACAGATGAGGCTCACAGAGGTGAAATGACTGGCCAGAGGTCACCCGGTTTTAATTCCAGGGCTATCTAGTACTCCTTCTACAACATTACACTGCCTCAGTTTTCCTGGTTCTATCAAAAATATTAATTGTTCATCAGCATAATGTTTCAACCAGTTATTTTCTTTCTAATATTCCATCTAAATGAATTTTCTTTCACACTCTGAGTGATTAGATGTCATACCTTGTTCCATAGCTTAGAAACTAAGGGAAAGCAGATTCTTCCTCACAAAGAACAGCTCTCTCCTCTCACATTCCAAAGGAAAATTTTAATGATACATACAGTATTTATCTCAAACCTATCACAGCTGAGAAGGAAGCCTGTTCTGCCCTCAGTCTTTCCTAGTGCCCATGCCTAGGAGGTTTTTGACAATTTTCTCATTTATACAATTAAAAAAAAAAAACCATAATTTTTTATTTTAAATGGTCAACTTAGATAAATCATTGTTTAATATAAAAATAATTTAAATGAATGTTTTGATATATCCTTGAGAAACTTCTTAAGCATTCTCACCATAGTACCCCTAAGAGCAGAAGGGAACAAATACATGCCAAGTAGCTAAAACACTTAGACAGATTTCATTCGAATCTTGCATTTTATCTTGGAGATTCAGAAAAAGTTTGCATTCTACTCTACTTCATAGCCTTGTAATTTTTCCCCTATTCTAAACATTAACAATGTAAAAATATCACATGCTTATTTTGTAGTATCTCAGATAGCACTCAGGGTACTCCTGGTGGTATGAGATGCTATTCTTTAAGAATGGTAATATGGTCTCTAACACAGTATCATAAAATGGTAAAATGTGGATGATAAAGCTTTAAATTGATAATACATTTCAATAATTGACAGACTTTTTAAAAGTTATTATTGTGTCCAATATTACAAAAGTGAAACTATCAGTATTTCCTCTATTAAGGAAAGGGAAGTATACGGACTTTATATAAAAAGTTAATACATTTTTAATTTCTGGATTTCTAAAACTGATCTAATTTTATTTGTCAAATTTATAGATATATTATTAACTGTTCGGTCTTTCTACTCTGTTCCAAACTCAGATAACAGGTACTCAAAGAAACATTCCATTTTTGTTTTTAGAAAGCATAAAATGTGGGAGCATTGGTATAAAGTGAAAATTACCTTGTTTCTCTATAACCGAGTATGAGGCCAAAAATCCTCGTCCAGAAACATGGATTCCACTCATGAACAGCACTGTAATTTCATTGCTTTTTGATTCAATTGAATGGTTCATTTGCAACCCGAGACCACAGTATTTGCCTAGGAATGAAAGAAAAGCAGTTATTTGTTGTGACTCTTATGAAGTCAATCATATTTACTATGCAGATAACAGAATCAGAAAAATATGCCAAACTGGGTATTAAATAGTATAGAATGATAATTAAGATGTTTACTGATTAAAACCACATTACTCTAGAGGGGAAAAAAAAGCAAAGTAATAACAGCAGTAAAAGCAGTACAAGCATCGCTGACCTTACAAAGATTCACTTGCCTGTGAAATATAAAATAATGAGGAATTTAAAAATATTAAAGTATTTCATACAGGCAGGTGGATCGCAAATAAAATGAGTCAATCAGTAATATTCTTAACATGCTCCCCACAGGGTGCCTCTAGATCCCTGGCCTCAGCGCACCCCTCAAACTTTTTTAGAACTCTCAATTTTCCTTCCAAGGATGTTAGCCTTCTGATCAGTCCCTATAGGTGATCATTTATAGTGGAATTAAAAAAAACTCAATTTAGTCTATAACTTCTTAATCTATTTAGTATTTAATAAATAAATAACAAACATTAAGGGACACACACACTCGTCTCAGGTGCTATGGGTGTTCAACATAACATATATATTTTGCTCATCCTTTCTTTAGGAATACCTACTGTGCAAAAAAGTTTTCTATTTTTAAACATAGACTGTAATTTGATATAGCTAACAATATTTTAAACAGTCAAGCAAAATAACATTATCGAAGAACCCTACAATAGTTATTATCTGAACACATAAGAAAAGATGATTTTATCTTCAGACTTGTTTTTTAATATCAAGTAACTCAGAAATAGCCTGGTAAATATGACGAATATTAAATACTGTATTACTTTTGAACATTATTTAAAAATAATGACCTAATATCAAAAACAGTAATATTTTATGTTATTCCAAATATTATCTGAAATAATATCGAAAGCTACATAATTTGCTAGCAAAGCCAAGTATGTGCAGAGCCCGGGGCCATCACATTAAATCTTAAAAACCAAATGTGAATAAGTAAAGGTAAGAGAAATTATATCAACCAGAATCCTTACATAAGCCAGTTGACTCTAGTAAAAGAGAACAGTTTCATTTGGGCTCATTGGCACAAGCTGTTCTTTGCCATTTAACAACCTACATATGTGTGATTTTATTACAAGGCTGATTAAAGTGCTCTGTACAAATACTAACTTTTCAGATACTTTTAGTACAAACAAAAAAAATCATATTTAAAAAATACCTATCATGCCATACAAAGATGTCTTTACAAAAAATATATTATTGACGTGAAACAATGTTTAAAAAATCTTTAACCCTCTTAATATGGACAGAACCATAAAAATATTTTCTATTAGCATGACAATTTCATCTCTTTAGTTCGTTTATTTGGGTTATCTTGTCCTCCAAAATATGAATAAATGCAATTTGTGTTAGAAATAAAATATTTTTTTAAAACTACTCTTGTTCAGTGAAACTCAAAAGGCAGGGCTAAAGAATGGATAACCTCAATTTAAAAAACAGAAGGAAAAAAAAGTTCAATAACTGATCTTGTAGGTCCTTAAGTGCTCTCAAAATGTACCAAGTAAATACCTGCCTTTACCTGCCATTCCCAGCAAAGATGACTGTCCCTCTCCTCACTTGGGTCTCCTCTGATCATAAATTGTACCCATTATACAAGTAATGCAAGCACTTGGCAAAATACTCTGGGAAAGGAAGGAGAAAAATCATCCCTAATTTGGGTAATATACTAGTTAATTTTTTAATTCCATTTCCCTAGCTTGGCCACTCAAAGGTATTCTTAAATCAACATAAAGCATTTAATTACCAACAATTACAGGTTCTGCTAATGGCGCTTAAAGTCAGCCAAAATCTCTAGTTTCTCATGAATAAATAAGAGGAATTTCAAAAAATAGTATATGAATACACATAGGAAATTACACATGTAAAAGTTCAGTATTTAATTACCATAACACCCATGAAACATTGGTTTATATTCTAAAAGAATCCATGCTCCAGGCAAATAAAAATGTTTAAAAAGCATTAGCTCTTAGGAAACTAGAAAAAGAAATGCAAATTAAATTCAAAGTAAGTAGAAGAAAACCAATAATAATTAGAGCGCTAATCAATGAAGTTGAAAACAGGAACTCAATAGAGAAAATTAATGAAACCAAAAGCTGGTTCTTTGAAAAGGAAATCAATAAGCCCAAAATCAGGAAAAAAAAGGACATAAATCACTAATATCAGAAATGAAAGTGAGGACACATCACTACAGATCCCATGGACATTAAAAGGATAATAATGGAATATCATGAACAACTCTATGTCCACAAATTTGATAACCTAGGTGAAATAGACAGCTTCCTTGAAAAACACAATTTGCCAAAACTCAAACAAATAGACAATTGAATAGGCCTGTATCTATTTAAGAAACTGAATCAATAATTAATAATACTTCAAAAGAAAAAGCACCAGGCACAGATGAGTTCATTGGTAAATTCTACCATTTAAGGAAGAAATTACACCAGTTCTCTACAATCCCTTTCAGAGGTTATAAGCACAGGGAATATTTCCTAACTCACCCTATGAGACCAGCATTACCCTAAAATCAAAATCAAAGACATTACAAAAAAAGAAAATGACAGATCAATGTTTCTCATGAAAACAGATGCAAAAACCCTTAATGAAATATTAGCAAATTGAATCCGACTATGTATAAAAACTATATGCCACGATCAATTGTGATTCATCCCATGTATGTAAGGTTGGTTCAATATTTGAAATTCAATTAATGTAATCCATCACATCAACGGGTTAAAAAGAAATATCATATCATCGAATCAATAGATGCAGAAAAAGCATTTGACAAAACCAACATCTAATCATAATAAAAACTCTCAGTAAACTGGGAATAGAAGGGAACCTCCTCAACTTGACAAAGGATACTTACAAAAAAAACCTACAGCTAACACCATACTTAACCGTGATAAATTCAAAGCTTTCCCAGTAAAATCAGAAATAGGGCAAGAAAGTCCACTCTCACCATTCTTTTCAACATCATACTGGAGATACTAGCTAACATAGTAAGACAAGAGGCAAAAAAAAAAGGCCAACAGATTGAGAAGAAAGAAACAAAACTGTCTTTGATCAGATGACATGATCACCTATGTAGAAAAATCCAAAAGATGGACAAAAAACTTCTGTAAAAATAAGTGATTACAGCAAGGTTAAAGAGTATAAGGTTAATATACAAAAATCAATTGCTTTCCTTTTTATGAACAATGAATAAGTGAAATCTGAAAACTAAAACACGGTATCATTTACATTAACCTTCCCAAAATAAAATACTTAGGTATAAATCTAGCAAAATATGCCTAAAATCTATATGAGGAAAACTACAAAATTCTGAAGAACAAAATCAATGAACTAAATCAACAGAAAGATGTTTCATGTTCATGGACAGGAAGACTAAATATTGTCACGATGTCAGTTCTTCCCAACTTAATTTATATATTCATGTAATCCAAATCAAAACCCCAGCAAGTTATTTTGTGGATACTGACGAACTTAAAAGTTTATATGGAGAGACTGAAGACCCAGAATAACCAACACAATATTAAAGAACAGAGCTGGATGACTGATACTACCTACCTTCAAGATTTACTGTAAAGCTACAGTAACTAAGACAGTGTGGTATTGGTAAAAGGACTGACAAATAGATCAATTGAAACAGAATAGAGCAGAAATAGATCCACATAACCCATCTTTTACAAGGGAGCAAAAGCAATACAATAGAGCAGAATCTTTTCAACAAATAGTACTGGAACACCTGGACATCTACATGCAAAAAAATTAATCTAAACCCCGACCTTACACCCTTCACAAAAATTAACTCAAAACAAATCAGATTTAAAGGTAAAATGAAAAACTATAAAACTTCTAGAAGAAAACATAGAAAAAAAATCTAGGTGACCTTGGATATGAGTATGACTTTTTAGATACAACACTAAAGGCATGATCCATGAAAGAAAGAATTGATAAGCTGGACTTAATTAAAATTAAAAATTTCTGCTCTGCAAAAGACAATGCTAAGAGAATAAGACAAACTGCAACTAGGAAAAAATATTTGCAAAATACACATCCCATAAAGCACTTTTATCCGAACTATACAAAGTACTCTTAAAACTCAACAAGAAAACAACCCGATTTAAAAATGGGCCAAAGACCTAATGGACACATCGCCAAAGATATACAGATGACAAGCATATGAAAACATACTCTACATATATGTCATCAGTGAAATGCAAATTAGCTATATCACTATATACCTATTAAAACAGCCCAAATCTCGAACACTGACAGACGACTGGCAAAAATGTGGAGCAACAAGAACTCTCGTTCATTGCTGGTGGGAAAGCAAAATGATACAGCCACTTTGCAAAACAGTTTGGGGATTTCTTATAAAACTAAACACTCTTACCATACAATCCAGCAATCACATTCCTGGTTATTTAGTCAAAGGAGCTGAAAACTTATGTCCACGTAAAAACCTGCACACAAACGTTTATAGCAGCTTTACTGTAACTGCCAAAACTTGGAAGCAACCAAGATGTTGTTTAGTAGGTGAATGGATAAACTGTAGTATATCCAGACAATGGAGTATATTATTCAGTACTAAAAAAAAAAAAAAATGTTATCAAGCCATGAAAAGATAAGAAAAAATTTTAAATGCATACTGAGTGAAAGAAGGCAATTTGAAAAGGCTATACATTGTTTGATTCCTGGAAAAACAAAACTATGGAGATAGTAAAAACATCAGTGGTTGCCAGGGGTTGGGGGAGAGGGATGAATAAATGGAGCACAACAGACGTTTAGGGCTGTGAAAATAGTTCAGTACATAACACAGTGATGAATACATGTCATATTTGCACCAAATCCATGAAATGTGTAATTCCCTGGCCACCTGCCCCAAACAAAAACAAAAACAAAAAACTAGCCACAAAGGAAATGCAAAGCAAACCCATAATGAGATTCCACTTTACACTCACTAGGATGGCTAGAATCAAACAGACAGATAACAAGTGTTGGCTAGCAAGTATGTTGAAAAGCTGGAACCTTCCTACACTGCTGGGGGGATTATAAAATGGTGCAACTGCTTTGGAGAACAGTCTGGCAGTTCTTCAAAAGGTTAAACAGAGTTACCATATGACCCAGTAATTCTACTCCTAGGCATATATCCAAGAGAAATGCAAACATATGTCCACACAAAGTTGTACATGATAGCTCACAGCATTATTCATAACAGCTAAAACAAACAACCTAACCAGCATTCTTGGGTTCCTAGGATAAATTGGCATGGAGAGGTGGTAATAAATCTGAAAGAAACAACAATGAGATATTTTGGAAACAAAAAGAATTATGAACTATCACTCCAGGTGGCCTCTAGGAACTAAAAGCAGTCCCTGGCCAACAGGTAGCAGAAAAATGGGGACCCTAGCTTTACGACTGCAAGGATATATAAATACTGCCAACAACCAGTAAGCTTGGAAGGGAACCCTCATCCCCAGCTGGTTATCTTGATTTCAGCCAGGCAAGACCTTGAGCAGAGACTCCAGTCATGACATGCCCAGACTTCTGATCTACAGAAGCTGAGATAATAAATTGTGTTGTTTTAAGCTGTTATGATTGTGGTAATGTTATGAAATAACAGAAAACTAATACAACCAGAAATTTACTTTGGTGTAGTAAGAATACACTGCTTTTGGATGATCAAATTTGAGAGTATAGTGCACAAGTTAGAATTTATGGCTCAGGGCCTGAATTAGCAGACAGATGTATTTTACTTGGCCTCTTGACCAGTAAGTTTTGGTTCATGCACTATTTCAAAAGGAATTAGAAGCCAGGACTTTAAAAATCTGGAAACTTCTTATCAATTCTGAATTTCTGACTTCTTTTGGTGGGGGTGGGGAGGGGGGAGAAGGAGACTTGGGCCAGTTTTCCAAATGTTTGTGCCTAAGTAATGTAATAGTTGTTGTCTTTCAAAAAGAAAGTCATACTCCAGTTTGCCACAGCCCCTACCACATTCTAATGCTCCTAATCCTGAAGCTAATCATCATTCATCTATGGCAATGCTGTTATTATACCTAGTCCATGTCAGTTAATTATTTTACCTGTCTAGCCCCTGTTGGCAGTGAGTTTGTATCCACTTGCATAGAGCTTAGAGATTTTAAGGTTATCATGCCTCTTCTGATGTCTATACCAATCATGCTTTTGGTAGATGAAAAGCAGCATATTAAACTCTGGAAGATATTAAATGGAAATATTCTGTGTTCAAAAGAAAGATCCATCTGATTTTGGATAGACTACCAAGTAGAGTTTATTAAATTTTGTCATTAAATTTATGAAACCTGTTTTATGTTTTCAACTAAAGGGAAGATCATTTCACTTTTTGAAAGGTGTGCCATGGAACAATGATTATCTTAGGAACTTGCATGATAGAAAGAAATGATGGAGAGTGGGGAGGTGTCTGCTAGAGCAAAAGCACATCGACCCCGTCCACCACCAAGAAATGAAAATGTAATGAAAAGCTTGCTTAGAAAGCATCGCTCTTAATTTAAAAACTGATTTAGGGAGTTTTTTAATGCCTATGTACAGAAGCACCTCTAATCTCAAAAACAAAACGTGGAATTCTCATAGGAATTTACTTAACAATTTCCTTACTGTTATAAATTTAGCTTTCAGTTTTTCTGCAGAGTGAATAATACTGCAAAAAACACCATCTTAACACAATTTCTTCTGTCTTCTGAAGTATTTCCTTAGTAGTGATTCTTAGCATACTTCCAGACTAAACAAGTATACCAATAGATACTACTATATATGTAAAAGTATCAATTTTACCACACCTGCCCACACCAAACCTATTAAAATTTTATATTTTTTACTGATTCAAAAGACAGGGAGAGAGCATACTTAGTTTAAAAAATTTGCATGTCTTTGATTATAAGTATAGTTGCCTCCTCCAATTCCTCTTCCAGAATGGCAGCTTGGACATAAGAGCACATAGATTTTTATCATTATCCATGACGGTGATCAAAGGGTCTTTATAAAAATTTTGCAATATTCATGTAAATCAAAATATCCATGAAGTAATAGCAATCTTTCCTGTCAAAATTTTCCAAGTGGGCTTTCTTTCTTTCTTGTGAGACTTCTACTTTAACTGAGGGCTTTAAGACTTATCTTTTGGAAAACCATCCAACTTCTAGATAGAATTCTAGAATTCTGTTTCTATTTCTTAATAAAAACTCTTGAAAGGTTGGTGACTAAAGGCCCTGGCTTTTATTAACTTGACAGCTTCTTTCAGGATAGCTGGCAGTGTTTCTCATGCCAAGTATAGTAATGCAAAAACAATGAGTCATAATAATTTGTAGACTTCAGCGAAACCAGATGTGTTGCCAAGCATCACAGGTGAGACATATATAGCATACCAAGAAATTTTCCTTCAAAATTTTTCTGAGAAATACACTTTTCACCACTTAGAAGATATCAAAGTCTTTTAATATTTTCTTTAAGGGCTTGTGAATAGGAATTCTTGGATGGAGTGAGCAAAATATGGTAGATTAAGTTTCATCTAGTTGAATGTTGATGAGAAATAAGACAGTTGTCAATTCCTCACTGACCTGCCTTGTACTATTAGAGGAAACATTTTGAAGTGATGACATCATTTACAGAGACGAAGTTTCAATATTTCTTTTCTGTTTCAGACTACAAATCAGCTTGCCCATTCCAGGGCAAGAAGATTCACTAAGGTCTTTCGAATTGTATATGGCTTCTGTACTTTGCAATGTAACAGACAACCTCATATGATGCTTCTCCATTAGGGACAAATCCATGGTAAGTTTTAAGTTCTCATTATGCATTCTCATGAAAAACAGCCATAGTAATCATTGTATTTTCATGACCAATGATATGAGATGCCTTTAGCCTTCCTGACTTCATGTTTCCTTTGGCTAGAACTTTATCTCACATAAAACTGTGTTTGATTTATCATGCAAGATACCTATAATGATTAAGATTAGATATCACTTCTTTAATTCCTGATGGGAAACTACTCTAAATGCTAAACATTCACAATGATGATCATACTGTGAAACCCCCAACTTCTTTAACTGACATAAAATAATTAATTTTTACAAAGAAACTTAAAAAAAAAAAAACACAGGGAGAAACTAAAGAACAAAATATATTTTGTTTTTATTAGGTTCATAGATCCCTGCGGGGTATCAACAGATTTCATGGAGTTTAAGAATAACTTATATGGTAAAAGTTAATGAAAGACCCATTGGGAAGAGACAAAGATGATCAAGATACTTTGATCAAGATGATCAAAGATGATCAAGAATGTAGAACCAGAAAATACTAAAAAAAAAACAAAAAACAAAACAAAACAAAAAAACGCCACTGGTAGATGAAAGTGCAGACTTCAGGGAAGGAACTTAAGAATGCAGAAATGCTAACTAAAACAATTTTGGAAAGGAAACACTTTGGTAAAAGAAGTAGATTAAAAGTAACAGAGTGACATTTTGGAAACTGCATAGTAAAAAGAAAAAAACAAAGCAAGAAGGGGAAATTTAAGATCTTGTAAGACAAAAAAAAAAAAAAAGATGAAGGATACACAATTCCATCTCCTACTATAACCTCTTTCCCAAAATAACTCAAAAAAATTAAATGCTGACAGAAAAGGGCTATTTTGAACCTATCATGAATTATAGTTTGTAAACCATTGCAAACCACCACCCCTGCTCACAGAAGTGGAGGCACTAGTTTTGTCACTTTAAAATATATAGTATAAAAGAGAGAACAAAAAATGAGAATCCCAACAATTCAGTTTATGAACACACTCCCTTCCCTAGCCCCCCGCCCCGAAAAAAAACAATGGTAAAACAGAAGGAACTTGGAACAGAACACTTCAAACTTAATTAAATATCCTCAAACAAGCACATGAGAATATGATAAAATAGCTTGAAAAAGAAACTCAAAACTAGAACAAAAATGGACCAAAAAACAGGAAAATTAAGAGACTGTTGATCTCAAAAAAGAAATAGAAAAAAATGACAAAATTATATCAGAAATAAAGATCCCATTACAGGGTACAGAGAGAATAACAGATTCCAATGAAAACATGATAACGAATGCTGAAAAGAAAACAAAGATTGGATGAAGACATGATAAATATATATAATAGAATATTACTTATCCATAAAAAAAGAATGAAATCTTATCACTTGCAACAATATGGATAGACCTAAAGGGTATTATGCTAAGTGAAATAAGTCAAAGAAAAATATGATTTCACTTATATGTGGAATCTAAAAAATACAATAAATAAACAAAACAGAAACAGACTCATAGATATAAAAAACTGATGGTTGCCAGAGGGGAGGGGAATTGAGGGACTGGGCAAAAAAAGGTGAAGGAATTAAGAAGTAAATTGGCAGTTACAAAATAGTCACTGGGATGTAAAGTACAGCGCAGGGAATATAGTCAATAATATTGTAATAACTGTGTATGGTTCCAGGTGGATACTGGACTTATTAACAAGGGGAATCACTTTGTAAGTTATAGAAATGTCTAACCACTATGTTGTACACCTGAAATTAATATAGTATTACATATCAATTGTAGCTGAAAAAAAATTTAAAAAATCTTCATTTTCTCAATTGCAGTTTCCCCTACCCTGGCTTCAATTTTAAAGCCCATCTCTTTTATCCAGCACTTTGCCTTCTGTTCCTTATAAATATGAGCACATTTATCAAATCTAGTTTTAAAATGAAGACATAAAGCATGGCACGTGAATTAAAAAAAGAAAATATAAAGAGAACAAAAATATAAAAGGATCAGCGAGAATGTAGCTGAAATGAATGTGGTTGAAATGGTAAAGAAGATCCAATTTTCTAATCATTAATGTGTCTAAAAAAGATGTACAAGATAATGGAACAGCAATAATATTAAAACCATATTCCAAGAAAACTTTCTTGAAATAAAAGATCTGAATCTACATATTGAAAGAGCTCATTAGATACCAATGGAAACTAACCCACAATAATCAACTTCCACACATATCCTTGTAAATCACTAAAATTTAAAGGGAAATAAAGAATTATCACAAACTCTATAAAAGACCAAATACCTTTAGGGGCAAGAGAATTCAACTGGTATAAGACTCCTCAAAAAAATAAAAAATAAAAAATAAAAAGCACAGTAATAGTGGAAGAGTATTTTTTTAAAAACAAAAAAAATGTGAATCAAAGACATATATAAATTCAAGCTGTCCCTCAAGTCTCAAGGTCATAAAAAATAAAAATCAGCAATTTTAAATTACGAATTCTTCATTCATAAACCCTTCTTAAGGAATCAATCTATCCAAAGTTGAACTTCATCCACTCAAGTATGACTGAGAGAATTTGAGCAAAGACTGACAGTGAGCATTTGTTATGTTTCATTGTAGATTTAGAAAAGTTAGACATGGGTTGAAGAATAAGATGTTATAAAATGACATTTATATTCTGACAGGTAAAAATGGGGAAAGAAGAGAGAAAAGAAAAGTAGAACAGTTTGCTGAATGTTATATGAACAATAGGCTGGAGTTACATGCAATTGGTAGGAGTTAAAGGACACCATTAAAAATTAACAAAACAGTAAAAGATTGAGACAACAGGAACTACAGACAGTTAAAAAGGTATAAATTGAAAGGTAACACTTAGAACAGAGCTAAAGAAGCTTAAAAAGTAGGTGAAAACAATGTTAAATAAGACAGCAAATATAACATATATGATTATAAAAATAGAAATGAGAAAAATTTCAGTTTTATAAATAAATACAAATGGAATGAACTCAGCTATTTTTTTAAAAAAAGATTTAATATCTGGCTCATAAAATAAGACCCCAAACTACGCTATATATGAGAAACACACCCAAAACAAAATGATTCAGAAAAGCTAAAAATAAAGGGCAATGACAGGTACATGAGGCAAATGAAAACAATAAGAAATAAGGAAGGTATGTGTAGGTTGTTGGGGTGTGTGTGTGTGTGTGTGAGATATCTTGATGCCAGACAAAGGAGAATTCAAATTAAAAAGTACCAAACTTATCAAAGAGGAATTTTCTAATGCTAGAAGTCACAATTTACATTGGAGATATTAAAATGATGAATATCTATACAGTAACACTGCAACCTCCTTTATAAAAGCAAAATCCCAAAGAGATGCAGAAATAAAAAAAACAAAACAAAACACAGTAATGAGATCAAGTGAATAAAAATAAGGATATGGAAAACCTAAAAATTATAATCCATAAGAGATCTTTTGGATGTATATCAAACTTTACATCTCAATATTAGAGAATAAACATTCTCACACATACATGGGACATTCACAAAAATGATTATATATTAGGTTATAAAGAGAATATCAGCAAATTCCATAAAGTAGAAATTTTCCCCAACAAATAAAGGTCCAGGACCAGACAGCTTCACAGGTGAATTCTATCAAACACTCAAAGAATATATGTTCTTCTTAAACTATTGTAAAAACTGAAGTGGAAGAAATGCTTCCAAACTCGTTCTATGGTGCAAGCATTACCCTGATACCAAACCAGACAAAGATGTTATGATATCCTTGATGAATACTGAAGCAAAAATTCTCCACAAAACATTAGCAAACTAAATTCAACAATACATTGAAAGGATTATACACCATGACCAAGGGGGATTCATCCCAGGAATGCAAGGATGGTTCAACATCTGTAAATCAATTAATGTGATATGGTTAAAAACCATATAATCATCTCAATAGATGCAAAAAAGGCATCTGACAAAACACGAAACCCTTTTATGATTAAAAAAATAACCTCAAAGTGGGTATAAAAGAAACATATCTGAACATAGTAAAGGGTACATATGACAAACCCACAGCTAATATCATAGTCAATGGAGAAAAGCTGAAAGCCTTTCCTCTAAGATCGGGAACAAGACAAAGATCCCCCCCCACCCATATCACTTCTATTCAACACAGTATTGGAAGTCCTAGCCACAGCACTTAGACAAGAAAAAGAAATAAAAGGCATCCAAAGCAGAAAGGAAGAAGTAAAACGCTCATTATTTGCAAAAGACAAGATGCTATATATATAAAGCCCTAAAGACTCCATCAAAATAACTATTAAGAATAAATGAATTCAGTAAAATTGCAGCATACATAATCAATATGCAGAAATCTGTGGAGTTTCTACATGCCAATAACAAATACTCAGAAGGAGAAATTAAGAAAACAAAACAATCCCATTTACAACTGCATCAAAAAGCACAAAATACCTAGAAATAAATTTAACCTAAGAGGTGACAAGACCTGTATTCTGAAAACTGATGCTTAAGAAAGAAACTGAAGAAGATACAAATAAATGGAAGGATATTATCTTGCTCATGGACTGGAGAGATTAATACTGTTAAAATGTCCTTACTACCTAAAGGACATAAAGGTCTGATACAATCCCTATTAAAATATCAGCAGCATTCTTCTCAGAATTAGAATAATCCTAAAATTTATATATACAAAAGACACTGAATAGCCAAAGAAATCTTGAGAAAAATCAAAGTGGAAGGTATCATGCTCCCTGATACCAAAGTATACTATAAAGTAACAATAATCAAAATTGTAGAGTGCTGGCATAAAAAGATATACAGATCAATGGGACAGAAAGCCCAGAAATAAATCCCCATTATATGATCAATTAATCTATGACAAAGGAGGCAAGGATACACAATGGGGTAAAAACAGTCTCTTCAGTAAGTGGTGTCAGAAAAACTAAACAGATAACATGCAAAAAAAAAAAAAAAAAAAAATGAATTGGACCATTTTTTTATATCATATGCAAAAATTAACTCAAAATAGATTAAAATCTTAAATGTAAGACCTGAAACCATAAAACCCCTAGAAGAAAACATAAGACAGTAAACTCTTTGACGTTACTCTCAGCAATCTCTTTTTGGATATGTCTCCTTGAGAAAGGGCAACAAAAGAAAAAATAAACAAATGAGACTACACTAAAAAGTTTTTGCTCAGTGAAGGAAACCAACAAAATGAAGACAACCTATTGAATGAGAGGAGATATTCACCAATCGTATATCCGATAACAGGTTAATATCCAAAATATTTAAAGAACTCATACAACTTAACACAGAAAACAAACAATCCATTTAAAAAATGGGAAGACCTAAAGACATTTCTCCAAGGAGGACATACAGATGGCCAAGAGATAAATGAAAAGATGTTTAAAATCACTAATCATCAGGGAAATAAAAATTAGAACCACGATGGGATATCACCTCATACACATCAGAATGGCTATCATCAATAAATTGACAAGTGCTGGTGAGGATGTGGAGAAAAGGGAACACTCATGCTGTTGGTGAGACTGTAAATTAATGCAGCCACTGAGGAAAACAGCATGGATATTTTTCAAAATATTAAAAATAAAGTAGCAATAAGATCCAGCAATTCCACTTCTGGGTATGTATCTGGAAAAAACAAAAACACCAACTCAAAAAGTCATATGCATCCTTTTGTTCACTGTACCGTTACTAATAATAGCCAAGATATGCAAGCAACCTAGATGTCCATCAGTGGATGAATGGATAAAGAAGATGTGGTGTGTACACACACAATGGGGTAGTACTCAGCAATAAAAAAGAATGAAATCTTACCATCTGCTACATCACAATAGACATAGAGGGTATTATGGTTAAGTGAAATAAGTCAGAAAGAGAAAGACAAATACCGCATGATTTCACTCTAAAATAAAAACAGAAACGGACTCATAGATATGGAGAACATACTGATGGTTACTACAGGGGAGGGGTTACGAGGATGGGAAAAATAACAAAATAAAATGAAACTGTGTTCTGAGAAGATATGAGCCTCTTTATGACATTTTAAAAATGCATTTCCTCTGGTCCTAGGGGAGCCTAAGGGGACACCAGGCAGACCTTGGGTGATACAGTCAAGAACTGATGAGTGGATTACCAACTCTTGTTTAAAAAAAAAAAAAAAGATTGTAGTAGTTTATAAGTGCAGATAATACATATCAAATAATGCTCTATTGCTATAGTTGTGGTTGTAATTCTAATATTTAATAAAATAAAATCTAAGATTAACTTATGTTTTACCTTTTTTTCCTGAAATATTTAGTGGTTGGTCTCTTGAGAAGCTACAATGGAAAGTGTTACTGCTAACATTTAGATCTCACAGTGTACAGTTGGTCAATAAAAGCTTAAAATCTAATGTCCTGCAATTTATACAGTTTACTCTGTAAAGAATTAAACATTTCAAAAGCTATTAAATATCTACTGCTTGTATTCTGAGTTAGAAAAGGCATTTTGCCGTGAGCTGATGGGGTGTTTTCGTTTTAAAGATAGTACTTAACAAAAGGAAACTGCTGCATCAACAAATTTTGTTAATATGAGTAACTCTGCCATTGATCCAGACTTTAGTAGCAGGAACTTGTTAATAGCAATTATTCAGCTTATGAGTATGTGATCTGAAGTCTTCAATTATCTTTTGAAATATGGAAACTGACTTGAAAAAATGACTGACCTGGAGTTGATTGTTTAAAGTTAAAAACAAATGCACTCAATATCTAGGTCAATAGTCTCTTAACTATAATTCAATAAAGTCAATTTTAAGTATACAATTTATGAGTGTTACAAATACAGTTAAAAAAAGAGAAATATTACAATGTTTTCTGACAATAAAACTAAAAATTATTAATAACAAAACTTAAAAATTATTAGCAATAACTTCCGATTAGAAATAAATCTATTATTTACCCAATTAATAGATAACATTGGGGTAAAAGGGAAATACAAACCAAAATTATAGAATTCCTAAAAAACCATGATAAAACTATAAATTGGTCTATGATACATCAATCTTAAAGATGTGATTAAAGTAAACTCCATAGTCTCACTTTTATCAATAAAAGTGAATGTAAATGCATTAAATTCCTAGCTAAATTCATTTCTAACTCTAATGAGTTCAATTTTAGTAAACTGTATTTGCCTGATAAATTACCTATTTCATCGAGGTTTTCAAATTTATTTGCAGTGATGTCTGCAAAATAGAATCTTATGACTTTATTGTCTGTCTACAAGCCAGGAAGAGAACTGTCATCAGGAACTGACTCTGGCACCTGGATCTGAAACTTCTAGCCTCTAGAACTGTGAAAAAATAAATTTATATTGTTTAAGCCAGGGGTCCTCAAATCCTGGGCTGTGGACTGGTACTGGTCCATGGCCTGTTAGGAACTGGGCCGCATAGCAGGTATGCGGTGGGCCAGTGAGTGAAGCTTCATCTGTACTGGGAGCTGCTCCCCAGCACTAATATCACCACCTCAGCTCCACCTCAGATCATCAGGGATTAGATTCTCATAGGCGCATCGGTCTCTGGTGCCAAAATGGTTGGTGACCGCTGGTAAGCTATCCAGTCTATGGTATTTTGTTATGGCAGCCTGAGCTAAGACACTTTCTTAACATTTCCACCAAAATCAAGAACAAGGAAAGGGTGCCATTCTATCCACTGCTGTTAAGTACTCACTGATGGTATTAGCCAATATAATTAGATAAGAGATATCAATCACAGGTGTTAAGAATTGGAAAAGGAGGGATAAAACTATCTCTTTTTGCAGATGTGACTGTGTACCTGGAAATCTCTAGAAGTGAATAATAAAACTAATTCAAACAAAAATAATTCAGAAAAGCAGCAAGAAATAACATCAACCCACAGAAATTAATAGTCCTCAGATAATCAATAGTCCTCATATAATCAGTAACTGGTAACTATAAAACTTCTATAATTAAAACTGTGAGGTTCTGATACATGGATAGATCTGTGGAATGCAACAGAAAGTCTAGAAATTGATCCAAGTACATACAGAACTTGAGTATATGATAAAGGTAGAATCTCAAACCATTGGGGTGAAGATCAGCTTTACATGCATGATGCTAGGACAAGTGACTAGTCTTCTAGAAAAGACACAATTAGATCTACACTTTATACCATAGAAAAGAATTCCCCCAAATGGACCAGGGACCTAAATATAGCACATAAATGTACTAAAAGAAAATACAAGTAAATTTATCTTTAGGATGTAGGAAAAAGCTTTCCAATTTCCATTTGTGACTCAGAATCCAGATATAATAAAAGACTAATAAATTTACTACATTTACAAAAGTTTGCATGGCAAAAAAATCCACTATAAAAAGCTCCATAAAGTCAAAACACTAGGAGACAAACTATACGAAATTGTTTGCAGCACAGATCACATAGAGGCTAATATTCCTAAAAGACAATAAGGGAATTCTTAATACATGAGAGAAAAAAAGACCAAAAAAACTTGACAGAAAAATGGGCAAATGACACGAACAAAGAGATTAGGGGGAAAATAAAAAATAAAAAAAGAACCTTTAACATATTAAACAAAAAAGTTCAACCTCAATCATAGTAAGAGAAATACAGCTATACTGGGATAACATTTCCTACCTATCACTTGGCAAAACATGGCAACATACCGTGCTGGCAAGGCTGTGAGAAATAGGCATTTTAATGCATTGTTGGTAGAAATGCAAACTGGCACAACGCTTTTATAGGGGAATCTGGCAGTATCTAACAAAGCTATATATAATTTACCTTCTGAACCAGTAATTGTACTTCAGGAATTTACTCTGAAGATACATTTATAAGAATACAAAAACACATATGTGTAAAGTTATTTACCACAGATTCATTTGTAATGGTAAAATATTGGAAGCAATCCATATACCCATACATAAAAGAATGGTTAAATAAACTGTAGTACATCTCTTCTCTGGAGTTCTACGTAGTAGTGAAAAGAATGAGGATGATCTGATGTGGAATGATTTCTAATAGATACATTGTTGGAGGGGAAGAGGAAGGAAGGAGAAAAGAGTATCAATAGTTAAGATTTTGTATAAGAAGGGGAAATAAGAAAATATATTTATATTTGTACAAAAAAGGAATGTAGAAAAGAAAAAACAAAGACTAATGTAATTGGTTAGCTACAAGGGGTTGGAGGAGGTGAGAAGAAGATAAAATGGAGTGTACTGAGGAGGAACATGACCATCTTTTTGTATAGTTTTAAACTTTGAGAAAGATGTTAATATTTCACAGAGTCAACAAAAGAAAAAGAAAATGAACAGAGAAAAATAACTTAAAATGGAATATGAACAGAAGTAAATGAACCAAACCTTATTACAAATGGATAACATAACTACATTGGAAAACAGGAGGTGGAGGAGGAAAACTAGCCTAGGCAAGTTTGAACATGACATTTAAACTATGTTTCCTCAGGTTAAGACTAAACAAATATGAATTCTAGGTGGCAAGCTTCTTTGATTTCGAAGCATAGGTTAGCAATTCTGAAACTATTTTCTGCGTATCATAGCACTCGATGATAAATAAAATAAGTAACTGTTCTGTAGATAACAGGATCTAGTTATCTCGATGTCAGAGTGATTTCCAATATGAAAAGGGAAGGGACAGAATGAACCCTGTGATGTTGGATTAGGATTAAAGTTATCGGTATTAACTCATGGCTTCTAATAAATAGTAAATATAAAAGACATGTGTGTACCTGTATAAATAAGTATGTATATACATATACCTATTTACTAAATCCATCTGCTGAAAGAACATGGCAGCCCACTGGTCTAAACTTAAAGATCAGATATTGATTCCTAATAATGTTTTCCACTTAAAAAGAACCAGGGTGCCTTGAAGAAATGACTGATTTCAGGGCTGGGGCAAGGCAAGTACAAGATAAATTGAGAACGTCCTGTGCCAGACCAGAAGGGAGTACTCAAAGAATGATGAGGACATCATAAAAGAACACAGGAGCTAGCTTGAAGAGGCTCCCACTGGAAATTTGGGACAATCTTAGCATCAAAATAATGGTAAGTAAAGGATTAAATACCATGGACTAACATAAGAATCTGTGAGTCCACACTGATATAAACAAATAAATGTGAGAAGAAAAAGCTCACCCTTTCAGTAGGAAAAAACTAATAAAAATAAAAAGAATGATGAAATTAGAAAATCACCACTTGACAATTATCATAACTGACTCGGACAAGAATCATTAATGGATGCTAAAACTAGTGGGTGCAAGTTTGATGAGTAACAGGGTATTTACATCATTTCAAAGAGTCTTCCCATAAGATATGTATTGATTATGAAGGGATAACATTGCTACAGTGTAGAAATCTGGGAGATATCACCTTAGCCAAGAGATCAACATTAATGTCACCAGTAATGGGACAAATAAACATTGTGTGCCTCCTGATACCATGCACTGAGCACATCACTTCTGGGGGCTTTCCTGCCAAAAGTCTGTAACCTGAAGCTAATCATGAGGAAACATCAGGCAAATCAAATTACAAATTTCCAACAAAATAACTGGCCCATAAACTTCAAAAATGTCAACATCATGAACATCATGAACTACAAGGACAATAAGAAACTGTCCTCTCCTTCTATCTCCAAAGTAATGGAGACTAGTAAGATGTGGCAACTGAATGCAATACATAATCTGAGAATTTATCTTCCTATAAAGGGCATTATTTGGACAATGGGAGAAATTAGAGTAAGGTATGTAGGTTAGTACTACATTAATATTAATTTCCTCTATTTTTAAAACTATTGTGTGGTAAGTAAAGGGAATGTCCTAAACTTCTAGAGAATAAACACTTTTAGTATATAGGGGTATGTGACAACATGTCTGAAACTTACTGTCAAACAGTTTAGAAAAAAATGTGTATGGTGTGTGGAAGGCAGATAAATATGGAGGAAATGGTAACATTTAGAAAATATGGATGAAAGGATATGCGTATTATTAATCCCATTCTTGCAATTTTTCTATTAAGTCTGAAATTATGTCAAAATAAGTAGCTAAAAGAAAAAGTTAATGTATACTAAAAAGTTGCTAGTTTCAAAAGTCATATAGTAAGAGTAAGGAGTAATAGCTGGTATCTCCTATTCTATGAGGCTTTAGCCTAGTGGTTGAGACTGTGGACTTTGCTATTAGCTAGACCTCAGTTCAAGTCTCGCCTCTCCCTACATGACTTTGGGCAAGTTGCTTCTCTGATCTTCTGTTTATCTGTTTTATGGAAATAATGTATAGGATTCTTGCAGAATACCATTGTCAAAAGCTTGTACTAAGAGACACCAATTCCAGAGACAGACTGTGTAGGTTTGAATCCCACTTACCAATTACTAGCTGTATGACCTTGGACGAGTTATTTAACCTCTCTGTGCCTCAATTTTCCCATCAGTAAATGGGGATGATGAAAGTATCTATCTCGAGGGTTTGTATGAAGACTAAATAAGTTAACTGATATAAGCGATTTACACAGTACCTGACACATACCCAGCAAGTACTGCATGCATGGTTATTTTCATTATTAGCCTAAGCCCCTACGGAATAAGAATTCAAAAAATCTTAGCAATCACTATCATTGTTAAGCATGTAATATCACCACTGCAGATTTTTAAAGAGGTTTGGTAGTAAAGAGAAAGAAAATTGATTTTTTTCCTAGAATAGGCAGAAGACCTAGCATGTTACCTAGATAAGATAAACAATACAGAAAGAAAAACTGAAAATGTGAGAGACGCAGAATCATTTATGAAATAAGGACCTCAGTTTTCCTTTTTGTAAATGTCATCTAAGGATTTAACAGCATAACTTTAAAAGTTACTTTAAATGAAACTGTAAGATACTATATACATATATATATCTTTAAATATAAAAATCTGAATACAGAGACACAAAAACTTTTATATTTCTTCTGTAAAATGCAGTTTCCTTTAGTACTTACTAGGCTTTAAGATATTTAGCTTCTTTTTCAGTGATCCACCTACAATCTTCCTTTGCCCCCCAAAAGTTCATTTAAAATGAAATTTTAAGCAAAATACATGAATATACAGAGTAAGGAAAGGTTACAAACAAGCAAAGCCTTTTCTTTTTAATATTTTTAAATTTCACCTTTGGACTAATTATCAACAATATCCACAGGAAAATAATGCTAGTAGATGTCTAATGGACCAATATGAAAATGTCTAAATATTAAGAAAAAACATGTTGCACAGTAGTTTGAAAATATGTATTTGTATATGTATAGAAAAAGTTAAGATTAAAGGTGAATAAATTTTTTTACTTCAATTTCCATCTTTACAGAGCAACTACTATGTCTCAGACACCCAAAATTAAAGAAAAATCAAAAAGGAAAAGTAAAATTGAAGGCACAATGGAATATTCTCATTTCAATCTGCCTAAAAAAAGGGACATAATTCAGATCTAGAGAGCCAATCTTAACTCATTAAACATGTCCTGTCTGTCAGTGAAATGAGTACCACTACACTGAGTTAATTTCACAAAGATGTATAGAAAGTTCAGCAATTTATAATGTAGTTACATAAAATCATAATAAATTCACTTATTTAAGTAATTTTACACATTATTACCCAAAGAGAACAGAAAATAACTGTCCAACTGCCAAGTAAACTATAAGGGCCTTATCAGTTAAAACACATTCTAATGAATTTGATTTAAAAAAAATGATTCCTTGAGAAACCATTTTTTTTTCTTTTCTTGAAAATTCCATATCATTTTCAAGAAAAAAAATCCCTAGGAAAATCAACAGTTATAGACAAAAAAAAAAAACCACAAAAATCTAAGCTTAATACCAAAATAGTTAACTATTTTTATAGGGAAATGCAGCTCACTGGGCCCTCATTTTGGAAGGTGCACTGAGAAAGATGTCACGGAAAAGAGGGAAAAGAGGATTCATTACCATTATCACCAGAATCTTGACGCCTGCAATGTATTTGTTTCTATCCTGTAATTTCTCTGCAAATCTACCTTAACCAGAACATTAAACAACTATTCCTGAATGATCTTCATTTCTCTGTGATGTCAAGATAGTTACCTTTCCAGCACTAACCACAGACTGATACCCAAGTGGAGGACCATGGGTATATGGTAGATGGTAATGGGGGAGCCAAGCTAAAATCCAACAGGAACCATCAGTCTTCTTGACTTTTCTGCTGCTTTCCACTCACCAAGGTGAAGAGAGAATAAGGAAAAACAAAAACAATGGAAATAAGGAAAAGCTGAGGTTTACTGTATACGTACTATACCCCTACTACTGCAAAATATCATTTCGTTTAATCTTCCTGCAGTATAGATGATGACTTTGAAGTCTGGGCAGGGCCAATGACTTGGAGAAAGGACTCTCAGCAAGTAAGTCCTGGAGCTGTGATGAGAATCCAGTGAGCAATTTAAAACCTGTGCTCAAATTTTTCCTATGTCACTCAACCTCTCTGGCAACAGACTATGTCTAAAAAATTAGATCTTAAAAAGATTATAACATTACCCCAGCAAAAAACAGTCACTCTCAACTAGCACTGAATGTCAATTCCTCTTAGAATTTGTCTATCTTAAAATGTTTTCTTGCATTTAGTTAGCTTGAATCAAGATCCAAACAAGGTCCCACTTCACTTTTGGAAGATGTATCTCTTAATGTACGACAGTTTTCTTTACTTCCTCCCCTTTCTTATTTTAAAATGTCATTTATAAAAAGGCATACCTTGGAGATATTGCAGGTTCGGTTCCACCACTGCAATAAAGCGCGTATCACACCAAAGTGAGTTGTAATCTTTTTGCTGGTGGAGAGTCTTGCCTTTATTTTGTAAAAAATGCAACATTTGTGAAGTACAGTAAGATGAGGTATGCCTGTATAGTCTACGGTAGATATAACATGTTTCTCTAGCTCCTTTATTTCCTGTAAACTTCTAAGGGCTTGGTCAGATTGTGGTTTACTTTTCTTCATTGTTGCTATACGACTGCTCAGGTGGTACTGTTTACTCCCTACTGCATCACCTCAGGAGACATTTAATATAAACTTGTCTTATATTAGTGTCATAGTGTTTTCTAGATCCTTAGGTAATCTGAGTTCCTAAAAGCTTATCCAAGACCTATATTGACAGCAATGTGCATGTAATCAAGCTACCAAGTTAATCAAGAGTTGACTGAGAGACAACAGAGGTTATCAATCAGCAGCCAGGGAAGCAGGCCAGGAATTTTACCTCCCATAGATAAGGAGCCAAAAAATAGAGATGAAGGATTTGACCAGAGATGGAGAGGAGGCCAGAGAGTAAACATGATGCTTGAAGAACAAGATACTGGGTTCCAATTACAGTCCTAAAAGACATTTTACACACTGTACCAATAAATGTTTCAAATAAATGCACAGAGAATTCAAGAGTTTTTTATGATGTTAGTTCACCAAAACAGCCTTACAAATTTTTCCACCTTTCTTGATTAAAAGTACTGATCTTTAAGCCAAAGGTTCTCAACTTGACTACAAGGTATATTATACTGGGAAGCATTTGGAATACTGAGGTGTGGGACCCAATGGGTCTAAAATCGGGACCAGGTAAATAGCATTATTGAGAAGTCTTTCCAGGTAACTTTAATACGCAGCCATAATTGAGAACCACTGCTCTTAGCTAAGAACAACAATAGCAGCTAATATTTACAAAGCATTTATTATGTGTCAGGTACTGTTCTAAGCACTTTACATGTACTAGTTCATTTCCTATTTTAAAGTGAGAAAACAGAGAAGTCAGGTAACTTGCCCAAGGTCACATAATAAGCTAACAGCAGAGTAAGAATTTAATACCAGGAAGTCTGGATTCAAAACCCACACCGTTAATCACCATGATATACTGTCTCCTAAGCATGAATTATATTTGTTTTCTTCAACTGCAAATAAAATGATCAAAGAAAAACAAAAAAAATGATATAACTTCCTTCTTCTTAGAAGTCGTAGAGTGGCATTTTGTTGCAAAGGTACCAAACGCAGGCTTATCAGAAAAGTAAATAGACAGGCAAGAACCTTCTCTTCCCAAAAGAAGATTCAAATTTTAGATTTTTACGTTTTCAATAATTTGCCAACCTACACAATGTAGTTATACAAAGTTAAGTACCAAAAATTGCTTTAGTTTTAAAACTCAGGGCAATGATGTATTACATGTGCTTTTTTACAAGAAAATTTCCTACCTATTTCAGTTCTGCTAACTCCAATTCCATTATAAATTCTCAAGTAGTTAAAATGGCATGAATCAGAATCTTCGATGTCGAAGTCACCAAATTTGATGCGCAATCTCTCTCCCATCTTTACCCGGATCTCCCATTCGCAAACGGTGCTGTTGGGATAGGTCTGTGGGTAGTTTATGGACGTAAGAGTTCCACTTTCAGGGCCTAGTACGGTGTGTCCACATCCATCACCTATTAAAAAAAAAGTTAAAAAGAACAATAAATTATTCTTACATCTTTAACTTATACTATAAATAATTAGGATTTTTTGTGAAGATTTAAAAATATGTATGATTCTAGATATTTTATATCACCAATACTCTTCCTTACACAAGATAAAACAGATGACAGTTCTTAGTACATCTATGCACAGGAGCCAAGTGAAGCCAAGTTAGGTTAAAATAATCAATGATTATCTTTACCAATTTGTGAGTTCAAAGAACCTTCCGATCTGAATTAGATTAAAAGTAAACATTACTTGGCAATAAATACAGATAATTCCAATGTTTAAGAGCAGCAATTCATAGTAACTGCTTTAAAGTAAATGTAAACTATAAAAACAAAAGTATGTGATAAGCTTCATCCATTTATTTACAAATATCTTGAACCTCTTCTAAAATCTGAGAAATTGAATTTCTAAAAACAATATAAAGACTATACAATTATTAACCACATTACACACTGAAGGCATTCCTTTTCGAAGGTATTAAAACAATATTTAATAAAGTTTAATTTTCTATTCTACTGAAATTTTACTACTGGGTAATCTCTCTCCGAGAGTCTCATTTTTCCCTATAGAATGAGAAAAATGTAATAGTTTAACGGCTTATTAAAGATTAGGAAAAATAACCTTCGAATCTTGGTAGCAGCATTATTTGCTTCAGAAATTTCTTCAGCAACTGGATATGGAAACCCAGGTAACTTAACATACTGTTTATATTTGCACCCTTCTCTTTATTATAAAATGTTATTTTACTGAGCAGGAGGCATGTTATATTGATAAAGAAGTTTCAGCTGCTGCTTCAACTGTACCATTTAGCATTCCTTAATGATGGATTTCAAAAAAATCTCTAATAGAGAGATGAATTCATCCTTTTAAAATGATAGTGTTTTCTCCTTCAAAAGAGCTATTTATAATCACTTTTTGGAACAGTTCAGTACTTACACAAAAAAACTATATTGAAAATGACACTGCTGGGTTTTAACCTTATGATGGATACAGATGTCTGTAATAGAATTTTCTATTATCTTGATTTATTATCTTTAAGAACAATGTAGTGCTGATATCGTATTAGAACAGATGAAAGCTTTAAAGGTCTATAAATAAGAACTTAATGTAGTATCTAGCAAGTAGTAGTTGGAGAATAAATGTTACTAATGCGATGAATAAGGAAACTGTACATTAACTTATGAAAAAATAATTTCAAACTAGTCTCAAAACTAACTTTAATGAAGGAACAACGCTGTACCTAGATTCTGATAATACTTCATATCCTTTGTTGATAAAGAAATGAAATTTTATTCTCAAATCCATACTTAGTATTGTTACTTAATCTATTTTTAAAGGTTAGTACTAGTAATCTGGCTTCCTAAACAAATGTCATATAAAGCTTAGTTTTTAAGCAACATTAAACTACCTATCTTCTACACCTGCTTTTATCTCCCATATAAGAATAAGCATAGCTGCTCAATAACATAATATATACACATACTATAAAAAAAAATGTAAATTCTTGTTATATATCCGTTGATCTTTTGCAAATATAAAACTTAGAATGGAATAAGTTTAAAAAAAATGTAAATTCTTGTTATATACCCGTTGATCTTTTGCAAATATAAAACTTAGAATGGAATAAGACTCAGAGGCAAAAAAACCACCACATATTTTCCCTGAAACTACCATGAAAATACCTTGAATATCTCTGGTGTATCTCATCTAAATTGAAAACACAGAGATATAAAAACCTCCACTGTGAAAATAAGTGAATTCTAATTAAATAACATTTGAACAATCATTAACATTTTTCTTTAGAGAAAAAACAACTATTCTGAGACAGATTTCTAACATTATGAAACTAGCCTGAAATGTTCTCTTGCTATTGAAAAGATAAAAACCTGCTTTCTGGAAGTGTTTCAATCTTTTAAAGGCAGCCACTGAATAAATGAAATAACTCAAAGTATAAATGTATTTTCTTTAGTAAATAGAAAGTAAGGCAGATTTTTAAGTGACTGATGTGTTGATAGATTTCAAGAAGCCAAGGATTTCCTAATAACAGCTGAATTCATTACTCGGTAATGGCAGATTGTTGTGTTTAATGCATTTCTCTACTATTTTACTTAACATTGTGATTTTAAAATGAACTTTACAGAAGGAGTGCAAGTAGAGTGTTAGGAGTAATTTTTAGATGTCTTTATGTTCATATCTTTGTAGGAGTGTCAATATATACACAAAATGTTCCTTGTCCTTTCCTCCATAAAGCATAATTTCTACAAAAGTTAATGCAATAATTCTACCTGATGAAAAACAGGACTTTTGTGTGCATGATGATGAAAAAAAACAATTAAAATGGAGCTGTCTTTTTCCAGCATCTTGTGTAGGGGGAGGGCACGAACAGTCCACAAGTAATGTGCCAAGAATGTTCTAAAATATGTGATGGAGTTCAGAGCTTCCTCCTCTTGAAAACAAGATACGCACCAGAAACCAAAATTAAAAGAAAGTCTCAAATCTACTGCAATGAACAAGTTTGAATGTTTCATCTTTCAAAGGCTATCTGATAAGTTTAACCTGACTAGATAAATTGCTTAGTTGGTCTGGCCAAATGCCTACTGCTGTGAAGTATATATTTAGAATATTCCAGTTTGAAAAGGGAAGTTGGGCGTATACATACTAACTAGGCCGGCAGTTTTTGAATGTTTTCCTGATATTGCAAAGAAATACATTTTACACTGTAACCCTATACACTCTTGCACGTATATTCCTAATTCACTAAAGGGTCCCCCTCTGCAGTCTCGAAAACACTGTACTAGGGATCCAAAGGATATAATGTTGAATTCTCAAAGAAAGACCCTGTCCTCAATTTTACCCCCAAATTAGAAAATGTGCCCCCAGTTTATTTTTACAGTTCTTTAAAGTCTACTCTACAACAAAACACTTAAAATATAACAAAATATTTTAAAGTAAAACTAAAATCCAGACAGTACTCTTTATCAACAAAGCACCTAATACTCTTGGAGCGATGGTTCTAACTGGGGGGAAGGTCCCCACAGAAGTGATTTTTACCTCCCATATGAAAATGTCTGGAGACATTTTTGGCTGTTACACTGGAGGGGATGGGTGCTACTAGCATCTAGTGAGTAGAGACCAGGAATGCTGCTAAAATATCTTGCAATGTACAGGACAGCCCCTCCCCCCCGCCAGAAAAAAAGACTGATCCATCCTAAATGTCAACAGTGCTGAAGCTGAGAAGCACAAAGGGCAGGCAATTTCAGACAGATCTGGGTTAGCTCTTGGCTGAGGTTCATTTGGCCCAAAAGGTGACTGTTTTGCTCGTTGTGGGTACAACCCAAGGAATAGTTGACCCTCAAAGGTCAACAGTTATACTAAAGAGTTTTATGTTCCCACTTCCCAATTGTTTTTCTTTTCAACATCCCATTCTGCTGCTTCTTTGCCAAGAATCCTGGCATTGGCACAGGCCATGCAAAGACTGGCAGATGCCTTGAAGTTCTCTTCCTCTGTGATAACCATGGCTTTCTCCTTCTTGTAGCATTCTGTATGGGCATGACTGGTCCTGTCAGCTGGGTAGCCAATTTGAGTTCTTTAGCAGAGCTGTCTCCCTTCTTGGGGACCGAGGGCTTCCTGGGGAAAAGGATGAGCTTGGAGTGGTATGCAGTGCTCCTTCATGCGCTGCATGTTAGCCTGCAGGGACTCGGTGGACTTATTCCGCCTCCTCGGATCCACTGAGATCCCAATGGTCTGGGCCACCTTCTTGTGGATGCTGGCCACCCTTAATGCCTCCAAGCTGAAGCCCCTGCCAGCTCACACTTTGGTGTGGTACCTCTCTGTGGGGTATCTCTCTAAGGGCCGGATGAGTCCGGGTGTGGGACGATGTGGAGCGCTTTGGCTTGCTGGGCCTTGCGTCTGCAGATCTTCCATGCCGGCTGCTTAAACCACGTGGCCACACACCACTGCCAGCCCTTGTGGAAGTGGGGCTTCAGGATCATGCCACTTTGGCTGGGTGTCATGCCTGCTCCCTACGTACCTCCTCTGAGGGAGAACAGCCACCAGAAAGGCCAACTTCCAAATTTTTAAAACAAGTAAATAGAATGCTTTATTTTTCAAGTTAAAGGGAAAAAATCCTTTTTATTAGTTTACAGCCCTCCAATAATTTGATTTTTGGGTCCAGAGCTCTTAATGTTAGGGGGAAAAGGGTACAAATAGGGTCAGGAGTAATGGTACCCAATTTTTCTTAGATTTGTATATTGGAAACAATGATCTGTGGCTAGCCTATATTGCCTACTATTCTACTCAATTTCATAAGGCAGAATTGACAAAAAGAGCACAACTATGACTGGAAATATAACTTTCAAAATGAGTATCACAGGAGCAATCCAAATATTCTCATCAACAATGCCAACATCACCAACTCTTTCTCTAACTCCGTCATCACCACCATCAGTCAACTTCCCTTTCTGCTCCTCCCCTAGACTATAACTGACCATAAAGGGTAGAAGCCTGATAATGTAATTTTTGAATTTTATTTCAGTGGAGAAAAAATACTGGAATTTGATCTCACTGCTCCTTTGGCTGCAGATATATCTGGGGAATTACTCATAAAACATGCATTCATTTCCTCTGAAGAGCGTAAGGTCAGATGTGTTAAGCTAGATACAAATTTTGATATTGTTCCAGGAAAATAACTGAATTTATTTTACTATTTGTCCTTAGAGAAAACAGAAAGAACATTAAACATATTTAAATAACAATGAATTAACGCAAGGAACACACGCTTACCTTAGGCTGCTGTAAACTTCAAATCAAGTGGGTTTTTTTTTTTTTGATAAAATTTGTGATACTGATTTCAATTGACCCTCCAGCCACCCCCCGTATTTTAGTCACATTACTAAATAATATAAATTATCTTAATTGTTAAATTACATTAATATGAACACTGTGCAACTTTAAAAAATACTTTCTTTAACAAGAGCAAACAAATGCAGGAAGTTTGCAGAAATATGCCAATACTGTAAAACAATATAACTTTCATTACGGTTATTATAAACTATGAAAGGTTTTTACTTTTCCAGTGCACTTTCAAGGATTATCACTGAACTAGTGAGTCCGACTATACTTCCTCTAATTGTGACTTCTGTCATATCTTATAATACATGTGTGATATCTTATAATCATCTAAAAAAAAGGCATTTAGAGAGTAGAAAAGTGTTCAAAAGAATAACCTGTGAGTCTTAATCCTAGGTTCATTTGGCTACAATATTTTCAATGTATTATTTAGCACTGAATTTTTAAACCAGAAGCACTATATCAGTCCTATTACTGTAAAATTTTAAAAGTTGCATCACTACAAATCTTACATAGTTCGAAGTACTACTTTTAATTTCACTCATTTTAAAAAAAATACTGCATAAGAAGGATATTCATTTAGAGCCTAAAAGAGGGTCACTGGATATTTTTTAGGGAAAAAAAAAAAAATAGCTCTCAGCTTCATTCTTTTTTAAGCCCAAATTTATCTCTGCATGTGTGATAATTTACAAAACTGAATTACATGAAGGAATGTGAGATGTATAAGTCCTCTTCAACCTCCACTAAGCACATACTCAGAATATAAGGTTAAGCAAATGGGCTCTAGCATCATACAATGAATTTAAAGGTCCTACCTACCACTCACTGTGACCTTAAGAAGGTTATGATTGCTAAACCGCAGTTTTTAAAAATGGGGATACTAACAACTCAAACTACATAGGCTAAGAATTAAATGAGATACTGTATGAAAAGACCTAACATGGAGGGCCTAACCCACAATAATGTGCTCAATAAATGTCTGAGGGTACTATTATGGTCATAAAAGACCAGAAAGGCTTTTGCCCATATGTAGATCTTGTGCATCTGGCCACGATCTAACTAAAGAAAAAGAAAAATGACCTGTTAGTTTAGAAAATTTATAGCCACTTTAAAGCTTCAAGTGTGTCTTGTGAAAAGTATAAATCCATGCGAAAGAAATTCTTACTAATCTGCCCAGTGACCTCTACTTCACTTCAGTTACTCTCAAGACCATAACCTGGACTTTGTTTTCGCCATTACTGGAGACTGCTTCCACCTCTGAAATCTCAACAATTTTAAACATCTTACTCTCCTGGTCAGTATCCTGACTTTTAAGCTCTTATACCCACGGCATACTTTCGGTGAACTTGATTTCTTTCTTTTCTCCCCATCTACTAATTTTGTCCTGGCCTAATTTCTTTCATTACTCAGCCTGGACTTCATGTCCAGTGTGTCGACTACACTTAACTCTGGTACCTTCATTTCCTAGCCACTGTGTCATCCTTGGGTATCTGCCTGGCAAACCTTCGGCCCTGGGACAAATGATCTCTCTTTGCCAAAAAACTGAGTATTACTGGAAAAAAAAAAATCACAAAACCCAGGGGATATATGTCATTAGAACAGCAGACCCCAACCTTTTTGACACCAGGGACCAGTGCTATAAGTATCTAATGCCTGATGATCTGAGGTGGAACTGAGATAGTGATGCTAGCATGGTGGAGCAGCTGCAAATACAGGTGAAGCTTCACTTGCCTGCCACTCACCCTGCTGTGCGGCCCGGTTCCTAACAGGCCACAGACAGGTAGCGGTCCACGGCCCAGGGGTTGGGGACCCCTGCATTAGAGAATGCTATTTACCTTTCTTTTTTTTAACCTAGGTTCCAGATAACTTTTTTTGACATATTTATAAGAAACTATGGAAATGGGGGCCTGGGAATCTTTATTTTAATTAGCCCTTAGGTGTTTCTAGAAGGAAAGATGAGGCAGGAGGCAAAGTTACACTGCACAGGGACGAGGAGCAGAGCAGGAGTTAAGCTTTGTGAAGTGGGATAATCACAATGCTGCTGCTGAGGAGTAATTCCCATTTGAGATTTGATCAGTAGTCCTCATCTGTGAGCTCTAATCACAATGGCCACATGCCTTTCTCCAGTAATCTTGAGCTATCCAGAACCAAACAACATAGACAGTAGACAGTGGGGACTGGTATGTGAGCCCAAGTGTGGGATCTGTTGAAGACCGGGGGGGACAGCATCATTGAGATGATGGACTTGGGTGCTTGGGCCGAGTAAGAGACAAGTGAACTTGAAGATGGACTAATGGACTGGGTGAAGGTGGAGGAACTTAAGGCTGATGCCAGGCCTAGTATCTCAGGTACACACTCCACAGTCTGCCCCTCAACAGAAAGTCCTTCACGATAATGTTACCACTGACCTTTCCAGTCTTGTTTCTCATTATTTTCCTATGACACTAGATTACTGAAGGTACCTGAGCGTTCTCCAGGAATCTCAGATGGTGATTAAGAAGGAGGCAAGTAATTACTAGAACCAAAACGAGGGGGCGGTTTATAATGGTGGAGGTAGCCATTCAAATGAAACTTTGAAAGAGAGAGCAAAGGAGTACATTCAACTTGCTGACATTGATTTAGGCTGTTAACTGTCTTTAAAAGACGATCTATCTGACAGGTGGGCACAGCAGTATTTTCTAAGAAGTAGTCATGGCTATGTTCAGAGTTCCAGATGGAGGAGGACTCCTCTCCTCAAGCGGGGTGGGCAGCGAGGGGGTCCAACTCCTGGGAAGAGGGTGGCTGGGAAACACTGAGCGTAGTGGTAGGATCTGAGGAGGTAGGTTCCAGAAAGGGCCCTATCATCATGGGACTGAGAAGCCCAGGCTCTTGAACTACCTGCCAACTGTGGATGGTGATGTGAAGGACATGCAGGTGCCCTGTGACTAACACCAAAGAATGTGCTTGGGGCCAGAGAGTCACTCAATTCACATTTTTTGAATGACAGACATGATGCTAAAGCATTAGAAATAAGGAAATAAATAAAACTCTCTGCCAGTAACAAATATTTAAAATATAGTATGATTAATGGATGAAGAGACATAATGAAAAGTACTATCCGGAGATGAGTGTGGGGTGATGGTTAGAAAACTCTTCACAGAGGGGATGAAACCCAAGAGGAGTTTTGAAGGACAATTAGGAGTTTAGCAAGCAGACATTTCAAGTTGAGAAACGTCATATGTAAAGAGATCAATTCAGGGAATGAGTCAAAAAAGCATAAAATGATACTTTAAAAGAATAAGTTACTGCTGAATTGTATACCTGAAACTTACTGGATTTCGTTAACCAATGTCACCGTAATAAAAATAAAAAATAAAATAGGGAAAAAAACTAAATTATCGTTGAATAAATTTTTTTTTTAATTAAAATAAAAAGTAGCTCAGTCTTACAATGGAACTATTAAGCATGAGGGCCACTGAGATGAGAATAAGTCAGAGAGGAAGGGAGGGACCAGACTGTGAAAAAATTACATATATAATATGTGAAGGAGTTTGGATTGTATCTTATAGGAGAAAAGGGGCTGCTGGCCACACTGTAGTAGTAATTTAGTTCCAAGGGGGCAGTACCTCAGTGCATAGAACCATAGCCCACAAATATTTGCCCAATGACTGGGCAGAGGTGCAAGGCATGGGGCTCAAGGAGAAAGCAGTGGTCCAGGACCAGAGGCTGTCTAGTCATTCCAATAGGGTAGGCTTTTATACTCCCATGCTTTCTTACCTCCTTGCTGTTCTGATCTTGTGAGATCTTTACTCTTCAAATGTCTGCCGTCACTGTGGACTAGAAATCTAACAATCCTTTAAAGCTTACCCACTTAAAGCCACTTTATCAGCAAGGCTTTTCTTACTTCCCTCGGTGTCGTAAGCAGCACTTTGCAATCTGCCTTGGTTATATTTACATATAGTCCAACTTGGAGATTATTTCCCAAACTATAGGTTCTCTGAAAACAATGACAATGTTTTACTCTTCTCTGAATATCCCTGGACTGTAATGACATATGCTTGGAGCTCATAACTGATACTCCTTCATGCTGATAGTTCTTAATGAGAATGATAAAGAATACCAGCATCCTCTCCTTGATCCCAAGCAATTCCATTTGGACTGCAAACTTGCAGGCATCCTACTCAACAAAAACCTTGCAGGGAACTCTGAGTCCGCTCTCCTTAGAAAGCAGCTGAGGGAGCTTGCACCTTGAGGTCTTTTCCACAATTAAAGTAGCTAATTAAAGTTTTTCTTCAAACTACACACCCTTCAGAGTGCAGACTGATCTAGTAGATGATGTTTTAGCAGGCTTTTAAGACCACCTCATTATCCCATCTGCTTCACAGACACAGGAACTAATTAAGTACTACTTTATTTGAATATCTATACATATTTTCTGTCCTCATAGACTATATTGATTTAATACACATAATCTGGAAAATCAGCATGATGTATGTTTCTAAGCTAGTATTTTGAACTGAAATACAGCAGGTCCTCAAATAACGTCTTTCATTCAATATCATTTTGTTATAACATCGATGAGATTCCATAAGAACTTAATACTTGTTTATATCAAGGAGCCTGCAGTAAACTGGGTTTAATTATATGTCGTGGAACCTATCAACGTCTTTGAGGACTTACTGTACTTTCTCAAAGGTCTATTGTGAATGAAAAATTTAATCCAATGGAATAAAGAAAATAAATGTAATGTCAGTTCTGAACAATATAGTAATTACTTCATAAATAATGAACGACTTATAGGAAATTTTTATATTTGAAATTTTCATCTTGTATTTTAAATGTATGCTTATGTGTCAGCCTGTAAATTAATTTTAACATGATATGTCTATAGAACATAACACAAGAGTATTAAAATTACAACCATGGAAGATTATGTAAAGAGATCAATGGTGTGTGAATATGGAAGAAAAAGGGACATAAAAACTATAGGTTGATAGATTAGGGGATACAACTGTGGATAATTATCATTTAATATTTTGTTTGAGTAACGATCATTGTTATCTATACAATATTAAAAAAAAATAAAGTGCTAAGGCCATAAGTTGTTCTAAAATATACTGAATTCATGAGCCACACAAGAAAAATTGTCAAGATGTCTCACTTCATACTTCAATAATCACATTTAGCAAATATCACTAGCTCTATAAAGCCTCTCCTAATCCTAATTTTATGTCATCATTCCACATCTTTCCAACTAATGAGGAAGTGGAAACAGAAACTATCTGCATGCATTCAATTAACGCCCAATGTTACCACCTATATTTTCACATTCCCAGTTCATTTTATTAAGCGTATTCCTAAATTTAACATCTACCTTTACATGCATCTAGCCTATCCATATCATAGTGTAATCTCATTACTTCTTTCTAAAAATTAATTAATTTGTCATTTTAATTCCAGTACTGGTACTTTCACTTATATGAATTTCACTCTTTTAAGGGTTTTTTTTTATGTTCATCTTCTAGAATGAAGCTCAGATGTTTAACAAATATAATTAACTATCTCCAAAGGGAAATATTTCCTCTTTGCTTATAACATTATGAAACTACCTAAAAATCATTAACCTGTAATTTTATAGTTAATTTTTCCTTTATAAATTTTAAAAATATGGATTTTAATCCAATCACTAATGTGTATGAAACATGTGCTATAACTTCCATTGTGCAAAATTAATCAGAACTATAGCAGAAAAAGGATGCTTTGATTTTTGCCACTAAACGAAACTACATGAGTCCTGATGTTTTATCACACCAAGAAAGACAATAGAAAATTCTAAACTATCCTGTTAATACTAGAATTACACATGTCTTCTGCAAAGAGAGGTGTACTTTTCAATTCTGACAATTCACAAATACTGTTCAAGAAATTTCCCTGCGTCACTAGCAAATAAAGGCAAATAAAGGCAAATAAAGGAATATAATTTTTTTCTACACACATTAGTTCCAAATATTGTAAAACTTAATTCTTTTACAAAAGAACCTGATTTGTTTCACAGGTTCATTAAATTAGCAAACAAAAGAACCCCATCTTCATATTAATAGTCATAAATAAGTTAGTCTTAAAGAATTTTAAAATTCACTCCACATTCAAATATATTCTAACCCTGAAGGCAGACAAGGCCTCTGTGATACAAATGAGGAAGCTGAGCTTCTGAGATGAGGTGACACCAATTCCTACAATCATAATGTAAACTGGAGATAAAAATTCATTTATAGGAGACCCTAAACTTCCTATTAAGCAAATTTATTACAGTAGCTAAAATGCAATCAGCATAAGTTTCATCAATTTAACTGTTTCTTAGAAAGACATACATTTTACAGCAAAGAGTTTTCAATAAAAAGATTTTGAAGATAAACTTAATATCAAATTTACAACTAAAAAATACAAATATAAGCCATATCTAAAACGCCATGATAGTAAAACAGATGTGAATAAACAATCTATATATTAATGATAGGAAATTGGTTAAAATACATCTCTGCTGTGTAAGGTTGATAAGTTTTCAGACCAATGTTAAATTTTATTCTGAGCCAAATAAAAAATCACTTTTTCAGCAGAAAACATGCTGAAGAATAGCTATGTATGGCATTAACTGGAATGAGGGTAATATCTCCTACTATTTCAAAATGATGTTTGAAAGAGTAAAAAAAAATCTGAAGCACCATTCTACCTCAACATACATGCATTTCTACCTCGGCTGTCTGAGAAAAAATAAAATCTACCACAAAACATTTTTGCACAGCTTATTTTTTACTCTGACTATATGCAAACTGCAGAAAATTTGGAAAAGTGTAAATAAGAAATTACCCACAACTCTACCAGCAAAAGACAGCTGGTATCATTTTATTATTTCCTTCCAGTCTTTTTCCTTCTACTTAAGTGAAAACTCCAGTTTTTAACTTAAAATTACAACATGTAGATATTCCCATTATTAAAAATTCTGTAGCTGTTTTAAAGCACTCCTTCTCATTTTGAAATTACACTTCTTTTCAGGTTATGCAAGGGAACACTAGTGGACCCTGATGCACATCTGTTAGATGAGGAAGACTGGTTTAAAAGCAATTCTACTACAGACTACACCAGGGTTCTTTGAGTAAGAAAATACAATTTTAAAAACCGGGGAGTTCAAATCCAACACAATTCCTGAGTTTTCAGGCGATATATATCTAACTGGTCCTTACTTTATCAGATAATTTAGTAAGCTCAAGATTAACAATGATAATCAGTTACAGCTATACTATGCTTTCCCCTTTGCAAAACTCTTGTGTACTATCATTTCATTTTCATTAAGTTATGGAACAGTTATGTATTCTTGTATCACCAATATAGGAAAAGTGAGGCATGAAGAAATTAAACGACTTAACAACATTTACACAATGAACTTAGAACTAGAAATTAGGTCTTTTAAATTACCAACATCATTTCTATTTGTGTTAATCTACACTGGTGTTTATATGACACTGTGAAAGAGAAACATATTTGTTAAAATGCTCTGGTAAAACTGAAACTAAGTCTTTAAAAAAAGGTAATGTTAAAGATCATGCTTGAGAAATTCTAAAAACAAGGCAATCATCTCATTTGGCAGGGGTTGACATATAACTGATTCTATCCTGTTCAAATATACATATATTTTTTAAAACATGATATAAACACTTTCAGATCTAGAAATAAGCAAAAGAGTTGTCTGCTTATGTAGAAAAAGTTATATTCCTTTCTGTATCAAGGTACCTTATATTTTTGTGTCTCAGTTTCCCACGTTTGAAATGGGATAACAATATCTATCTCAAATGGTTGCGGTGAGGATTAAGTTAATACATTGTAAACCACTTGGTACTGTGCCTGCCACAAAGAAAATGCCAATAAGTGTTAGCTAAATATAAGCCTGTTTGTTTTTTTTCCTACCAGGAGAGAAATAGAAGTACAGGCTCTAAAACTTCAATGGAGGGAAGAATTTCACTCTATCAAGTGCTGATGTTCAAAAATTTATTTAAGATTTAACTAAAACCTGAATACTAAGCATCTACATTGTGTAGAACTGTGCCTAGATCTAAGTCAGTTTACCAAATACGTTTTTTCCTTAGAGATTTCCATATGCCTGTCAAAGTTTCAGCATCTTCATAATGACAGACTTATCTCCATGAGTCCATACGCAACTTAAAACCACATGAGAGCAACATTAAGATGGACTTAAACTGGAGATCAATTAAAAAAAATCTTCTCAGCCATCAGTAATGATCTAATCTTTCTTTACCCTTCCACTGCAATAAAATGGGGAATACAACGGAAAATGTGTTCAATAACTGATGACAAAATGATTCCAAAATTGCGGTTCGCTGCCTGAAAATTGTACTAAAAGGGTGGAAAAAATCAGCTCTGCATTCTCTTTCCAGCATGGTGATTATTCAATAAACAGTTTTGCTCACTTCTGGAATAGGTTTTTCAAGGATTGTAGATTGAAAAAGTTTTGTCCCTTTCTGAAAAGGCCTTATCCTTTTAACGTGGAACGCTCCCTTTAGGCAATATAGTATGTTGCATTAGGTCAAACACTGGGTCTAGGCAATCTAGACCACCATATTAATAAGAAGGGAATTTTAAAGGACACGTTCTGAAACCGATTCAAAGATAACCAGAATCAATTTCATTCGCTTTTGAACCTGAGCACTTTCACAAGAGAGTAATTATAGCCACTAGACTTTAATAGGTTTAAGTTGCTGTTTAATTACTCTGCCTTTCTATTCTGTCCATTCATCCATCCATTTAGCTTAACTTCAGGGGTCACGTCTCCAAAAGTTTTTTTCCACCCCAAGATTTCCCCAAGAAGAAAGCAATACCAAAAAGGAGGCCCTGATAGCAGGGTCTCACTTCCCTCTTAGGAAAATGAATGGCCTTGCCCAAAAGTAAAGCCGCGCCAACTTGAGGACAACAGGCTGATCCCACCTTTCCCACACAACCTCGTGAGTGCGGTGCCAGGTCCGCCCGCGCACAGAGGTTCAGGGCATCTCCCGCGAGCGTCTGCGATTCCGCCAATGGCTGGGAGACCTGGCGCCCGGGAGGCTCTCCCCGCGACCCCGCTGCCCGTGGGGCTCCTCGCGCCGCGCGTTCCCGGGCGACCACTCACCTTGCTGGGCTCCGGCGTCCTCGAGCAGCAGGAGGATAAATAAGAACAGGAGGAACAGAGGCATAGGGGAGGAGGAAGAGTCGGAGCGGGGAGGGAGGAGGCAGGAGTGCGAGTGGGGGAACGCGGCCCGGGCGGGGGCGGCGGCCGCGGCCCGGACTCGGGAACGGTGCGGGCTGCGCCCGGTTCTCACCACCCCCCAGCTCGCCATCGCGGCGGCAGGCAGTCCGCCTGCATAGTGCGGGCGTCCCGGGAGTCCCGCGGGCCCTGGGGCCGCAGCACCGGGCAAGGAGGGGGCGGATGCGGCGGGAGAGCGAGAAGCAACGCGTGCCTCTCCTCGCGCCGGGACCCCCTCCGCCCCTCACTCCGCTTTTGCCTCCTCCTCCTTCGTTCCTTCCCTCCGCTCCCCGCCCAAGACCCCAGGCAGGAGTGCAGGGGAGAGGAGGGAAGGAATCAGGGTGCTCGAGGCGCGGGGTTTGCCTGCGGTGGAGCTGGGGAGCGCACCCCCCGCACCACGCTCTGCGACCCGGCCCCTGCTCGCCGCGCTCGCCCGCCGCTCCGGCTAGCTGGCAGGCAGGTCGCCCGCCCGCTCCCTCGCGCTCCCTCTTGCGCGCTCGGCCACGCCTCCTCGGCATACCCGACCAATCCGAGGTTGGCTCCTGTCCGTCTCCCCCCGCGCCACCCAATCAACATGCTCTCTCCTCGATCGACCCGTTAGCTCCCCGGCCCACTCCTCTAGCTCCACCACTCTCATCTCTCTTCTCCAATCCCCTGAGGCCTTGGGAAGCGTCCCACCCGCCTTCCCCAATCTGGGTTCCGCCCCCAAGGTCGGCCCCGCGCGGCCCCCGCCGGGCCCGCGCGTATGTTATTGTTGGGACCTCAGCCCAAGCTGATCCCACTGAGGCGGGTGCTTGCTCTGGTCAATGACTTCCGGGACTTCCCCCATCCGGCTCTCCTTGCTCCTCAGGCCTTGCTGACTTATTGCTCCTCCCTCGCCGCGCATCAGGCCACTGGAAGGGGTGGGAAACCTGGATCGTGGATGGTTTTTGCTGGGAGCTGAGTCTAAAGGACTTTTTTCTTTCTTTCTTTCTTTTAATAGAGCAGAGTTTATTATTATTGTCATCACCATTATTATTAAAAGTACAGCCAATTGTTGTAGCGACTCCGATTTACAAATAACAGATCAGTGTGCAATTTTAAAATATGTCTTTCCTGTTTTCAATGCCTTTTACTCTATTTACTAAATTGGAGGGGGATATATATAACAAGATCCACGCCTCCCAAAGTAATTTAAATCTAACAACATCTTAACATTCATTCAGTCATTCTACCAAGAGTTGCTGAGCACCTGCGATTTAACCTGCAAACGCTATGCTATGAGTTGTGGGAGTTGTGGCCATAATACAGAAATCTCCCAGGATCTAGTGTTAGGACAGAGATGGAAATACATCATGAAAGTCAGGATAAAATAAGTGCTAATTAAAGTCGCAAGCAATTTGATGGCGACTGTAAAGGGATGGAGTGACAGAAAAAAATCTGATCTTTGGGAAAGAGAAATCCACAGGACTAGCAGGTGATGGGTTTTAGAGAGGAAAAAGGTGCCATCCTGGATGTCTTTTATACGAGCCCCTAAAAGGAGGATGGTGTCATTAACAAATACAGGAAACTGGAAAAGTGGAGCAGGTTGTGTGGGAAAGTGAGTTAATTTTGGACATAGTTTGAGATGTCCTCTCAGTTAATATGTGAAGCTATATAAAGGCAGGTGGACATTTTGGTCTAATGCTTAGGTTAAGGAGTACTCTGAAGTTCTGTGTGGAAGTCATGAATACATGCAACATTCAAAACCATGGGAAGGTCTAATTTCCTCCAATGAAAATCTGAGAATTGGAAAGGACTTTGGAAGTAATTTTTTAACTCCCCTGCAGATCTGTCATGCATTAACCTTGCTACCAAATTTATTTGATAAGCATTTATTGGATGCCTATCAAATCCTACTATGCTTTCTGCCTAATGTAGGCAGTGGGCATCCAAAGTTTAAACATAAGAGTCTATGTTCTATGAGGGAAGCAACCATGTAAATAAATCCATTGCTATCAGCAATGTATGGACTGGTGCTACAATATCGCAATAGAAGGATTTTAAGAAACCCATTATGGCAATTATGAAACTCCAGCTGTCTGAATAAGAGGACAAAGTAAGGAAGATGCTCTCAGTCAGGAGGCAAAGTAGGCTGGATAGCAGGTGAATGGTGCTAATTATTGCTGGCTTAATGGGAGGAACTAAAGACTAGTCTGGAAAGATCAATAAGGGCAAGATCTAAGACAGGCTAAGGAGCCAGGATTTTATTTTGCAGCATTGAAAAACAACTAAAGAGTTCTAAGAAAAAGGGACATTATCAGATTATTTCAGAAAACTCAACCAGACAAGAGGGTGAGGATTGGACTGGAGTAGGAGTGAGAGTGGAAGCCAGAATTGCTGATCTGGTGACTGGTCTAGTGATTTGTATAGTTAAAAAAGTGACAGTAAGTCTGAACTACAGTAGCAGTGGGCTGAGAGAGGGAAGACTGACTGGAAGAATATTTATGTATGTAGTGACTGATTAGATGTGGCGACTAAGGAGGAATTGAGGAAGATACTCAGGTTACTAGGTAGAAAGCAGTACCTTTCCCACAGTAAGGGAATAGGGAAAGAGGAACTTGTTTGGTTGGATGAGAAGGTAGAAGACAAGATTATGAATTCAATATTGGGCATATCAAACATAATGTGCTAATGTGGCAGCAGTGAGTCATGTACTGACTTCTCATAATAGTCTCTTTGAGACAACCTATCTTGTTTATTGGACATCTCCTTTCATAGGGCATTCAGTGATAACCTTGAGGTCACAAAGGTGATGACAGATCAAGGTATTATTTCAAACTTAAAGGCATTCTGTTGACGACATAGAACTGCACCAGAGGCAGATAATTTACCTGTGAACTAGCAGAATTATGGAACTCTTCCTGGAACAGACAAAACCTGGGGTATAGCCCCCTCTAATTCTTGTAAATACAGCCGAAAATGATCTAAATTACATATGCCTAAAGCAAGAAGTAGGAACACTTACATTTTTTCATCCCTGTTTTACTCACTGTCTCGTATTTTAAGGGGTTACTCAAAGTAAAGAATAGAGAGGTGAAGAGGTTCTGAATGTCACTAGCAGAAAAGGAATGAGAGAGGAAGGGGCAAATTGGAATTATTTTTAAAGAGGGGAAATCAAAAGATCTTGGCGATGGAAAGCATTTGACAATTTCTACAGTCTTATGTTTCAGCTTCCTGGGTTTTGCTTTGGAAATACAGAGTATGATCTCTGGCTAGAGAACATTTGTGGAGACCCTTTAACTGGATGCACAAGGGAATAAAAGGTATGGCACAGATGTGGGAAAGGGTTGATGCTGTTTCTGCCCCCTATTCTCTCCCCACTTCTGATCATTGTCACTCTATTGAATTGCAAAAAAAAAAAAAAAGACAGAAGACTGCTCTGAGATCATCAAACTCTTTGTGGGACCTTACACCAAAGGAACATAACAGGCATTCATTTCTAGGACAATGCCCGGGTAGAGTGGAATTCCAGTTTATGTAATCTTTCTGAATCCCTACTTGCTGCTCTAGCCAACTTTGTCATCTTTTTTGCCACTGGGACTTAGTGTGTTTGGGGATTGACATCTGCTGAGACAGTGGGAGCAATTCTTGTCCAGGACTATTTTACTCACGTGAGCCAGATGGCTGGGTTCAATCAGAACCAGGGATTTTAATCAGGATCCAAAGCAGATAGGCCTGGAGATAGCCATTGTGATAGCAGCCAGAGGCCCCCAGAAGTTAAAGTGTCTCCACAAGGGAAGCCCAGGTCCTAGCTCCTTCCTACAGCCTCTCAAAAAGGTATGGGCTTTACAGGTTCCCTTGGGGACAAGACTGACAGAAAAAACACAAACTGAGCAGTGTCTTCACTGCACATGAGTTCATTGACATGATAGGACTTGTAGCAGCCATGGTCACCTCCATTCATTAATTGATAAAATGAATTAATACTTTGGATAAAGTCTCTGGGGAAGATGAGAGCTTCAAGAAAGAAACATAGGATAGTTATATATGAAATACCAGCAAATTAAAATATGTATCATTTCAATGTATTTGTTTGTTTATTCCATGTTAAATATAAATATAGATTCTCAACCTAAATCTTAATTCACCAGACTTTTCTCTCCTTTCTCTCTTCTCTCTCTTCCTTTTTCTCATTTCCTTTCTTTAATTCATTAAAGAGTAGAAGAATAGAGAAAATGGAATTGACCTGTAGAGAAAAGGAGAAATATGAAAAGAATGGTTACATCTTACTTCTGCTTCCAAATGAATACCCAGTTCAGCTACTGCTAAGAAAATAAGAATGGAGGAAAAGAACCTAGGGGCTGGTGCCTTTGCTTCATAGAGAAACATCTGGGTTTTAATGCAAAGATATGGTAAGAATCATTGGCACCATCATCGCTATTAAATGTCTGTTAAGCATTAATAAAACAGAGGAGGCTCATTTAATATGGCATTTATACTGAAAACCTTGGGATGATGGTATGTAATGAATCACTAGTGGGCTTTATCAGTGAGTGTATATTTTTGGCAGGATAACAGAAAGAGGGAACAAACGAGAATTTTTATTTTTGTGATCTTCCAGTGGGGTGGGAGAGAAAGAAGAATGTGGCAGTTCTGGGGAAATTTTCAAACTTCAAAGCCCAGGGCCCTAAGACCTGGTTACTTTTCCCACAGGAGCATTTTCTTTGTCCTGTTGACTCTTTGGATAAATGTTTACAGCCAAGTTTGTTGCTAAATGTCTGAATTCTGCCAAGGAGACTTTCTTCCTTTCTGTGAACAGAAGTGCTTTGGATACATTTTTCTCTTTATCTTGTAAGCTTCTTTCAATTAGTTATTTCAGTCAAATCCAGCTCTCAGGTATACTACTCATATTTTCTTAATATCTAGGCATTTGTTACAACAAATTTAAGACAGAAGTGATAGGAACTTAACTTCTTGTAGAAGATACTTCCTTTCTACTGGTGGATAATGACATTACATATATTTTCTTGGCATATTTCAGCAACAAGACTGACTTTGATCATTTTCCATTTGCCTCTTCCTCCAAACATCTTTTTTTCTTTCTATCTCTCCCCACTGCCATATATATATATATTTTTTTTTTTAAAGGAACATAAGAAACTTAACTAATTCCCTCTCTTTTGGGTCAGCACAAAAAGGCTTCAGCTTGATATTTTATTTCTGATGGTAGCTGCAAAGGATTTTAGTAAAAACATGAAAAGCTCCCTCCATCAACATCATGCCTAGAAATTAGAGAATTAATTATACATGAATGGCTGACAGAAAACTAAAAAATGAATAGTGAACATCCCAGAGTATCTGAAATAATATGATTTAGGTGTGCAGTGGCTGTATGCCTCTCCTAATATGCCTGCATTCTTTCCTGTGGGACCCATGCTGGCAACAGAGTCGAGAATTAAATATACAGAGCTGAAATGCTGTTTGGCTTCTGAGAAACCGAGTTATTTCATGAGATCATGGAAACAGCTCTAGACCAGATTCTTGCAACCAACTTCCACTTGAAAGTGCTGTATAACCTCCAGCGAGTCTCCTAACCACTCTAGGCCTCAGTTTCTTTGTCCACAAGAGAAGATGGTTGGATCTTATAGGTTTTAAGTTTGACATTTCTTCCATTCTCATTATCTGTTGCTCCCTTTCATCTCATAGCCAGATTCTAAGTCCTTAATTACTAAATCACTATCTAATGTTGGAAAGAGAGGAAACAAAAGCTGATAATTACAGAATTCCTCTCTGGGAGAGCATTATCTGTGCTGAACAGCAGAGCACCTTAAGAGTGTCCTTCAAGCCCCCTAAGCCCAGCCCAGCCCAGCAATGCCTTTATGAACTGGAACTAGATGAAGAGCCCCAGTTTTGTTCTGCAAATGAAGCAAACAGGGTCTTGGACCTAGAGGGTAACCTTATTAGGAAGGAGATGGGGGAGGGCAGAGGAGATAAAGCTGGCCAGGAATGTGGCTGAAAACTGGAGCTGAGGAGAGGTGAGAGAAAGTGAAAATTCCGCAGTGGTTAGAATGCAAAGATGCTTTGATAGAGATAGCTAATAAATAAATTCTAGTTAAAAACAACAATTGGAAGATTCAATATTACAAGTACAGCAATTTTTCCCAAATTGATATATTGATTCAATGCAATCTCAATAAAATTTTTGACTTTCTTTTTATGTGTATGTTAACAGACTAGTTATTTCTAAATTTTATATGGAAAGGAAAGAGCAATAATACACAAGACAATTTGGAAGGAAAACAATAAATGTGAAGAATAACGAATGAATGAATGAATGAATGAATGAATAAGTAATTTCTAGTTATTTGCAGTATGTGCTATATTGTAACTTACCTCCCACCTCCCTCCCAAACTCTCCATTAGTTTGCTGTAGCCATAGCTTTGATCAGGTGAAACTTTGGGGAAGAGGGGGCGTATGAGTTGGGGAAGGGACAATCAGGTTGATGTCCATCTTCTTTATTCTATATGGAATGCCAGCATCCTCAGGAAGTGAATTTAAAGTGAAGATCAGAAATTCAGGGAAAGCAGGAGACTCCTAGAACCAGAGCTTTTGAGAAATGTAAACTTGCTGTTCGCCATCTCCTTGACAAAAAACTAGGCTTCCATCCCCAGATTTGGAATCATCTGGGCACTGCCATCTGTTACACTAGGACGAGCAAACAATAATACAATGGTACTACTTTTTCTAAGAATCAAGAAAATAGAAATAGAAATTGAAATTTTGTGTGTGTGTGTGTGTGTGTGTGCAGATCATTTCTTTCAATGATTCTTTTTGAATCCTTTCATTAAATGTTAATTTCAAGCCTTTAAATTTAACATGTCGATAAAAAAGGAACTAATATTTTAAATAATAGCAATCCTATGGAAATTCAGTGTTTAAAAGGAACACCCAAGGTTTTTAAAACAAAGAAGAATATAATTTTCTTCGTATCACATTCACAGACTAACTAATATCAGCCTGCCTTTTAACACCATAAGATATAAATGAGATGCAGAATATATTATACATTTTCATTTAAACAGATCTTTTTATTTTTGGCATTCTATTAAGCATGGTTTTCAAAAAGACAGATTGTGGACTAAAAGAAAATAATGTATTGTTCAGATTAATCTGACTTTCCATGAGCTTCTTCATTAATAATCAGGTTTTAATGTCAATATAAATAATACTTACATTTGACTGATATACACTATCATTTTATTCATAGTTAACATACTGTACAAAAGTGAAAATGTGAGAGATTTTTCTGAAGAATTGATTGCAGACCACGATAACTCCTAGGAGAAAAACATAGGAGAATATAATTTCCCTGACCTAGCTATCTTTTTTTAATCTTGAAGGATGGTGCATGCCTAGTTCATAGATCATAGAATTTTAAATAAATAGGGCTATTTTCTCACCACATATCTGGTATTATTTACTGGTGATCCCTTTAAATCAAAGCTTAGTTCTCATTTGTAGATCTGAAGATATGTACATTTATTTTTGGTGACTATAATCAATATATTTGATACTACTGACTTAATTAAAATGGAGGGTGAGCGCAGACCTTAATAAAAGACATAAATTATTGAGTCAAAAAATTTGCGGATTTCCTATTTATTTAGGACTCATTTGGAAGACACATAGATATTAACAGCCCCATCTAATGACAAAATGTAACTATTTGTTCAGCTGTTTGATCTGAAACATCAAAAGCAGTTTTTATCCCTCCCTAAATCAAAGACTGGACATAAGGTAATTCAGGATTCACTTTAGTCTTTATGTCATTTTCTATTACTCTCATATTGGTAAATAACTAATATGAAGAAAATACCTCATTTTCACAACATAAATATAACTACTCACTCTACATACTGATAGTCACATTTGCATACAATTAATTGAATAACCTATACAATGATATCTCCCCGCAGAGAGCCAGGCTGAATCAGCCCTTAGATTTTGTTTTAATAATAACTATAATAATAACTATAAGTGTGTATAAGTAAATTAAAATTCTCTCCAAGTGAACAAACTCATGTAGCCACTCATGCATGTTTATGACAGCCATCTATTTAGAAGAATTATAGTTAGTTATACATGGCCCAGAATGAAATTTTTAACACTATCTGTGCCCTAATAGAAAACAGAATGAAACAAACAAGTCATGTTTGGTGATATGTTAAACTATTATACTCAAATCCCATCTGTAATCATATTCTCACTTCTGAAAGTTATTTCCCAAACTTTATGTCTATAAATTCTGCATGTAGAGGATTTAAGTTTTTCTTGATCTATCAAGAATTTTTCCTGGTTCTGGAATCATTTTCATAACTGTGGGTCTCATTCTAGTCTATCGTATGAAATAATACCCACTTTTATTTTCCCAACCCAAATGAATACAAGAGGTAGCTAACATTCATGAAAGGTAGAGTGGATAGTCTCTAAATAGCTTTCTTTAAGGATTTTCTTCATGGATGTGACATAGCTAATAAACAAGAAAAATGTATTTAGGAGAAGACAATATGAATTGTCACTGAAGACATCTTGAGAATGTAAGATGACCTTGGGGGAAAAAAATGCAAAGCAGCTCAGAAATCTACATCTTACCCAATGAATGCTAATTTTTCCCCATCAGGGTTCCAAATTGATTTTAAATCAAGCTGCATAAAATTTATGACACATAATTTTATGGACTATGGAATAAAATGAGCTACTCTATTAAGATGGTAAGTACCAACAGAATTGCCTGATGGGGCTTTATAAGTTCTGAGAGCCCCATATGAAAACCTGTGGCCTCCTTTCAGTAGTGGAGAGAAAAATACTGAGAACTGTTGAGTTAGAAGATTGAATTCTGATGACTGGGCTGTGTGAGTTTATTAGTGTCTTTGGCTTTTTCAGATTTATAATTAAAAATCTTTATGTGTCTGTTTCTGCCAAGGTTATACCCATCCTAAACTGTATATCTTCTACATTCCTTCTCTTTTGCTGTAAAGTCTAAATGAAACACTTTGATCTATTAATGGAATGTAGTTGACCCAGTGCCCTCTCTGTCACAATGTTGATTCATAGCCACAAGGAGCAATGGGCAGCAAGCCAGGCTGCAGATAGTGTCTAAACCCTGGCAACAGGTCAAATGTGGTGCTTGCTTAATGGGTCCCTCTGTCTTTAGCAAGCAGATCGCCTGTCACAGTGGGCACAGCTTTCTCATTGTAGGAATTGTACACAATTTCCCATCACCAGGATTCCTCAGAAGGCTGTTTGTGACCAGCATGAGGTACTCTTCTGTAGCAACTAAAGAATCATGGACTATAATAGTGGATCACCTCCCATGCTCAGGGAACCCAGCCAGAAGAGAAAGGAGAGAGGATTCATGTTTAGTGAGCACCTACCTCTGTGAGACATCGACACGTCATATTATTGATGTCTAATGGAATCTCAGTGATGTAAGTATGTTATTCACACATGGGCACACTGGTTCAGTGATTAGGACTCAGCTGGTTTGAGACTCCAGGCCTGTCTAATGTGAGAGCTTGTGTTTTTTCCACTTGACCATGCTGCCTCAATGCTATTCTAGGAATTTTGCTTTTATCACTCATTGACCTGGATTCTTTCCAAAGACTGCTACCAGCAGGCAACAAGTACCTAATAAAATTGCATTTTTTTTGTCATAAAATTTTTATTTGGTACAAATGGCTATTCTGCAAACTCTACTAGTAAATGCCCATTTTATTGCTTGCATTTTCTGAAATTTCATCAAAAAGATTCAAGCCTTGAATATTTTGAAAGGTGCACAGGCCCAGGTCTTAGAATTGTGTAGGATCAAAATTTAGTGTACAGGGAATGTTTTGTCATTCTTATCTTTGCCTAACTTAGTTCCACAAAGGCTTGAAGATCTGGAAGATTAATTTCCAGTTAAAAATATGTGGATTGACCTCAAATCCTCAACCCCCACACCCCCCTGAAAATGATGTTAAAATGACATTAGAAGAATTAAAGAGTATGTGTACCAATAAAGACAAGGGCTAGAGTTTTATAAATTAAAGAAATATCAGGCAGAGGGCTGGAATCTAAGAATCAGAGCTGAAAATGGAGTTAGGGGGTGCGAATAAGTGGAAGTCTACATATTGAACTATAGGACTCTAGTGCCTTTTTACCATCAGCTTTCACTATTTCAAAGACCAGGTAACAATGTGTAGCTAAAAAATAAATGGAATGTTCTGAAACTTCACTAAGATTCTGGAACATTCTGTCATGCTATCGTTATGCATGCTGTGGGGCACGGTATGCCAGGCTTGGACAGTGGATCCTTTCATCTCGTGTAACTGGAGTCCCAAAGCCCTGTTTACATTTTAACTGCCACTTACTAGGTGGACAAGAGCTTGGTTTGACTTGGTGCTAAGCTAACCTGTGAAGTGGCAAGCTAGTTTCTACTGAGCCAGTTGGCAACATAAAATTGTGAAATTTTCTAAGGAAAATACAAGAATTTTGTGACAAAATTAACTGAGTCCTGATGGCATTTCTTCTCAACCACTGGTAGATCTTAGAATAAACCTTTACTAACCATATCACCAAAAGGGACAATTTTTCTGTCCAAAGTCATGCTGTGTCTCTACTTCACCCCACCTCCTCTCCTCTTCCATGCTTTCAGCACAGTTTGCTGCATCCTCTGCATGGAGTCCACTTACACTTCTCCACAGTGTGAGTGAATGGCATAGTACAAACTATAAAGAGTACTGGAAATCACAAATATCACTTCATACAGATATCATCCTTTTATTTCCAGGTTTGGCCACTAGCTTATGTCATAAGAACACGTCACAAGATAAACCTCTATTTAGTTAAGTCTACATAGTTAGGTTTCTGTTATTTGGAGCCAAATACAATCCTAACTGATGTGTATTTACGAAGGAGGTAAGTACCACAATCCTACTGAAACAAAATATAAGGCATATTCATGCTAAACATATTCTAAGAGGACTTTGTATTGAAAAGACTTTGTTATAAATTGTATAACAGTCCCTTTGATGAATGCCAAATCTATGCATGAAAGGAACTGTTATACCTCTGCAGTTATAGTGAGACTGTTGTTTCCTATTCCCTAATCTGATTAAATAAATATTAAGTAATTTCTAACATGTCACACATATTGTTCTTTTTTTATTATTATTAGTTTTAAGTATACAGTACATTGCTTAGACATTGATATAGTTTACAAATGACCCCTTGATTGCTCTTTCGTTCCTCTGGCTCTCCCCCTCGCCATTACATTAATGCTAACTGCATTCCCTATGCCGTGCTCCCCATTCCCATGACGATCTATCAACTACTAATTTGTTCTTAATACTATCATAAAATATAAATGTTAATTAGGAATGGCTTTCTAATAAGCTCAAGAAGCTTGTTAGAGATGGCTGGATAAGTGCAGAAATATATACAATACGAAGTGGAGTCCCCTGCATATCAGAAAATAGGTGTAGATGTAATGGATGGAGACATTGCATTTTGTTGGCAGAACCTGGAAAGTTTCAGAGAAAAGGCCTTAAAGAATAGACAGGATTTCAATAGGTTGAAAGGTTAGGACATTACCAAAGAAGAGAAAGGTATAGACAAAGGCATGAAAATGGGAACATGCAAGGTATGATCTTTAGAGTTATTAGCTACCATGTAAACTTTTATTTTTTGAGGTCCTGACAACTGTCAAAATATCATTTAGATCATTGAGATCCCTCATTTACATTTTAATTCAGTCACCTCTGACCCTCTTGTCAGAGAAAATTTTTATTTCTCCATTTAGTTTGAGCTATGAAAGTAGGGACTGGAAGATGTTGCGAATTTGAGTGTATTAAGGTAAACAAATTTTTCATTTGTAACCACTGTTTGTGAGAGAGTTTAGAATATACTAGAACATCTTTATTTTCCACAATGATTTGAAAGATGCTTATCTTAACAATATCAGGATTATAATAAATGCAATCTCCTTAACTATTCTTGCCCACTGTGTAATGCTTGATGCTCTTCAACCGTACTCCTTGTCAAACAAAAGAATATTTAACAAGGAAGTGACAGAGCCTGTGAACTGATAAGAGTCTGTACTTTGTAAATTGTTCCACAATGTGGGAGAATCCCTAATGAATCTTTGTTTGCCACTTTATCTTCCTATTTTTTAAATGCAGGCTATGATGTACTTTGTTCCTTGATGGTGGAATGAAGAGATTACCCTTCTTCAAGGCCAACAAGTAATTAATAATAATGGAGTTGTTTGCACATAACCTGAACAAATCATCCAAATGATTGAGCAGACTGTAAGGGTTTCAAAAAAGAAATTTAATTAATAAAATGTGTGTATATAGAAAATTAGGTCCATTTGTGGACACAGAGAAGCTGGAATAATTCTACTTTTGAGACTGCCACATGTAGATTGTGCCCTGTTCTACCCTAGAGAATGGCATTCACATAATGGTCTACGAAATGGCACCCTTGAAGCTAGGCAGTGAACAACCTCCAATGCTTACAAGGCAGCCCAGGCCATTCTTTGGGTTATGTTTTGCTTATTGTGGCTGAAAGTGTCTCCCTTGCTAAATTTCCCTGTGTATTCAGCATTTCCTCCAGTTCTAATGTTTCCTGGAGCCTTAGCTGTGGGATCTAGTGGCAGTTCTGTTATCCTGGGCTATCTTTGGCTATGTCCTTCACTCCCTTGATTATCTTGAAAATTGACATTCACAGACCCATGGTCTTTGTTGGGCGATTAATGGGGATGTTTTCTCTGTTACCATTTTTTTCTCCTTCTGAATATCACAGTCTTCCCCTACCTATGACTCTTTGTTTCAAAGGGAATCATATTTTGTCTTTGTGTCCTTTTATTAGGGTGCTGTGTTATATATTGTTCCATCAGGGACACTTTAAGGTGTATTATATGGTCATCCTAATACAAGGGCACAAAGACCTAACATGATTCTTTAAGAAGGAGTTATTGATAATGATACCGAAGTAACAGGTATAAGCTGGGACTCTTCTGTGAATGCTGGGGTGTCTGATCACCTATCCTTCTTTTTCATCAAGCTGATATATAGCAGGTTAAGACTTTTAAAAATAGAAGCTATAATTTGAAATATTTCCATTCAATAAGTAAGTAGCCATTTTCTAATGCCCCTAGATGCATCCTCAACATCATGATACTGACTCTAGGACTCCGCAGACCTCCCTACTCTAAAATGGTAAGGAGGTCTAAACTGGTAACCCCGGAGGCCTCTGGAGCTCTGTTTGGATAGAGGTCTGTGCCATACCAGTTGCTAAATACTTTTGATATTAACCCAGTCCTTCCCATATTCATAACAAAGTCCCTTTTTCCCTTACTTACTTTGTTATTCTATCAGAGTCCCAATGCCCCAAGTGAAAATATGTAAGTTTCAGTTTTCTATTTCAAACCTACATACATGTGTTTCATATTCAATTTCATAGATATTATTTATATGCACTGTAAATAGCAAGATATTTTTCTGCTTTGGGGAAAGTATTTGAATTTGTTATTAACATCACAGAACTGCAGTGTGATTATGATTACTTTAAGCAAGCAGCTTTGAAAAGAGAGCTCTGTCTTTCTTCATAATCACAGCATTGTAGAAAGATTGTTTCTGTCTGTGAATCTACTCCCATGACTGGAATATGGAGAAGAGGACTGGTCTACATGAATATGAATAGAAAAACTAAAGGAGAATTTCAAAGAGAGTCATGACTAAAAAGAGGGTAAAAAACTATTACGTCTTTTGCTTAAAAATCATATCTCAAATAGTTTAGGTTATCAAATCAAATTAAGACCTTTCCAGAAGCAATAAAGAAAAAGATTAAAATTTTGTGGTTGATGGAAACAAAAATTGCTTTTTAAAAGACTATCAAATATTAAATTAGCATGAAATTCTCCCCGCCCACACAGTAATTATGAACTCAAGGGTGAGCTCCGGATCAAGTGCTGATATTTTCATGACTTCACATAAATGTGAGATCTGAAATATTTAAAATGCCAAGAGGTATTTAACAAGAAAAATCTTTGGGAAGTTGGTGTCTTTTTTGTCATGCCCAGAACCGAGATTGAGAAAGGCATAAGGAGAACATAGCAAGTCTAGGGATGTGGCAGGCTATGGGAAGAGCACATGAACTAGAATTGACTGAAATCTGCGTTCAAATTCCCCTTGCTAACTAATCTCTTTGTACAGTAACTTCCTCATTTTAGAACATGGCAAATAATACTTTTCCTCTGAAATTGTTGTCAAAATTTAAAAATTTAATGTAGACAAAATACCTACCAGCATGCCATTCCATGTAAATGCTTAACAAATTTGTACTGTAAATTCTGGGATATTTTCATGCAGAGTGTAGGAATTAAGAAAATAATTTTTAAGAAAGAGCCTAAGGGTAAGAGAAAGGAAGGGTCAATGTGACCTGACAAATGGATAGGTCTGTGTGTATGTGTGTGTGTGTGCGCGCGCTTTCACGCGCATGGTCGGGGGACGGTGCTGTGGAGCGGGTGGAGAGCTGGGAGAAAAGCAGATAGTGAAGGCAGTAGAAAGAATGAAGCTGGTTACCCCTGGAGGAGTTGATTTCATATATCAGGTTAAGACCAAAGAGTGTCTTGGCATCTACATGGTGCTCTTGTTTCTCTGGAGATCAAAAGGAGGCTTGTGGCAATTTCTGTTCTTAGAGCAAGAAGATAAACATCATACTGTTAAAATGACTGCAACCCATGGGTCAGTGTTGAGATGAGAAGTTTGTAGCCTTGAGGTTCACAGGTTCCACTGCTTCCTTCAGATTGAACAAGAGCGGTCTTGGTAGTTAACTTCCTAACATTCATGCCATGGCTCTCTCATTGTGTAGCAGCAATATAGTTTTGGAAATTAATATCTGTTCTATGGAGGTATGCTTGATTTAAACATAATCTTATGCCCTTTTGCAATAATTAGTTTAAAATTAGAGTAGAAAAATATACTTGATGCACCCATCACTCAGCTTTTTACCCCCTAACTCTTGAGAGAGAAAAGTTGTTCCTCCTCTAAATGCACCTCTAAGGAAGCATGTTGCCCTACCTGGAAACCAGTCTACAATCATGAGAAGATGAATCTGACGCTGTTGATGGAAGAGTAGAGATATGGAAAGAGCTAGCGTCTTCACGACATTGCCGAGCCATTGGTTCAACAATGTCCTGAAGCCTGGCCTACATCTGGACTTCCACTCCTGTAATGAATAAATGTTATTTAAATGAGCTTAAACACAGTTTTCTGTTACTTTTAACCAATCATATCCAAACAGATATAGTGACTCCCAAAATTTGGCAGCCAGTGGTTTATATTACATTAAAGGTAAGAAATTAGGGGCAATACTTAAATGAACTGTTTAATGTTTTAAAGCTATTTCAATATAACTGGATAACATGATGTATTTGTGTACATTATCTACAATGGTTAAATAATTTGTGCTTTTTACTCCAATATAAGTGTAGAAGTGCTCTTGAACACTTTTATAATAATAAGAGGATAAAAGAGCACTATCATATAAAAAGAGGTGGTGGTGGGAAACTTAGGGAGTGGGTGTACAGGGTCTTTAATATTATGCAGTGTATTCATTTTATAAAATTGCAATAGTTAAGAAAAACTCAGGTATACAAGAAATGTGATTGGGAGGGTGTGTAATACAATTACCTCACCGGGAGAGAATCGACTGCTTTTAGGTTTTTGGTCTATAGTTCTCCTTGCCAGCCTTTTGCTTCAGAGGTAGCTCCTCTGGATCATTTCTTGGCATGGTATCATCATTTCACTGGCAATTGAATGGTCTAGGCATCAAACCAGCATGTGATCTGCCCCCACCTTTGCAATCTGCAAAGACAGAAAAGTCCTAATCCAAACTTTAGTGGTGGACTATCCATCCTGCCTCTTTCCACATGCACCCCTTATCTAAATTGCAGAATTCTGAATAGGCATATTATCTTGCTTTCTCTCTGGAGTCCTCTCACCAAAACCCCACATTTTGCTTAGAGTGCATGAACTTTCAAATGCTCTCCATACCGCTTTAGGTCATGGGAGACTTGGGAGAATGAGGACGGACATCTATGGCCTTCTCACAGTTGGATCTGCTGTGCTGCTATCTCTAAAGTCATAGCCCTTCCATGACTTTGTGAAGCTGCTTCTCCCAACATTCCAGACAGAAATCTAGGCAAACATCCATGCTACTCTTGGAACTCAAACTTAAAGTGAAATCTGAGGGAAATTCTGTGCGTCTGTCTTTGCTAATATCCTCTTTGCATTTTTATCAATGAGTTGGATTAATGAATAGAAATCATGGTTCTAATCTACAGCTGTCCCAATACTGAGGGAAACAGCTGAACATCAAATAATAGCTACAAACATTTATCCAGTGCTTACTATATCTATGTTTCTATGCTCTTTATATATATTAGCTCATTTATTTCTTATTTCATAGATGGGGAACTTGGTGCATGGGTACATCAAGTAATTTGCCAAGGGCCACACAGCAAATTAAGCAAGTTAAGATTTGAACCGAAGTAGACTGGCTCTTATGTACATGTTTTGATGACCTCAGTGTGGTGTAATAGTTAAGTCAATAGAATGGATTCTTTAGTTGTAATAAAACAAGGGCAGGGGGAGGACTGGCTTTATAATACTTTATATGAACAAGGAAAAGGGTTTTTAGTTAGTCATAATCTAGATTTGAACAGGGATAAGCTGCTTTTAAAAAAGTTAACACCACCCCAGACTTCCAACAAATAAGAATATGATTCAGCAGAGAGGAAGTAAATGTTCCACTGAATTCTAAGTACTCTGACCAATAGATTGTGCTGGAATATTTCATCTAAGTCTGGTATCAGAGTTCACATGCAACATTATCAGACTCAAGATGTCTAAGATGTTAGCCAAAATGACGTTCAGTCTAGTGACCAATTCTTATGAAATGGGACAGAAGCTTGTCAAAAAGGGCAATGTAATAGCAGTTTCCAGATATTCCTAGGAAGAGGTATGGCTTGTGAGGTTACCAGATTAACATCTCAGCTCAAGATCAAGAAGAACCATCTAAATGTTTAAAGTCCTCTACAATAGTCAGGGCTGCCTCATCATGTAGTGATCTCCCAGGCAATAGAAGTTTCAGGAGGTTTCCGGATGACCATTTGTTGAACATCTCATTTGTTGGAAAAGAATGCTAATTGGAATACCATTCCAACAAAGCCATTTTAGGAATCTGGCTTTTCCAAGATAGTTTTTAGCCAAAATACAGTTTTCCACACAATTGTTAACTAGAAAGAAAACATCAAATTAGTATAGGCTTCTCAAAACTTATATTAGTTCATAATGATGGGCAATATTGCCATGAAATTTGAAAGAATAATACTTAAAATGAAACTTCTAAACTGCTTATCATATGTTTGCAAAAATGTTAAAAGTTCAATTTCAAATGGATGTTTTCCAGCCACATTAGTGTTTTTAAGTGCTCTGTCTTTGGGAAGACGCCGCAATAAATAAAAGGGTGCAAATTAAGTGGCTGAACACCCTGTCAGGATGCCTTGTACAAGGAGTGCACATGTGATGAGTGAGGAAGGGAGAAAGGGTTAATATAATTAGAGAAGGGTAACTCCAAAGAACATGTCTTGTGAGTCATCTACGTTCACATTTCTTTGAACTTTGTCTATCCTAAGAGAGATGAAATAATTACACAGACATAACGAGTTACCCTTTTAGTACAATGCATCCCACATTCCTCCATCCATTCATCATCATCAGTGGTATTTGTGTTCAATGCTGTCATGCAGAGCTAGTTGCCAACAATTATTAAAAAGAAAACCAAAAGGTTATGCATTTGGGAGACAATGCAAAACCAGTTTTCACAATGTGTGCAATGAACACATCAATCCATTAAAGGCAAAAATCACTAAGGAACTCCTCGAAGATACTCTCGCATCAAGGACTATCTCCAGAGACCTAAGAAATAAATGAAGCGATTATCTGTCACTCACAATTTTGCATCTCTGAAACAGAATCCACAATGGCTATGACATTGCTATATAGCATCTTTTCCCTTTCCATTTTACCTACATTCTCACTTATTGATTGTGAAAGCCTTTTTCTCTGGACTTTCCTCATTACCTGCTTTTTTTCTTCAAAAACAAACAATAAAAATACTCTAGGATTTTATTACCAGAAACATGTCATGTAGCAAGCATCCTGTCTGGCATAGTGTTGGTACTATTTTGGTACTATTCCTGCAAACTTCTTAGAAAAAGAAAAGGAATATTTTAAAATATTTTTTTCTCTCCTCCCTTTCTCTTTCCTTTCTTCCTTTCCCTTTCTTTTCCTCTCTTCTCCTTTCACCTCTTCCTTTCTGTCCTCCCTCCTCCTTCTCCTTTCTCTTCCACTTCTGGAACTTATGTTTCCCTTTGGAATAAAATTTTCTTCAATCTTAATACATTTTTTTCATATTACTAATAAAATAGCTCTTATATAACGCTTGCTATATGTTCTAAAGACATATATTGGCTCATTTAAGTTTTTCAATAACTCTAGGATGTATACAATATCATTATACCTTTTCGTAGAAAGAAAATCGAGGCAAGGAGAGGTTATGTGTTTTGCCTGTGGTCGCATGGCTGATGAGATCTAAGTACAGGTACTGTGGTTCCAGAGTCCATACTTGAACCAGAGACATATTCTCCTCCTCTAACTCTAGGGTTTTCCAAAGCAGTGACTTTCTTAAAGACTGAGGAAGAAGGAACTAAAATATACTGGACCCCTAACTGTGCCAGGCACTCAACATATGTTATCTGCTTAGATCTCTGCAACAACACTACAAGTTATGCATTATTATCTATAATTTACAGACAGGTTAAAAAAAAATTTGCCTAATGATACACTGTAAGCCACAGAAACAGATTTCTATCTAGCTAATTCAATATATGTACCTAATAATCTGTAACTGGAAATAAAGTAAATAGCCTTTACTCGAGGTTTCACTTTTCGTATTGTCTTCTTGCGCATTCTGATACTGTGACCTGAACACTACAGAGAATTTGAACTGGGCAGTCAAGGCTTCATCTTTCTTTTGACTCACTCTCAAAATTTTATTCTCTTTTCTGAAAGACTTAGGAGACCTATAATCTGGTCCTGAGTCATATTGCTGACTCTGACTTGCATCACATATATTTTTTTCTTTCTTTGATATCCTAAATCCTAAAATGGGAAATTTGGAATCAATGATTAAAAGAGAACTATATGCATCACATTGTAAGAATTATTAGGTTGAACTGTATGAAACTAATGTTTTTGTAGGTTAAATAAGTCAAATACTGAAATTTAATATGGGTCAATGTCATATGTTTTATAATCTCCATTTTTATTTTCATAATTTATATGAAAATTATTATGGAAGACTAAATTTTAAAGAAAATATAATCTTATTACCAAGAAATAATTGTCAGTATGTTTTATATAATTTTATTTCTTATATAAATCAATATAAGCATAGACCAAGCCACTCTGGCAGCTAGTTTCTGCCAGATAAATATCAAAGGAAGTTAAAAAAATACATTGAGCTTCATGAAAATGAAAATACAGCAGATGATAATTTGTAGGATGCTGGTATAAAGCAGGACTGAGAGAAAATTTATAGCACTAAATATTTACCTTAGGAGAGAAGAAAAGTTTCAAATCAAAATCTAACCTCCCATCTTAAGAAAGTAGAAAAGGAATATCAAGATAACCCCAAAGGAAGAGGAAGGAAATAATAAAAATAAGAACAGGAATCAATGAACTTAAAAACAGGAAAATAATAGAGAAAGTCAATGAAACAAACAACTGGTTCTTTGAAAAGATTAATAAAATTGATAAACCTCTAATAAAACTAACATCATTTAAAAAAAAGATAGAAAAGACAATTACCCTAAAACAGAAGATAGCACTAAAGACCCCAAAGACATGAAAGGATAATGAGAAATTACTACAAACAACTCTACACACATAAATTGAATTCATAATTTACACTCCTTTCCCCACTCAAAAAAAAAAAAAAAAAAGATAAAGAAACCTCTAGGTCCAGATGTTTTCACTGGTGAATTCTTCCTAACATTTAAAGAATGATTGCCAATTCTGCACAATCTTTTCCAGAAAATAGAAGAGAGAACACTTTCCAACTCATTTTATATGGTCAGTAACTAAGCTGATACCAAAACCTAGCAAAGACATTACAAGATTAAAAAGCAAACAAACTACTGTCCAATAGCCTCATGAACATATATACAAAAATACTTAATAAAGTATTAGCAAATCCAGTGATATTCAAGAGGGTAATACAAAATAACCAAGTGGGATTAATTACAAGAATACAATGTTTGTTCAATTTTTAAAATCAATTAATATAATCCATTATATTCATAGCCTAAAGGAAAATCACATGATCATGTCAGTTGATGCAGAAAAAGCATTTGATAAATTCAACATTAATTTGTTATAAAAACTCTTCGAACTCAGAATGGAAGGGAATTTCCTTACTTGATAAAAGTCCTCTATAAAAATGGCACGGCTAACTTAATATTTAATGGTGAAAGAATGAATGCTTTCAAAAAGAAGCTAAGAATGTTTACTCTCAACTCTTCTATTCAATGTTGTACTGAAAGTTTTTGCCAGTACAGTCAAACTAGTAAAAGAAATTAAAAGCACATAGATGGAAATGAAGAAGTAAAAATCACCCTCTCCCAGTGTGTGGACTCACTACTGTCATAGCTGAGACATCATCAAACTGGACAACAGAGGTCACTCCACCCAGAGGATTCCCTGAAACCCCAACTCCTCCAACTCACAGCCCCATCCAAACCACATCCAGGTGTGTCTTCAGCGAGTCAGGTGCTCCTTGCTGAGCAGAGCCAAGACTCACATTAGTGGCAGCTGGCCTAGGTTTCTGGTGTGGTTTCTGGAGGCAAGTATAAGGACAGCATCTATTGATTGCTTACTGAATCTCAACAGGTGGCCCTAGTGGAGCACAGGCTGGAGCTAAACTTGGCCTGCAGCTGAACCCCTCTCAGGACTGTCCCACTGGACACCTACTTCACCAATCCACACTAATAAGACCTGTAGACTTAGGAGCTTTGCCTAGTACATGGAAACAGACACAGAAAAGCAGCCAAACTGAGAAGACAAAGAAGCAGAAACCATATGAGAGAACAGAACAGAAATCCAGGAATAATGGAGCCAAGCGATCTAACAGATGCAGAGTTCAAAACACTGGTTACAAAGGTGCTCATTGAACCCAGGGGAAGTATAGATGAATTCAATGAGAACTTTGAGATAAAAAGAGACAAAAAACATAAAAATGGAAATAGAAATTATAAAAGGGAACCAGTTAGAAATGAAGAACACATTATTTGAGATGAAGAGTATATTCGATGGAATAAACAGAGTGGATAAAGAAGAGGATCAAATGACCTATATAGAGGATGGGGAAGCCAAGGACACTCAATTAGAATGACAAGAAAAAGAAACCAAGACTATAATAATAATTTAAGGAGCCTATGAGACACTATTACATGTAAAAATATTTGTGTCATAGGGGTACCTGAAGGAAAACAAGATGTTGAAGAGCTATTTAAAGAAATAATGATGGAAAACTTCCCTAACCTGGTGAAGGAAATAGATATACAACCCAGGAAGCTCAGAGAGTCCCAATAAAGAGGAACCCAAAGAGGCCCACACCAAGACACATCATAATTAAAATGCCAAAGGTTAAATATAAAGAGAGAATCTTAAAAGCAACAAGAGAAAAGCAATTAGTTACTCCCGAAGGAGTACCCATAAGTCTGGCAGCTGATTTCTCAAGAGAAACTATATAGGACAAAAGGGCTTGGCACAAAATATTCAAAGTGATGAAAACCCGGGATCTACAACCAAGATAACTTTATTCAGCAAAGCTATTTCTTAGGGTTGAAGGACAGATAAAGAGCTTCCCAGACAAAAATAAGCTAAAGGAATTTATCAACACCAAGCCAGTATTACTGGAAATGTTTGAGAGACTACTTTAAAAGGAAAAAAATATGTATCAAAAACAGGAATAAAGAATGGTAATGACTACATTCCTAATAAGTACCATGAATGGAAAAGAATGGATAAGAAAACAAGACACCTACATATGCTGCCACAAAAAGGTTGTCACATAATTGGATATTTCTCTACTTTGTACACAATTATTCTTAGTCTCCACACAAAGGCTGCTTCTTAACTCCTCATCAGATGATGGCAAAGACCAAAATCCTGATTTTAACAGAATAGTAGTAAAAGTGCCTCAGTGGTTTAAGTTGAGAACAGCACTTTGGTACATGGCTCTTGCACTTAGTTATTAGGAATGTACAAATGTCTTTTTATTCAAAAATACAAAATAAATTACCTGTAGGCATGGACAATGACAGCAGTAAACCATTATATGTTGTTAACTCAAACCAGTAACCGATGGTTGTGGTAATTTTCTTAAACATCAGCAGCCTTTTCTTCAGTTATTTCCTTCAACTGACTTCTCTGAAGTTGTAGGTGAGGAGCACTGCCTTGAACTTCCTCTCACAGTTCTCATTAATAGAGAATAGTGCTTTACTGATTGGTAAAGGAATTAGAACATGCCACCCCACAGACCACCTCCCATTCCACTCATTCCAGGGTCTTTCTCTTCTATAGGAATTTCTGCAACTACAACTTCTGCTGTAGTTAATGGAGAGGCCACTCTAGCAGCATCCAATAAAGCAGTTATTATAACCTTAGTTGGATTAATGATTCCTTTATCTACCATATTCACAAAATCTCCAAGCATAACACCATAACTAACTTCTGAGGAACTTTGCATAATTTTTGCAACTATTAGCCATCCCTCAACACCTGCATTCTTACATATGGCCATTGCAGGAGTTTTTATTTTAAAAAAAAATTCCATACCAATTTTTTGATCTTCATTTGCTGGAATTAATGAATCCAAGGCTGGAATGCACTGAAACAGGGTACAACCCCTCCCAGAATGATGCCTTTTCCAGCAGGAGCTGGTGTAGCATTGGGGACTTTTGTTACTCTATCTCTCTTTTCCTTTCTTTTCATCCACTTCAACATCACTCATCCCGCCAACTTTCAGCACAGCTCTTCCATCTGAGAGTTTTGCCAGACATTCACTTAGCTTTTCCTTTTCATATTCACTAGTTGTGATATCTAACTGCTCAATGATTTCTTGAATACATTTTTCAGTTTAAGCCTTGTTACCTTTTCCTTTCAAGAGCATGTCATCATCTTTGGTCACATTGACCTCTCCAACTTTTCATAAGCCATGATGCTGAAGACCTTCAAGATTTAGAGTCAATCCTTCTTCCCCAAGAGCTGTACCGCCAATAGCAATAGCTAAATCTTCTTAAGTATCATTATTAAATCTAACGTCTTTAAGCTGGTTCTTATTATTGTCCTTAAAACTTAGAGCTATGACTGCTACAACCTGTAGACCAACTTTTAGCCTACTCAAAATGAGTGTATTTAGAGTTTCTCCATCAACATCTTCAACAGCTATGACCAAGGGCTTACCGTGAGCATTGGCAATTTGAAGAGCAGGTACAATGGAATGGATACTAGAAATTTTCTTTTCACTCAATAGAACATAGGCATCTTGGAATTCACATTTCCGACCTTTCAATGTATTAATAAAATATGGAGAACTAAAACCTTGATCAAACTTCATGCCTTCAATAATTTCTAATTCATCATTCAGTGTTTTCCATATTTTAATGTGATGACTCCCTATCTTCTAACCTTTTCCATTGCATCAGGAATGATGTTGCCATTTTTTGTCTCCGTTTGCCGAAATTGTAGCAACCCGAGCAATTTCTTCAGTGGTTTAGACTGCTTCTTAAGTTCAGCATCAACAGCTAACATCAAATCTCTCCTGATTTCCACTGAATTAGCACCTTTGCTAATTTTCTCAAAGCCTTCCTTGGAAAATGAGGGTGTCAGTACAATAACAGTTGAGGTGCCATCCTCAACCTCTTCATTTGTATTATTGACATCTTGAACAAGTTTAGCAGCAATATTTTATATTTATCTTTTAACTCAATGGACTTTGCAAGAGTCACACCTTCTTTTGTTACTTTGGGACTTTCTCAACTCTGTTCAAAAATCACTGTTCTTTCCTTTGGCCTCACAGTAATGGCTACAGCATCAGATAAAAGATCTACCTACAGCTTGAAGCATTAAGCCTTGGTATCTGCACCAAGTTTTACATCTTTGGTATAAGACCCAGTGAGATGAGGAGCCAGTCCCTTGGACACTGGCCTAACCTGGCTAAGGACTTTGTGTAATCAAAGAATTTCTGCAGGTCAGCGATAGGGTGAGTAAGTGGTCTGTGGCAAGTAAAGGCACATATTTTTTTATCGGGACCACTTCCTTAAAGTGTTAGGGTCATGTTTTAAGTGTTTGATGCATATTGCCAAAATTTTTTATATAGAAACTGCACTAATTTACACTCCTACCACAATTTTTTTAAAGTCTATTTCTCCACACCTTTGCCAGTACTTGTTATCATTGTAGTTCAGTATCAATAAACAGTTTCCCTGCATTTCCTTCCTTTTAGTTGGATGCAAGGCTATTTGAAATAATGATTTCTTCTTCCACTAACTCTTGCAGCTAGATGTTCTAAATACAGGATCTAAAAATAATGGTACATATAAATAAAAATTATGGCATCTAAAAGTAATGGTACATGAAGTTTCTAGAACATTTTCTCTAAGCGAGGCGCTGGTCCACTTTCCCCGTCTTCATACCAGCTGCTGAGAATGTAGATGTGGTGGAAGATTCAGTGGCCATTTTGGACCATGATTTCCACAGTTGGAAAGCCATATCTGCTGCAGCAACAAGATAGAAAGGGCCGTTTTTGTTTGTTTGTTTGTTTGTTTTTCTAAAAATGGCGGAGGGAGAGACATCTCTAGATCTCTCTCCTTGAAACAACAATAAGCTGAACATCTAAAATCGAACAACAACAACAAAAAACACCAAACTGCACACCAGAATGTCTGAGCATGGGATCTGTGCATAAGAACGACCACAGTTCAGAACTCTGGGTGTTAGGCGGTGGACTGGAAGAAATAAAGAAGCTGCCTCTTGCAGCCAGTGGAGCTACCTATAGAAGAGGAGGGAAGGGAGAAGAAGCGGCAAGTTCCCTGAACAGCCTTGCCTGGAAGAGTTGTGAATTCCATGCAGCTGGTGGCAGGACCCAGTCATCAGGGCAGAAAACAGAGAAGTGAGATGGCAGAGAAACAACAGTTGATTTTTAATGTCCATATCTGCAAAACCGAGGCTGAGCCACAGCCCCTGATACCCAATTCCGAGAGCCCCTCCCCCATACCCTCTGACACTGAACACCATGGAGCCCCAGGGGAATTTGAGCAAACTCTACCGAAATTGTTGCTAACACTGACAGGGACTGAGATTGAGGGTAGAGAGTGTGATTAAATATCTATAAGAAAATAAAAAGACATTTTTAAGGCTTTATCTAAAGCAAGGAACCAAGGGGCTTAGACGCCACCTACTGGAAACCAAAAGAAAAATGCCATTTTTGCAACAGGCTAAAGCAAGACCTTTATATAATAAATCTGTTTTTCTGGAAAAAAGCAAAATACATTTCCATTAATACCCAGGCTGAGAAATAGTTCACTGAACACAATGAACAACAAAGGTGACAAGGTATCTCAGAAAGAAAGAGAAAAATCTCCAGAAAATAAGCTTACAAACAGAAATATGCAAATTAAATGACAGAGAATTCAGGATGATACTTCTGAAAATCTCAGTGAGTTCTGAAACGAGTCATATCAACAATTTCAGAAATTGAAAAAAAACTAGATGAACAGAGCAAGGAGACTAAAACCCTCAAGAAGAACAGAATAGATCTTCAGGAGATGAACACACTGCAAGAGTTGAAAAATGAAATAGCAAGCTTGGGAAATAGTTGACCAAATGGAGGAAAGGATCAATAATATCGAAGACAGAAATATAGAAATAATTCAGAAGAAGAGAGAAACCAAAGAATGAAAAATAATGAAAGAGAAATACAAGATCTAGCTGATACCATCAGGAGAGGAAATATAAGAATAATGAGTATTCTTGAAGGGGAGGAAAAGGAGCAGGGATTAGAAAGCATTTTCAGACAAATAGTTGATGAGAATCTCCTAAATCTAAGGAATGAGCTGGAGCTTGGAATTCAAGAAGTCAACAGAATACCTAATTATCTCAACCCAAAAAGGCATTCTCCGAGACACATTATATTAAAATTATCAAAATTAATAACAAAGAAAGAATTCTCAATGCAGCCAGTGAAAGGAAAATGGTAACCTATAAAGGAAAATCCATTAGATTGTTCTCGGAATTCTCAGTGAAAACCTTAGAAGCCAGAAAAGAATGGAATCAAATATTTAACTATTAAGTGAAAGGAACTACCAGCCTAGAATAATGTATCCTGCTAAGCTCTCTTTTAGATATGAAAGCAAAATTAAGACATTTCCAGACATACAAAAATTGAGGGAATTCTCCACTATGAGGCTAGCTCTACAGGAAATACTGAAAGAGATCAGCTCACTGAAAACAAAAGAACAAAAAAGAAAGCATGATTAGGAGTAAAGTGACTATGAGGCAAATAGAAGCTGAGTAGTGCAACGCTTACTAGGAACAGGGCATTATAAGCTTAAATAATAAGAAGAGAATTGCTATGGCAAGATAGTAATGAACGTTCAGTATACATAGGGACAACTGAGACAACAATGACCAAAAAGGGGAGGATTCAAAGATCCAAATTCACAATGGGGAATGGAAGTAAGACACATGCAGAAGAAAATGGACAACTGTATATATATATACATATATATGTATATATGTATGCTATATATTAATTATATATTAATTATATATGTTATAATTATCCTTTACATATTTATAATGGAAACCGAACACAGAATATTCAAAATTGAAGTATATAACATGAAACAAGAAGAGCCAGAGGGAAAACCCACAAAAGCCAACCAAAATAGAGAAAACAGAAACACAAGGACAAGGAAGCAATGGAAACACTGAGCTACCAGAAAGCAAAAGACAAAATGGCTATAAGAACACCTCATATTTCAATAATCACCCTAAATGTAAATGGACTGAACTCAACAATAAAAAGACACAGAATTGCAGAACGGATCAAAAAACAAAACCCAACCACTTGCTGCCTCCAGGAGACACATCTCAGCTCCAAAGACAAATAGAAACTCCAAGTGAAAGGGTGGAAAATGATATTTTAAACAAATGGCATTCAGAGAAAAGTGGGAATAGAAGTACTAATATCAGATGAAATAGACTTCAAAATAAAAAAGGTAAATATACTGAGGGACACTTCATAATGATAAAGGGCATCATGCACCAAGAAGACATAACACTCATTAATACCTATGCTCCCAATCAGGGAGCCCTGAAATATGTAAAGCAATTGCTAACAGAAATAAAGGGAGAAATAGACCAAAACACTATTATAGTAGGGGACCTAAATACTCCACTGTCAGATAGGGACAGATCATCCAAACAGAAAATCAATAAGGAAATAACATCCTTAAATGACACATTAGACCAACCAGACATAATTGACATATACAGGGCCTTACATCCCAAAACAGCTGCTTATACATTCTTCTCTAGTGCACGTGGAGCATTCTGAAGGATCGACCACATACTGGGACATGGAGATAGCCTCAACAAATATAAGAGAATTGAAATCATACCAACCGTATTCTCTGATCATAATGCTTTGAAACTAGAGATCAACTACAAAAAGAAATCAAGAAGAACCACAAACACATGGAGATTAAACAACATGCTACTGAAGAATAACTGGCTCAGAGAAGAAATAAAAAGAGAGATCAAGAGATACATAGAAATGAATAATAATGATAGTACAACATATCAAAACTTTTGGGACATGGCAAAAGCGGTCATAAGAGGAAAATTCATATCATTACAGGCCTACTTCCAAAAACAAGAATGAACCCAAACAAACAACCTAATGCTTTATCTTAAAAAACTAGAAAAGGAAGAATGAATGAAGCCTAAAGTCCACAGAAGGAAAGAAATAATCAAAATTAGAGCAGAAAGAAATGATATTGAAAACAAACAAAAGAAAAGATAAAATAAATGCAACAAAGAGCTGGTTCTTTGAGAAGGTTAATAAAATTGACAAACCCTTGCCTAGACTCACTAAAGAAAAAAGAGAAAGGACACAAATAAATAAAATCAGGGATTAAAGAGGGGGAAATTACTATTGATATTGCAGAAATACAAAGGATCATACAAGAATACTATGAAAATATATATAACACCAAATTTAATAACTTAGAAGAAATGGACCAGTACTTAGAAAGATACAGTCTTCCTAGACTGCATCAAGAAGTACTGGAAAATCTAAATAGACCAATCAGCAGTATGGAAATTGAAACAATCATCAAAAACCTACCCAAAAATAAAAGTCCAGGAACAGATGGTTTTACCAGTGAATTCTACCAAACATTCAAAGAAAATTTAATACCCACTCCCCTCAAGTTCTTCCAAAAAATTGAAGAGGAGGCAATACTTCTCAACACATTTTATGAGGCCAATATTACTGTGATACCAAAATCTGGAAAAGATAACGCAAACAAGAAAACCACAGACTAATAACTCTCATGAACACAGATGCAAAATTCTCAGTAAGATTCTAGTGATCTGAATACAGCAACGTATTAAAAAGATCATACATCAGGTACAAGTGGGCTTCTTCTCAGGGGCACAGGGCTGGTTAGACAAATCCATTAATGTGATACACCACCTAAACAAATCGATTAATGTGATATACCACCTAAACAAATTAAAAAATAAGAATCATATGATCATATCAATAGATGCAGCCTTCGACAGGGTACAGCACCCATTTATGATCAAAACATTTAACAAAGTTGGTATAGAAGGAAAATACCTTAACATAATAAAGGCCATATATAACAAACCCGCAGCCAACATTATACTTAATGGTGAAATACTAAAAACCTTCCCTATAAGGTCAAGAACAAGGCAAGGCTATCCACTACTGCCACTGCTATTCAAAATTCCTTGTGGAATTGCAACAAAAAGAATAAAATACCTAGGAATAAATCTAATGAAACATGTGAAGGACCTACATAATGAAAACTACAAGACCCTATTCAAAAAAATCAAAGAAGATACAAAGAAATGGAAAGATATTTTGTGTTCTTGGATTAGAAGAATCAACATAGTAAAAATGACCATATTACCTAAAGTATACAGATTTAATGCAATCCCCATCAAAATCGCATTGGCATTTTTTAAAGAAATAGAACAAAAAAATCATCAGATTTATATGGAAGCACAAAAGACCCCGCATTGCCAAAGCCAGCCTGAGAAAAAAGAACGAGGCTGGAGGCATCACTCTGCTCAACTTCAAATTATATTACAAAGTGACAGTAATCAAAATGGCATGGTATTGGCAGCAAAACAGACACATGGACCAGATGGACAGAATCAAGAGTCCAGAAGTAAACTGATATTTATATGGGCGAATAATTTTTGACAAAGAAGCCAAAAACATACAGTGGAGAAAGGAAAGCCTCTTCAATAAATGGCGCTGGGAGAACTGAAAAGCCACCTGCAAAAGAATGAAACTAGACTGTTGTCTATCACCGCACACCAAAATTAACTCAAAATGGATTGAGGATCTGAATATAAGACCTGAAACAATAAAATGCATAGAAGAAAACATAGGAACTTAACTCAAGGACCTTGTACTTAAAGAGGATTTTATGAATTTGACCTCAAAAGCAAAGGAAGTAAAAGCTAAAATAAATGAGTGGGATGACATGAAACTAAAATCTTCTGCTCAGCAAAAGAAATTGTCAACAAGGGAAAGAGACAACCATCCAAATGGGAAAATATATTTGCAAACAACACTTTAGATAAGGGCCTAATATCTAAAATATACAAAGAACTCAACTCAATAACAACAAAAAAACAAATGATCCAATCAAAACATGAGCAAAGGATCCGAACAGATATCTCCCTAGAGGTAATACAAATGGCCAACAAATATTTTTTATTTATTTTATTTTTTATTTATTTTTATTTAGTTTCAAGTGTATATTACATCGGTTAGACATCTATGTAGTTCATAAAACGATCCCCCCCATTGCACTCTCCCTTCCCTGACCCTCCACCTAGCCAACGTATTAATGCTAACTGCATTCCTATGCCGTGTTCCCCCATCCCCATGACCATCCATCAGCTACTAATTTTTACTTCTTTAGCCCTTCACCCCATTCTCCCAGTCCCCAAACTCCCCTTCCCTCTATCCAACACCAAATTGGTCACTATATTTGTGAGTCTGTTTTTGATTAGTTTGTTCTTTTTATTTCTTAGATTCTGCATATAGGTGAAGTCATATAGTATTTATCTTTCTCTGTCTGATTGAAATATCTTCTAGGACCATCAAAGCAATATCTTTTTCCATCTCCTTGCTTTTCATATGTAGGGATCTTGTTTTCTTTTCCTTTCAGCTACTCTATCTTTTGGTTGGAGCATTTAATTCTTTTCCATTTAAGGTGATATTGATAGGAATGTAGTTGTTACCATTCTTTATTCCTGTTTTTGATACATGTTTTTTCTTCTTAAGGAAGTCCCTCCAACATTCCTTGTAATATTGGCTTGGTAGTGATAAATTCCTTTAGCTTTTTTTTTTTGTCTGGGAAACTCTTTATCTGTCCTTCAACTCTAAATGATAGCTTTCCTGAATAAATTATTCTTGGTTGTATATCCTGGATTTTCACTCTTTTGAATATTTTTTGCCAAGCCCTTCTGTCTTGAATAGTTTCTTTTGAGAAATCAGCTGCCAGTCATATAGATGTTCCCTTATATGTAATAATTTGTTTTTCTCTTGCTGCTTTTAATATTTTTTCTTTATATTTAAACTTCGGTATTTTAATTGTTATGTGTCTTGGTGTGGGCCTCTTTAGATTCCTGATTTTTGGAATTCTCTGAGCTTCCTAGAGTTTTATGTCCATTTTCTTCATCATGTTAGTGAAGATTTCCTTCATTATTTCTTCAAACAGCTGTTCAACATCTTGATTTTCTTCAGTTACGCCGATCAGATGAATATTTTGAGCCTTAATAGTGTCCCATATCCTCCTTAAATTATTTTTATAGTCTTGGCATCTTTTTTCATGTCATTCTGATTGAGTGCCCTGATTGGCTTTCCTGTTCTCTTGATATGGCATTTGATTCTCTTCTTTATTCATTTTGTTTATTCCTTTGTTTATTCCATTTAATATACTTCTTGTCTCAGATAATGTGTTCTCCATTTCAGACTGGTTCCCTTTTACAATTTCCGTTTCCATTTTTATATTTTTTATTTTTTTGTTGAAGTTCTCACTGAATTCATCTACACACCTCAAATGTTCATTGAGCATCTTTATAACCAGTGTTTTGAACTCTGCATCTGTTAAATTACTTGACTCCATTATATCTGGATCTTTGTTCTGTTCTCTCATATGGTTTCTGCTTCTTTGTCTTCCCATTTTGGTTGCCCTTATTTGTCTGTTTCTATGTACTAAGCAAAGCACCTAAGTCTCCCAGTCTTATTATTGTGGATTTGTGAAGTAAGCGTCCAGTGGCACAGTCCTGAGAGGGATTCAGCTGCCGGCCAAACTTATTACAAGCCTCTACCCCTCCAGGGTCACCTGTTAAGATTCAGCAAGCAAGAAACTGAGGCCAGCTGCCTCCAGTGTGAGTCTAGGTGCTGCTCAGCAAGGAGCACCTGACTCGCTGAGGATACACCTGGATGTGGCTTGGGTGGGGCCATGAGTTGGGGGAGTTGGGGTTTCAGGGAATCCTCTGGGCCTAGCGACCTCTGTTATCCAGTTTGATGACATCATGGTTATGGCGGCTCTGTGTCCGTGCATGTGGATGGGGGAGGGCTCAACAGGGAACAATGGATACCACCGGCACTTCTATACCGACTGAGTCTTGCCTTGGCCTTCACTCTGACAACGTCTCCTTGTAAGTCCCTGGTGCGCCCTGTGCACAGCCGAATTGGCAGTGGTGCTCAGAGTGAGCAGGTCCATCACCTTGAAAATCTGCTTGCGGACATGTCCCCATTAAGAGGCTTCTGCTGCTGTCGCTGCTGTGGCCTACATCTCTTTCAGCCGCTTGAGACCAGGCAGCCCTGTGTCCTTGCCCCATCCTACCTTCTGCCATTGCAGGGTGATTTCTTGGATTTCTCCCTAGTTGTATGGCTTGTTCATCTAGATCCAAGGTGATTTTTCCTTGCTGCTGCTCCTTGTTTCCACCACAGCTTTGATTTGGTCACCAGAGGAATGTTCAGAGCCTCTACCATCTACATCATTTTTTTCTCTCTCCTGGCCAACAAATATTTGAAAAGATGCTCAACATCACTAGCTATTAGGGAATGCAAATCAAAACCACAGTGAGATACCATCTCTCACCTGTTAGAATAGCTATAATCAATAGGATAAGTAATAACAAATGTTGGAGAGGATGCGGAGAAAAAGGAACCCTCATACACTGCTGGTGGGACTGCAAATTGGTACAACCACTATGGAAAACTGTATGGAGGTTTCTCAAAAAACTGAGAATTGATTTACCATATGATCTAGCAATCCCTCTACTGGGTATTTACCCCAAAGACTTGAAAACCCATATCCAAAAAGATATTTGCACACTGATGTTCATAGCAGCATTGTTCACAGTGGCCAGGACATGGAAGTAACCAAAGTGTCCTATGATAGATGATTGGCTAAAGAAGCTGTGGTACATGTATATAATGGAGTATTACTCAGCCATAAGGAGAGATATAATACTGCCATTTGCGACAACATGGATGGACTTCAAGATAATCATGCTAATCGAAATAAGCCAGAGAGAAAACGTTGAAAATCACATAATATCACTTATATGTGTGATATAAACCTAAAAGCAACAAATGAACAGGACAAACAGAGATTCAGGGATATGGACTATTACAGACTAGTGGTTAGCAGAAGGTACGGGGTTGGGGAGGAGGGGAGGGATGATGGGGTAAAAGGGATCAAATATAGGGGGGTAGGGGAGGGTGAAGTGGGTAAAGGGGATCAAATATGTGGTAGCTGAGGGAAACTGGACTTTGGGTGGTAAACACATAATAGAATATATAGATGTCAAATTATAATGTACACCTGAAAATTATATAATTGTATTAACCAATGTTACCCCAATAAATTTAATAAAAAATAAAGTATAAATAAATAAAACAAGAAAGAAAGAAAGAAAGAAAGAAAGAAAGAAAGAAAGAAAGAAAGAAAGAAAGAAAGGAAGGAAGGAAGGAAGGAAGGGAAGGAAGGAAGGAAGGAAGGAAGGAAGGAAGGAAGAAGAAAGAAAGAAAGAAAGAAAGAAAGAAAGAAAGAAAGAAAGAAAGAAAGAAAGAAAGAAAGAAAGAAAGAAAAAGCAAGCCTGAGTTCCTGACACTGGGAACTGCACTATGAGGTATGGACTACCTGCCTCCAGATCGTTATATAGGAGGCAAATACATTTCTAACTTGTTTAATCTATTTGCAGCTTGAATTTATTCTCACTGATGTATCATTCCTTTTAGTCTTAATCACATAAGTGGACAATAATATCTTATTTTTATTATACATATCTCTATCATCACTGTTTGGAAGTTAAAATTTCTGGAGAGTTATCGCTACTTTTGGCTAGGTACAGGAGAGAACACCGGAAGGGTTTTTCTCTTCCTTTCATATTTGCTATGACATATTGTTAGGATTATTCTCAATATGAAAAAATAAATTCATTATTATCTCCTTTCTCTTTAATCCAAAGATTGTCTGGAAGAAAAGGTCGCTAAAATCAAAAGATAACTTATTGAAATATTGTATTCAATTGATTGGAAAGGATACTTAGATTTTAATAGTGATACTTCAGAGGATTTTAATAATGATAAAAACCAAGGTGTCAGATCATTTTCTGATGCTTTTAATAAAATAGAACCAACTGAAATTAAAAACTAGATCTAATATCTCTAGTCAATTTAAGCCTTGTTAATCTTGTGGGGTGGAGGTGGGATGAAAGCTTGGAGAAACTATGAAATCTCTATGTGGTTTTCAAACTTTGCACATTACCATCACATGAGAGCTTTTTAAAAACACAGATTCCTGGGCTCCACGACTCCAGAATTGGCTGACTACATTCTCTTTGGACAGACAGAATGGCAGAATGAACAATTCTGGTACACAACTGCCCATTGTTTCAGGCATTGTGCCACCATTCTGCGGTAAGGCTGAATGTCAAGGGACCAGGAAAAAGATTTAGAAGGGAACAGACATGTCAAGAAGCAGAGTCCATTGCACTTCTTCAAGGTCACTGCTTAGTTTTCTTTAGGCTCTTGTCTTGGAGTGATTTTCACCAAACAGACCGATTTTTGTCAAGTTTAAACTTTTGCTTATTCCCCCGGTAGGAGCATCATATAAGAGCCAGTCTCTACTTCAGTATATCCAGAGAATTCTCTCAGCATTAGGGAGTGGAGCCATGTGCCTTCCTCTAATCCCCTTATGGATTAAATGACGCAATTGAATTTATGTCATAGTATTTCTGGAGAATACTCAACCACTATTATAGATATTCTTCTTGGCTACATTTCAGGTACATGAGAATTGCTTTAACTACGATTCCTAACTCCACGAATCTCCTCCTTTACTGTTTTTAGCATTACCTCTGAATTAGAATGTATATTCTAAAATAAATTTTCAACCACAGGAAAAAATTTATAGATAGGTTTCATAATAGTTTAGTTTCCTTTAAAGTTATGGCATATTGTTAATATCTAACTTTGTACTTAACCATTCTGAGTACTTTCTTTAAAATTATCAAGTTGTTATACTGGTTTTCATTTCTATTAAGTAAATTTCTATCAAATAAAACATATCTGAATGAAAAATTTTCATTCTGCCACCTCAAATTCTGCAGTAAGGGCCACAGCAAAAAGAAAGATGAGATAATTGTAAATTATAGAGGTAATGTAGTTTATTATATGAGTTGGAGATCTTCGATATCCTATTTTAAAAATGAGAAATAAACCTATAAGGCAGTTAAAAATTTGTTTTATTTAGCTATTTTGTTTTGCAGACTAAAATAAAAATCTGGGATCCAAAGAGATTAAGAAACTTGCTCAAGTTCATACAACTAAGCTAGTAACTGAGTCAGTTCTAGGAAAAGGCCTTCTAGTGTTTTGTAAAGCCAGTATTAAATGAAATGAATTAAATTCTAGGATTTCAAAGGATAAATAGATTATTATAATTTAGGCCTATTTGATGAGGCTTTTAAAAAGCTTGTAATTCAGATATATTAAAAAAAAAAAAAAAGCAGGATTTGGATACTGATGTCCTTCCAAACAGTTTATTAAAATGTTTGATTTAAACCAAGTAAAATTGATCATTGATGATGTATTTCTGCTGACTTATGAGGAGCTATAAGTAAATAGTATAGGGAGAACCTTGGAGAAAGGGATAAAGATGCTGAAGAGAAGCCATAGGGGAGATAAATGGCCCAGTTGGAATGTGTTTGGAACAAACTTTTTTCTTTAATAACTCAGTATCTCAACATCTACATTTATTGTTCAGACTTATAATTTTCTTCACTCTATACTGTTTCTACTGTGGCTTAAGACTCAGATAGATCAATGCTAGCACTGATGACAATATATTTTCATGGCAAATTAACATTCTATTAATTGAATATAAATAATGAATGTGATTTCAAAAACATTTAAAATATTCCTCCTTTTTGATCTGAGTTATAAAGACTAATTCGGTTGCTAAAACAAGGAAAATTCGACTTTAAGTGACCAATTTTCATCTTGACACATTCTGTGGTCATATGAGTAATATGGGCAGAAGCAAACAATCAGTTGTACCAAATTCATTAAATCCAGCTAACTAACATTCCAGTTTAGTTAGATAAAGCACAATCAAATCAGATGGTTGGAGTATGAAATATTGATGTTATATTTACTCAATGCTTTATGTGTAGGCTTGAACACATCACTGATAGGCAAACCTCTAAAAAATGCCAGAAAACCATCTCCTCTGCTTTCATCCTGTCTTTGGCTTTGCAACTCTTGTCTCTGTACTTTGGAACCATGTGGATGAGGGGAATTTGCTTCTTTCTCTTTCTGTGAATAAGGGAAAAAAACAGGCTCATTATCTTTTACCTGCCTCAAAATTGTGAATCAGATCATGATTATGAAAAATATTGAGAGCAGCTGTCTATTCCATAAAAAGAATTACATTAAAGTCTGTATGTTGCTTCCATGTTTGATTCTTAGCCTATAGTGAAATGCTTGATAATAAAAAGATCTAACACGTATTTTGTGTTTACTATATATCATTGCTACTTAATGTATGTGTTATTTAATTCTTACAACCATCAACTAAGGTAGTTCTACTTATTATTATGATTTCCATTTTATAGGTGGAAAAATAAAGGCAGAACAAGCTTAAGCTACTAGTTTAAGATATATAACTAGTAATTGGTAGAGCTGGATTTAAAACCCAAATTTTAATCATTCTATTTCCTTCCTCTTGATCAGAGCTAAGTTTAGAAATATTTAAAAAGAAGATGATTTGTGTGGATCAAAACAAATTACTCATGGAAATTAAAAATCCATGCAAAATAAAAAAAAAATAGCAGATTTGTTGAGATATTAGTCCATCTAGTTGTTTGGAAACAAAAACTGTAATTACAGTTTCCATAAACAAAAACCTGAGAGTGTGTAAGAAATACAGAGAAAGAAAACATTTTACGTGATAATCTAGTCTACTCTTTGTCTTAAGCCAAGGATGACTAGGGCAATAATCTTGGTAGTTATTTGAATTTGGGTTCTTTTTCAACCAGTATTTATTTGTTAGTATTACAAATAGTTTAAATAATTTTAAGATACAGTTCTTAAATTTTTTCATGAAATCTCTGTTAGGAAAACTGGTCATTCACACATTACACACTAGATAACCAAATATAACAACATAGGGAAATTCTATTTAGTTAAGTATCATAATGAATACTACAGACAACATACCCTTATAATTCCTTTGCTAGATGTATTCAAGCAGGGGTAGAAAAATGTGGACTATTTATGAGAAGTTTCATGAAGGAGGTGAGCTTGAGCCAAGACCTGAATGCTGGGTAAAATTAAGAGAGTGGCAAAGCAGGCATACTAAGTGGGATCGACTTGGTATGTGCTGGAGACAGTGAGGAGACAGCTGTGGCCAGAACAAAGGAGTATAGAGCACAGTTAGGTTTAGGAATTTAGATTATTTCTTAAAGCAACATGGAATTATGAGAGGCTTTAAGAAGGTGTTAAAGTGTTTTAGGATATGGAGAATAGTTGGAAAAAGGACAACCTTATTTTGGGAGAATGGTTAAGAGGCTGAAACACAAATCCTGGAAAGGAGTGGGAGATGTGAAACAGGGTGAATTGTTTCTGACTCCTAAAGTGATGTCAGTCAAGCTAACTGATGTCAGCGGTATTCCCTGGGATGGTAAGGAAAGATAGAGCCAAAACAAACTGTATCAGAAGAGATAAGAATTCCAGAGCTCAAAATTTAAGAAGCCAAATTTATTTTCAGGGTACTGGAGCAAGCATGGTACTGAGAACTAGAGATAAAGTTAAAAGGGTGTTGTTAAAAGCAGGATCTAACCAGGAAGTGAGGAGATAGTATGGGGGCAAAGTGAGAATGTTAGAGAAGGACTATAGTTTTCCTGTGGAAAGGGCTAGGTTGTCTAAAGCTCTTTTTAGGGATGCCAGTCCCATGGCCTATCAGTTAGTCATTTCAAGGAGAAGATGGTTAACCATTACTCCAACTTATGAAACATTAGGAAGTCTACCACAGTTTACAGTAATCTTGTTGGACATTGACCAGCTAGCTTTGAAGAAACTTAGATTGATTCTAGGGCATTTCTCAGGAACTGGCTTTTTCTGAAAAACTTTGGATAACCACAGGTTTTTCATGATCCTAGTTTTAAACCTCGGAGAAGATTACAAGATGGGAATGAATTTAAGAAACTTGCATAGCTGAATTGAGATTTAAAAAAATGGAATAAAACCTAAAGTTAGAATCATAATTTTAGACCAGAAAGAAATTCTTTATAGTTCTCCACCTAAGGTCTATTCTGAATTACCAAAAATAACACTCACTGTTGTTTTTAAAGTGTTTTTATATTTTCAAGAATATTTCTATATTTTATAGTATTTAAATCTCCCTTTTTATAACAATAGACTGGACTCACAGACAAACACTAAAATTTACAAGAATAACCTACCATTTACTTTATTATAAACCCTATTGCTGTGACCATATTCATTAAGGGACAAAATAAATTGAGACGTTTCAGTGTAGATGATAGTATTTTAAAAAAATATATATCTATTGCCAAAAACTACAAAAAGTTGTTTTAAATGATATCGTTGAGAATTCCAATGTGAAATTTCTAGCCTAGGTAATAATATTTTTCTGCAGTTGTCCCCTACATGTAAGTGAGATATTTAGAGTAAAACCTCGTCTGTTGTGGCCAGGGAGAATAGCTGACAGCGCTATAAGAAGTCATACAAAGCCAGTAATGTTTGTACTAGTTGGGAGACATTTTCAGGAGGCATAGAACAAATTTTTTTTTTACTTCAAATCTGAACATTGACCAAGTGCAGAGAAGAACAAGGATACTCTAGTATTAGATATTCAGTCTAGCATAGGAAAATAACCATAAAAATTAAGATGATAAGAGAGAGAGAGATCCATGAAGGATATGGATATATTTTCTTTAACTGTACCTCATTAAGCTTTCTATCAAATCTCTAGAGAGGAAGTAGTACTAAGATCAGGATCAAATAAACCTTTTGGGCATTGCTTTCAGTTTGTATACATATATTTGTTCATAAATTAATAGAATAATAATCTCATTCTATTATCACTTCAATTGAGAGAGGTATCTTTTGAGCTTCAGACAATGGATTAATTGTAACAAACTTTTTTTTTTATTCCTACAGCACCTGGTATTCCTAGGTGGTCTCCCATCCAAACACTAACCTGGCCGAACTCTGCTTATCTTTCGAGATCAGACGAGATCGAGAACATTCAAGGTGGCATGACCGTAGACTAATTGAAACAAACTTTTCTTCAGAAAGTTGAGTACCACCTGGCTCATTTGCCTCATTGTTTTTTTCTCATTAATTTGAACATGAGGAATATTCTTAAAATCATATTACAGAATCAATCACAGAGACATAATGTGAAATAAAATATTTTTTCTCTACATGAAAAAAGACTAAAACAATATCAAGAGTTCCTAACCAATTTATTTTCCTTGGAGAATAAATTTTCTGTTCACAAAATAGCTGTACATCCCATCCTGTTTTTATTATACTTTAAGTCATATAATGAACTGTGAAAAGAATGTTACATGCCAGTGTACCCTGTCATCATACTAAATAGCTTTGGAACACACTGCAGTAAATGTCAGTTTGTCATTCCTTGTTTAAAATGTGATTCTTATGGTTCCTTTGGAGGTAGCCAAATACAACTTCAATGCTATTAAGTCATTCTTTGTTTCCTTTTTTAGATACTGTTGGGTAACTTGAACTGTGCATTGCTTTTCAATATAAGCCTTCATATATTATAGATTTACAGTAGGATTCTTTGTTTTTTATAATAAAATATGGAAGTAAATTTATGAATAATCTGCTCAGTGCGCAAAGCAACATGACACATTTAAATTGTGCTGACATCACTGACCAATTAGTAAGGTGCAAAGTTGATGTAAGAAATTTTCTAAAAAATAAATAATCTCGATCTGGATATGTCTGCCTTAATGAATTAGCTAATTTAGGGAAATGGCTCCAAGAAAGTCAGATGAGTAATATGCATACCCAAGATGACAAAAGTATGTGAATCATTTCTACAAAAGTGGAGACTTTCCCTCTGGTCTTGCAAATATTCAAGGCCGATTTTACATTTGTGCCTTGCTGGTCAGAGTGAGAGCTGTGGATTACAGTCGGAGTTTTGCCACTATCAGGTTTTCTCATTAGAAATTCTCACATCCAGCCACACATCCAGACTTGTGTTGGACTCCTGGGGGCTGAGTCATATACAATAATTAGTCAGGATGAACTCTAAAAGGAAATGTCTATGGACTGTTTGGGTTTGCAGGAATGAGAAAAAATGACTCAGGCTAAAAATTAGTGGTAAATAAGGGGTATGCAAGAGAGGGTATCTTGTGGTGAATGAGAGGCACAACTGGAAATATTTGGTCTTCTTGCCTCTGTATTTTATTAAAATTGGTAAGAGGGGAGTTCCTAGTTACATCAAACATAAGTCAAACCTCTATGATAAAAATATGTTAAGCTTGAAAATAAATTATTTCCCATCTCCAACAAAGTGGACCAAATTATTTGACATCTACCGTGCTCACACTTGTCTAGTAATAAATCCTTGAACTGTGTGTATCCATCCGATTGATTATATGACTGAGGTAAAAAAAAAAAAACGAAAACAAAAACAAAAACAAAAAACTGGTGCCTGAAACACCACCAATTTAAACACACAGAAAAAGAGGAAAAAGAAATTTGGGACATTTCTGTACAATCTGAATGAATGGCACTTTAACGATTATTTTTCTAAAATCCTTTTGGTTATAGCCATGAATATTCTGGAAATCCCACATTGCATTGACCATCTTTCTTTACTGTCTAAAAATGCAAAAGTTTTGAGTTTATGGAAATTCTATTTTTTGATTTAATGCCATGTGAATATTGAGCAGAAGAAAATAGGATTCTGTGTTTTTTTAAAAAAATAAAAAAGTTAGCAAATTCTTTGAAAAATAATTAGTGACAAGTGGCTAAATCTAGAAGAGAAAAATGAGGCATCCCTTAATGAATCTTCAGAGCATGATATAAACAATCTATCCTGCAGCAGAAATAGTTTAGTAAATAGTCCCACAGGAAGCTATGATTTCATTATTAGAATTCTCAAGTGAAAGATGACGATTAGAAAAATATGGCCTCTGGGGAAACCCAGGTGTGACAGGTAGTTTTTTATTAACTTGAAAAATTTTAGTAATACACATCATTTATGGAGCGTCTTCTATGTATCAGACACTGTGCTAAGTGTTTCACATGTCATGTACGAGGCTCTGTGCTAAGTGATTCTCATTTAACGATCACAGTGACACTGTGAGATAGGTGAATAAATGTCTACATAACTTGCCTGAAGTCACACCGTAATTATTTGTATCTGTATGTGCCTAGTTCCAAAACATGTACATACATACAATGTTGTAAAAATTGGAGCAATGTAACTCCTTACTTTTTGTAAGCAAACAAATCTTTTAAATAGAATTATTTAAACTGAGCAAAGTTTGATTCTAGTTTAATGCTGCAGTATCACTGTTCAATACCAGCACAGTCTAGTTACTTGTTAATAAGAATTAGGAAGTTATTTCTTATTCCTTCACTTTCTCCTTTTTCTCTTCCTCACACTGTGTCATCATCCTCATCAACATTATGCATTCTTTAAGAATCATTTAGTTCATTACTTTTCTGAAATTTTAATTCTCCTTTCAATGTTCCCACCTAGTGCTTGAATATCTCTCATTAGGGAAAATTTCTCTCTACTAGTGCTATCAATTCTATTTTCGGACTGCTCTGATAATGAGAAAGTTTATCTTATGTTAAATTTAAGATTATCTTTCTGTGAGTTTCACCCACTATTCCTAGTATAACCTCATGGCCTCACAGAATGAGTCATTCTCTAAATGCATTTACTGAGTAGACTAAATATGCCTTGTGTAGAGTAAGATGCTTATAAAATAAATATGGTAAAAATCCCATGATTTTGTACTATTGGTAAGTGGGAAAGGTTAGGAGTGGAAGAGGCTAAAGGAAAGGGGAGGAGAAAAAAGGAGAAAGCATTTGAAAGGTTTTGACACAGATCATTTTGAAATAAATGCAACACTATTCTTTTATGAAGATTCAGCAAGCAAATGGTTAAACATAGAAGCCCATAGAAGCCCACAAAATTCCTCAGATACATCAAGAAGTCTAAAATCTTAACTAGGATTTTGTTTGTTTGTTTGTTTGTTTTGTTTTTTTACAAATGATACCACCACGTGCTTACCTAAAGACACCTTTCTCAAGAGGCTGTTGCTTTTCTATGTTGGATTCTTGTTAACATTAATTTGCTTGGCAGACTTTTTTTTCATAGATGTTACATATGGAACATTGGTCAATTTTAGGATTGGCTCTTCCCAAATTCTGAGTTAATGGGATCTGATGTTTCATAGAAAAGTTAAAAAAAAATATTCTCATGCTGTTATTTTTCTTTCTGCAGTATATTAATTGTCTATAAAACCCAACTTTACTTATGTTGCCTCAGTTTTAAAACATGATAGTAATGCTCACTTTATAGTAACAATATCTAATATAGTTAAATACATATTAAGTATTCAATAAATACTGTTGAATGCAATTCTGTTGAATATAATTAAGTTGAATTAAATCAGGCAATAGATTAATTTTTATATGGACTCGTTGATTTTATAGAGTTGGAGAGAAATGTTTCAAAGTCTGAATTAGGTTTTAATTTTAGCTGGATACCACACATGGACCTAAAGGGAAGACAGATATAAAATTGGAATAGTTCAGTGAATAACACTGCTTTAACAAGAAATAAGTCCCGTGAAAAGGCAATATGGAACACTTATAAATCTATTGGAGCAATTTAGACTAGAGTTCCATAATTCACTCAGTAAATTATAGTCATTATCTGCTATACTGAGAGTGTGGTATTGGGCACTGAGTAGAAAGCAAATATGAATAAAGTATAATTATATATTTAAAAATTTATAATCCAGAATTAAAATCTAGTTTATAATCTACACATTGAATTAACAATATCACAAAGTTCCCTTCTTGCTTGTTCTATGACAATTGCTTCCTTAATAGGTCTGTCTCCCTGTCTCCAGTCTTGCCTCTTCTAATTTAACCTCTGAAATACATTGTCACACATGTTGCTATTCTACTAAAAAACATAAATATTTCTCATTGCATACCTAAAAAAAAAGTCTATATACAAGGCCTTTTATAATCTGGCCCCATTCTACCAGTCATGATTTCATACCCTCCAAGAGACATTTAATAATGTATGGAGACATTTTTGGTTATCACAGTTCAGGGGAGGGTGCTCCTAGCATCTGGTGGGAGAGGCCAGGGATACTGCTAAATATCCTAAAAGCATAGGATAGTTTCCCATAACAAAGAATTTTCTGGCCCAAAATGTCAATAGTGTCAAAGTGGAAAAACCCTGGTTTGTATAATACTTAATTCAATTGTATAATTATAATCACGAATACAACAGATTTGGGAAAGACACCACTTACTCTTTTTCTAAATTTTATTAAATTAATTGGGGTGACACTGGTTAATAAAACCATATAGTTTTAAAGTACACAGTTCTATAATACAACATCTACATATTGCATCGTGTGTTCACCACCGAAAGTCAAGTCTCCTTTCATCACCATATACTTGACCCCTTTTACCCTGTTATACTTTCTCCCCACTCCCTTTCCCTCTGGTAACCACCATACTGTTGTCTGTGTCTATAAGTTTTTGTGTTTGTTTGTCTTGTTTGTTCATTTATTGCTTTCAGGTTTATATCCCACATATGAGTGAAATCATATGGTTCTTGACTTTTTCCATCTGACTTATATCTCTTAGCATGATCATCTCGAGATCCATCCATGTTATTGCAAATGTCACTATTTCATCTTTTCCTATGGCTGAGTAGTACTCCACTGTTAAATGTAGAACTCAACCAGCATTTATAGAATTCCATGGGTGAATAGGAGAATATAAATATAAACCTATTAACTTATAAGCATTTAGCGAGTCTTAGCATCAGCCAATATTAACACAGGCAATACAATTCATTGTTTAATCTTTAGTGGACTTTAATTAAGGAAACTTTTACTTGTATTTTCCCAAACAAGCTACATATCTTCCTGTTGCTACACTCTTGCACACATTTTTTTTCTATACCTGAAATTCTCTTTCTTATTCCTTCACCTGGCAGACTTATACCTATCTTTCAAATCACAGCTTAAATATCATATTCAAGGGGAAACTTTTTCTAATTTTCTGTACAGTCAGTCTAGCAATTTTATCATACCTCACCTATAACACACTTTACAGAGAATTATAATTATTTATAATGTATATTTCTTCTACAGTTTCTTCTACAGTTAGAGTGAGTTCTTTGAAGACAGGGTTCATGTCTTATTTATCTTTGTATCCTTGGTACTTATAGTATCTGGCACATAAAAAACAAACCTATATATGTTAATTTAGTAATTGAATGAAGAAGAATGAAAAATTATATGTATACTAGAAACAGGGAACAGTCTACTTTGGATGGAAAGGACGGCATGAGTAGTAAAAGATCAGACTGCAAAGATATTTGGGGTTTAGATTATAGCTTTAGTGGTCTGGAGTAAGTGGTTAATTTGAGAATATTTAGAGACACTAGAATGTTTTTTTTAAATCAAGGGGTGGCACAAAGTGGTACTGTAGAAACATTAATCTGGTGGAGGTATTAAAAATATTTGGTAATTGCAAAGCACTTAATCATGTAATCATAATGTATATAGGGCTTATGTAAATATTGTGGCTTTTAGCACTGAAGGGAGCATGGGAACCTGATCTGGGGTCACTCCCAAGCCTGGAAGAGTAATAAGAATGAGGCAGTAGAACATCACTATAATCACACTATTTGTCCCAGGGGATCTGTGTATTCTACAGAAGAGTAGGAGTGGATCAAAGTGGGGAAACCATGACAGGGAGTCTGGTAAACATTAGAACTGACCAAAGTCCGGCATGCCCTGGATGAAAGTGTCTGTGAGTCTTCTCGTACGTATGCTTTCTCGGTATATTCCACTGTATGCATTATTATTGATCTAGGTCATCACAGAGGAATCTTTCTGCTCATTTATCATTTCATCTTCCTTTTTATAGCTATAGCATTTCCTTTCCTTGGGGGAATTCTTTTCTTTATATAGTCCCAGTCCACATATTGATCATTGCTCTCCTAACCTCTACCTTCCAAGGCACATGCTTAAATACATGATTCAGGCTGAGCCAATCACAGTACCACGTCCATCTGGACAGTTATTCACAGAGGTGTGCATATCAACCAAACTAAGCCAATCAGAATTCTTCTCCAGAATTTTACAGTTGGAGGTAGAGAGGAATCTCTTTCTTTTACTTAATAAACTATAAGGGCATGAACCTGAATTGTTAGCGGCCATCCTCTCCGATACATGGAGAGACTGTACATGGAGTAGCAAATAAAAAAGCCGACATGTAAAAAGAAGTAGGGACCAACAGGAATAAGAATTGGATGGAGACAAACAATGTGGTGGCATTGAGGCCTTTGATCCAGTCTTTGAATGATTGGTTATAATGGCTTCTCTTCCAAGTTCATGATTTATCTCAGTTCGCTTTCTAACCAGAGGAGTCAACTTATTTCCTTTTTTTGCTTAATTTTTATTGGGTTGTGGTCATATGAAACCAGAGGAATTTTAACTAATAGAGTTTTCTCTTACTTAGGAATATAATAATACAGGGAATGTGTATCTAGTAGCAGGTTGGGATCTGAAGTATCAGCTCTTATTGTTACTCAAAGTTTCCCTCATTCTTGATCAGGGACACAAAGGAAGGATAATCCATGTTTGTTCCCTACTATCTCTAAATTTTTCTCAAAATCCAACAAAATTAATAAAAACACAAATGTTTTAAATTCTAACAACAAAAGAGCTAAAAACATTTAAAATATGAAGAATTTTGCTGTTTCTTTGTTTCACTTTGGTGGTGAGTCAGAGTGTGTACCTTCATTGTGAAGTCTGCTCATCACGTGGCTCTTATTTGGAGATTTAAGAATCACAAAACAAGTATTCTCCCTCTCTCTCCACTCCCCAATAGATAACAATTGGAAAAAAAGGAATAACAGCAGCACGCATGCTGATTTGGAGAAGAGAAAATGGACACAACCAGCAGTCTCTGAGCTTTGGAAGTTCTGATATCCCATTGAGTGGATACTGTGAGTAGTAGAAAGCTTTCTTAATTCATTGGGCTATGATTCTGCTCTCTGGAGGAACATCTTTGTCTACAGGTCTTCCGCAGGATGTTTCTTTTCTTTATTCTTCAGTGCATCTGAAATGGGAATTGGGAACATATTACCTCCTTAGAGGCTGAATAGCTTTCTCAGCTCATTCTTGTCAAGGAAGCTTGGAGGTTCAGGACTTGTTTTAAGTAAAATTTTTTTTAGTCAAAGTTCTTTTTTGGCAATTTATTTCCTTAAAAGTGGGCTTCTCATCTGTTTACTTTCAGTAAATTTCATGTGCCAGTAAGCACACTCTTTTTGAAACCTGATTCTCAGATCTGCCTTAGTTCTGTGCTTCTGCTACCGGATCCATGGTTTGCTTTCCCTATATGACCTTAGGGCTACTGAGTTGAAATGGGAAGATTACACCTTTAATTTGACTTTGCCTGGGAGCACTTTAATCAATTAAGAGTTTTAATTCAGTATTTGTCACTTGGAATGGTTTTGATAATTTTTGTTTTTTCTACTTTTTAGGAGTAGAAACAGTTGACTTGACAACCTGGAAGGCCCCAAATTTCTGGTTTGTTCTTATAATTCTCTTCAAGCTTGCTTTCAAATGGTTAGTTTTCTTTTTTTCTTTTGGTACTACCTAGCTAAATGCAACAAAAGCCACCGATACATAGTGCTAATGCTTTATTTACCACCATTTTATTCTGAAACTCCTAGCTGAATGCCCATGGGAGCTGACTTCCAAGTCACTGCATGTGATAGTTATATCAAAAATTTTATCACTGCAAAGCACATATCATTTTCAACCTCTGATTTTAGTTTCCTTGTTCATTACCCACTAAACAAATTCACATATTTTAAGCTTTTTTGTCATATCAACACCCTAAATTCAGGAGATAATTAATGTAGCTGACGTTCTGAAATTTCAGTGCTTATACAACCAGAGGTTAATTTTATTTACATTTTATGTCCAAAAAGAACAGGTCCTCCACATAGTCACTCAGAAAACCAGGTCAATGGAGGCTCTACTAATCTTGTAGTATCACCACCTATAACACTGGCTTTTGAAGTTTCCCTGGCAAAGGAAGAGGAGGATGGAATGACACACCGATTCTTAACTCCTTAGGTCCCGAATTATTAATATCGCTTCTATTCATGGCCTGTTTGCCTTAACTAACCACCCAGCTCTAACCAAATTGCAAGGGAGGCTGAGGAACATAACGAAGTATGTAGAATAGTTGGTGAGCCCTAACCAACTCTGCCCCTAGAAGCTCGTATAGAGGATGTCTGGGAGTCATTAGCTTTGTTTAACAAAATTTCTAGCGCTCCTTTCCAGCAAGTTTGTACTTCTCTATTTCCCTGGAGTTAGAGTGGTCATGTGCTTCAGTCATTAAGCCTTGGGCAATAAAATTGAAGAGAAGGATATGTGTTTCTTCCAGGTGGACTCTTTAAGAGCAGTATGCAATTTATTGTCTACTCTCTCTTTGTCTGCCTCAGTGACCAGCAGTGTTCCAGGTAGAGGTTGCATCATCAGCCTGGGTTCCAGAGTGAGGAGGACTCGAAGCGGAGACCCAGCCAAATCACAATAGAAATGTAGTTAAAGCACAAAATAAATCCCAGTTTTAAGTTTCTGAGAAGTTGGCGGTTGTTTATCATTGAAATACATTTCATTCCATGTTGACTGGCATCGTGTTTTCTCATCTTTGTCTCTGTAATGCCGGGAACTCCACAAATGCCTATTGAAGGAATTTTTGTGACTCCTCTTCTTGTGTCACTACTGTTTCTCTTAGATGTCTTTGTGTCTCTTATTAGAGATGACTTTACCAAGCAGTAGAACCAAATTTTCTAATAGTTACCTGAATAGTATTTAAGCCAGTGGCCATTCACAACTTGGAGTTATAGTAAAAAAAAATATGGAGGACAAACAATGGCTATTCTTAGCTTTGTTTTCAAAGCAACATTTTCTCTCCGCAAGTGAATTTTGGTAGAATGTCCTTCAAACACAAATGTATACATTCTTTCTCTTTCTTTCTTACTCTCTCCTTTCTTTCCTTAATTTTGTCCTTTTCCATTTTGTTGGAGGAAGACTCTTCATATGGATAAAATACAATGAATCTTAAAGTAGTCTTAGAAAATAGGTGAAGTGGCTTAATTATACTTCTGGGTTTAATTATAGGTAGAATTAATTATAGGTAGAATTATAAGTATAATGAAAAATTCACTGGATTTGGATTTAGGAAATTTGGATTTGAATCCTGTCTCTGCTACTTATTAGCTGTGGGAGTTTTTGTTAATTTTTTCATCTACAGTGTTAATAGTAAAAATATTATAATAAATATGAAATGTAATGGTTATAAAGGCTCATTTAATATCACCATAGAGATCAATGGCACTATTATCATAGAATACTTTTTTCCTTTAACTTTTACTTAATTTGCATTAAGTGTTTTTAAATGTGAGGAAACCTATAAGACAGATTTATTGATTGTCAGCTGTATTGATTCTCTACACTTGTCTGCTCTATAAAGAATGTTTGGTTTAATCATCCAGGAAGAAACCTTGTTAAGGCAACATTTTTGAGGACAACACTTTACCTGCCAATTTGGGGCAAAAACTATTGATTGCAATTTAACTATGGGGTTTATTCAATCCAGATTTATATACTTATAGAGGTTTTAGCCTCCTAACTTTATACAGCAACAAAAAGTTTACAAGTTTCCCCTGCTATCTGAAAGTAGAGCATGTCTTTGAAACTTTTTATAAACCAAAATGGTATAAAGTAAAAAAGCAATTATCATTAATTTATATGGAAAAAATGCTGAGCATTCCCAGATCCCCAAAATAATCTACAAAATCATACCAAATATGTTTAATTATATCCTGTTTTATGCTAAGCATAACACCCTTAGGCTTTTCTGGTACCTTAGGACACATCCTGCTGATGGATACACAGGATAAATTCAGATAAAACACAGATGCTCACAGACACAGTTCAAAAGCTATGGCAACTTGATGTTGAGATTCTGAGTGTAGTCTCTGGAAATAAGTTTGGCGGCTCCACTCCTTCTGTTTGAGGTGCACACTGCCTCTATAATGCTCACTGCAAAACTAATGCTGAATGCTATTTTTGCTTTTCACAATTTTTTTTTATTTTGTAAAAAAGAAAACGTTTTTCAGATTTCTTTTGGTTAGCAAAAATAGGTACTAATATAAGTCTTTCATAAAAGCGAAGTGGTATAACTCAAACTTTTGAAAAGCATGTACTGGGGATACCTGTACATGGAAAAGATTGAATCTACTTTATGAGAATCTAAATTATGAGAACTCTATGCAGTTTACCAAACTGATAATTTAAGCAAAATTATATTTACAAATAATTTTGACATTTACTTTCAAATCTTTTCACTAGGGAATTGATAAAAATTGTAGGCAGTCTATTTAAAGGAAATATGGCTAACATTTCTTTCTTGTTGCTTTCCAGATTCTTCTCTCTCTTAACTGTGCTTCAGTGAACAGCTTTGAACCACCCAATGACTTTTATGTCCCTTGATGTTGATGGCTCACCTAATGGTACTGAAATGGTTAATGTTTCTGCAATTTCAAAAAATTTTCAGTCTCCCTGAAATTTCTTCAATGATTTTAAATAGAGAGTCCTATTAATAGTTATTTCTACAGAGCTTAAACATTACTGTTCTTAATTACATATATTTAAGGTGGATAGGTCAGATCTCTTTCACTGACTCCCCATTCCCTGGAACCTCTCAGATTTACCCTCAACTCTTCTATACCTGGCTTTCTGCCCAGACAGGCTGACTCATGTAGACCACATCAATGGGTTCCCATACCCCCTGGTTTCCGGTTGAATTGTGCCAGTGGGAAGCCTTGGCAGTAGATTGGAGAGAGGAAGGAAGTGAGGCTCTGGCACCCTTTCTGCAAGGTCTCCTCCAGCTGGCTGTGTCTCTTCAACAGAGTCATAGATTCCCTCAAGGCAGCAGGCATGACTCTTTCTCTGAGTTTCTTTCTATTTTCACCTCTCATAATAGCTTGGGTAGTAGACTATAACTTTTGGATGTATAGTTACCATAATCCACATCGTTACAGAAGTCTCTTTGTATATAGAAACCCCCATGAAATTATTCTATTTTGACGCACCATCTGTTTCCTCTTGGGACACCAAGTAATTCAGTGGATGTCTCTGTTTGAACCTACTCTCCATGTTTCTACTTTCTCTTTTATGATGCTGTTGCTGTTGGCGCTTTACCTGTGTATGATGTCTGCCTTGCATGTCCTTTCTGTGTATTTTTTCTACTTAGCATTGTGTATCTCTAAACTGCCTTTTTATTCCCTGCCAAATGAGGGCTGCAATTTTTAGATCTGTAGTATGTTGTTTTTTTTATTTACTTTGAAATAATTAAAAATCTACAAAAATAGTTCAAATAGCTTTCTTATTTTGAACTATTTGAGCGAGTGATTGATAAGAGCCCCATAACCCCCAATCACTTTAGTGTGCATTTTCCAAAAATAAGTACAATCTTCTACATAACTGCAGTAACACCATCAAAGTCAGGAAATTAATATATTGCTACCACCTAAATCATAGATATCATTTAAATTGTGTCAATTGTCCCAATAATGTTTCTTATAGTAAAAAGAATGTAATCCTGGATCACGTGATACACTTAGTTACTTAGTTGTCATATTTCTGTAGTCCCCTTTTAATCAGAAAAAGTTTCTAAATATTTTTTTAATTTCTTACTTGACAATTTTGTCAAATAAGTTTATAAAATATCTCTAAATTTGGTTTTATCTATTATTTCTTTATGATTTTATCTATTTCTTTATGATTAGATTTAAGTTGTGCTGCTTCTAGGGCTAGAAACCTGTTCTTTGCAATTAATAGGCATTTTGCAGATAGTTGAGACTGTGTAAACATTCCATTCCTCATCAATCTTGCACTCACTAATTTTAGCATCTATTGATATTTCTTGGCTGAATTAATTATTACTTTGATAGTTGCCAAAAAGTTATTTTCTAATTTAACCATTCTTCCTGCATTTATTAGTTGGCATTCTACTGTTAGAAATTTATTCCTCCAAATTTACTTTTTTACTTATTTATCTATATCAGTGTAAACTTATAAATTCCTGTTGTATTCAATCTTTTACTGACACTATTCATTCTGACGGAGGATTATCCTATATTTGCCAGTGGGAGCCCTTTCAAAATAGCGTCCATAATTGTTCAATCATTTCCTTTCCATACTGAATAAAATATTCAGGCTGATCTTTAATTTTTCCTGCCCTAGCCTTGTAGTCAGCCATTTCTTCACGGAGCTCTGATTCCCTTTAGTGGAGAATTGTATTTGGGAAACCAAGAATTGGGCATTTGGTATGCTCACTGGTTTTGAATGTCATTGTACCCAGACCCTGTCAGTGGATAAAGCTAGGGAATATATGTATGTATTCTGAATACATACACATATTCACAAGTATATTAATTATATATTGCTACATAAAAGTTAGTAGTTTTAAATGATGGACATTTATTACTTCACAGTTTAGTCCAAAATTCAGAAGTGGTTAAGCTAGGTGGCTCTGGCTCATTGCCTCATGAAGTTTCAGTAAAGATATTGGCCAGGGGAAAACATGGCGGAGTGAGAGACATCCTCAAATCTCTCCCCTTGAAACAACAATAAGCTGAACATCTAAAACTCAACAAAAAACACCCAAACTGCACACCAGTGCATCTTAGTGTGCGATCTGTGCATAAGAACTACCACAGGTCAGAACTCCGGGTGTTGGGCAGTGGACTGGGAGAAATAAAGAAGCTGCCTCTTGCAGCCACCAGAGCTCTTTGAAGGAGGAAAGGGAGGGGTGAAGGTGCTACGACTTCCCTGAACAACCCTGCCTGAAAGTGCAGTATGCAGTCGGCAGCAGGGCCCAGTCATCAGGGCAGAAAGCAGAGGAGTAGGACAGGGCCGCAGAGAAACAACAGTTGATTTTTACCTGCCCTGCTTGCAAAACCGAGGCTGAGTTGCAGCCCACAATTCCCAACCCAGAGGGCCTCTCCCCCCATATCCTCTAAGACTGTTCACCATGGAGCCCCAGGGGAATCTGAACAAATGCTACTGCAACTGTTTGCTAACACCGACAGGGACTGAAACTGAGAGTAGCGAGAGTGATTAAATTTCTATAAGAAAATAAGAAAACCATTATTTAGACTTTATATAAAGCAGGGATCCAAGAGGCTTAGACGCCACCTACTGGAAACCGAAAGAAAAATGCCTTTTTTGCAGCAGGCTAAAGAGAGACTTTTATATAATAAATCTTCTTTCTGGAAAAACAGTAGAATACACTTCCATTAATGCCCAGGTGGAGAAATAGTCCATTAAACACCATGAACAACCAAGATACAAGGCGTCTCAGAAAGAAAGAGAAAAATCTCCAGAAAATAAGCATAAAGATATAGACATATGTGACTTAAATGACAGAGAATTAAGGATGGTACTTCTGAAAAAAACTCAGTGAATTCCGAAACGAGTCATGTCAACAATTTCAGGAATTGAAGAAATAACTAGATGAGCAGAGCAAGGAGATTGAAACCCTCAAGAAGAACAGAATAGATCTTCTGGAGTCAAAAAAAAAAAAAATACACGGCAAGAGTTGAAAAATGAAATAACAAGCTTGAGAAATAGTTGACCAAATGGAGGAAAGGATCAGTGATATCAAAGACAAAAATCTAGAAATAAGTCAGAAGGAAGAAGAGAGAAACTGAAGAATGAAAAATAATGAAAGAGAAATACAAGAACTAGCTGATACCATCAGGAGAGGAAACATAAGAATAATGGGCATTATCGAAGGCAAGGAAAAGGAACAGGAACTAGCAAGCATTTTCAGACAAATAGTGGGCAAGAATTTCCCAAATCTAAGGAATGAGCTGGAGCTTGGAATTCAAGATGTCAACAGAACACCTAATTATTTCAACTCAAAAAGGCCTTCACCAAGACACATTGTATTAAAGTTATCAAAAATCAATTACAAAGATAGAATTCTCAGGGCAGCCAGGGAAAAGAAAATGGTAACTTATAAAGAAAAACCTATTAGATCATCCTCGGACTTCTCAGCGCAAACCTTACAAGCCAGAAAGAAATGGAATCAAATATTTAAGCTATTAAGTGGAAGGAACTACCAGCCTAGAATAATGTATCCAGCTAAAGCATTCCTTTAGATATGAAGGAGAAATTAAAACCTTTCCAGACATACAAAAATTGAGGGAATTCTCCACTACGAGGCCTGCACTACAGGAAATACTGAAAAGGATCAGCTCACCTAAAACAAAATAACAAACCAACCAACAAACAACAACAAAAAAACATAATTAGGAGTAAAGTGACTATCAGGCAGATAGAAGCAGAGGAGTGCAATCATTACTAAGAATAGGGCATTATAAGTTTAAATAATAATAAGAGAATTGCTATAGCAAGATAGTAATGAAAGTTCAGCATACATAGGGACAAATTGAGACAACAATGACTGAAAAGGGGAAGATTTAAAGATCCAAATTCGCAAAGGGGAATGGAGATAAGGATATGTAGAAGAAAATGGATGACTGTATATATATAACTATCCTTTACATATTTGTAATGGTAACCACACACCAAAGATTCAGAACTGAAATATATAACATGAAACAAGAAGAACCAGAGGCAAAACCCACAAAAGCCAACCAAAATAAAGAAAACAGAAACACAAGGACAAGGAAGCAATGGAAACACCGAGCTAACAGAAAGCAAAAATTAAAATGGCTAAAAGACCACCTCATATTTCAATAATCACCCTAAATGTAAATGAACTAAACTCACTAATAAAAAGGCACAGAGTTGCAGAATGGAACAAAAAACAAAAACCCAACCACTTGCTGCCTTCAGGAGACACATCTCAGCTCCAAAGACAAATAGAGACTCAAAGTGAAAGAGTGGAAATGATATTTCAAGCAAATGGCATTGAGAGAAGAGTGGAAGTAGCAGTGCTAATATCAGATGCAATAGACTTCACAATAAAAAAGGTAAAGAAAGATACTGAGGGACACTTCATAATGATAAAAGGCATCATGCACCAAGAAGACATAACACTTATTAATACCTATGCTCCCAATCAGGGAGCCCTGAAATATGTAAAGCAATTACTAACAGAACTAAAGGGAGAAACAGACCCAAACACCATCGTAGTAGGAGACCTAAATACCCCTCTTTCAGATATGGACAGATCATCCAAACAGAAAATCAATAAGGAAATAACATCCTTAAATGACACATTAGACCAACTGGACATAATTGACATTTACAGAGCCTTCCATCCCCAAACAGTTGCTTATACATTCTTACTACCAAACTGAATACAACAACATGTTGAAAAGATTATATGCCACGATCAAGGGGGCTTCATTCTAGAGACACAGGGATGGTTCAACATATGCATATCAATTAATGTGATACACCACATAAACAATTAAAAAATAAGAATCATATTATCATATCAATAGATGCAGAAAAAGCCTTCGATAAGATACAGCATCTATTTATGATCAAAACATCACAAAATCGGTTTAGAAGAAAAATACCTTAACATAATAAAGGCTATGTGTGACAAACCCGCAGCCAACATTATAGTTAATAGTGAAAAACTAAAAACCTTCCCTCTAAGGTCAGAAACAAGGCAAGCCTGTCCCCATTCGCCAGTGTTATTCAATATAGCATTGGAGGTTCTAGCGAGTGAAATAAGGCAAGAGAAATATATATAAGGCATCCAAATAGGAAAGAAGAAGTCAAACTGTCACTATTTGAGAATGACATGATTCTCTTTATAGAAAACCCTAAAGACTCCACAAGAACACTACTAGAATCAATAAGCAAATACAGTAAAGTTTCTGGATACAAAATCAACGTTCAAAAATCTATCGCATTCCTATACTCTTAATAATAAAACGTCAGAAAAAGAAGTGGAAAAAATAATTCCTTTTGCAATTGCAACAAAAAGAATAAAATATCTAGGAATAAATCTAATGAAACATGTGAAGGACCTACATAATGAAAACTATAAGACCCTATTCAAAGAAATCAAAGAAGATACAAAGAAATGGAAAGATATTCTGTATTCTTGGATTGGAAGAATCAACATAGTTAAAATGACCATATTACCTAAAGCATTATACGGATTTAATGCAATTCCCATCAAAATCCCATCGGCATTTTTTAAAGAAACAGAACAAAAAAATCATCGGATTTGTATGGAAGCACAAAAGACCTCGAATTGCCAAAGCCATCCTGAGAAAAAAGAACAAGGCTGGAGGCATCACTCTGCCCGACTTCAAATTATATTACAAAGTGACAGTATTCAAAACGGCATGGTATTGGCAGTAAAATAGGCACACGGACCAGTGGAACAGAATCAAGAGTCCAGAAGAAAACCCATGTTTATACGTGCAAATAATTTTCAACAAAAAAACCAAAACATACAGTGGAGAAAGGAAAGCCTCTTCAATAAATGGTGCTGGGAAAACTGGAAAGCCACCTGCAAAAGAATGAAACTAGGCTGTTGTCTATCACCACACACCAAAATTGACTCACCCCTATTAGAATAGATATAATCCACAGGACAAGTAATAATAAAGTTGGAGAAAATGCGGAGAAAAATGAATCCTTGTATACTGTTGATGGACTGCAAATTGGTACAGCCACTATGGAAAACAATATGGAAGTTACTCAAAAAACTAAGAATTGATCTACTGTATGATCCAGCAATCCCTCTATTGAGTATTTACCCCAAAGACTTGAAAACCCATATCCAAAAAGATATTTGCACACCGATGTTCATAGCAGCATTATTCACAGTGGCCAGGATATGGAAGGAACTGAAGCGTCCTACGATAGATGATTATCTAAAGAAGCTGTGGAACATATATACAATGGAATATTAGTCATAAGAAGAGATGAAATATTGCCATTTGTGACAACATGGCTAGACCTCGAGATAATTGTGTTAAGTGAAATAAGCCAGACAGAAAAATTTCAAAATCACATGATATCACATAAATGTGGGATATAAATCTAAAAGCAACAAGTGAACAGGACAAACAAACAGTGACTCAGGGACATGGACAATGGACTAGTGGTTACCAGAGGGTAAGGGGTGTGGGAGGAGCGGAGAAGTAGATGGGGTAAAGAGAGTCAAATATAGGGGGGTTGGGTGAGGGTGAAGTGGGTAAAGGGGATCAAATATATGGTAACTGAAGGAAACTGGACTTTGGGTGATAATCACACAATAGAATATATAGATATCAAATTATAATGTATATCTGAAAATTATATAATTGAATTAACCAATGGTACTCCAATAAAGTGAATAAAAAAATTTAAAAAATATTCAAAAGAACAAAAAAAAAGATGTTGGCCAGGACTGCGATCCTCTTAAGTCCTGACTGGGGCTGGAGGACCACCTCTATGGTGGCTCACTCACATTTCTGGCAAGCCAGTACCTGTTGTTGGCAGGAGGCCTCATTTTCTCATGTCACTGACTTCTCCACAGGGCTGCTAGAGTTTCATTATAACAGTGTCTGGTGTCTCCCAGAATGAAGAAGGCAGAATATCTTTTATGACCTAGCCTCCATAGTCTCTCTCTGTCATTTCCACAATATCCTATTGATTACACAGGTGAATCCTATTCAGTACTGGAGGGGACTTCACAAAGGTATGAATATTTAGAAACAAGATAATCAGAGGCTACTTTAGAGGCTGGCTACCACAACATCCCTTTCTCTATATCTCTGTTTCTCTATATCTATCTATCTATCTATCTATCTATCTATCTATCTATCTATCTATCTATCTATCTACCTATCTATCATCTACCTACGTACTTACCTACTTATCTAACACAACAGGATTCACTCTAGTTTCTGGCCTTTCTATGACAATGAGAAAACTGACTCCCCTTATTCTCATATATTCTCAATATACTTATTCAATCAACTCTACCGCATGTAACCAATCTCCTGGCCCTATGCCCAGCCACTACCACCTGCTGTGGAAGTGTTTCCCTCACTGACTTGAGCTCTTATCCCTTGCCATGCCACTTGTGGCCCCTACACTCATATCACATGAACGACTAGCTTGATAAGACCCCACATAATGGTTTCTGAACTGAGTTATTCAGGAAGTTATTTCTTCCTATTCAGGAAGGGAGATAAGTGCATATGACTTTGGGTTTTTTTTATTGGTTTGTTTGGTTTTTTTTTGGTGTTACAAATTGTAATGTGACAAAGGAAAGAATTTATAACACTAAGATTTGGACTATAGAAACAAATCTCTAGACTTAGTCTAAACTGAAAATTTTCCTCACATCTACACATAGGTCCAAGGACTATGTCATATTTCCTGTGCATATGGGTCATGCACTCTCTCCCTCTGTGAGCAGTTGCTTGCTAAAACTGTCAAGGATACTTTTGTGTAAGCTGTATTTATATCCTTTTACTGCCTCCTTTTTTTGCTTTCCTTTTCACTTCTTTTCCTTTCCTTTTAATCTCTTTCCCTTCACTTCTCATTCCTCTTCACTTTCCACAGCCTTCATCTTGCCGCGCCTCCCCCGCACCCTGCCCTTTTTATGAGTTGCCTTTGCTTCCAGCTCATCGCTCATACGTATTGGCGTGCTCAAAGATTTTGTTTTCTCATAGTTGCCCTAAGATTATTACTTGTGTGGTACTAAAAAAGCAAACCTCCATTGATGCTTTATTTTAAAAAGTAAATACACATCTTAGAATGACTTCGCACTTTAGCCCCCTGTCTAAGAATGCTTACTCTAATAACACAGCAAAAGAATTTTCAAAAAGTCACCATTATGCCTATCTTTCTGCTGAAAAGCTTACTACTGATTTGAAGACTTTAGTTTCTGCAAAAGAATTATGAAGAAGTGAGGTAGGATTTCTAACACATAATTAATGATTGTTTTAACAACTTACTTTTTCTAAATTACATGCTGTTGAATCACACAAAACTTCATTCCTACTCTGGTTCTTTAATCCTCTCAGAAAGTTAAGGTGATTTAATACATGAGACACTTCCTGAAAGTTATGAAACAGAGGTTCCAGATGCATCAGAGGGACAAAATTGTGGCTGAGCAAGCTGTTAAGCCATTATGCTCTTTAACTAAAAGAGGGATAATGAATAATGGACCTGTGTGTGCACGCGCACAAAAAATTTGGAATTGGAGGTTGGGCTGAGATAGAATTGCCACAGAATTGCATGAGGTTTGGGAAATTTGGATATGAGTTTTTTTCTCTATTCATAGAAACATATCAACATATTTGTTATGTTCCACCTATGAAAAGATGTATGGTAGGGGAGATAACACACACACACACACACACACACACACACACACACACACACGACATGTCAAAGCTAGGGGACTAACATCCCTGAGCTCAACAATTTTTACACCTCATTTGAGACAAGATGTGGAGGAAATCAGAAAAGACCACCTTCAGAGTGTACACATGGGAATGTATGGTCATCAGGGAGGCTCATTAGGGAGCAGGGAAATGTGAGCAGATTACTATTTAGTACACTTCATGCCTCTGAGGTTATCATTGCACAAGGCCAATATGGTGTGTCAGTTGTATGCTGTGAAGAATTCACCATAGTTTGTAAAATGACCTATGTTTTTTGAAATAAGGTCAATGCCAATTTTTATCTAAAGTCTTTAGAAATATCATTCCAGTGACTTATGAAAAAGATGAGATAAACAAATGTAGAAGATAAACATTTTAAAATGTGATGATTGACATTTTAAAAGAGTACAGAAAAATTCCTAGATAAGACAGTATGACAACATTAGCCACAATATAGAATATAGGAAGTTTGCAAATACACTTTGATCTTGTGCTTCTGTTTATCTATAATAAGATTTCATGACAAAACTAAAACTGGCTTTTATCACTGCTCCTTTTGATTTTAAGAAGATAACAAAATAGCAACATTTCTCCTATGTAAGTTTCTTTGTCTATTCATTCTAAGTCCAATTTTTCTGGATGTATTTAATGTGTTTATTTGAGTGGAAAGAAGGGCATTAATGTAAAGAAAATGCATGAGGACAGAATAAACTATGATCTCACTTTGGGGAGGGAAGGCTTGCTTGGAAAGGAATATAATTCCTAGTGATTCTTTTTCTGGAGTCATCATGGAAAAATTAAAACAAAACAAAACAGAAAACTTATTGTACTTTCAGCAAGTCAATCAATCTTTCATGCTTTACTTGAGTTTATCTTTTGTTTGTCTTTATAAGATAACTAAGAGGAACAAGGTTGATGGAGTTTTCAAATAAGATTTGCAAATGTTCAACAAATTAAAAACTAAAAAAATTAAATTACTGTTTATGAAAGCCATCTTTTCTCTCAGCAGGGTGAGAACTCTGTAGAAACAAAATCATTAGAGTTTCTTAATCTTGGCATAAGAGTTTGCCATTATTTTTAAAAATATGTAAACAAGTTTTCTATTTCCCAATGCAATTTTTTTTTTATGTGGCACAAAAGTATTATTGGTCATTATGGTAGAGATTTATTGTCTCATCCATTTATGTGGTATGGATGAGTCTGACTCTATCTCTCCTTGGTTGAGTGGCCCATGCCTGGCCAATCAGCACATTACTATCCCTTGGCCACAGTGTTTGGTTCCAGGATCATCATGTGACCCAATTCGTGCCAATGAGAGTCAGTTCTGAGACTTGGTTGTACATATTGTAAGAAGAATCTTTTTTCATTGAGATTTTTAGCAGTAGGACAATGAAGGAGACCTGTAGGTACTACACAGGTAGAATCGCGCAGGTAGAACCAGTCTGAGAATGGGGCAACAGAAAAGGGAGTGCTGTGGAGAGTAGGAAAAGAACTGCGTGCCGATGACCATATCTGAGTTCCTTTACAGAAATTTTTCTCAAGATGAAGATGGCTTTGTGGATCAAATTTCTGGTTCAGAAATTAGCAGAAGGCAAATATGGGCTTTATAGAGAGTCAGTATCAATTGTTAAGCAGCAAGTAGCCAATTTGTACTGAAGTTTAAACACTTTTTGTCTTAACCTGTTCAGATATATTGAATTGTACACTTGAAATCTATATAATTTAATTAACCAACGTCACCCCAAGAAATTTAATAAAAAATTTACTTAACTAAAACATTTTAGTACCTATTATGTACCAGCCACTGTTTTAATCACTTTATCAATAACAACTCACTTAAATCTAATAATAAATCCATGGTGTGGGAATTATTGACATCTTCATTTACCATGGAGGAAGATGAGGCACAGAGAGGTTATGTAATTTGCCCAAAGTCACACAGATAGCAAGAAGCAGACAGGACCTGAGACTTGGACACTGTCATTCTGACTTCAGATTTATCCTAACCACTATGGATATTGCCTTTCTGAATAGCATTCCACCATGTCCAAGCTCATAAACAAACACAAAGAATGTATTACTGTGCATTTTTTTGAAGAAAATTGAGGCGGATCGATATTTTCACTTGGCTTGTTAGTAAAAGAAAAAAAGTGAAATTATGAAACAATATGATGTTGTGATGAAAAGTATGAGTCTATATTCAGACAGCTTGAGTTTGAATCTAGCTACACTACTTACCAGCTATGTAGGGACATTACTTGACCTCTGTGTGTCTTTATTTCCTCATTTACAAAACAAAGCCAATAGTAATGCCCACCTCTACAGGTTGTTAAGAAGATTAACAGTGCCTGTATAGTATTTAGCAGAGTTCACTAATTTAACTATTGTTATTATTAATATATCTCACCCTTTTTTGTTATACCATTTTCATGCATAATGTTTTTTCTCTTTTCCATTTATATTCTTCAATACTTATGGCTATTCTGCTCTCATTGAACCAGTGCTTTTATTATTTTCTCACAAATCCATTTTTTAAACTAAGTCGTCTTTTAATCATCTCTGATCCTAGTTATTTCTTCTAGTTCTGAGAGACTTTTCTTTTAGAACAATGAGGGAAAATGTGGGATACAGAAAAAGTCAAATTCCTGACTTTACCTTTTTGCTTCTGTCTTTAGAGAATCTACAAATGCTCAGTCATTTCCTGTTCCTGTTGAACTTGGGAGATATTAGTGTCATTTGTTTGTTCGGCTCTTCAAATAATTTTTTTTTTTTTTTTTTGGAGCAGGACTATCAACTACTTAAGGAGTTGTCTCTGAGCCCCATGATTCCATAGAGGAAGCCAGTGTACACGTTAGCTCAATTTTTAAGTATAAAAGCCAAGGATCAATTAATGGGTGAATTTTAAAATCGACCAGTATAAAGGTATTTAAATATATATAATGATATAATACAATTGGCAAATCTATACAAAGCATTGTAGATTGTGATTGTTTAGTTCCTGAGCTTTGTGGGTCATGGGTAGCTACAATTAAGTGCTTCTGAAAAAATCTTTCAGCTCAGTGATAGACATTTTACACTCACAGAAAAAGGGCAAAAGAGGCTTTTCCCTCCTCCCCATCTGAGAAAAAGGTATGATCTACTCCAGAAGGAAGTACTATGGCAATTAAAAGCAAGCAAATAACATTTGTACTACATCCACCTTTCTCCTCTTATCATTTGCTATATTAATCAGCTATAGAGATAAATTTAAATGTAATTATCATATTTTACCATAATTGCATATGAACTCAATAGTTTACTTCCTCTGGACTTTTTAAATCAAGATAATAGCAAAGGCTGACATCACCAAAATTACCCAGTTGTAATATTTTGTGACTCAGTTTCATTTTAAAGTTGAAGAGAAAAAAATTGGTGTAAGTTTCTTTTATCCTTAAACATTAAATTTACTCTCTTACATTTTCTCATGTGGTGAAGAAATGTTAGAAAAATATTTTTACTTGAGTGTTTCATCTCACTGTTAACAAGAGATGTTATAAAATGAACATCATCCTTTCCTCTGAGGAATTTTTTACTTGGCCATGAGTAGCAGCAGGATGTGGTGTTAGGTGGACAAACATGACCTTGTGATCCTTCTGCTAATGTGAAACTTTGAGGAAGACTAAGCCGATTTTCCAAACTGGAGCACTGAGGTAGATGAAATGGAAGCATTGCCCTGCTTTGCCTTGGCACCAACTTGTCTATGAAACCATGAGTCAGCTTCCTCTTAGCAAGTGAAAATGCTCTTTAAAAACTCATTACTCAAGGACTCAGAAAAAATTTTGAAAAACTGATAACAATGTCATCGATTATTTTGTAAAGGTAACAAATTTCTCTGACTTTTTTCAAGTTCTAGGGGCCTTTTCTAAGTATTTGCTTATTCATAGGCAGTGAACTGGCAGATGTTGTTTTTTGGGGTTAGTTTGTTTTAGAGGTGAGTTTCTAATGGTCACGGCCAAGATATTTGGATTTACAGATTCTTAATTAACTGAGCCATTGGTGAATTAAAATAAAGAAACTCTCCAAACTGTGATTTGCTTTCAGCCCATTTGGTTAACTCCATGGAAAATAAAATGAAGCAAGAGCTTAAGATTAAAACTTTCTATATGAAGTAATGTGTTGACTGGCCTTTTTCTTAAACTGGAAAGGAATATAGAAGACAGTTGTTCATCTCAATCAAAAACCAAACACACACACACACACAAACATTCATGTACACGCATATACACACAAACAACTTTATTAAGGGAAATAAGGCGCTTTGAATTGACTTAATTGTTATGTTTTGGTAAAATTTATTTTGCCTATCTCTTTTCTGCATGTGATAGACTACTGCACAAAGCCCTGATATAGTTTGAATAGTCGCAGGTTTTATAGGTAAATGGAATGGGTCTATGGTAAAATGTAAATCATTTCATTTTTATGAAAACAAGTAATTCTGCTTACCAATTACCATGCATAATTCATAAGCAAAAGACATCTAGTAATAACTTACACTCACCAAAGTGATAATTTAGGCAAAGACAGCCATCATGTGACCCTACTCAGACTGATGTAATACCCTGGGCAAGACCGAAGGTCAGAGTAATAGTGAAGCCAAGGAGAGATGACATTTGGGGATCCAATAAACTAGACGAATTGTACCATTGTCAAAAATGTGTCAGTATGCTGCTCAAGAGCAGAAATTAAAGTCTGTGAGTAAATTTCCAGGAGTAAGAAAAGGCCCTGAATCCTAGAAGAACTAGAATAACAGGAAGGCAACAAACAGGTATCAGAAAAATGAGTTATCAAATGCGGTAACTGGGTTTTATCAATAAGACAGAAACTCAGTCCAGTCAGTCAGACAGCAAACATTTATTGAAATACTACTGTGTAGCAGGAATATACTATAAAATAAAACATAGTTGCTGACCTCTAATAGCTCATAATTAGAGGTTGGAACTTAAGTTTATGAAAACTAGGAGCAAGAATCACAGGATGATGAATGCTAGAATAGAGAGCTAACATTATGTCTTTTCTGCTAAATATCAGGACTGGTCTCATATAGGGGGTTGGGGTGGAGTCTGTAGAGGGATCAGTAATTCTATCTATGAGGAAAAATGGCTATAGAGGTCAGAAGAGTCAAGGCCTGACTTTACTGAAACAGTGTATGTAGGAGTATATAGATTGCATCTTCAACATCTTAGCAGATATTTCCTTGCTCTAGAACTTGTCATAGCTTGAAAAGAGCAGATGAGAACTGTGAACAGAGCTGGAATTCTTCTTTACTCTCAGGAAACAATGAGTATCATATGTTTAAGTTAACTTGAATATTAAGTAGTTTCATGGGGAAAACATGTAGGAGTAAAATAATTAATTTGAGGTTGAGAGGAAGCCATCCAAGGAAAGACAGACATGGTAAACCATGTTTTTCTTCTATTTGCTCATTTCTCTAGAAAAGGAGATCTTGATGATTCATTTTATCATCTAAATGATTCTTTAGTTAGTATTCACATGTGATATCTTTTTGTGATACTTTTTGACACCTATTATTTATAATAACCCTAAACATTTGGTGGCATTGTTTATGCCACCAAAACAAATTTGTCATTTCACATGCTTCAGAAATGTATAAGAAAAGAATGTAACAAAGGTATGCAAATCTCTCTATTCCAGTCTGCCAAATATTGAGCTTAGTCCATTGACAAGCAGTCTGTTAGGTCACATGGGATGATGGGAATCAAGCCTGGCTTACCAATCAGGAAACTGTATCATACCTGCCTTTCCTTTTCTTGCAGGATGAGTTTAGCAAAGTCCCTTCATGGTTATCTTCCTTGATTTTCTCATCTCTAAAGTGCTTAGGTCATGCATTTGTTACAACTTTTAAATGAAATGATGACGGCATAAATACAAATATTTCAACTTGGGGTCTATAACATTCTCCCAGCCTAATTCCTAAATCATCACTCTATGCACCCTCACCTTCAGCAAAATCAAATAACATTCAACCTAGAATTTATTGTTTCTATTTTGGAAAGTATCCCTTCTATTTTCATTCATAAACTCTTAGGTTATCTCCTACTACCTAAAAAACAATGAATGCAGATACAAGGAGACTCTTCTTTCTTGTTTTCTTGATGAGAGTGGTTCAAACTAGTTGAGCTGGTTGCCTATTTCTGGCTTTAACCAAAATTCCACAGTATGTGAGATTTTTGTTTGTTTGTTTGTTTGTTTTTTTTACTAGTAATTTGGATTAATCGGAGAGAGGTGTTTCTAGTAGGATACCTTATACTAGAGTCAGTAATATATTTGGGGGTTTGTATGCTAAAACTAGGGCCTCTGTCAGAAATAGATAAAACTTAAAAGTTTAGAATGTTTTCAGTTTATTGCAAGTAACTGAAGTTATTCGCCATCAAAGTTCATCATCGGCTCTTATTAGATAAACTGAGTATTCTATTTTTCTGTGTATTTTTGAAGTAGTAATGATTTTTTTCAGAATATGGTCTTATTGTTATGTTCAGTCATTAATTAATATACGTTAGTAATAAGAAAGGCATGTAATATTTAGAATCACAATGATCTGTCAGAGCTTTTAAATGTTATCAATTTTACTAACCCTACTGCAGATAAAGTAATCAGAGCTCAGAAAGGTTACATGAATGAACAAGATTAAATCATTTATATGTGTGTGTGTGTGTGTGTGTGTGTATCAGGGTTTGAGCCCAAGTCTATCTGACTCTACAGTAATGTATAATCATTTTATAAATATTGATTTATAATCATTTGGAGAACGTGATCATTTTCTATGATTCCTTGAGGCAAACATCAAGTTGTAATTTCAAGATACTATTGCCCAGAGAGTCAACTCTTGCTTGTTTTAAACTTTTGTGTTTTAAATGATATTTTTGTATCCTCGGTATGGCACATACTTGGTGCTTGATAAATACAGAATAAATGATGAAATGGGTCATAGTGGCACTAGAAAAGAGCTTTGTGTATACATTTCAGAAAGATACTGGAAAGGTTTTCTGGAGCATGTGTGCAGTTGTGGCGGCTCCAGGAGTGACTGCTCATGACTCCTCTGTGGGAGAGGGAGGTGGTTTCCCATAGGAAGAAGGTTGGGTAATAAAGCCACAGAGGTTTGCTGATACGTTTCCTAGATGCAACTTCTGGTCGCTTAGGAAGCTATTTTGTGGTTCTGTTAATAAGTGTTTCCCAGCATGTCACTGTTGCCTACTATTATCTCTTCTACTGGTGTCAATGGCTTCCTGGTCTGCAGCAAGGGCAATTATTATCTCACTTCCAACCCTGATTGCTGTATCGCTTAACTCCAGTAATGAGCAGAGGAAATAAGTAATACTTGGGAATCAATTTTTGCAAAGCATGAGATATCACTAATCCTTTGATCCTAAAATGTTGTTAGTAAGATTATCTGAGCATTCTGGGAATAATTGTCATTAGTGTTTTCAGAATTAGCAGATGAAAGCTAAAGTACTCTCTGCATGGGAGTCATACATTTTTTTTCTTTTTTTTATAGTTTGCTATTTTAATAACAAATAACAATTTATAACTATTCTTAAACTAGTTATTTTTATAAATAACTATTTATAACATTTGTTATTGTATATAGTTTGTTATTTGTCAGGAGAGTGTCAGGATGGTGGAGTAGGAAGACCCCGAGCTGACCCAAACTACAACTACATATAGAGCAACTATCTCTGAGAGTGCCCTGAAGACTAGCAGATTCTATACCACTGAGGATATAAAGAAAAAGCCAAATTGAGATGGGTAAGAGGGGCAGCAGTGTGGTGTCCCACAAGTGGGAGGGATATCACAACTGTGAAGCCTCCACTTGAAGAGCAAGGGGTCTGAGACTCACATTGGTTGCCCTAGCCAGGTGGACCTGCACTGGGAAGAGGAGCTCCGATAATATCCGGTTTTAAGAACCAGTGAGACTTATGTCCTGGAGAGCTAAAAGGCTATAAGAAACCAAGACTCCTCCCTTAAAGGGCCTCACTAACTCACTCATTCTAAGTCCCAGCACAGAGACAGCAGTTTGAAAAATGTCTGGGTCATATGCAAAGAAGATATATTGATTAATTTTAGGGCATGTGCCAGAAGAGCAGAAGTCTGTTGGAAATCTCTCTGGGATGGAAGCATGGGATGATGCCATTTCTTTCTTTGTTTGTTTGCTTTGTTTTACTCTCCTCCTACCAAGCTGGCACCATCTTGGTAGAGGAGGAAGGAAGGGGTGCCAGGGGAAGAGGGGGTGCCAGGTCTGACACTTTCCATTATCTGTTAACTTTTTGCCCCACCCAGAATTCCCCTGAGGACCCACCCAGCCCAATCTCCTCACCCAGGCCAGCACACACCCTCCAAAGTGGCACCCTACCCTAGGGTTTTATCTTGCCTTTCCTCTGATGGGATGCACTAGAGCTCCTCAAAGCAGGGTCAAGGGTCCAGCCCCCTCTACACATCAATATACCCCTCTACACTTCAATATACCCTCAACAGAAGAGGCCAGGCCTTGCAGCTAGCTATCCAGACCAGATGTCTACCCTGCACACCAGCAACAGTTGAAGCTAAACCCTGAAGACAGCTAGGCCAGGGGTCTGCCCCACACACCAGTGTGCCCATAGCAGTAATGGCCAGGTGTTACAGCTAACCAGGCTGTGGGCCAACCCAGACTACTAGTATATCCTCAGCAATAGCAGCCAGGCCAGAGGCAAGTCCCATACATAATATGCCCACAACAGTCACAGCCCAACCACAACAGGAGGGTGCACACAATCCATGCAGGATCACCCCTGGAGCACCTGGTGTTGATGACCAGGGGTATTGTACTACTGTACCACACTGGACACTTTCTATATAAAGCCACCCTTTTAATACCACAAGAGGTAGCTGACCTAAATAATACATAGAAACAAACACAGAGACTTAGGCAAAATGAGGAGACAGAAAATATGTTTCAGATGAAACACAAGATAAAAACCCAGAAAAGAACTAAACAAAATGGAGATAAGCAGTCTACCAGATAAAGAATTCAAAGTAATGGTCATAATGTGCTTACTGAACTCAGGAGAAGTATGGATAAACACAGTGAGAGCTTCAACAAAGAGATATAAAAAATATTTTTAAAAAGAGCTAATTAGAACCAAGGAATACAATAAATTAAATGAAAAAATATATATACTAGAGGAAATTAACAGTAGATTAGATAATGTAAAAGACTGCATCAGAGACATGGAAGACAAAGTAGTGAAAATTACCCAAATGGAACATCTAGAAAAAAAATAATTAGAAAAAGAAGAGAATTTTATTTTTATTTTATTTATTTTGAAAATTAATTTATTTATTTTTATGGTGACATTGGTTAATGAAATCCAATGTTTCAGCTGTATACTTTAACAGTAAGGCATATACATATATATACAACCTCCATGAGAGAAGGGTCCTTTTTCTTTAAATGTATTTTTAATTAATTTATTTTTATGATGACATTGGTTAACGAAATCCAATAAGTTTCAGCTGTACACTTTAACAGTCAGGCATGTATATATATTTACACTGTGTGTTCACCTCCCATAGTTAGATTTCTTTCTGTCACCACATGTTTGACCCCCTTTACCAGTCTACCTCCCCCTTCTCCCCTCCCTCCACCCTCTAGTAACCACTAATCTATTGTCCATGTCCATGAGTCTTTGCTTGTTTGTCCTGTCCATTTGTTGCTCTTAGGTTTATATCCCACATATGAGTGATATCATGTGATTTTCAACTTTTTCTGTCTGGCTTATTTCACTTAGCGTGATTATCTCGAGGTCCATCCATGTGGTCGCAAATGGCAGTATTTCACCTCAGGAAGAGAATTTTAGAGACCTCTGGGACAACAGCAAGCGTATTAACATTAACATTATAGAGACATGAAAGGACAGAAAGCCTGTTTGAAGAAATAATGGCTGAAAACTTCCCTAACCTGGTAAAGAAAACAGATATTGAAGTCTAGAAAGCTCAGAAAGTCCCAGACAAGATGAACCCAAAGATATCCACATCAAGACAATTAAAATGTCAAAAGTTAAAGAGAAAATTTAAAAGCAGCAAGAGAAAAACAACTAGTTAGATAGGAGGAACCCCTATAACACAAACAGCTGATTTTTCAGCAGAAACTTTGCAGGCCAGAGGGGGTGGGCATGACATATTTAAAATGATAAAAATGAAACCTAGACCCAAGAATACTCTACTGAGAAGGTAATTGTTCAGAATTAAGAGAAAGAAAGAGTTTTCCAGACAAGCAAAGCTTAAATGTCCATAACCACTAAACTAGCATTACAAGAGATGTTAAAGTGACATGTTTAAGCAGAAAAGAAAAGGCAAAAACTAGAAATAAGAAAATATACAAAAGAGAAAATCTCACTGGTAGAGGCAAACATATAGTAAAAGCAATGAATTAACTACTTATAAAGCTAGTATGAAGGCTAAAAGACAAAAGTAGTAAAATTGTTTATATCTACAATTATAAGGTAATGTATATACACACAAAAATATACAAAAAATAAAGAGAAAGAAACCCAAAAATAACACTAAAGAAAGTCACCAAATCACAGGTGAAAAGAAGAAAGGAACAGAGACCTACAAAAACAACCAGAAAACAATGAACAGAATGTCAATAACTACATATCTATCAAAATTTATCAATATTTCAACTGAAAATGGACTAAATGCTCCAATGAAAAGACCAAGTGTGGATGGACGGATTAAAAAAAAAACGAGAACTATATATATGTTGCCTAGAAGAGACTCACTTCTAATCTAAAGACACAAACAAACTGAAAATAAAGGAAAGAAAGAGATATTTCATATAAATGGAAAAGAAAAGAAAGCTGGGGTAGCAATACTTATGTCAGTCAATATAGACTTTAAAACAAAGACTGTGAGAAGAGACAAAAAAGGGACTTGCATAATGATAAAGGGATCAATCCAATAAGAGACTATAACACTTTTAAACATCTATCCACCAGACACAGGAGTACCTAACTACATAAAGCAATTGGTAACAGAAATTAAGAGAGAGATTGAGTCTTACAATGAAAGCAGGGGACTATAATACCCTGCTTATATCAAAAGATAAATCATCCAGGTAGAAAATCAACAAGAAAACAGTGGTCTTAAATGTCATGCTAAACCAAACTGACTTAATAGATATAAATAGAACATTTCATCGCAAAACAGAAGAATACACACTCTTTTCAAGTGCACAAGGAACATTCTCCAGGATAGACAGCATGTTAGGACACAAAACAAGTTTCAATAAATTCAAGATTGAAATTATATCAAGTATCTTTTCCTATCACAACAGTATGAAACTAGAATTCAACTACAAGAAAAAAATTGGAAAAAACACAAACACATGGAAGCTAAACAACATGCTACTAAGCAACCATGGCTCAACAAAGAAATCGCAGAGGAAGTCAGGAAATACCCTGACACAAATAAAAATGGAAATAATACCCTCCAAAATCTATGGGATGCAGCAAAAGCAACCCAAAGAGGAAAGTTTATAGCAATACAAGCCTATCTCAAGAAACAAGAAAAACTTAACTGGATATACCCACATTATACCTAAAGGAACTAAAAAAAGTAAAACAAATTCCAAAGTTACTACAAGAAGGGAAATAATAAAGAGCAGAGTGAAGATAAGTAAAATAGAAACTAAAAAATAGAAGAGATAAATAAAATTAAGAACTAGTTCTTCAAAAAGGTAAATGAAATTGGCAAACCTTTAGTCAGACTCATCAAGAAAAAAAATGAGCCCAAATAAAAAAAAAATCAGAAATGAGAAGTTACAAACAATACTGCAGAAATACAAAGGATCATGAGAATACTATAAATAATTATGTTGCAATAAATAAAGCAACCTAAAAAAAATGGACAAATTTATAGAAACATACAATCTTCCCAGATTGAAACACAAAATCTAAACAGACCAATTACCCATAATGAAATTGAATCACTAAACAGACCAATTACCCATAATGAAATTGAATCACTAATAACTTACAATAAACAAAAGTCCAGGGACAGACGACTTCACAGGTGAATTCTACCAAACATTTCAAAAAGAGTTAATACCTATTCTTCTAAAACTTCCAAAAACATTTAAGAGGAATACTTTCAATTGTTCTATGAGATCAGCATTATGCTGATACCAAAAACAAAGACTCTACAATAAAAGAAAAAATTAAGACCAATATCTCTGATGAATATAGATGCAAAAATTCTCAACAAAATATTAGCAAACAGAATTCAACAACTTTAGTGAACATACACTATAATCAAGTGGAATTTATTCCAGGAATAAAAAAATGGTTCAATATCTACAAATCAATCAATGTGAAACACCACATCAACAAAATGAAGGGTAAAAATCATATGATTACCTCAATAGATGCAGAAAAAGCATTTGACAAAATTCAACAGCCATTCATGACAAAAACTCTCAACAAAGTGGGCATAGAAGGAACATACTTCTTAACGTAATAAAGGTCTCTCTATATACTAATAACAAATATGGTGATGGAAGAAAATTTAACTTTGGGTGGTGAATACACAATGCAATATATATATATATGTATTATTGAATTGTATACCTGAAACCTATATAAATTTATTAACCGATGTCACCCCAATAAATTTGAAAAAATATGACAAATCCACAGCTAACATATTCAACAGTGAAAAGATGAAAGCTTTTCCTTTAAGAACTCAAACATGGCAAGGATGCCCACTTTCACTAGTTTAATCCAACAAAGTATTAGAAGTCCTAGCCACAGCAATTAGAAAAGGAAAAGAAATAAAAAGCATCCCAATTGGAAAGAAGGAAGTAAAGCTGCCACTATTTGCAGGTGACAAAATATTACATATTAAAAACCTTAAAGATGCCACCAAAAAACTATTAGAATAAAGTTTCAGGAAACAAAATTAATACACAGAAATTAGTTACATTTCTATACACTATTAGCAAACTATCAAAAAGAGAAATCCAGGAAATAGTCCCATTTATAATTTCATTTAAAAGAATAAAATACCTAGGAATAAATTTAACCAAGGAGATAAAAGAACTATACTCTGAAAAGTTTAACACATTGAAGAAAGAAATTGAATAGGATACAAATAAGTCAAAGGATAGACTGTACTCATGGATTGGAAGGATTAATATCATTAAAATGTCCATACTACCCAAAGTAATCTACAGATTCAATGCAATCTCTATCAAAATATCAATGGTATTTTTCACAGAACTAGAAAAAATAATCCTAAAATTTGCATAAAACCACAAAAACCCTGAATAGTTAAAGCAAGCTTGAGAAAGAACAAGGAACAAAGTACCACACTCCCTGACTTAAAACTACACTACAAAGCTATAATAATCAAAACAGTATGGTACTAGCACAAAACCAGACACATGTATCAATGGAAAATAATGGAGATCCCAGAAATTAAGTTACTACTGTATGATCAATTACTCTATAACAAAGAAGAAAGACTATAGTATGGGGAAAAGACAGTCTCTTCAATAAATGGCATTGGGACAACTGGACAGCTACATGCAAAAAAAATTAAACTGGACCACTTTCTTACACCATATAAAAAAAAAAACTCAAAATGGATTAAAAACTGAAATGTAAGTCTGAAAACCATAAACTCCTAGAAGAAAACATAGGCAGTAAACTTTTGACATTAGTCTTAGAAATATATTTTTGGATATGTCTCCTGGGCAAGGGCAACAAAAGCAAAAACAAACAAATGAGATTACATCTAATTAAAAAGCTTTAGCATGGCAAAGGAAAACATCAACAAAACAAAAAGTCAACCCACTGAATGGGAGAAGATATTTGCAAATGATATATCTAATAAGGAGTAAATATCCAAAATATATAAAGAACATATAATTTGTACCTCTTTTTTTTTTGCCTCTTCACTTAGTATTCTGTGAATATTTTCCTAAGTTATTAAAAATGCAAAAAATCTTCTAAGGGATTTTTTAACTTACTGTTATAATTATTCTCAATATTTTTAAAAATACCTCCTAAATATAAATACATAATGATTATATATTTCTTTTCCTACAAATCAGCCATAATTGTCCAAGTTCACATATGTGGTTATTTACAGAAATAGGACAAGAAACAATTTTCTCTTATTCAACTAAGAGCATAATCCAAGTAAGTTTTTTTTTCTTCATATTCTTGGATGAAGGATATTAAAAGCATAATTTGGATTTTGATTAAAACTAAGCTTATTTACTCTTAAAGAAGAATTTCGCATCCTATATATTTAGTCATTTTTTTTCATGCTTTCTACAAGGTCATTCTATTTTGAAGGAGTTAAAAGAATGCAGGGAAAGAACAATGCCAGCATTACACTCTAGTGGGATTTATTTTGCCTTAAAGAACACATCACCTTTGTGTCTGTACCAGATGGAATATAAGCAGATAATTAGTGACAAATGACATAATATAATGGCATAATATAAGGTTTATGGGACTGGCTAACGTTGTGGTTTTAATTACAATGGTTTGATCTATAGTTTGAGTAGGAAAATTAAGATCCCCCACCCTTGTCACCAAATTTTCTTGTCATTTTTTATAGACGAAGAAATAGAAATGTGGAGATATAATCAATTGTCTGAGGTCACAGAGGGAGATGATTGCACAGCTGGAATGTAAGCCTTGTACTTTACTGAAACTTTGGCTTTGTCCATGGGCCCAGCTAGAGGCACAAAGCTTTTCTCCTCCCCAGCAGTGACTTTGAGTACCAGCTTTCGGAGATTTATTTGACATCGAATCTAAGCTGCTTTGTGATCAGTATTTAGCAGGAGAAGGAGAGGAATTACTTATCCTTTGGCATACATTAGCATGAAATGAAATCCTTTCTCTGCATTGTAGAATGGCCTGAAATAATCACATATACAATGTATCTTTTATAAATGGTCCTGAATACAAATGTTGCTTTGAAGAATCCACATTTAGAGTTCTTCTCCAAACATTCACAGTGCTCCTTTTTCTAGGATTAGAACTTCTATCTACTGTCATTTTTAACAAAAGGAGATTTATAAATTAGTTAATTTATTCATTATGTACACCCTTCCAGCCTCCCCCAAATATTTTAACAAGGTCTACATTGATATATATGTATACAATAAAGCTTTAGATTTAAGGAGAAAATAATTACAAAAAGAGAGTACCTGCATCTATTCGACAGATCTGGAGTAGTTACCGTCTGCTGCTAAGGTTTCTACTACAGTTGCAAGAACTAAGAGTCCTTGAACTACCCATCTGTCTGATTTTGGCAGCCAAGATTGAATGGTGGAATAGAAGGGAAACAGGAAAAAACATGGAGAGAATATTTGCAACTAAGAAATAACCTATAAACTGTGACGAAGCCCATTTTACTCCAAAGAAGAGTGTAAAATTTGAGTTAAAAAAAAATAAGCCAACAAACAAAAAAATAATATCAATTTAACCCTCACACATTCTATTCACATGGGTATATAATTGAGCTTTTCTTTTAGTTCTGGGTTTTTTGCAGTCCAGGTGAAATCAAGAAGGACCACTTGACTTTTATTTGATTAATGGAAACATAAGATCATTTCAAGTGTGATATAATTTTTCTGTATTAATATTTAAAAGAAATTTATTCCAAGTGATCTTATATAAGGGGCATTGGCATCATCTAAAGACGACTGTTGTTTGAATGCTAGAGAAAGATTTGATGCAATCAGATGTTTATTGGCTGAGAATTGATCAGCTGATATCACTGGCTGATATGCTACATATTGCAGGCAATGAGTTTTGAGAATGTTTATCTAACACACTGAACAGTAAAGAGTACCAAGATTGGAAGTAATATAAATTTTAGTAAGCTGACTTGGAATTTTAAAAATTATTATTGGTTTGATGGTTTTCTCTTTAGCTGTACATCTATACTGATTTGCAAAAACTCTTTGCATATAAAGTCTATTAATCTTTGATATTAAGCAAATAATTTTTCTGAATTCATTGCTTGCTTATTTATAATTTCTGAATTTGTGTCAATCATGACAGAATCTGATGCAGAGTTTCTCAATCAAGGGTAATTTTGTACCCCAAGGGACATTTGGCAATCTCTGGAGACATTTTTGGTTGTTACATCTGGGGGAAAGGTGTTATAGGCATCTAGTAGAGGACATGAATGCTCTAAACATCTTAAAATGCACAGGGTATCTCCACAACAAAGAATTATCCAACCCCAAATGTTATTGATATTAAAGTTGGGAAACTGGTCTAAACAATCATCTTGATGTATTGTTTTGTTTTGTTTTGTTTTTTCCCAGTAATTTCCCTATTTATAAAACAGAATGTTAAGATTTCCCCAGAATTTTCCAAGATTGTGGTATCTATGTTTATTTCCTTATCCTATAAGTCTTACTTGCTCAGTTGCCATAAAACGGTTGAGGAAATATGGATGAAATTATCCATATTTATTTTCTCTGATGAATTAAAGTCACCATTATGATTTTAGAGGCCTGGCAGAGAAAACTAGTCAAAATGTAAGACAGGTCCTCACATTAAATCCCCCAAACTAGTAATCCTTTCCTAGAAGACTTCCCTATTGAAACATCCTTGACTCGCACATAACTGAGTTCTTAATCCACAGGCAGCCCTCTCCAATCAAGGGGTCCACTCTAACTGGCAAGCCTGTCACTTGGCAGAGTTATCCCTTTTTGTCTTTGCTGGCTTTAGTGTCAGAGGTTTGATTGCAAGTCCTTATTCCTCCATGACCTCGCTCTTTTGTTTTCCGTGCCTAATTTCATTAATAAAGTTACTAACTTTATTGAGATATAATTGACATGCAGTAAACTGCACATATTTAAAGTGTACAGTTTGTAAGTTCTGACATATGTATATGCTATGAAATCTTCACCACAATCGAGATAACAAACACATCCTCCACCCAAGAGAATTTCCTTTGCCCCTTTGTAATATCTCTCTCTCTTCCCTCTCTGCCTCCCCTGCTTATCCTCAGGTGTCTGCTGATCTGCTTTCTGTCAGTACACATTAGTTTGCATTTTCTAAGAATTTTGTATAACTGGAAGAGTCATATAGAATGTTTTCTCTTTTTTGTCCAGTTTCTTTCACTCAGAGTAATTATTCTGAGATATATTTATGTTGTTGAGTGTTATCAATAGTTTAGTCCTTTTTATTCTTAGTAGTATTCCACTGTATGGATAAACCACAGTTTATTTATCCATTTACTTCATTCAGTTATAAACCCATAAACTCTATAAGGTTGGGGGAAAATGACATTAAATTATAACATCTTTTTGAACTTTTTTTGTAATAAAGTTTTATACTATTTCTTTATGCTTACTTCTATAAGTATTCGCAATTAATTTATAGTATGTAAATTAAAAGGGCCCATTGGACCCAGATGGTACATAGTGTGACTATTTTTATCTGGTATATTGAGGGATAATCAAGAATAACTCTCTAAAACTTTAATCTCTACTTACTGAAAATATTGCTGAAATATAAGTATTATTTTAAAAATTGACATCTCACTTTCAACAGGATTTTATCAAATAGATTGGACAAACATTGAAACAACCACCACTAGCACCACAAAAACAATAAAAAATGGAGGGAATGATTACAGCATTAACCTCCTAAATCAGCTTTTTTTCTCACATCTTTTAAAGCAACTGGTCTTCTCAGGTTCTCTGCTTGAGGGAATGAGATTCATTCTACTTGGAGAGTGGGAAGAGGTAGGTAAGATAAAAATCACTGAGGAAACATAACGAACTTGGCCTGTTAAGTTGGGTAACTGCCCAGTTTAAAATTAGAATAATGAACTGCCTTTTTTACCTGTATGAAGTATTTCTCATGTTTCAGATTTCAGTACCCTTCTGGAAGGCTTCCATCTTTCCAATTAGTTGCAAATGAAACACAGAAAACCTGCTTTCACAGGCTATTTGGTTTAGAAGATATCAACAATTATCAGCCAGAAAATGGGAACGGTTTTTTTTTTATTTTACTAGTTCACTTTTTTTTTTAAGCTGACTTTGAGAGCTTCTCCTACTGAACTTCCACACATTCTTGGATGTGTGTGAATGTGTAACTCAGTCTCTTATTGTGGAATTTTCACTATCATTGCAATAGTTAAAAAATTTAGCTGAAAAGAATGTTATAATTTAAAAAAAAAATTAGGCAGTGATCCTAACAATTGCTAGACCTAATTTATTGATTAGGTCTAAGATAGTCTCACAGAAGCTAATTACAATAAGAATTTAAATTCTGCTATCGCTTTATGGAAAATTTATAAAAGCACCAGTTTTTAAAAGGCCCATTTCCTATCTTTTATTATTAGAAAATGAAAAATATATTTTTCTAGTATTACCGAGAAAAGCCAAAGGACCCACCCAAATTCCAGGCTACTCACTGTTCTTTCTTTTAATGGCTTTTACATCATGTCCCAGTCTGAGCATTTGCACTCAACACATGCTTGATAAACTCTGCCAGGCTGAAGGATGCTTGTCTGTTTTACATTCCTCAGCCTCTGAAGCATTTTTTTCTGTTTCACATGCCTAAAGGGGCAAAGGTCAAACTTCCCCAGCTGCAGATGAGGTCATCCTCACTGATCATCTGCAGCTGATCACAATAAAAGCAGGGTCTCCCATGTGACTGGTCTTCCCCATTTAGGAGCAATGATGTCATCTCTGGAGAGACTGGCTGAGATATGCAACTTGTTTTAAATTAGACTACATAAATTTTTCTTCTGACTTCACTACAACTTTTTATTTATTTTAGCAGAAAGACTAGTTTGGTCATCATTTTAAACTAAAATGAAAGATAAATGAAATAAAGGGAGCTTATATTTTACAAGTAGTCATTCATACGTATTAGGTTGGGCCAGATGAAATAGCCATTTTTCTACATCAAGATGATCGAATATTGGCATTCTCATACGGTTAATACTAATACTTCCATTGCACCTACCTCTAAGAATAGTAAATATTCTTTCATGAGTTTCAGAATCAGGAAAACTTAGTTTGAATTCCAGCTCTACCATTTACTGGCTGGGTGACCTTAAAAATGTTAGGATAACTTTCTGAATCTTACTTTACTCAAATTTTTAAAATGTAGGAAGTAATATGAACCTTGTAGGGTTATATATAGTTAATGTATAAAATGCTTAGAAGATCACTTGCTTACAGAAGGCATTCAATATACGGTGTTAGTATTAATTGCAGAAATACTGACAGTGCAGTAGGCCAGGCCCCTTAACCATAGCCCTTAGAGTCAGACGTGTTTTAAAATTCATAACTTTTAAGATTTTAGAAAGATACTACAGTGCTTATACTCAGAACTAACTATATAATTTTCAGGGATCTGTGCATAATAAAAAATGCAAGACCTCATTCAAAATTTATTAAAGATTTCAAGATGATGATAGCAGAGCTTTAAGCCGAGAACAAGACCTTTCTAGGTGTGGGGCCTTTGTATGACTGCCCGCTTATACGGTATCTCAATACATACCCACAGCAAGGGCCTGAAAACAATGATGAAACACATTAACATTTTTCTAGTGAAATGTGTGAATATTCACACCAAGTGGGATAAATAAAGACGGTAGATATCATCATGCCAGTTCAGGTCAGATTTACCACAAGATGAATTTACCATGAACTTATGAAAAACTTTAGATTTTCAGAGCTTTTTGAATATCTGAATTCCAGATAGGAGACTGAGGTGGTAGTTGCATTGTATTTTCCAGGCCAACCACACACTGGGAATTTATATTATAGAACTAAAGGCCAGTAAGAGAACATTGAGGCCAAGGGGAACTGGATTCAGATCCTCTTTTGACACATATTAGGTGTGAGACTTTCGGCAAGACAAACTGGAGGCAAAGATATAGTGCGGTTCTTACTTCAGGGGAAGGAGCCTAGGCTGGGGGAGAGGACGGATGGGTGGGAAACCAAAGCCTTTACTAATTGGTGGTGGTTTAATGGGCAGCAAGCTTCTAAAATCAACAACAACAAAACAACCAAAAAAAAAAAATCAGCCAACCTAACAAACACCCCCCCCACCCCAAACCCCTGCAATTTGACTTCCTCTTCTGCTTATTTAAAGTCCTGCTTTCACACTTTCCTCTGACGTCTTTTTATCATAATATTAACAACTGTCATGCTAATGTATTTTCTTTACAAATGTATTCAAATTGTGGCATGTACTCAGGAGAGTTACTGATATCCTATGTGAGCACCCACCCTATCCCTGAATTTGGCTAGATTTTGAGTCTATGGAATAATAATAGGTACCATTTATTGAAATTCACCATTTTGGTGAACAAAGGGCAATTGAATACATGAATACTAGGAGCTTAGATTTGGACTATCTATTAGTATCTGTGATTTATTTATTGGGGGTTTTATATATACAAGTAATATTCTCTGATTACCCAATAGAATGATCCCTGGGGTAAGCTGTTTTAATAAACAAAATTAAATATAAGTATTTATATCGTCCTAGGAATGCAGAAAGAAGATTATTTTGATATGTATAACACACATTGTTATTAATATATAATCTTATTAGGATATAATATAAATAGACAGAATTTAAAAAGTTTAAAAGGATGGAATTTTAGTGAAAAATTGAAAAACAGAAGTGAACAAATGTTGATACATGGACATGCACCAGAAAAATAAAAAAAAAAAAAACCTTGTTTTTTTCATATCTTTACAGAATGAGGAGTAAGACAGTTGATGGAGTTGTTCTAGTAGTAGAATGCAAGACTATGCAATCATTTCAAGTATATAGGATTGAAAAAATTAAGGGCAGGACCTATATTCCACTCATTTGCTTTCTAGAAAATGAGGCTGCCTAAGAAAGAAAGCATGACGCATTCCAATTATTTTACACAAGAAACATGTGCAATTTTGTTGTCATTCAATAGAAGTTCTAATTAGGAATGCATCTTATTATAGTTGGGGGCACACCAAGAAATTTCCAATTGAAACAGCTGGACAGTTAGAGTGAATGGAAATATTAGGAAATGAGTATGTTTATCTAAAAATGTTTAAATGCTAGATGCAAAATGTTTGAACATGTCATTCATTTAATAAGCAGAAATGAATACAAATAATATGCTCATTGAGATCAAGAAAGGAGTAGATTTATTTGATCAGAATTGCAGATGACTACTTTTCCTATGTGAGAGAAGTTTAGATGACTTGCAAATTCTAAACCAACAATGTAAGTCCCAGTAAGAAGCCTTGGAAATGGTATTAACAGTATAAGATGGTCTTTAAAAAATGCCTAATAGGCTTTATAAAATAATAGCATGTTATTGCAAAATGCCCATGATCCAGGGCAGCAGGAGACTCTGCCTCTACTAGATGCTCATTAAATTTCACCCTTCATTTCTTAGTCTCTAGAGGCTTGTGCTGGCCATTTCCTGTGACCGCCCCCTCCTGGCCTCAGGCTGCACCTATTAACCTATTCTGACATTTATTTTTATTTATCTTCAATGTTAGAGGCTTTCAAAAGTCGTTAGGAGCTAATATAGCAAAATCAACCGACTAACCAACTAACCAACCAAAGACATAAAAACACATGAAAACCCCCATAAATATAAATAATCTGTGTTGTAAAGTTTCTTATCCAAACTTGACTGCACCCCATTTCATATGGCTATGCCTTTGAGGAGGCACAAACTAGCCTTCCTCTGCTCTTCCAGAGAAAACAACAGAATTTTGAAGCACTTTCTTATTTTGTGGGAAGTGTAGGATGCTTGACTTCCTTCAAAATTCTTTACTAAACCATTTATAAGACCTGCATTGCTTCACACTGTCTAGCAAAGTGGAATTTCTAAATATGTGTTTTTATTGTTGTCAGTCTTCTGCTTTCCAATTTCTTAACATGGTCTTAATTTCACTCTTCAAAATCTATCTCTCAATTTTGCCCACTACTTCTGTTGTTCATGATTAATCAGAAGACGAGGCACACTTACATAGCACTGACTCCGTGCCTGGCTCTGTTCTCAGTACTTCATATATGTTTACTCATTTAGCCTCCCAACACATCTCTCTGAGAGAGACATCATGATTACCACCTACAACTTAAAAGTGAGAAAATTGAGTTAGAGAGAGGTTAAGTACCTTGCTCAAAATTGCACCACTGATATATGGCAGAACAGTGGTTTCAACCTCAGCAATCTAGTTCTAAAATCTGGTTCTTATTCATTCCTACCCATTATCACTTTCTTTCTGTGGATTATTTTTCTTTGTGCTTTTAGTCCTGGATCATTTTATCCTCTTATGTTTAGAAAGTCTTCAATTATTTTAACAAACCAGAAATAAATGCTAAAAGTATTTTGAAGCCCTTTTAACTTTTTCTCAGTGAAACATTTTCTAGCCCTATCATCATAGAATTAACTTTCCCTGAGCCCAACAGCCTTCTATACGTTCAAAATAGGGATTTTAACAACTGTCTTAGAGGGTTATTATGGCATTAGATAATATGAAAGCACAATGGAGCTGACTCTAGTAAACCGAGACTTCTTACTTGGCATGCTAGATTCCAGAATTTTAATTTTAATGGTTGATTAGGATCCATCCAGCCTAAGAATTTATTTAACAATACCTAGAGTATTCCTTGATTTTAGAACTTTAGGAATAAAAAAATATATGTTTGTATTTAGAAATATAAAAATGCTTTTTTGAGGATTATCACTCTCACATTCTGTATTTAATTACACACAGCTTCTTATCACATGTGCCACTTATCAGTTTATTGCCTCTCAGCTCCAAATTTACCCTCCAATATCTGCTCTGCTATAAAGGATGGAATTCCTGGAAATATCTCTTCTTTACAGTGAGCATGATGTTTAGCTTTCTCGGTAGAGGGCGTTAGAAGAAGATCCGTTTTCAGTGTTGGCAGAGTCAGTGAGAAGTGCATGTGTGAAAATGCGGGGAGTACTCTGCCCTAGCCAGGAGCCAGATGTGTGAGCCCTTCACAACTTGCAGTTCCAGCTCGGCTTGGTGATTACCTTCCTATATTCTTCTTGACATAGACACTGTGAACTCCAGGCATCCTGCCCCCATAGGCACCTCCACTCTCAGCATGCTCATGTCCCAATCCACTAGCCAAGGCTCACCTGTGCTCTACCTGTGCCTGGAAGGTTCTCTCTGTATGTCAGAGAGACTGACTGTGGCAAGCCAATGCCCCAGAAGGTTGCTTCCTTACTTGCCCAGCAACTGTGGAGCAGATCTGGTCCAGGCAAACCATCAAACTTCTCTGCCATCCAGTGTGCTGCAATCTCATCTTCTCCAATGAGATCTGAACTCAGCTTTGGGGAAGAGGTCTCCGTTCTAAATTTGGCCTTCCTTAGGTACTCTCTCTCTCAGCCCTGGGGTTCCATATATAGTTTTAAAAATATGTTATAGCCACTTTTTGGTCATTGTTTAATAATCCATTATATTAAACTTTCTCTGTTTAAATCACTGTGTGGTTTCTGTCTCTTGATTGGACTTGAACTGCTACATGATATCTATATGCAAAATGAAGAATATACAATGGGTTCCGGTGTCAGATCCCTTCCTCCTAAGAGTTTTTAATCAGATAGCCCTTTGTTGTTTTCCTCTCCCTTTTCATCTTTTTCTCCCTCCTATCCTCTCTCTTTCTCTTGTCTCTTTCTCTCTTTCTGTCAGCTCTGAAGATGGCTGGATAATGTGGCTTTTCTCCATCTCTCTGTAACCTGAGGGTGCTATTCTGGTGTTCTGTTGAAGAGACTTCATTTTCTTTTCCCATGACTAACAGTGACTATGGAGGAGATTTAAAGCAGGTTCAGCAGGGAGCTTTTTCAGTCCTAGTGTCTCACAAGAAAATGGATCCTTCCATTCATTCAGCACCATAAGACTTCCTGTATAATTCCACTGCAAGATACAGCTTCCCTTCATAAAATCAGTTTCTTAATCTTTTACAGTTAGAAATGTTGGGAAAGGAAGCCATCAGGTTATGTCGATATTAAGTAGAAAACAGCTAGATGTTTTAAAATCCATAGTTCCTGAAGCACAAATTATGAATGCCATCCATTAGCGGTTTCTATTGATTGAGAACAGCTAATAGTCTCCCATGGGGAGGAGCCAATGAGGAGCATGGAGATTCCAGAATGAGCTTTGAACTGACAGGGTTTGAGGAAGGAGTGAGTGCTGAATAAGTAAAGAAAGATCCTCTTTCCAATGCCTGACACCTCCCAGGTGACTCTCTTTCCATAGCTTCCCACATTCTTTTTCCTGCTCATGCAAAACAATGATGCTCTAAGCATAGAATAGCAAGTTCCCTGCTGTTAGACATTCTATAAATGAGAAAAACGAGGAAGAAACATTCAGCTCTTACACCACAGACAAATTATGGTGAAAAAAAAAATGAGCAAAAGGAGATTGCATGTTTTTTTCCCTAGGACAGCATTTCCCTCTGCTGGTGAAAGCCTATAACTTTTTCCTCTACTAATGCAGCTTTAAAAAGAAGTAGTAGTCAACCAGGATTATTGTGTGATTATAGGGGAACATTTGGTGTTTTCTTGCATATAATGTGTTGTTTTAGAGCCTGACAAAACCTCCAAGGAAATCATGTGTTATCTCCCCTTTTATTTTCTCTCATTGAATTCTGAAATTTTCTTCCCCAAACAATGAATGATCTAGTGTCTGGGGAGAGACTGTATTTATTAACCAAATGAGCGGTTCTCTCCCAGCATGAATTTATTTTCCACAGAGCCCAACTAATTATAATTTAGAAGGAAGCTCTTTCGATATCTATCCCTGGAGACTCCTTTTAGTCTCCCTGGATGATTCACAGTGCAGTAGCATTCCAGAGTTGAGAAATGATAAATATCTTGTATCAAATTCTCTTGATTCAGTAAGATTTTTGTGACCTAAATTTGAAGCTATCCCATTGATTTTTATCTTCTGAGGAAGATTAAGTCAGACAGTCCTGGAAGAAGTGGTCTGTTCTAATGACTCACCTGGGAAAGCCCAGAGGAAATGACTTATTAGATTCAAATTGGATAACTGAGCTCTATAACATCTACATATTTTAACACTATTGTAATTTTTTACACTGATATTTAACACACAGAGAAAGTAGGAAATAAACGTAAACAGAAAAAGAAAATTGACATTTGGATTAGACTCATCTTGACTTTCATCTTGACATTTTGATGAAGGCAATGGGGTACATAATTTAAAAAACGTATCGACAGACAGTTTTCAGAGTATTACCTGAATACTGTTGCTATCTCAGTGGGCTTGCATCATGTATTATGTCACTAAGTGTTTAAATGCATCCTTACAGCACACTAATAATTATTCCAAACCCAACTCCTAGTTAATTTTAACAGCTTGGTATCCCCTTTCCACTCTTTTTTTTTTTTTTCCTTTTCCCCATGTTTTGTATTGAATATCCACTTCCTCCTAAAATTAATTCTATTTTGGAGAGTATTAAAAGATAATTTTCAAAAAGGTTAAAATCATGACTGTCATCGAAATAAAAATGAACGAGTGTAAAGATTTTATTCTACTCATTAACTAATGAGGGTACCAAGCAGATAACTGGTTCAAAAGAGAATCTGAAGAAACAGACACATTTACATATCAGAAATATTGAAATGAATGTGCAAATGGAGGCAAAATTGGTTTTTCTACAGGAGGAGAAGGGAAATCAATCAAACCTCTACTGGGCAGAATACAGTTTGTATGTCAATAGACAAAAATTATTTTGCGTTGTTACTTCTTATCTTTGATTTACAGAAAAACTCCAAGACAATAAAAGACTAAAATCAGATGATCTTGAGAGTGTTCTTGAGAGCCCAGACAAGGCATAGTTTTCCAGTGAAGCATAAATATTTTTCCTACAAGAGAAAATATTTTTCCTACAAGATAAAATAATTTTCTATTTGAGGCTCTTTTGTCTACCGATTTCCTTAGAAAACAGGTAGATTCAAGGATCACTCTGCAACCTCTGGGTTTCCATATCAGATTCTTTTTGATCTTTCTCTCACACAGGACTTAGTAAACCCAGGTCAGAATTTGCATAGTACAATGCGATTTAGTCCATAGTTAGAGATGTCTCCCCCCTTAAAGTTTTATTTAACTGTGTAAGATATCTAATTTTATCTTGTTCCTTAGCATTCATTCTATTCATTCAGCAAATAGTTTCTGATCACCTACTTATCTGGTGTCAGGTCTACGAAAACAGAAGTAGGTTAGACAAGGCCTCTTTTCTCAAGGAACTCAAATATAACAGAAATGAATTTTATTCCAGAAAACCAGAGGCACAAGAAATATCAACATACTTTATTTTCTGGAAATCAGATTTATTCTGAATCTGAGACCCAGACACCTGCTTGAAAAATAGTTTAGTCTCAGTCTTTATGCAGTTTTCTTGAGGTTATATGAATGTCCTAAGGGTTATAAAAAAGGAAAATATTTGTGGAGTTTCTCTGTGGTCTTTGGTCCCATAGGTGAAAAGTGTGCAATACTTTTTAATTTATTAGGAATCTCGGCTAGCTCATCCATGTGTTTGTTTCTGCTCTTGGTTGTTGTTGACCAGGTTATCCTACAACTCTGTAGAGACAGAAGTTAAATTATAGAATGCTAATAATTATGCAAATATTTTCTGTGCATAGCAAGCAAACGATTCCTGTACATGGCAATACAAATTAATTTTGTGAGATAGAAAATAGAAATCTCTGAAAGTCAAATTTCTGGTTTTAATTAATTAATTAATATCTTACTGGTTCTCTTATTAATTACTGAGTTAAATAAAATCCTTGATGTATTCATTTTATATTTGTATGAAAGTCATAATGTTATTCTCTTTAAGAATGTATCCTTTATAGTCTCATGAATTTGATCCCATTGAAGCTCACATGTCATTTGAAGCCCCAGTAAGGATGATAATCTTTACCAGGGAGCTGTAGTTTCAGGGCTGTGCATGGTTGTGTAGATTTTGTGCAACTCAATTCTAGGGGGTACCATTTACATAGACCAGGAGCAAAATTGTTTAGATTGAAAATATGCCACAGGCCATAGGTTTCTGCCCTAATTACTCAATTCTACTCTTGCAATTATATTTGCAGCTATAGGCAATACATTAATGAGTAGACATGGCTGTGTTGTCCCAAATTTTATTTACAAAAACAAGTGTTGTCTTATGGGTTGTTGTTTGCCAATTCCTGACATAAACCATGGTAGTTTATTGGTAATTTATTAGTAACCTCCTTTGGAAAGCTATAAGAGAATGAGAAGTAGGGCTTCATCATGTATATCTCTCTGCTCTATTCTCCTACTTGCTCCTCAAGAAGTACTTGCTTTATCTCATTACCCTCAAACACAGTTTTCTCAAAAAGTCTTTTGAAAATAAAAGATAGAGAAAATTTTAAGAAATATCGCTTTGGTCCCAGAATGTCCCTAAATCAAAAGACAAGAACACTAGTTACTTTGATGGAGAAACAGGAAAAATATAAGATCACAATGCAAATTGAGATCTTAGCAAGTTATTCTGTCACAGAGATCAGACTTATTTTTTATACTATAATTACTTAAAAATTTTTTTTTTTATTTTTTGTGAAATATTTCACAATTTTCAAAGCACTTTTCAGGTACACAGACATGGAAAGCAAAGCAGAATGAGCTTAGTCGATGGTGTTTTATTCAATTTTAATAACTATTTAAAGACTTAATCTACATCAGAAAAGGTCATACAGCTTCTCTCTGGTCCTTCTGGTATGCTTGCTCAGGAGGAAACCAGCTACCAAATAGGGAATCTGAATACTCTGAGTTCACCTTGCTGGAGAGGACACATGTAGACACTTGGGTAGATGACCACTATCTATTGCCAGCTATATGAGTGAGCTGTCTTGAACTTGAAAAGTCATTTCTCTAAAGATGGTCAACAGACATGTGAACAGATATTCGACATTACTAATTATCAGGGAAATGTAAATCAAAATCACAATGAGATATCTCCTTACATCTGTCAGAATGACCATTATCAAAAAGACAACAAATAAAAAGTGTGGTGAGGATGTGGTAAAAAGGGAACCCTTGTATAATGTGGGATTGTAAATTGGTACTGTCAAAATAAAAAACGGTATGGAATTTCCTCAAAAAATTAAAAATAAAACTATCATATGACCCAGCAATTTCACTACTAGATATTTATCTGGAGAAAGTAAAAACACTGATGGAAAAGATATATACACTCCTATGTTCATTGCAGCATTATTTACAATAGTCAAGTTATGAAAGCAACCTAGATGTCTATTAATAGATAAATGGATTAAGAAATGGTGATATATATCCATTATATATATTAATTATATATTATATATAAATAATGTAATATTACTCAGGTAAAAAAAGAATGGTGACATCAGAAGCATGGCAGAGTAAGAGATGTCCCCAGATCTCTACTGTTGAAACAACAATAAGCTGAACATCAAAAACTCAACAAAACACATCCAACTTGCACATCAGCACGTCTAGTGTGGGATCTGTGAAAAAGATCTACCGCAGGTCAGAACCATGGGAGTTGGGCAGTGGACTGGGAGAAACAAAGAAGCTGCTTCTTGCAGCTGGAGTTACCTGCAGGAGGAGGGAGGAGGGAGAAGATGTGGCAGGTTTCCTGAACAGCCCTACCTGTGAGATCCGTGAGCTCCATGCAGCCGGGGCAGTGCCCAGGCATCAGAGCAGAAAGCAGAGAAGTGGGGACAGCAGAGAAGCAGGGATGGCAGACAAGCAACAGTTGATTATTACCAGCCGCAGCTGCAAAACATGAGGCCGGGCCCCCATCCCCCAACCCAGAAGGCCCTTCCCCCCATATCCTCTAAGACCAAACACCGCGGAGCCCCAGGGGAATCTGAGCAAACACTACCGAAACTGTCGCTAACACTAACAGGGACTGAGACTGAAGGTGGCAAGCGTGATTGAATATCTATAAGAGAAAAAAGGGCATTATTAAGACTTTATGTAAAGCGGGAATCCAAGAAGCTTAGATGCCACCTACTTGAAACCAAAAGAAAAGATGCCTTCTTTGCAGCAGAATAAAGAGAGACCTTTAAATAATAAATCTTTCTGGAAAAAAAGCAGAATACACTTCCATTAATGCCCAGGTGGAGAAATAGTCCATTAAACACCACGAACATACCAATATGACAAGACATCTCAGAAAGAAAGAGAAAAATCTCCAGAAAATAAGCTTACAGACATAGAAATATGTGACTTAAATGACAGAGAATTCAGGATGGTAGTTCTGAAAAAATTCAATGAGATCCAAAATAATTCATATCAACGATTTCAAGAATTAAAAAAAAAAAAAAAAAAACTAGATGAGCAGAATGAATTTTTTTAACAAAGAGATTGAATCCCTCAAAAAGAACCAAACAGAACTTCTGGAGATGATGAATGCACTAAAAGAGAGAAGAATAAAATAGCAAGTTTGGGAAATAGAGTTGACCAAATAGAGGAAAAGATCAGTGATATGAAAGACAGAAATCTAGAAATAAATCAGAAAGAAGAAGAGAGAAACTGAAGAATGAAAAATAATGAAAGAGAAATACAAGAACTAGCTGATACCATCAGGAGAGGAAACATAAGAATAATAGGCATTCTCAAAGGAGAGGCAAAGGAGCAGGGATTAGAAAGCATTTTCAGGTAAATAGTTGATGAGAATCCCCCAAATCTGAGGAACGAGCTGGAGCTTGGAATTCAAGAAGTCAACAGAACACCTAATTATCTCAACCCCAAAAAGGCCTTCTCCAAGAAACATTGTATTAAAATTATCAAAAATTAGTGACAAAGAAAGAATTCTCAGGGCAGCCAGAGAAAAGAAGATGATAACCTATAAAGGAAAACCCATTAGATATTTGTCAGACTTTTCAACACAAACCTTTTAAGCCAGAAAGGAGTGGAATCAAATATTCAAACTCTTAAAATGAAAGGAACTACCAGCTAAGAATAATGTATCTAGCAAGGCTCTCCTTTAGATATGAAGAAATAAAGACCTTTCTAGACATACAAAAATTGAGGGAATTCTCCACTATGAGGCCTACATTATAGGAAATACTGAAAAGTGTTAGCTCACCTAAAACAAAATGACACACACACAAAAAAATACATAACTAGGAGTAAGGCGACTAGCAGGCTGATAGAAGCAGAGAGGAGTGCAACCCTTACAAAGAACAGGGCATTATAAGCCTAAAAATAACAAGAGATTTGCTATTGCAAGATAGTAATGAATATTCAGGATATATAGAGACAAACTGAGACAAGAATGACTGAAAAAGAGAGGAGCCAAAGATTCAAATTCATAAAAGGGAATGGAGATAAGGCACACACAGAAGAACTGGAAAATCTAAATAGAACAATCAACAGTCTGGAAATTGAAATGATCATCACAAAACTACCAAAGGGTGAAAGTCCAGGACCAGATGGCTTCACCAGTGAATTCTACCAAACATTCAAAGAAAATTTAATACCTATTCTCCTTAAACTCTTCCAAAAAATTGAAGAGAAAGCAATACTTCCTAACTCATTTTATGGGGTCAATATTACCCTGATATCAAAACCAGGTAAAGATAACACAAGAAAAGAAAACTATAGACCAATATCTCTCACGAACACAGATGCAAAAAGCCTAAAAAAGATACTAGCAAACCGAATACAGCAACAAATTAAAAAGATTATATACCACGATCAAGTGGGCTTCATCCCAGGGGCACAGGGATGGTTCGACAAATGCAAATCGATTAATGCAACACGCCACATAAACAAATTAAAAAATAAGAATAATATAATCATATCAATAGACATAGAAAAAGCCTTTGACAAGATACAACATCCATTTATGATCAAAACATTTAACAAAGTCAGTATAGAAGGAAAGTACCTTAACATAAACCACAAACCCTCAACCAACATTATACTGAATGGAGAAAAACTAAAAACCTTCTCTCTAAGATCAGGAATAAGACAAGGCTGTTCACTATCGCTACTGTTATTCAATATAATATTGGAGGTCCTAGCGAGTACAATCAGGCAAGAGAAAGATATGAAAGGCATCCAAATAGGAAATGAAGAAGTCAAACTGTCACTATTTGCGAGTGACATGATTCTTGATATAGAAAATCCTAAAGACTCCACAAGAACACCACTAGAAATGATAAGCAAATAGAGTAAAGTTTCTGGATATAAAATCAATGTTCAAAAACCCATACAGTTCCTATACTCTAATAATGAAGTGTCAGAAAAGGAAGTGGAAAAAATAATTCCTTTTGCAATTGCAACAAAAAGAATAAAATACCTAGGAATGAATCTAATGAAACATGTAAAAGGCCTATATGATGAAAACCATAAGACCCTTTTAAAAAAATTGAAGAAGATACAAAGAAATGGAAAGTTATTTGTGTTCTTGGATTGGAAGAATCAACATAGTTAAAATGACCATTTTACCTAAAGCATTATACAGACTTAATGTAATTCCCCATCAAAATCCATCAGCAGTTTTTAAAGAAATAGAACAAAAAATCATCAGATTCATATGGAAACACAAAAGATCCCTAACTACCAAGGTCATCCTGAGACAATAATCAAAACGGCATGGTATTGGCAGAAAAACAGCCACACTGATCAGTGGAACAGAATCGAGAGTCCAAGAGTAAACCCGTGTTTATATGGGCAAATAATTTCTGACAAAAGAGTCAAAAACATACAGTTGAGAAAGGAAAGCCTCTTCAATAAATGGTGCTGAGAAAACTGGAAAGCCACTTGTAAAAGAATGAAACTAGATTGCTGTTTATCACTATAGACCAAAATTAACCCAAAATAGATTAGGGACCTGAATATAAGACTTGAAACAATAAAATGCATAGAAGAAAACACAGGAACTAGACTCATGGAACTTGGACTTAAAGAGGATTTTATGAATTTGACCTCAAAAGCAAGGAAAGTAAAAGCAAAAGTAAATGAATGGGACTACATCAAACTAAAAAGCATCTGCACAGCCAGAGAAACCATCAACAAGGGAAAGAGACAACCATCCAAATGGGAAAATATATTTGCAAGCAACGCCTCCGATAAGGGCCTAATATCCAAAATATACAAAGAAGTCACACAACTCAATAACAACAACAACAAAACAAACGATCCAATCAAAAAATAGGCAGAGGACCTGAACAGACACTTCTCCCTAGAGGACATACAAATGGCCGACAAACATATTAAAGAATGTTCAACATTGCTAACTATTAGGGAAATGCAAATCAAAACCACAATGAGATACCATCTCACACTTGTTAGAAAAGGTGTCATTAATAGGACAAGTAATAACAAGTGTTCGAGAGGATGCGGAAAAAAAGGATCTTTCATACACTGGGGATGAGACTACAAATTGGTACAGCCACTATAAAACAGTATAGAGGTTCCTCAAAAAACTAAGAATTGATCTACCATATGATCCAGCAATTCCCTTCCTGGGTATTTACCCAGAAGACTTGAATATGCATATCCGAAAATATATTTGTGCACCAATGTTCATAGCAGTTTTATTCACAGTGGCCAGGATATGGAAGCAACTGAAGTGTCCTACGATAGATGATTGGCTAAAGAAGCTGCGGTATATATATACAATGGAATATTACTCAGCCATAAGAAGAGATGAAATACTGCTATTTGCAACAACACGGATGGACCTTGAGATAATCATGCTAAGTGATATAAGCCAGACAGAAAAAGTTGAAAAGCACATGGTATCACTTATATGTGGAATATAAACCTAAAAGCAATAAACAAACAGGACAAACAAACAAACTCATGGATATGGACAATAGACTAGTGGATACCAGAAGTTAGGGGCTGTGGGGTAATGGGGGAGGTAGTTAGAGTAAAAGGAGTCAAACATGTGGTGACAGAAAGAAATCTATGAGCGGTGAACACACAATCCAAAATATATATGCCTTAGTGTTGAATTGTACCTGAAACCTGAAACTTACTGGATTTCATTAACCAATGTCACCATAAAAAAAAAAAAAAGAAAGAAAGAAAAAATAAAAAAGGAAATCTTGCCATTTGTGAGAACATGGATAGACCTAAAGATTATTGTTCCAAGTGAAATAAGTCAGACAGGAAAAAACAAACATCACATGATTTTACTTATATGTAGACTCTAAAGAAACAAAATGAACGGACAAACAAAATGAAACAGAAACAAACTAACAGATACAGAGCAAACTCTGTATCTGATGATAGCCAGAAGGGAGGGAGTAAGAGGATGAGTGAAAGAAGTGAAGGGGAATAAGAGGTACAAACTAACAATTGTAAAATAAATAAGGCATAGGGATATAATGTACAGCACAGGGTAAAATAGTCAATAAAATTATAATAACTTTGTATAGTGACAGATGGTCACTGAACTTATTGTGATCACATTATAAGGTATACAAATGTTAACTCACCATGTGTATACCTAAAACTAATATATTATATGTCAACTGTACTTTAATAAATAATAAATTTTAAAAACATACAAACAATGCCAAAAAAAAAAAAAGTTTCCTAAGTGGTAGAACAAAGAGATGTCTTTTGTTATTCAAAACAATCCCCTTTCCATCACACCTCAATTTATGTCAGTGAAGTGACTTTTGGAAAGCCCCTAAGTTTGTTTGTCATGTGATTAGAAGGTTGGAACTTCCAGCTCCATCCTGTAACCTCAAGAAAAGGGAGAGGGGCTAGATGTTGAATTAATCCACAAAGGCCAATGATTTAATCAATTATGGTTACATAATGAAGCCTCTATAAAAATCCCTAACGTACAGGGTTCAGAGAGCTTCCATGTTGTTGAACTTATGGAGGTGCTGGGAGAATGGTGTGCCCAGAGAGCACATGGAAGCTTCACTCCTTTCACATACCTTGCCCTATGACCTCTTCCATTTGGCTGTTTCTGAGTTATATTCTTTTAAAATAAACCAGTAATCTAGTACATAAAATGTTTTCCTGAGTTACGTATGACATTTTAGCAAATTAATCAACCTGAGGAGGAGGTTGTAGGAACCTCTGATTTATAGCTGGTCAGTCCAAAGCACAGGTGACAGCCTGAGATTTGTGTTGATGTCTGATGTAGGGGCAATTTTGTGGGACTGAACCTGTAATCTGTTTGACCCGAAACTGTTCCATGTAGTTAGTATTAGATTAATTACAGGACACCCAGTGGATGTCTGCCAGAGAATTGGAAAATCACTTAGTATAGAAACTCCCCCACACATCTGGTCACAGAAGTGTGAGTAGTAGAGAAGAGAACACAGGAGAGTTTTCCTCTTTCAGGCACTAATTCCATGCACGAGGGTTCCACCTTCATGAACGAAGCACTTTCCAGAGACCCTACCTCCTAATACCATCATGTTGTTTTTTTAAATAATTTTTAAAATTTTCAATTACAGTTGACATACAATATTATTTTAGTTTCAGGTATACAACACAGTGATTAGATGTTTATATAACTTATGAAGTGATCACCCCAATAAATTTAGTACTCATCTGACACCATACATAGTTATTACAATATCATTGACTAAATTTCCTATACTATACTTTCCATCCTCATGACTATTTTGTAACTGCTAATTTGTACTTCTTAATCCTTTCACCTTATTCACCCAGCCCCTCTAATCTCCTCCCATTTGGGCACTGTTAAAATGTTCTCTGTATCTATGAGTTCATTTCTGTTTTGTTTGTTTTTAAAATTCTACATATAAGTGAAATGATATGGTTTTTGTCTTTCTCTGACTTATTTCACTTAACATCATACCCTCAAAAGTCCATCCATATTGTTGCAGATGCCAAGATTTCATTCTTTTTTATGACTGAGTAATATTCCATTGTATATATGTACCACTTCTTTACTCATTGATCCATTGATGGACCCTTATGTTGCTTCCATATCTTGGCTTCTGTAAATAATGCTGTAACAAATATACAGATGCATATATCTTTTTAAATGAATGTTTTAGGGTTTTTTTTTTTTGATAAATACCCAGAAGTGGAATTATTGTGTCCTTCTTTGTCCCTTGCTATAGTCTTTGTTTTAAAGTGTACTTTATAAATATTGCTACCCCAGCTCTTTTTGTTTGTTTATTTGATTCCATTTTCGTGAAACATCTTTTTCCCATTTCTTTACTTTCAGTCTGTATTTGTCTTTTGATCTGAAGTGAGTCTCTTATGGGCAGCAAGCATATGGAAGGGGCTTGTTTTCTTATCAATTTAGCCAATCTATCTTTTGGAATATTTAATATATTTATATTTAAAATGATTGCTGATAGACATGTACTTATTGCCGTTTTGTTATTCATATTTTCAATCTTTTTTTCCTTTTTCTTCTTTTTGAAGAAGTCCCTCTAACATTTCTTGTAATCGTGGTTTGGTTTTGATGAACTCCTTTAGCTTTTTTCTTATCTGGGAAAGCGCTTGATCTCTTCTTTGATTCTAAATGATAGCTAATCAGCCGACAATCTTATGGGAGCTCCCTTGTAGGTAACTAACTGCTTTTCTTTTACTGTTTTTAAGATACTCTCTTTGTCTTTAATCTTTGGTATTTTAATTATGACACGTCTTTGTGTGAGTCTGTTTGGGTTCATCTTGTTTAGGACTCTCTGAATTTCCTGGGCTGTATGTCTACTTTCCTTCTCCAGATCAGTGGAGTTTTTCATCACTATTTTTTCAAATAGGTTTTTAGTTCCTTGCTCCTTCTCTTCTCCTTCTGGTAACCCTATGATGCGAATGTTGGTGTGCTCTATGTCCCAGAGGCCCCTTAAACTACCCTCATATTTTTTAGGTTCTATTTTCTTTTTGCTGTTCCGATTCAGTGTTTTTTTTCTACCTCATCTTCAAAATCACTGTTTTATTTAATTTACTATCAATTCTCTCTAATGTGCTCTTTATTTCAGTTATTGTATTCTTCATTTCTGATTGGTTCTTTTTTATGTTTTCTATCTCCATTTTTATGGTAGATTGCTTGGTTAGTTCTTTTTCTGGAGGTTTGTCCTGTTCTTTTATTTGGGACACCTTTTTTTCTCCTCATTTTGGCTGCTTCCCTGTGTTTGTTTCTATGTATTAGGTAGAGCTGCTATATCTTCCAGTCTTGGTAGAATGGCTTTATGTAGTATGTGTTCTGTAGGGCCCAATGGTACAGTCTCCCTGGTCACCTGAGCTGGGTGCTCCAGATATGTCCTTCATATGGGTTGTTGTTGAGCCTTTGCTGCTGTTTGCACATTATGGGAGCAATTGATCTATGGGCTGATTTGTTTGTGAGGACTGGTTGTGACTACAGTGAAGACCCTACAGAGCAGGATTCACTTTAGTGGGGCTCTGGTTTCTGCTGTGTCTGCCCTTTGGGTTTTTCATTTGTTGAGTGGTATTCTGTTGTGGTCTGAAGCTTGCCATAGGATGTGTTGGTTCTGGGGCCTCTTTAAAAGTGCTCTGTTGGAAGCCAAGTTCAGCTACTAACTGTACCCTGCCCAGGGCAAATTGATATGAGCTCTAGAGTGATCTGAAGATGGTTATCACTTGTACTGGGCTTGGAGGTGCTTGGGAGAAGCTAAGCTGTGATCCAAGGCTGGCTGCCACTAGTGCTGAGCTTGGGGATGCTTAGCAAGAGGTACTAGGCACCTCTGTGAGTTCAAATACTGCTTGTTTGAGGTTTGCTAACTTTTGAGAGATTTTAGGAAAGTCTGAAACATTATCCAAGATAGTCCATTTGTATGAAATAGACACTGAAAGAGGCTTGAGTGAGCCAGCAATTTGAGTGAGGTGGGTCTCAGGGAATTATCAGGGCAGGGTGAGCAGAGTTAGCCAGGTTCATGGAGGCTAAGATTTGGTGGCTGCCTACTTGTGAAGGCTAGGTTGGGGGTGGGCTCAGTGAAGAAACGATGGCTTTTGCCTGTGATTCTGTCTAGGAGAAAGCTGCCCCTCTAGCCCTTGCCCTGAAGCCAGATAATTCAATTCCTTTTCATATGTCCCTGGTGCTTTTCAAGCCACTGCCCCAGTCCTGATGCTCAAAATGAGTGAGTCCATCAGCAAGTAAGTTTATGTGTGGGCCCTTTAAGAAGATAGCCTGGGACTCCTGCAGCTCCCATCTCACTTAGCTACAATCTCCTCTGGTTTTCACAGCCAGAAGTTATGAGGAATTCTCTTCCTGGCACTGGAACCCTGGGCTGGGAAGCCTGGTGTGGGGCTGAGACCCTTCACTCCTCAGGGGGATCTCTACATCCAAGATATCTCTCCAGATTTTTAACAGCCACACATGGGTTTGGGGCCCATCTGTTCCTCATCTCTGTCCCACCTATCAGTCTCGAGATGGCTTCTTCTGTATATCCTTAGTTATAAAACTTCTGTTCAGCTAGACTTTAGGTGATAGGTGATTCTCAATGATGGTTGTTCTGTAGTTTAGCTGTAACTTTGAAGTGGTCATGAGAGGAGGGATTTCTTGACTGGAATCCCCCTAATACTATCACTTTGGAGGTTAAAATTTTAATATACAAATCTTAGGGGTGGAGGACAACTGCAATTAGCATATATACAAATATATTTGTATTTCATATACATAAACATATAAGTATGTTAGTATATGTATATGAGAGTTTATAGTATAAACCTCTGAAAATGGAAGGACTAGGTCACAGGGCTTATAAATTTTATATTTTAAAAAAATACCAAATAACCCCCACCTCCCAAAGACATTTTACCAGTTTTACTCTTGCTGCCTATATTGCCCAGTATACTTGCCCAATAGAAGAGTGTGGACCAATGGAAGGCATTTTCTTGCGATTTCAAGAGATGGGGATGAATGAATAAAGCAGGTCATCGTAAGATAAGAGCTCTCTTCCCAATAAATCTGAAAGGATCAGAATTCCTGTTTGGGGCTTTCTAGTTCTAAAATGAGCCTATATTGGAATAAAATTATTATCAGCATACCCTACCACATGAATAATAATTAAATGACATGCATTTCATGTAAAGGAGAGTGCAACAATGATACAGAGGGTTCTTAGATTCACAACAAGATGTTAAATTTGGCTCCTAAAGTAGTGAATTAGCTGGGCTCTGTGCCATAAGACTCATCTTTGTCTTAGGTATTAGCTTCCATCACTCCATTTCTAAAATAAATTAGCAGAGATGAAAAGTTTAACCATTTAGGTACATTTTGGAGTTTAAAATTGGTATATTTGTGTTCGTTACAGCCTTTGTTCCATCAGGGAGAACTATTTTTCCCAGGTTGGGATCATTGTTCTTAGGTTTATAGAGCATCCCAGAGATCCAAGCTTTAATTTGCTCTTACTAGGGGTGTTAAAAGTGGATTTGGTGTTCTTTGCTCAAATAAGGACAAAAGGCTGAGAAGCTGAGCTACTAGCAACCCTTACAGAAGTCAGCAAGTATGCATGTGTCGCCCAAGGAACACAATGAGGTTATGGATTGAATAACCTCCTCTTGACACTAGTGGCCAGTTCCCATCTGGCCCTGCAGTCCAGCAAGGAAAGAAATTTCTTCTCTCTGTGGCTGCATCTGCCACTGTAATTTTGTACTGATCTCCAGGTGGTTGAGTTTCCTGCAAAACTGTGCTGTACCAAGCATGCCCAGAGACCCCAGGTTATGCTCTCAGATTCCAGGAGCTGCCTCAAATCTCCTTACTTCAGAGGCTTAGCTGAAATCATAATTTAAAGGCCACTTACTAGATGAGTTCAGAGACTAAAATGTTAGCCAGAAACTGAGTCATAGGCCATTGGGTGTCAGATGCTTATAATCCACTATCTGATGGAGGTTTTATACTTGACAGAGACCTGATGTTTTAAAACATATGCGGTTTAGTCACCAGATAAAATCTTCACTGATATTTATGTTGTTATATGTTTTATCCAAATACTGAGGAAGTAGAAAAGTACACAGCATATCTAAAAATATAAAAGTGGTCAGCAATTAAATTGAATGAGATGAAAGATAGGAGGTACTTAAGACAGGAAAGGGTGAGTGCCATAATAACAATTATCCAATGCTATGTACTGGGAATGGGGTATCTGCTGATCCAGAAGGAGACATCTGAGATTTTGGCTGCATTTCTAAAAATTCAAGTTGGCATGATAGATAAGATAGCATCTCTGTTATGCATGTTTAGCAGAAATGTCACAGAAGTGATGCAGTTTTCTCATGAGTGCTATGAAGTGGCATACAATTTGAACTTATTGTATTATTAATGATGTTTATTTTGATTTTGTGATTAAAGTTGTATCTGCCGTGCTTTTCCCTATAGCATTACATTCTTCTCCTTTGTAATTAAAAATGTGTTTTGTGGGAAGATACTTTAAATCTATATAAAGATTTCTTTTCTCATTACTTCCAATTTACTTATTTATATTTAGTTTTCCTATTTAGTTTAATGGGTAATAACTCATTATTATTATAATTTGAAACTAAAATTCTCCCAGAATTGGCCAATAGGATTCACTTGAAGCTAGTTTTTTTTTTTTTTGACATGGTCTATTATTTTTTGAGTACTTCCTGAGTTTCTTCCACAATAATATATTCTTGATTCATTTTATATTTTATTTACTACAACCTGAAATCAGCCATTGGGCTAAGATGCCTCTTAATGAAGAATTATAGTTAAACACCATGATCTTGTTACTAGGTATGCTTATTGATTTTTGGGTATTGTTTGCAGTTCCTTTCAGTGGTCACATATAAACATATAAATATATACATTTATATATACCTTTACACATTTACTTCTCCATATTTTAAAAGTCAATGTTATTGAAATATAATTTACATACAATAAAATGCACCCATTTTAAGTATACAGTTAAACGAGTTTTGACAAGGCACACAATCTTGTAACTACTTCCTCAACCAAGATATGGTACATTTCCATCACCCCAAAAAGTTCTCCTGTGCTCCTTTGTAGGCATTATTCCTGACCCCACCATAGGCAGACCCTGATTTGATTCTTATCACCATAAGTTGGGTTTGTCTGTTCCAAATTTTATAACAATCATATGGTATATGTTTCTTTTGCATTTGGCTTTCTTCCCTCAGCATAATGTCAATGAGATTTATTCATGTTGCATGTATCAGTAGCTTGTTCCTTCTTATTGCCAGGTAATATTTTATTGTATAAATAAACTGTATGATTATGTCATCATCTGTTTTGTGAAAATTTGGGTTGTGTTAAGGTTTTGCTATGGTAAATCCAATTTCCAGTAATACATAAACAAGTGTTTTTGTGGACATATGTTTTCATTCCTCTTTGGGTAAATACTGAAAATTGAAAGTGCTGGTCATATGGGAAGTGTATGGTTAACTTTATGAGAAAGTGCTCAACTCTTTTTCAAAATGGCTGTGCTGTTTTATATTTCTACCAGCAATGCATGAGTTTCGGTTGCTTTACAGTCCACACTCGCTGATACTTGGACATGTCAATCTTTTTAATATTAGCTATTTTAGTTAAATGTGTACTGGTATCGCATTATAGTTTTACTTTTGATTTTGTTGTTGACTGATGCTATTGGAATTTTTTACATGTTTTTTGTCATCATTTTTTTTCATGTTCAACCATTCTGACATTTTTTTGGAGGTTGTTTGTTTTTTCTTTTTGAGTTTTTTTATATTCTAGATGCAAATCCTTCATCAAACATATGTATTAGAAATATTTCTTCTGGTCTCAAGAACTTCAACTCCCAGTTTTCTTAATAGAGCCTTTTAAAGAGCAAAACTTTAAAAAATTTCTGGAGTTTAATTAACAATTTTTCATATATATTTGGTGATTTTTGTGTCCCAAATAAGAACACAACGGAATAAGAACCATGCCTAATAGAAGGTCACAAAGATTTTTCTCCTATGTATTTTTCTAGAAGTTTTATAGTTTTAGCTTTTAAGTATATATTTACTATCCATTTTGAGTTCACTTTCGTGCCAACAAAGAGAACAATTATATTGTATCACACATTTGAACTTTCTTGAAAGCTCTAATGAAAATATTGGATCAAGGAAGATGCAATCCTTTTTAAGCCAAGGGAAAGTAACTTTGGGATTAAGCCATAGCTGATCTTCCTCAGTCTTCTGTGAAGTGTTTTGAGCAAATGCATGTAGAAATCAAATTCTTGGGTGATCCATATTTGGTCTTATTGGAAAAAACCAGAGAAGTAAAACATACTGAGTCCCAAATCAGACTGATTTTATTAATTACCTTTTTAGTGACTTTATGGAGCAGAAGAGAGAATGTTAACTGTGCTGACCCATCAACATATAAAGTCAAGAGAATGATTTCTTTGCTGAGTAATTAAGAACAATTTTTTTTTTAATGGGGAGACAAACCTCTTTCCCCTCTTTCCTCCTTTTTGCCATTTTAACAATGGATGTTAGCCAGGTTGTCTTTCAAATCCATAAATGCTCTTCTCAGGACTGTTTTTGCATATCATAAACCAGAGTTTTTCGATCTTGGCATTACGAACATTTTGGGCTGGATAACTGTATTAGTTTGCTGGGGCTGCTGTAACAAATACCACGGACTGGGTGGCTTAAACCACAAGAGTTTATTTTCTCTCGATTCTGGAGTTCAGAAGTCCCAGATCAGGTGTCAGCAGGTTTGGTTTCTTCTGAGGTCTCTCTCCTTGGCTTGTGGGTAGTTGCATTCTTGCTGTATCCTCACAGGGTCTTTCCTCTGTTCAAGCATATTCCTGGTCTCCCTTTGTATGTCTAAATTTCCTCTTTTTATAAGAACACCAGTGAAATTGAATTTGAGCCCACTTTAATGACCTTATTTTAACTTAATTTCCTAGTTAAAGGCCCTATTTTCAAATACAGTCACGTTCCAAGGTATGGGGGATTTGGGCTTCAACATGTAAATTTGGAACTCTATGATTCAGCTTATACCAATAATTCTTTGTTGTGGGGGTTGTCCTGTGCATTGTAGATATTTAACAGCATCTCTCACCTTTACCCACTAGATGCCATTAGCACATCCCCACTGTGAACACCAAAAACGTCTCCAGACACTGCCGAATATCCCTCGAAGAACAAAAATCACCCTTGATTGAGAATTATTGACTTTAAAAAACTTAAAGATATTTTGCAGTTTTGCAATTTGTTTATTTTTCATCCCAAAGGTTTTATTATGATTACATAAAAATCACTCAGTGGTTGACATCATTTTGAGCCCAGATATTACTTGAACTTGAGTCTAAAAACTACATCCTTTCTATGACATCATGTTCTCCTCACAACCTATACATTCCAAGAAGTTTAAGTAAATTTGGGAACATAAATTACTGAGCACTTATTAAATGCCATAGTCTCTCTTTCTTGTTCCATCATCTATCATCATTTCCAATTCTAATCCAACCACACAGGATTTTATTCTAGTTTTCACTCTTTCTATATTCGTACTTCCTGTTTTTGGCAGTGAGAAACCTCCCATTATGCATGTTGTGTGTGTGTGTGTGTGTGTGTGTGTGTGTGTGTGTGTGTATTCATGCATCAACCTCCCTACATGTATCTAATCTCTCACTGTCACCAGTGATGCTCCATCCCTGATGTGCATGTCCTCTTCCCTGCTGGGCTCCAATATCCCTGGGCCACTCTCCTGCATAAACACCCTTCTCACACTTCTCAAACCTCATGCCCTGTGCTGAGGTACCCCTGCATAGGTATCCTCCTCACCTTGCTTGGTGATAACCTAAGATGGGCTGCCCTCCCTCCAAGATGACTTCCTCATCTACTGGGCTACTCCTTGTGCGGACACCCTCTTTACTTCTCTTAAGCTCTGATAGTCTTTATTAAGCAGCTCTCCTAACCTCTACTTGGTATCTGATCCCCTATGTCAGCCTCACTCCCCCATCCCACATGGATGTTCTCCTCACTTTTCATGGGCTCTGATAGCTCTTGCTAGCCTGATATCATGTGTGGATACCCTTTTTGCCCTCTCAGACTGGGCCACTCTGCTTCTCACTCTCTTGCATAGACATCTACTTTCCTCAGCTCCATCTAATGACTTTGGACTGATTTTTTTTTTCTCTTCATGAAGAGAAAATATAGAGATAAAAGTCTTTTAAAGAGGTCAAATAGGATGAAAAGAAATTTGTCAAGAGAGACTTTGTTCAAATCAAGATTCATCATTTTTCCTCAGGCTAGCCTTTCCTCCTATTTCTAACTGTGGTGGCATTCTCTTGAGCATCACTAAGCTCTTTGGTGAAAACAAAAAATTATAGTTATTGAGCATCTGCTGAAAACTAGTTAGAAAATAATTTTTGTGAAAATTTTCCCAAGTCATGGAGGTTTCTTCATTATCTTAAGTACCTTGAAACCATTTTTTTTTTTTTTTGGTCGGGTTGGGGGGCGGTGTGGCACTGTAAAGGTTTAGGATCATAATGAAAAAGAAAGACTCCTTATTAAAATGTCCTAAGAATGCCAATTTCTCCACTGTCTTTGGCCCCCAGGGTGGGAAGACTAGCTTCATGTTGGACAGGGATTATATCCTGGCATCAAAAATCTATTTAAACTTTGGAAATCAAATGTACTGATTCCTCTTCCAAGAACTGTCTTTAATCCATAGTTTCATTAGACAAGTATTGAACTTTGGTTTTTCTTTTGGTAAAGTGAGAACAGCATTTATCATTGGCCAAGATAAGCAGAGGTCAATGTAATAAAGAATTTTCAATCAAGACATGCTGCACTTCTCAGGTGAAAACTTTTATGTAAATACAAAGTATTGATTTATTTCTAAAATATTATCTTTATTAGAAACACTCCAGAAGGTAAAATACTTTCATTGCTTTGGAAATTAAAGTACCAGCAAATATTGGCTTAAAAAATATATGTAACTGGGCCATTTTAAAGACAATCATTCATGTCACCAACATTTGAAATAAAATAATAATGCAAAAAAATGAGTGCTTGGTTATTTGTGATGGGAAAGTACAGAAGTTACCTTCTTGGTCATGGAGTTTAATAATTTTAATAGGAATTTGTGGATGCATGGAGAAAGACAGAATGGCCAAATTACTCCTACTTGATAATTTTTTCCACATCTGTCTTATTCTCTTTTTCATCAAACAAAATACCAGTGTTTTTAAACTTTAAGTTTATGACCTATAGCTTTAATTTTAAACCATTAGTTTTACTCTTGAGAAGTCTCTTGTCGAGTTTTTCTATATTATATTGACTTGAAAACTCTCGCTGAATTACATTCAGATAAAGTTATCAATTAAAACAATTTTTTCAAATTAAAATTATTGGGGTGACATTGGTTAATAAAATCAAATAGGTTTCAAGTGTGCAATTCAGTAATACATCATATGTATATTGCATCGTGTGTTCACCACCCAAAGTTAAATTTCCTTCTGCCACTAAACATTTGACTCCCATTTACCCTTATCTACCTTCTTCCTCCTCCCTTAAAGTTGGCCGAGAAGGTCTCATGGTCAAATAGAAAGCATATTGGTCAAGAAATCCTGAGAATTGGGTTAATGCTCCAGGTCTGTGGAATTTTGGCTAAGTTATTTTCCTTGTTGGGCCTTAGTTTCATTTGTTAAACAGAGGATGAATATATTACATTGACATATCTCAGGTAGCTTTCTGTGACAATAAATGAGGAAGAAAGCAATTTTGGAAATTCTATAGTGCTGTACTATAGAAGACACTAATTTACATTTAATTGCCTCTATGGTGATCTATATTCATCAATTGAATTTAATCTTCCTTTCCTCATCTTTTTAACTTACTCCTTTTCTGTCATCAGAGGCATCACTATTTCTCTAATCATATAAACTGGAGACTCTGTAGACCCATTTTATTTTTCTGTTACCCTTATCTACTTTCTCCAATTATTCATCAAGCCTCATTATTTCTGCCTCTATGTTACAGCTCAGTTTTACTGTTTTGTTCTATCATCATTGCTATCAATCTATATTGAACCTTTTCTTTTTTTATTAATAAGTCAGGAGATAGCATAACAAGAGCCATCTTTAACTTTATTCCCACTTGGGAGTCTTACCTCTCAAAAGAGCTCTTAACTGGCCACATTTTGACTAAATATTCTTAAGAGAAAGCAGGGAATGGCTTATGTGCCTTATACATGGGATACTGTTTCGGTGAAGGCATTTTGGGGATACCTGAACTTGCATAAAAGAAGAACATGTTATCAGATGTTATGTAATTCAGGCTGTATTTAGAAGAGATACAGAGAAAAAGAAGGTTGGGGGAAAAAATGGTTAGGGGAGAGGTTTTCCAAAGAATTGAGATTGTCCCATTTATGAATAGAGCACAAAGTTAGAGACTCTAGAAGTGGGTGATATTTGGAAATCTGAAGTCGGAAAAAGTCAGCATGTGGGAAATCTGGTTTCATGGAACAAAGGCTCAGGCAGTGAATGGGAGTCTAGAGCCTGAGAGAGGGACTGTTAAGAGCTGGTAATGTCTCCAGCCAAGGTTGAGGGACTGAGTATAGAAGAGTTTAAGGGATATTAAGAAACAACTACATTAGAGGTAAGGATCAGGTTGTTGAATCAAAAAAGAAGCCATGCAGATTCGGGGGAAACATGCCGGAAGTGAGAGACGTCCCTAGATCTCTCCCCTTGAAACAACAATAAGCTGAACATCTAAAATACAAAAAAAAACACCAAAACTGCATATCAGCATGTCTGGGCATGGGATCTGCTTATAAGAGCTACCACAGGTCAGAACCCTGGGTGTCCAGTGGTGGACTGGGAGTAATAATGAAGCTGCCTCTTGAAGCCACTAGAGCTCCCTGTAAGAGGAGGGGGAGGGGAGAAGGCACAGTGACTTTCACAAACAACCCTGCCTAGAAGTGCTGGGGCTTTTACGCAGCTGACCGGAGGGCCCCATTATCAGGGCCGAAAGCAAAGAAGTGGGGTGGGACCGCAGAGAAACAACAGCTGATTTTTACCGGCTCCAGTTGCAAAACCGAGGCTGAGCCGCAGCCCCCAATCCCCGACCCAGAGGGTCCCTCTTCCATACTCTCCAAGACTGAGCGCCGTTGAGCCCCAGGGGAATCTGAGCAAATGCTGCCAAGAGTGAAGCACCCTCTCGCAGCCTGTGGAGTGCCCTGCAGGAGGAGGGGGAGGGGAGAAGGATCGCGAGTTCCTGCAGCGAGTTCCCTGAACTGCTCTGCCTTGGAAAGCTGTGAGCTGTGGCCTGCTGGATGCAGGGCACAGGCATCAGGGCAGAAAACAGAGAAGTGGGGCGGGATTGCAGAGGAACAATAGTTGATTTTTGCTGGTGGAGGTTGCAAAACCGAGGCTAAGCCACAGCCTTCAACCCCTAACCCAGAGGGCCCCTCCTCCCACACCCTCTGAGACTGACCGCTGCAGAGCCCCAGGGAAATTTGAGCAAACCTTACCGAAACTGCTAGGGATCCAAGAGGCTTAGACGCCACCTACTGGACTGGAAACCAAAAGAAGAGTGCCTTTGCAGCAGGCTAAAGAGAGACCTTTATTTAATAAAGCTTCTTTCTGGATAAACAACAGAATACACTACCATTAATGCCCAGGAGTAGAAATAGTCCATTAAACACTATTAACAACCAAGATGACAAGGCATCTCAGAAAGAAAGAAAAATCTCCAGAAAATAAGCTTACAGACATAGAAATATGTGACTTAAATGACAGAGAATTCAGGATGGTACTTCTGAAAAAAATCAATGAGATCCAAAACAACTCAAATCAACAATTTCAGGAATTAAAAAAACAACTAGATGAGCAGAGCAAGGAGATTGAAACCCTCGAAAAGAGCCAAACAGAACTTCTGGAGATGAAGGTCACACTGCAATAGTTGAAAAATGAAATACCAAGCCTGAGAAATAGAGTCAACCAAATAGAGGAAAGGGTCAGTGATATTGAAGACAGAAATCTAGAAATAAATCAGAAGGAAGAAGAAAGAAACCAAAGAATAAAAAATAATGAAAGAGAAATATGAGAACTAGTTGATACCATCAGGAGAGGAAACATAAGAATAATGGGCATTACTGAAGGCAAGGAAAAGGAGCAGGGTCTAGAAAGCATTTTCAGACAAATAGTGGACAAGAATTTCCCAAATATAAGGAATGAGCTGGAGCTTGGAATTTGAGAAGTCAACAGCATATTCAATTATCTCAACCCAAAAAGCCCTTCACCAAGACAAATTGTATTAAAGTTATTAAAAATCAACAACAAAGAATTCTCAAGGTAGCCAGGGAAATGGTAACGTATAAAGGAAAGCACATTAGATTATCATCGGACTTCTCAGTACAGACCTTACAAGCCAGAAAGGAATGGAACAAAGTATTTAAACTACTAAGTGAAAGGAACTACCAGCCTAGAATAATGTATCCAGCTAAGCTCTCCTTTAGATATCAAGGAGAAATCAAGACTTTTCCAGATATACAAAAATTGAGGAAATTCTCCACTATGAGGCCTGCACTACAGGAAATACTGAAAAGGGTCAGCTCACCTAAAATAAAATAACAACAACAACAACAAAAATACATAATTAAGAGTAAAATGACTATCAGGCAAATAGAAGCAGAGGAGTGCAACCCTTACTAAGAACAGGGCATTATAAGCCTAAATAATAAGAGAATTGCTATAGCAAGATAGTAATGAACGTTCAGCATACGTAGGGACAAAATGAGATGACAATGACTGAAAAAGAAAGGATTCAAAGATCCAAATTTGCAAATGGGAATGGAGAAAAGACACACGCAGAACAAAATAGACAACTGTATATATATATAAGTATCCTTAGATATTTGTAATGGTAACCACGCACCAAAGATTCAGAACTGAAATATATAACATGAAACAAGAAGAACCAGAGGCAAAACCCACAAAAGCCAACCAAAATAAAGAAAACAGAAACACAAGGACAGGAAGCAATGGAAACACCGAGCTAACAGAAAGCAAAAATTAAAATGGCTAAAAGACCACCTCATATTTCAATAATCACCCTAAATGTAAATGGACTGAACTCAACAATAAAAAGGCCCAGAGTTGCAGAATGGAACCAAAAACAAAGCCCAACCACATGCTGCCTCCAGGAGACACATCTCAGCTCCAAAAACAAATAGAGACTCAAAGTGAAAGGGTGGAAAATGATATTTCAAGCAAATGACATTCAGAGAAAAGTGGAAATAGCAGTACTAATATCAGATGCAATAGACTTCACAATAAAAAAGGTAAAGAAAGATACTGAGGGACAGTTCATAATGATAAAGGGGATCATGCACCAAGAAGACATAACACTTCTTAATATCTCTCTCTCCAGTCAAGGAGCCCTGAAATATATAAAGCAATTGCTAACAGAACTAAAGGGAGAAACAGACCCAATTATTAGGGGACCTAAATTCCCCACTGTTGGATATGGACAGATCATCCAAATATAAAATCAATAAAGGAATAACATCCTTTAGTCCAACTAGACATAATTGACATTTACAGAGCCTTCCATCCCCAAGCAACTGCTTATACATTCTCTAGTGCACATGGAACATTCTCAAGAATCGACCACATACTGGGACACAGAGAAGGCCTCAACAAATGTAAGAGTTGAAATCATACCAACTATATTCTCTGGTCATAATGCTTTGAAACTAGAGATCAACTGGAAAAAGAAATCAGGAATAACCACAAACACATGGAGATTAAACAACATGCTACTGAAAAATAACTGGATCACAGAAAAAATAAAAACAGAGATCAAAAGATACATAGAAACGAATGATAATGATAGTACAACATATCAAAACTTTTGGGACATGGCAAAAGCGGTCATAAGAAGAAAGTTCATATCATTATAGGCCTACTTCCAAAAACAAGGATGAGCCCAAATAAATAAAAAAGCTAGAAAAGGAAGAACAAATTAAGCCTAAAGTCAGCAGAAGGAAAGAAATCATCAAAATTAGAGCAGAAAGAAATGAAATTGAAAATAAAAGAACAATAGAAAAAATAAATGCAACAAAAAGCTTGTTCTTTGAGAAGGTTAATAAAATTGACAAACTCCTGTCTAGATTCACTAAAGAAAAAAGAGAAAGGACACAAATAAACAAAATCAGAGATGCAAGAGGGGAAATTATGACTGATTATGCAGAAATACAAAAGATCATACAAAATTACTATGAAAAAGTATATAACACCAAATTTAATAACCTAGGAGAAATGGACCAGTACTTAGAAAAAAACAACTTTCCTAGACTGAATCAAGAAGAACTAGAAAATCTAAATAGATCGATCAGCAGTATGGAAATTGAAAAAATCATCAAAACCTACCAAAAAGTAAAAGTCCAGGACCAGATGTCTTCACCAGTGAATTCTACCAAACATTCAAAGAAAATTTAAATACTATTCTCCTCAAATTCTTCCAAAAATTGAAGAAGAGGCAATACTTCCCAACTCATTTATTGAGGCCAATATTAGCCTGATACCCGAACCTGGTAAAGATAACACAAAAAAAGAAAACTATAGACCAATATCTCTCATGAACACAGATACAAAAATCCTAAACAAGATGCTAGTGAACCAAATACAACAACATTTAAAAAAAGTTATACACCACTATCAAGTGGGCTTCATCTCAGGGGCATAGGGATGGTTCAACATATACAAATCGATTAATGTGATATATCACATAAAAAAATTAAAAAAGAATCATGTGATCATATCAATAGATGCAGAAATAGCCTTTGACAAGATACATCATCCATTTATGATCAAAACACTCAACAAAATCGATATAGAAGGAAAGTATCGTAACATAATAAAGGCCATCTATGACAAACCCTCAGCCAACATTATACTTAATGGTGAAAAACTAAAAACCTTCCCTCTAAGACCAGGAACAAGGTAAGGCTGTCCGCTATTGCCACTGTTATTCAGTGTAACATTGGAGGTCTGAGTGAATGCAATCAGACAAGGGAAGGATATAAAAGGCATCCAAATAGAAAAAAAAAGAAGTCAAACTGTCACTATTTGCAGATGACATGATTCTCTCTATATAAAACTCTAAAGACTCCACAAGAACACTACTGGAAACAATAAGCAAATACAGTAAAGTTTCTGGATACAAAATCAATGTTCAAAAATCCATAGCATTTCCATATGCTAATCATGAAGTGTCAGAAACAGAAGTGGAAAAAATAATTCCTTTTGCAATTGCAAGAAAAAGAATAAAATATCTAGGAATAAATCTAATGAAACATGTGAAGGACCTATATGATGAAAACTACAAGATCCTATTAAAAGAAATCAAAGAAGATACAAACGAATGGAAAGATATTCTGTGTTCTTGGATTGGAAGAATCAACATAGTTAAAATGACCATATTATCTAAAGTATCATACAGATTTAATGTAATCCGTATCAAAATCCCATCAGCAGTTTTTTAAAAAATAGAACAAAAAAAATCATCGGATTTGTATGGAAGCACAAAAGACCCTGAATTGCCAAAGCCATCCTGAGAAAAAAGAACAAGGCTGGAGGCATCACTCTGCGTGACTTCAAATTACACCTCAAAGCAACAGTATTCAGAACGGCATGGTATTGGCAGTAAAATAGGCACATGGACCAGTGGAACAGAATCAAGAGTCCAGAAGAAAACTCGTGTTTATATGCGCAAATAATTTTCAACAAAAAAGCCAAAAACATACAGTGGAGAAAGGAAAGCCTCTTCAATAAATGGTGCTGGGAAAACTGGAAAGCCACCTGCAAAAGAATGAAACTAGGCTGTTGTCTATCACCACACACCAAAATTAACTCACCCCTGTTAGAATAGATATAATCCACAGGACAAGTAATAATAAAGTTGGAGAAAATGCGGAGAAAAATGAGCCCTTGTATACTGTTGATGGACTGCAAATTGGTACAGCCACTATGGAAGACAATATGGAGGTTCCTCAAAAAATTAAGAATTGATCTACCATATGATCCAGCAATCCCTCTGCTGGGTATTTACTCTAAAGACTTGAAAACCCATATCCAAAAAGATATTTGCACACCGATGTTCATAGCAGCATTATTCACAGTGGACAGGACATGGAAGCAATTGAAGTGCCCTACAATAGATAATTGGCTAAAGAAGCGGTGGTACATATATACAATAGAATATTACTCAGCTGTAAGAAGAGATGAAATATTGCCATTTGCGACAACATGGATGGACCTCGAGATAATCATGCTAAGCGAAATAAGCCAGACAGAAAATGTTGAAAATCACATGATTTCACTTATATGTGGGATATAAACCTAAAAGCAACAAATGAACAGGACAAACAAACAGAAACTCATGGACATGGACAATGGACTAGTGATTACCAGAGGGTAGAGGGTAGGGGAGGAGAGGGGAATGTAGATGGGGTAAAGGGCGTCAAATATATGGGGTAAGGGGAGGATGAAGTGGGTAAAGGGGATCAAATATATGGTATCTGAAGCAAACTGGACTTTGGGTGGTAAACGTACAATAGAATATACAGATGTTAAATGATAATGTACATCTGGAAATATATGATTGTATTAACCAATGTTACCCCATTAAACTTAATTTTAAAAAAAAGGAAGATTATCAGAATGGGGGGAAAAACAACCTAGCACCCTTTTTAATTCAAAGCGAATGATGCCATAAGTTTGAATCAAAACTCATTAAACTCTTTCTACCTAAAGCCAAGTTTGTCCTCAAAATTGAGATGTTGCTAATCCTAATTTAGCTTTAGAAAAAAAGTTCTCCAGAAGTTGGAAATGAGGTAAGGCTGGCTGACAGCTGCATTGTCAGGGAAAGAAAGCTGGTTTTGAAATCAAGATACTTGCATTCTAGCACAATCTCATACCACTTTGTGACTGTGAGCAAGTTATTGATTTTTCTGAGAATCAGTTTCCTCATCTAGAAAGTGGAGATGATTTGTCTTTGTAATAATGTTATTGTAAGACAAGTAAAATGATACATTTCAGGAACTATACTGGGCAATATATTCACTGATTTTCTCATTGATTTTAAAAATAGTATTTCTACCACTTTTATGTGTGAGAAGAGTAAAGCGGCTTACGAAGTTTTTGAAACTATGGACAATGCTGGCTTTGTTTCTTAATACGACTTATTCCATTTGGGAGTCAGTTTCTTAAACAAAATTAGGATGTTATTTTTTTGAGCAAATGCGAACAAGTCATTCTTTTATTCAACAAGTATTTATTGAGCATATGCTACATGTAAGGCACTGTTTTGAGTGCTTGGGATATTTTATAAATGAATCAAACAAGAATCTCTGTTATAATGGAGCTTACATTCTGGTGGGAGGAGATGGACTATAAACAATGAATATAATATATGTAATATATTAGAATGTGCTACATGTGATGGAAAAAATAAAGCAGAAACTGAGAGTTGAAATTTTAAATGGAGTAGTTATAGTAGGCCTCCTTGAAAAGATAATATTTGACCATGCACTTGTGGAGGTGAGGGGGTAAGCCATGTGACCATTTGGAGAAAGAGAGCACCTGGCAGAGGAAACAGCCAGTGCAAAGGCCTTGATGTGAAACTTGTCTGCCATGTTATAGGGCAGGTATTGGAAAACTACAGCCTATCGGCCAAATCTGACCTACCAACTATTTTTGTCAACAAAGTTTTTTTGGCATGCAGCCATGCTCATTGTTTACATATTGTGTATGATTTCTTTTGTACTACAACAACAGCGTTGAGTAGTTGCAATAGACACCTTACAGCTATTTACTATTTGAAAAACTTTACAAAATAATTTTGCCAACCTCTGCTCTAAGAGCCAGGGCTGGAGTGAAGTGAACAAATAAATTCCTACTTTTTCTTTTCTTGAAGGAAGGAATTTTTAAAAAATTTATTTATTATTTTTCTCTATGAAAGTTTCTTTCAGTTTACTTAAGCTATCAAAGAGAAAGCACATTATTAATACATGGATCCATATTTTCAACAAATCAGATAAGGGACTCTACTGCCTTTTTGTCTTTATCATCTTTATTTTACCTAATATTGGCAATTAGGCTTTTATTTATTCTTTAAATTTTGTTCATAAAAGAAAAACACCAAGACTTTTTGCAAAGAACATTCAAAAACAAAGGTTGAACAGAATTGCGATACCAGACAAAGTCCAACAGGTGGCTGTATTTCTCAAAGTTTCAAAACCAGATGAATTGCCTGTTGCATGCAAATTTCCCTTTTAGTTTGCAGTTATCCCACATTAATTCTGTAATTCCAAAATTATTAATTTTATGGCAAAAGGCTAAGCAGTGGGGAAAAAAGAGAGGTCATCACATAACCAGAGATTATTGCATTGGCTGTCTATATCAGTGCTTCCATTGCTCATTCAACAGATTCATAACTGATATTTGTCCATATCCTCAGTCTAGTTAGGCACTGTTTGGTGCCCTTTCATATTAAATGGGAAATATACAGAAAAATTGAGAATCTGTAGTTAGAGACATTGAGGGGAACCCTGGATGCATCATATAGCAGCTGAGTGAATTTGGAAGTTTTTTGGTCCCTTGGAGTAATATAATCAGTAAAAGACATATTAATAATATTATATTAATAATAATTCCTCTTCATAGTATTTTAGGAGGTTTTATATAGGATGTTAGTGAAAGTCCTTAATTTTTATCTGGAGGTTTTATATTAAATATTATTACTATTCACTTTTCTCTCAAACGTTTTTCACATTCTATCTTCTATCAGAAAATGTCTGTGGATAGATCTTATCTTACCAGTTTTGAATGATCTCTACATGATTGCCTTTACCCTGTTGTTTGAAAGATTTTGAACTCACTTTTATTCTTTTAGCATTGGCACATGGACACCTGAAAACATGTCATTCTCAAACTTTTTCCCAGGTATTTTCTCCTGAATGTTCCTGTACTTGGCATTTTTCTCCTACAATGCCATTTTCCAAAATGGAATTTAGTTCTACTTCAAATTCCTGTTTTAAATTTTTATGTCTAATTAGCATGTTTTTGTTGTTGTTGTTGTTAGACACAGTCTTTCTAGTCCTGACAAAAAATACTATCCCTAGGACATTATTTTGATAAGTCAATGTGCAAAAAATGAAATTCAGCAATTTATAGATTATGTACAAGACATTGTGCTAAAAGTTTTAGTATATAAAATTCTCACCCTGAGAAGGTTACAATCAAATGTGAGATGTAATAAAAGACAGTTCTCTATGTTACAAGTCAGAATAATCTGGTTTTTTTCCCACTTACTTCATTATCAGATAACTACTTTCATATCACTCTTTCTCTACAGAAAAAGTAAAGAGCAGTTGGTGGACATGAAAACTGTTTGCATGTCCTCTATCTACTGCAGATATGTACCTATACCTATGTCAAGATTCTTATGTCAAGTCACCATAGAGCCCCCATGCTCCTCTAAACCCTCATGTGTGAAGAATTCATTCTGAAATTCTTATTATTCAAACTACAAGAAAGCTATTTCTACATTTTTTAGTCTTCAGAATACTATAGTCCATTCTTATCATTTTACCTAGCATAGAATTTGAAAAAGTACAAAGAGTAAAATTATCTAGAGCCTGTATTGATTAGAGAAAGTCAATGGAAAAAATTACAATTTCTTCTCACTGTTAAAAGATACTAGCTGAGTTAGAATATAAGTTTCTATATTCATAGCAAATGCAAAAAGCAAATGGGACCTCTATTATTCACTAAAGGTTTACTCATTAAAACTTGAAAGAGTTATAGTCATGCAATAATTCAACAAACATTATTTAATGCTTTTTATGTGTCAGATGTTCTAGGAGATGATATTATAATGATAAACAAGACAAATGTAACCTCTGTCTTCATTGAATGTATTAGTTTTCTATATATGCTATAACAAACTACCATATACTTTGTGGCTTAAAACAACTCAAATTTATTATTTTGTAGGTCAGAAATCCAGCTTAGGTCTCACTGGTCTAAAATCAAAATGTGGAAAGGCTATATTTCTTTTTGGAATCTCTAGGAAGAATTCTTTCTTTCTTCTTTTTTTTTTTGCATTTTTCAGGGTCCAAAGCCTGGGCTTGTGGCCTCCTCCTCTATCTTCAAAGCCAACATGTCCTGATCCTTTCTATGACCCCACCTGGAAAAGGTTCTCTACTTTTAAGAACTCTTATGACTGGATTGGGCCCATCTGAAAAATCCAGGGTACTCTCATCATCTCGAGATCACATTTGCAAAGTCCCCTTTGCCTTGTAAAGCAATATATTCACAGATTCTTAGGTGACATTATTCTTTCTGACTATTATATGAAGTTTACAGTCTAGTGTGTGAGTAGCAAACTCAAATGCCAAAAGGGCAGGCAGGTGACAGAAATGAGTGAGACTGGAGATGAAGGCAGTGGTGAACCATGGCATTCATGCCAATTGTTAGCACATAAGAATACTGGCTCCATGTTGTCAGATCTTTCCATATTACAAGAGAAGCTAGAAATCTGGATTGTGTGAAATATACCAATTTTTAAAATGTGAGCAACTATCTTATGATAGTTCTCCGGAAGCAGACCCTGAGTTGAAAATTGGTATATGAGTAGTTTATTTAGGAAGTCCTCCAGGGAAACTGGAAAGGGAATGCGAGAATTAAGAAAGGGAAAGAATCCTGGCAAGGGTGCAATCCTAGCAAAGCCCTACAGCCTGATTCCACAAGGGAACTCTGGAGCACAAGTCAAATCTCGTAGCTACCTTCAAGAAGAGCAAGGAAACTGGGGCTTTCATAACTGTGCACTGCTCAGCCATTGGTTAAGAGTAACAGACACCTGAGGGGCATGTAAACTGCCTGGCATTACTTGGATGATCATGAATAACACTGCTCATGTTATTTTCTCACTTGGCCTGATCTTTATATGCCACTAGACATCAGAATAACAACAACTGTTAAAAGGATCTGCATGGCTAGCTGACAATCCTAATTCTAAATGCCCTTCTCAGTTTAGAAAAGCATGCATGGGAGATTGTAATATCTTATAGGTCAGTAAAACGCTTCGTAGTTTAGCCAGTTGGGCTCACATGTTCTTGTAGAGAGCATGAAAAGTACAGGAGGCCAGTGGTGGTGAGAATAATTTATTCTAATCTCTTTGATCCTTTCTTGGAAACCATGATCCATTGCTTGAGACTGTATCTAACACTTGATTTTGCTACTCAAAAGAATGTCATCAGCACCTTTGCTACAGTTTCATGAAGTAATCTGGCCTCTTTTGGAATGATAGGTTTTCTGTCTTCTGGGGGTCACAACAAAGATGCTAGTTTTTATTTATGTATCTTCCACAGCATTAGAAGAACCCAGATATGTTAAAAATTTTTCATATGTTAATTAAGACATCTAGGTAAACTGGCTATTTTTTCAGAACTCAAAATAAGTCAGTCGATATTTTTAAAAATATTTGAGACTATCTGTGACTCTTTTGTCACTCCTTTCTGCAAGAGTTTTGTAGTAAGTTTGAGGATAAACAAATTTAAACACACTTAGTTACAAGTTACCCTACTTATAGGTCATTTGGATGCTTTGAAGAGGATGGAAATTACATTAGAAAGTAATAATAAGGCAGCTGAATAATTGGGAAGCCAATATTTTAATTTTATTGTTTACTGATCTGAATGAAATTGGAAAAAGAGAGCAGTTGACTCTTTGTCATGCCCAAGAGAACATGTGGTGTTACTCTGGGGGTAATCTTATGAGTCTAATTAAAGAAAGATCCTATGATTGTGCATTGAAGGCTTTGGCGTAATTCTGATGCTCTACACTTAACCCAGTCATAATTATATCCTCACAATACTTTAGATGTTGCAACCACTATCAGTTGCCCAACTAAACAATAGATTCCATATGGACACATTTGTCTTGTGGAGTTCATATCACAATTTTTCATTTAAAAAAATATTTTAATTGGTTTAAGTCACCAACGCTATGTACTAAAGGCTATTAGTACACGAATTTGAAGAATAGCTCATAAAAAGAGTCAGAAATAAATATTTGTATGTTAAATTTTTAGAAATTTTCCATGAGGTCAATAACTTTGATTTGTTTCTATAGAGTGTTATTGTGTAATTGCATATATAATTTGCTTGTATCTCTTACCTAATGTTTCATCTTTACACTGTCATGTGTCAGGTCTCAAAAATCATCTACAAAATGACCATAGCAGAGATAGAGGTGACTTAGTCAAGAGTATATGGAGTATAGGCTATTTGTTCAAAAATGGTGATAGGGTCAAAGGGTTACCAGTTTGAAAATGGGGGGGCTTGGTTATGACTTTTACTAGTGTGTGACAACACATGAATGTCTTAGCCTCTAAATATCTATTTCCTCATCTCCAAAATGAGGAGTTTTAATTTAGACAACTTTTGAAGTCTTTTCCAACTCTGACATTCTGCTCCATTCTCTGTTTCTCCATTCAGACAGGCTAGAGACAGGTCAGTATGACATCACTGTCTCTTCCCTTGTCTCTTCCCTGATTTATCCTACACTCGTCTGGCCATTTCCCTTCTAATCTTGAAATCCTAGCTTAGGAAATCCTCGCTGGTGTTTGGGAGTTGCCGGACCCTGTAAAGGGAGGTACTGGAATTTCTCCTAGTCAATTAAGCCATTTGTTCCTTCCACTAACACCATAAACATTATCTTTGTGTTTCTATTCCTTTTGCTTTGTCTCTTGGGCAGTGAAGAAAATTGCTCCCAAGATACCAGCCAAGTTTCTTTTCTCTGGCCACTTTCAATTGGTGGTCCTGGTTGGGAACAGGAAGGATATGACAAGCTGGCCTCTGGAGGACATGGATTATATGGCTTCTACTTGTAGCATCCAGACTCTCTCTTGGACACATTCTGGTGAAGGCTCTCTATTGGGATCAGGTGTTAGGGCTACTCTTGCCTTTGGAAATAGGGACACTCTTTATTGAATGAGCACACTTTCTTTCCCGGACTTCAGGGCTTGTTTACACAGTTCAAAACTGTTCACACTAATTACATATTCTATTTTTTTTTTCTCCTTATTTCTTCGGTTCTGTGTTTTTGCTAGAACAAATTTCTAAGCTCCTTTAGAGCTTGGTATTTCTTTCTATGAAAGTAACTGTGTAGTCTGTAGAGTAAGGGGAAGGAAGAGAGAAAAAGGGAGAGGAGAGGAGAAAAAATGAGCCACTTCCACTTCCTTCCCAGTCGTCTTCTTATTTTGAGACTTATATTATGAATGGCATAAAGGAGAGGGCACAGAAAGAAACATCTATTTTTTTTCTCAAATCCTATAAAAACAAATATTTTTGTCTAAAGGGCCACATGTAGTCAGGGGAGACTAGGAGTGTAAACTGGAGAATCCTAGATTTTACAGCCATGGTTCTACTTCTAGGCATGTTTCCCTTGGGGGTAGGTGTCCAAAAGCTGTATGAGACTGTCAATCCCAAGAGCCCAATACAGTTGCTCAGCACTTATTTTCCTGTCCATTGACTCATTCCAAGTATTTACTAGGCTCAAAAAACAGTCAACTGAAACAAAATCATTCTCAATTTTAAGGTTGTGTAATAAGGACACCCACCCCAAGATTATGTAGAGAGATGTAGGAGAGATTTAGAGAGAGATATCTTTTGTATCTTGGGGTTTCTCAGCCTTGGCACTATTGACATTTTGTGCTGGATAATTCTTTTATGCGGAGGTGCAAGAGTGTCCTGTGCATTTAGGATGTTTAGCAGTATCCTTGGCCTTTTACCTTCTAGACATCAATAGCAGTCCCCATCCTTAAAGTTAATACAACAAAAAACATCTCCAGATATGCCAAATGTTCACTAGGGGACATAATCTTCCTTGGTTGAGACTCCCCTCCCCCCAGCCCTATATTAAATAATTATTGGTTTTACACTATTCTATCATATTTAACAGAATGGTCTCTGCTATATGGAAACAAGTTGATTCACCCAAACAAAATAAATTTGACAAAAGCCAAATGTCCATTTCACTAAATGTCCATTTGCCAGAGGAACAAATGCCAAATGAGTTATTCACCATGTTTACCATACGTAATCAATTTATAAAAAGTTGTTTTAAGGAATATTTTTCCTGAATGTATTCAATGAATTTTTAAGAATATAAGAGATTTATACTCAAATTTTTGGAATATATTTAAATATATTATCTTTAAACATGGTTTTGGCAAATCAACATAGCTGGTAAACATAGCAAATTGTTTTTCAGTGAATTGTTTTTCAGAGAAGTGATGTCAAGAAACTGACTTAGAGTCCCATCATATCTGTTGTCCCCATGGTAGCCAGAGTGGTATTGGTCCTTGCAATGGGCCCTGGTGACCATGAAGGTAAATCAGTAGACATGTTAAGATGTGTCTCTTGAGAAGTATCTAATTTTGGGTTAAAAAACCCAAAGTATCTAATTTTGGGTTAACACATGGATTCACAAAGTAAGTACATGTATGAGAGGCATTTTTGAGTTAATATCACGGTTGCTGTGCCTACATTAAGTAGTAACTTGGCCTTTAAGCTGAGATAACCGATAATACTTACCCAGATGGAATTCTTCTTGCTTGATCTCCTTAATTGACATAATATTTATAATTTGTCCATATGAGTTATAACAGCAGCATGTGTTTAGAGCTGAACAAGAGAAGCAATGCTATGGTACACCTATTTCATTCCAGTTAATGTATGGAGATTTTATGTGGGAAGTTTATGGGAGCATGAAGAATGAGTTGAAAAAATTTAGGGGAGGAAAATAGAGATATTCTAAGACTCTTCTTGCGCTAAAGTACCCCTCAAGCTGCAATATTAGATGTAATCCTCTGGGTTAACTGGTAAGATTGAGAAGAGTGGATGGGGGAAAGCATGGTCTCTGAAAAAGCAGAGGCATTATTTAGAAAGAGAAAGAATTCTGGAGATGCCACTAAGATTTAAGTACCCTTTAAATTCAAGTAAGGCTTCAGGTGATCAGTTTACCTAGTTGTCATCTTAAAGAGCATTTTCAGAGAAGTGATAAAGCATATAAGACATACCTGCTTGCGTGGAAACTGGTGGGAACCCTAGGAGCATAAACTCCAGTCCAAAAATTTTCTAGTTGAGTCAGAGATGTCAGTCAGCAGGCACGGGTGATGGAGGCGAGAAGGGAGACACTGTTTCAAGAGAAAGTATTGTAAATGCGTTCAGATCAAATCCTTTCTTGTGATATTTATTTTATTTTATTTTTTTGAAACTAAGGTTAGCCTAGTTGGTAAAACTTACAGAAGATGGTTTTTAATGTTTGAATGCTTATTGATTTTATAACTCACCAACCTGTTACATGTTTAGAACTGCCATAGGAAATATGCTGTTGATTTCCCACCCCTATCAGACATGATTGATATGGTACTTTTTCCTTATTAGCTTAGGCTCTGCTTCAGAATCCTCATCATAATACTTTTAGCAGCCACTACCAAATAATCAGAGTTGGCGCATGAGTTAGAGCTCACTTATTATCTCTGATACTTACAGGTCAAGATGTATACCTATTATTACTAAGTTATCTTCTAAAAAATCTTGTCTTGTTAAGTGCCACTTTTTGGCATATACTTTGGAGTACACTTGGCTGGAGATTAAATCGCTTGGAAGCTTTCCTCTGATATAACACATTGTCTCATTCTTTCACAGTATTTTGAAAATATCAAATCTTTTATTTGAAGGCAGAGAACTTCAAGCACTTAATAAATACTTTTTTTTTTACTTTCTCCAAATTCTCACATCATCACCAATGATAAATGGTATTCTGAAAGTACAGTTCTGTACAATTCAATCCTCATTTTAAAGAGATTTTACTGTCTCATGTTTTGCCCTTAAAGAGAGGCCAGGAAGCCCACCTTAGTGGAAAGATGTAGAGGTGAATGCCACATAATTATTCTCATGCAGCTTTAGAGTTGTTCTACCATGCTACATTGCTTCATTATGTTTGGCTTTACAAAGGCCAGGTTTTTGGGAACTTGGAAAAATAGCCTTTGTCAGCTTCAATTACATTGAAATCTCTCTTTGAAATAACATTTATAACTTTGGCCAAAATAGATATACCCAAGTCTTACTCATTTTTGTATTCCATGCTTTCACAACTGCCTTCGAAATTTTTCCTTAAACAAATCAACTGCACTTGCCCATTTTGTAATCTTTTTGAAAGAAGGTCAAAATTTTCTTTATTTTATACACATATTCATTTTATATATGTATATTTGAAATATTTAAAAATTTACAACTTCTGGGAGATATGTTAATGGTGTTCTCAGTAAGTTTAGGTTTGCTACTCTATCACCATCTATCCACTTATTTATTTATTCAAACAACAAGTATTAAACCTCTACTGAGAGCCAGGAACTACGGTTGGGGTAATAGGAAAGATAATACTGGAAGACTGTGGCATTTTTTCCTTTGACGGTCGATGAAGAACCAACATTAGTGTTCTTTTGTTAGAATAACAGGCGGCTAGTCCTTATCTCAATTTAGGAACCATCAGATTAGTTTTGTGTCTTCTACAGAGGAAAAAAAATTCTGTTAAGGTAGCTTTAGTTTCCATTACCTAGGTCATTTATCAGCCTATATTAGTATTAGTTTCCTCATCCACTAAAATCTTTTATATTCTCACAAAAGCTGCTGTTAAGCCACATTTCTTCTTTCCTGAACTTGTACAATTGATTTTACTCTTATTCTAAGTACAGGTTACTTGATTTTCATAAAACTTTGTGTTAACATTGGTCATATTTTTAAGCTCAGAGAGAATGTTTTGAATTTATGTCCTATAGATATAGATCTTCAAAATATTGGTTTTCTAAAGATTATATAAGCATGCTTTTGCCTTCATACGAATCACTGATAAACACATGGACTAGGACAAGGCCAAACACAAGCCTTAAAGCACAGTATCTCTTCAGTCAGGCATAAATACCCCTCATTCTGCCAAAATCTAGCTTACATTTCTTCAGCTTATCTAGAAACTTATTTTGAGAGAGTTTGTCACATGTTTTAAGGCATTCTCCCTTATCTACAAATTTCGTTCCTCCAAATTGCAAATGAAATTACTCCGGAATACCTTCAATTTAGACCTGGGTATAGGCCATTTCCAGTTCTTATGATGGAGCAAATGTGGAAAGCATCTCTCTCAGAAATATAAAGTAGGGCTTCTGATGCTGGATTGAGGATGGAAAGACAGGTTAAAGAAACACAAGAAGCCATTGACGCAATCAATACAATACGTAATGAAAGCCTCAAGTAAGGTTTGTGACGTTAACATGGAAAGGATGGGAGATATCGCATACATATTAAAAGAAAAGATCAAGAGTTTCCTTACTTGGAGGGAGATTCAAGGATGACTCTGGGTACCCCAAATGAGGAAGTTTGGAAGGGTATCTAATATTCTAATTATTAATGTCAATTTTATAATTTGTTGAAATAACAAGTATAAAGACACAAGCTACTCTTTCATTCATGACATATCGCATCTTTCCTCTTAGTTTTCCCCCATTGCCCTCACCCCTAGCTCTTCATGATGTCTCAATCAAGTGAGTCCGCAACTCAAAATGTATTGTAATTGAAAGCTGGGCAAGAGTTTCAAGTGAGAGATGAACAGAATGTTGAAATCATACAGGAAGAGAAACAGAGGCTTGAAGATTATCTTTTCAGTGAAGGGAGTAAAGAACAAGAGGGCTGAAACAAAAATTAATTGGTAGGTGAGGTAGGAGAAACAAAATATAATGAAAAAGAGCCAAAACATTGACTTCTGGTAGAAGAGAATGATCAAATATGTAAAATGTTACTCAAATGAGGTATTTAGACTTGTTTATTTGTATATTGGTAACTTTATAGATTAATTACAATAGATTTAAGCAGATAAATAACAGATTACAAGGAATGGTTGGTTAAAAAAAGAAATGAGGGAGATGAGTAGATTGACAGAAGGAGTAGCTGCATTGAACTGCTTATAAATTTTTAAATGGGAGAGATGTGAGCCCATTTGAAGGCAGGAGGAAAGAGGGTAAGTTAGAGAGGGAGGTTGAAAATGCTAAAGTTTTCCTGCAATATTAACTGCAGGAAAAAAAAAGCATTTGTGGAGATGAGAATAATTGGGATTAAAAGGGAAAGAGGAAATCTTATCTTTAGGACAGATGGTGGCTTCTTCCTCTGAGGCTGGGTGAAGATAAATATGAAAAGCACAACTGAGTCAGATAATGTCAGAGAACTTAAGAGTCCTCACTTTCAGAACTTTTCAAGAGAGGTTCCACTGATCTGAAATTCGACTTTTCAGTATTCACTTGTTCATTGCCTTGTTATCTTCATTTAGGAATTTGCTAGTCCATCCTCTGTGTGATTAATAATACATCCTTTGTGTGAGGATCAATTCTCTTAATCTCCCAAGCCTTCTGAATTTTAATTTTCTAAGCCTTCTGAAAATCTCATTACAGATAAGTATGAATGGGGAGCACAGGAAGGGTCCTTGTACTCATATACTTTAGGGTCCTAAATATGGAGTGACTTAAGGAGTGTTGAGGGAGCCTCCTGAACCTGAATAATTGTTCCACCAGTGAAGTAGAGAATCTGACATTTCACCTTTAAGAGTTTATATTTTACCAAGTGTTTTTTTTAAAAATTCAAAAATTCTTTGGGGTTTTCACCTTTTAAGGTTGGCCACAAGTTGTTTTTATTTTCATCAGCATTTACTTAGGATTTCATTTCTCTTAGAATCTTTCTTCCTTTATTTCTTTCTTAGGTCCTTTTCTTCCATTCTTCCTTACTTTGTTCCTTTGTTCTTTCCCATCTTCCTTCTTTCTACAAATAATGAGTCTTTATGATGTCACAAGTACTACTTGAGGCTGTGAATACAAGGATGAATATGAGCCTCCAAGTACCACGTAAATCTAAAAAGGCACATGGATATCAATCCAATGACAGCACAATAAAGTAACTAGTACAACAGAGGTATGCTGAGATCAATGCCTTCAAACTCAAGAGTTTTATCAGAGAGTAAGAAAGAAGGGTGATGTTATATAGAACAAGCAACCCTACTTAAAGGCAGGAGGCTTAGGAGGAGAATCCTAGCAGGTAACCTTGGCAGTCAGGCGGTAGCTATCATGAGGTAGAAAAACACTGAAGCCACAGAAAATGCTTGGGTCTGCCCTGAACACAGGAATGAATAGACAGATCATAAACCACAATGCCTAATTCTTGAGCCTCAGTGTTTTTGCTGCCTTCCATTGAGCAATTAGCACATAGCGGTATGTGAATCCAACCGAGGGTTAGAATGAAATCTTTCAATAAATTATGCCTGTACTCCCAAACAATAGTATCATAAATTTGCCAAGTTGATTTTGGAAGCCAGAATAGCCCACATAAATCAATTTTTACTGGGAAGATTTGATCTAATCTCAATTAATAATGAACTTCAAATGGGATGTTGTTTTTCCTTCAGCAGTTACCCAAATAAATATGGATAATTTGTATTTTGACTTATCTCCATGACTTTCACTGTTAGGACACTGGTATTATTGTCAATGGCAAAACACAAAAGTGGAAAGAGAAGATGGGGACTGGGAAAAAGAACGTAAGTCCAACTTTTTCTTACTAAATACTTCCCTTCTGTTCAATTTTATTATTATTTTCATAGAGCTATTAAATGTCATGTTTGGAGTAAATGTCATTAAAAATCCAGAGGCAAATTTGAAAAATAACATCTGAATTTAATAAGAAAATATCTGCTTAGAACAACACAAGCTGGCGGAAAGAGAATTGTCTGTACCACCACCTCCTCTACATGCTCTCAACTCAACCCACATCCCTAATCCTTTCTCTCCAAAAGGACATCTAGTGACAATGTACTTAACCAATCAAAGACAACTGTCTCACTGGCTTAGGATTTTATTACATAAAAAAATACTTTATTTTTCCAAAAATGCTCTACTTAGGACATGATGTAAACCTTCCCCCAAATTAGTGATTTGAGAAATTGAACGTGATATTTAGCAGTACATTCTTTCTAAATGTCAGCAATGTGCCAGCCAATACTCAGATTATAGAATTTGAGTACTCTAATTTTAGAGGCTTTTCAAAGGGAAACTTTTTGTTCTAAACCCACATTAACCTTTGGTGAGAAATGATTTTTGGCTGTTTTCAAGAGATTATTGCAATGTTCGGATATACTGCTTAATGATAAAAATCAGGTCACCACATTGTTGATGGCCCTTTGGAGAAACTGATTTGATTATGCTGCACATTTTCATGGGTTTAGACATACCTAAGATACTTGTTTCTGTTAAATCATAGCTTGATCTACAAATTCATTTTTGTAATGATTCTACTTAATCGTTTTAATTCCTCCTTCAAATAAAAAATTATCATAAACCTTTAGAGTAGTGAAGAAAAGGAACAAATATTTATTTAATAATACTTGGTCTTTTCCAGGGCATTAAAAGATAACTTTTATTTTATTATATTTATTTCATATTTTTGATAATATAATTTATTCAACGCCTACTATGTGATATATTCTTTGTGGAGAATATTCCATATATTATCTCTAAACCTCTCAACAGCCTTGCATGCTAGGTATCATTAATTCCCTTTCAGAGGTGAAGTAGTGAATAATGGCAGAGATAGATTTTGAGTTCAGATCTAGTGAATCCAAGGCCTATGCTTAACTAAACCAAATTGGTATCTCCTGTGCAAGAAATGATGACTTCACTTAGTTTTCTGTTCACATGTACAACTCTTCCATCAGTAACATCATCCATTAGACTACGGTAAATGTCATTTAAAATCCAGAAGCGAATTTGAAAAATAACATCTGAGTTTAATAAGAAAATTTTTGTTTAGAACTACAAACTAGTGGAAAGAGAATTATCTGTACTACCACCACGTGGTCCCATAGATATCTAGTGATAATGCACTTACCCAATGAAAGAAAACTGTCCCATTGGCTTCGTAAGTAAGAGAGCATGCATGTACTTTGAAAGGTCCCCCCAACACATCAGTATCCCCTCATGTAGCTGAGAATCACTGCTATCCAGACATCTTCACAGCATTATGATTCTCTAATTGTGAACCTATATAAAAAAGATCACCTGAAAGACATTTATGTACCTCTGTAAAATTACTACTGTAATTTAGTGTTTCTTAAGAATTATTAGGATGCATTTTTCTTAGAGTTCAATTCCAGATAAAACTGTCTTTCCCAATGAAAGAAACAACAAAAATTAAGAATATCAACAACAAAATAACTGTAAAGAAAATAGCATGAAGTGTGGTGAAGTTCTTATCAAAGACGGAGCCCAATCATGTTTATGTTTTGTTTTGTGTCTTGGCTCTTAGGAAACTCAGATTTATACTTCATATTAAATCTTAACAATTACCATTATCTTAGATTGCTGGTAAAAATGATCTATCTTTTGATTGCTCTCATTATTTGATACATAATCTTTTGTTGTTTATGTCCAGTTTTATGTGTCTGATTTTAAGCTATCTTGAATAACCTTTTACATGAAAGAACCATAAATACTACAATTAAAAATGTAATAGTTTCTATTTGTTCTGTTTAAGACTACTGGTCTCTAAGTCTTTTTCTGACATTTCATTTTCACTAATCTCTCATATTTAATCGTTCACATATTTTTTGACATATTTTTTGATTCTTCTTTCCTTCCTCTTACTCTCACCATTTCCATGTGAGACAATCCAAATTTTCCTCATTATTAACTTACTGAATGTTCCCCAACTGATCTTCCTCTCTCCAATCTCTTTTCTTGCCAATTCTTCTTCTCTACCTCCTGTTTATAAATGGGTATTGGTTGCCACTGTGTTCCAGTTGCTCTGTACTCATGATTTAATGATAAGCAAGATAGACACTAAAGACAGACGTTAAATACATAATACTATAAATATGATGAATATTGTGACAGAAATGTACAGGGGCTACTCTGGCCTAATGAAGTGTCTCTCAAACTTGGCACTTTGGGCATTTTGTGCTGGATAATTCTCGTGTAGGGCTGTACTCTGTGCATTGTAAGATATTTAGCAGCATCCCTGGCTTATACCCTCTACATGCCATTCCCCAGTAGTGGTAAGCAAAAGTGCCCCCAGACATTGCCAAATATCCTCTGGGGGGAAAATTGCCCCCTAGTTGAGAATCACTGCTCAACTATAGTCTGCATGGGTTTATCGTGGGAATGTTTACCTGTAAATAGTCCATTTGGATTGAGAGCTGAAGGATGAGTAGGAATTAGTAGAAATTAGGGTTATGGAAGGTAGGCTTAGGAAGTTTTGGGAGATAGGAGGGTCTCAGTATTGTAGGAAAGAAGCCCAGTAAATGCAAAAACCCTGAGGTGGGAATGAACCTGGATTATTCCAGGAATTGAAAGAAGGCCAGTATGGACTAATACAGAGTTGGCTGAGAGAGTGGCTACCACTAAGTTTGAGAGATGCACCAATTTGACCATTCTATGTGTAGACCATGGTCAGAACAATGAGCAGTGAGAAACAATGAATGATTATTAGCAGGAAAATTACAAGATATTGAATTCGACTAGGATGCTGGATGAAGCGGAAGATTGTACCTGCAATGCTATCTATCATCATTGAATATGATTGGGACTGAGCAGGTATGTTGATAACACCAAGGAGTGTAGCAGGGATATAGCTAGTTGGTTATGGCATAATCCTCAGAAGCAAGTATGTATTCATGTATATTTGTATGTATATATGTATGATCTAGCTTTTTAAATTTTTTTTTTTTTTTAAACAGGAGGGTAAATTTTGAAAGAGTCTTGGAAGACATTTGAGGATGATACGAACTACCCCTCTCAACCTTGCAACCCTTGGGGAGGGGAGGTCGAAATGGTATAAAGGTACAGCTTGCTCTGAAAAGGGGCACAGAGGAAGCAGTTCTACAGGAGACGAGGTAAGAGAGAGAACATTTGAGAATATAAGGCAGTGTTCTCCTTATAATACTGTTTGAGGCAGGGGAGTGAGTGGGTGGGGTTTGGGCTTAAGCCTGGCACAGCCTAGATGTTTGGAGAACCTGTCCATTTGGGCAATGAACAGGATAGGCTAGAAATGTGGCTGATGGTAGGTTAGTTCTGAGTATCTCATGGGGGTTGTGAGTACTTGGATCTAATATAGAGTTTGTAGAGTTTGGTATCATGAAGTAAATATTCCCAAATGCCCACTTTTATAATGTTATGCTCTAACCCCTTTCTCCTCGACCCTTCCAGAAACCAAATAACAAGTAGAATTTTTATAGCTTATCTTTCAAACCTCGAGTTACACTTTTGCTCCACATGAACTTTGCTCTGCCTGGTCTTGTTTTATTGGTCTCATAACATGCCTATTCTCTTTACTTCCACCATGCCCCAAATCTGTTATTTTTCCTCTTCAAATCCTACTCATTTTTAAATGCCTCCTCCATGGCGCCTTTCTAGACCACCGTGCCCACAAATGATGCTTGCTCTTTTTAATTGGCACTTAATTAAAAATTACCTCGAGGCTCCTTTTGTATTGATATCTTATATATTAACTTTTCATGGATATGGATTTGTTGTTTCTAAAATTAACACTGTGGATAAGGCTCTGTCCTTTTTAATACACTCCAAAAGACCTAATACAGGACTTGATACACAAAAGTCACTCAACTATTTTTTAAAATGAACATTGGTTTTTAATCATCAATAAATATGGCTTAAGATACCTACCACTTTTCTGGGTTAAATGCAAAGAGTATTGGAGTTAGCGTCATGTGGCATGTAGACTCAAGGTGTGAGTCTGCCTGTGCATTCATTTTTTTCTCTTCTGCACAAAGACTCTAGGAAGGGTCTAACTCATTATTTTGCTCATTTTATAGAGAACCCATTGTCCTTTGTCAGATGGCTCTGGGATAGTTACAGATTGGCAACGTCAAGTTTTCAGCTTTAGTCACAAGGAGGTGAGTTTAGCTCTGCGTGGATGGAGTGGTCAGGAACGCAGGGAAAGACCTCACCCAGTCAGACATCCAAGGAGGGCTATAAGTACACTGATGCCAGGGGGAAGAATAAAGTGGTGAGGGATGTCTGAAGGAGGTGAATAATATTCAACAATTTGTCTTAAGTTTGTGTTCTAAAGTTTAAATTGTGAAGTGCTGCAATGGGCATGAGGAAAATAGAGTTTGGTTTAAGCAAAGGAAAGAACAGTGAAGGGGTGTGTAAATCATTATCTGAGCACTTTGACCATTCTCAAATAAAAATGTGGCTTTAACTCTGTTTTGTAAAGTAACAACACTTTCGTCAACTATCCTCCGCATTAGTACAGATAGATGATGGTAGATTCACTTTCCTACCAAGACTTTGGTTACTCTTTGGCAATTAACAGATTTCTCACCTCTCTCTGGATTGGGGGAAGGGGCAGTAGCGCTCTAAATAGGCACAAGGAACAACCTAACGAGGGTCTGACTAATGCCTAGCATGGTAGGCATTATCTTTTCATATTACCTTTTTATTATTCTAACTCAGGTTTATTTTCACCTTTAAAATTGGCATTGATGTGTGGTAAATCTTTTAGCAAGCCTGAAACTGAGAACTCACTTGTTTTCAGACTTAGAGTTAGGATTCACTGCCTCACTTGGAAAGATTTAGATCCAACTCTAAGCCTATGGCCAGTTGAAAATTTCTACCAATTCCTACACTGTATTAACCATGTCTTTTATTTTTCAAATGATTTTACACCTTGGGCCTTGCTGACTTTGAAGGAACTGCTTCTAATAAGGTTAGCTAATTCCTAGAGATAGCAAAATTTCCAGAGCACTTTTCATATGTAAACCAACCAACTCAGAGCCCTTACCCCCACCTCCTTTATAGGGCTTTCACACTCTGGGCCACTAACCACCAGTCCTAGTCACCCCAGGACCAGGCACCAGGTTTGTAGGGACAGCCCCTATGCACCAGAGCCTGCTGAAATTATTCAAACTAGCCAACCATAAGCTCATTTACCCTGTTTTACCTGTTCCTTCCCATAAATCCACAAGAAAGGCTCCCATTTATATTTTTGGTTCCTCTGCCTCCTGATTGATGCTGATGCTGTGTGGCCCTTCATGGTGACATGGCCCCTCTTCTTGGGACCCATGAGTAACTTTTCAGTGGCAATTGTGTCCTAATCTGTTTGCCTCACCATACCTGCATAATGATAAAACATATATTTTGAAACATGCAGTTATGATATTGAACCCAGTTTGGTGTAATCTTATAAACAACATGGCCATTGATATCTGTTGACCCCATTTTTGTAGATTGTATTAATCTTTCCTGAACCACAAATATTAATATTGCTAAACCTTCATGGTACAAGCCAGTCACAGAGAACATGGATGAATGTTTTATTATAATTCACATCAAGTTTGTCTCATTATATAGACCACTTTAACATTATGTTCTCTATAACTAGATCACAAGGTCCTTGAGGGAGAGGGCAATGGCTGTAGTGTGTGTGTGTGTGTGAATGTGTGTGTGTGTGCGCGCGCGCGCGCACCAGAGGAGTGTGATAACTTCTTCTTTGGCATTTTTAGTAGGGCAATGAAATAGAACTAGTCTATACTTTTGGCCAAATAGTACTCACCCTCCACCTGAAAAGTTTCTTCTCAAATGAGTGTGCTGTTTTGGGTGAAACACAGGTAAAGTGGTAAGAGAGAATAAAGATATTTATTTAGTCAATGAGAGAAACCAGTTCAATCCTGCACTTAGATCACCTTTAAAACCACATACTGCCCTTCAATTATATTAGTGCTGGGAACCTTGTAAGTCACTAAGATAAGCTTCTGGTTGAATTTCTTCTCTTGTGTTTTATATGTAGAATCTGTATATTCTGATCTTTTCTAACTGTCTAAAATAGAGGTCATATTAACTTTTAATCCTTGCTCCTATAGCAAGACCTCGAAATAGCCCCAAATATACCCCCAATTATTTCTGGGGGTCCCTAAAGTTTATCTCACCAAATCAGTGTGTCAGCTACAGTTAATAGTGGCATATTTTTGTTTTTCTTCTGCTGTCTCTCATTACTAGCCCATATCTACTATCTATAAAGATTCTTAGAGAAGCCTCATGGGTGGCTCGACTGATAGCACTCATGATCAGCACTCCTGTGGGGATGCCAATAGTGATATTCCCAGCTATGGGATATTCTCATGGCTGCTTGCCCTGATGTGCTAGAGCTAGGTTCAATTGAGGGGCATGAAGAGTCACCTCCACTTTGTCTCGCTGCACTTCCACAGGGCCCACATTTCACAGAATTCCCTATGTATTAAGTTTTGGGCTTCCTCACTCTAACTATTGAGGTTTATATCCAATTCAAGAAGCTGGAAAGTAATAAATTTGCCATGCTACCTACTCATTCATTCCACTCTCACATCAGCTTCAACACATTCCTCTCTCCACCAAGCACTCTGATTTACTCCAAATGCAACACTTCCACAAAACAGGTTTTAAAATATTGGAGTCCACACATTTTTGTTTCACTAGGGAGACTTTGCTTTATCTTTATATGGTACGCCTGGAGATGGTTTTCCCAGACAATGGAAGATCTACTCCAAAGGTGAAATCAAGTTCCCACCATTTGCAATAGGAGAACAACTCAATACTTTGAGGATATAGTTTTTCTTCTACTCTCTCCATCAGATTTTCAGAGATCTTAAGGCTAATTTAAAGCTCAAGACCAAGAACTTCTTTCTTTTCAATTGTGTTTGCAATAAGGGAGCTTCTAGGAATCCAGCAGTTTGCAACCTTGGATGCACATTAGAATCACCTGGTAGAGGTGGTGGGGGGGATGGGTGTTAAAATATTTTGGTGACTAGGACCCATCTAAGACCAATTAAATTAAGATCTGTGAGGGTAGAGCTCAGGTACTGAGATATGTATATATCTTTAAAAAGATACATATGTATATATACATACATACATATGTATTTTTTTAAAGCACCCCAGACGATGACAATTTACAACCAGAGTTAAGAACCACTGTTGTAAGCTCATGACCTAGGGATACTAACTGAGGCACATCTATTCTTCTTCCCATGTAAAACTTTAGAAATCATTATTTTCCCCATATCTGGCAAGTGAAAGGTAATTCAAACTGATAACTGTTGATAACTGTTATGCCCTGTGATGTGCACTGATTCTTCAAAGGTTTGGACTTGTTAGGCCCGAAGTCTAGTGGTTATTTTCTTCCAGGCACTTTGTTGCTATTAGGAGACACTGTTTCCAGGTGGTTTCACATAGATGCAATTAATAAAGGGATCGACACATTTTTTTCTTCTGAATTTTCCTAAAAGTTGTACTTTTCTTGAACTGGGCAAGTGTATACACACAAAAATAAATTATATACTCTTGTAAAGCAATGTTTAAATAAGTTTAAGACAAAAAAATCTAGGTACATTTTACTCTGTATTCACTATCTCTAAATTATTGTTAAACATTAATTAATATAGTTATGTTTTTCTTATGCTTGCATGGAATTAGCTCACTATGAATATCTTACTCAAAGTCAGTTTATATACTAACTAAGATCCTTTTCAAAATTTAACGGCTTCATTAGGAGTCAAAACTCTTGATGTCTTTTATTCAGGCTTTAAATTTCCGAACAACCATATAATACTTTCATAGAAAAGGCATCTGTTTGGCTTTTCAGTTTCTTAGAACTTTGTCCCAATATGATTTCAGTTGGAGAAAGCAGAAAACTACAAAGTTATATAACTTTTGACCTTGGTAAAACCAGTCACTTTACCTGTTCATAGAAAATTGTCTTTATTTTAGTATCCCCATCAATTCTTACTCCTTCTTACCTGGTATTTGCCATACATTTATGTGCCTTGGCACTCTACAATCAGATCAAACCTAGAGGCATAGATAAACACTGTTTACCAAGATAAGATAATTAAATAGAGAATGTGTTCTAAGTATTTAAAATATATTTAAACAGAAACGTGGTTTCTTCATAGCCCAACAGAAATAGACTCTTATTTTTAAAAGCATACTGAAAACGTAATGAAAGTTTCTTAATATTCTTGTTAGGTAGCTAGTCAGACATGAGCAACAGGGGTACAAAGGAATAGAGGCCCAGCCTAGAGAACGCCCAAAGAACACTCCACTGGTAGTTAAAGAAGCCTTCCTGCATCCTATAAGACAACGGACAGGAGGGCCATAACCTACTGCTGGTTTAATCCTGCCACAGACCCATGTACAGAAGCTACTACCATAACCTGCTCATAACCTCAGCCTCATTATACCATCATTATAATACCATATTTATGCCGAGAAGTTCATGAATCTAATTATAACAGACTGAATTCTGGGTAAGCACCTGAGCACTAGGCAAAGAATTATATAGTAGCCAAGTGTCAATCAAAATGACCTCACGTGCCAATCGCCTAGGAACATCTTTGTAACCAACCAACCATCATGGCCCAAATATAATACAGACCTTGCTACTTCTAGGTCGTCACAGCTCTCTTGGCTGGCTGAAAACCCGCCTCTCCCTTGGGGCATATTCTGTCTTTTATTTCTTTTATCTTTTCACCTCCCAAATTCCATAGGGCTGCAGCATTCCTTAGCGTGGTCTGTCTCCTTCTAAAATATATCTTTAATAAATCTTTTTCTAAATCTCGCTGACCTGTGATTCTTTGCTACGTCAGTGTCAGCGGTGAAGAACCAAGGATCTCCTCCCTCCTATGCTGCTGGGTGATGCCAGATTTCACATTGCCCCCAAACAATAACATATTTCATATAGAAATAGACTCTTATTTTTAAAAGCATACTGAAAGCATAATGAAAGTATCTTAATATTCTCATATACAAAAAATATTTTCCAAGAATATCAAGTTTTCTTTTTTCCTATTTTTTGAAACTTGCTTGAAATATAATGCTTTTATTGATAGGATCTAGGAATTAATTAAAGATTTAAAAAGGTTATTTTAATTAACAAAGAATATGTCAAAAATGTTCCATGTTATTGTATCATTAAGAATCGGTAAGTGTCCATATTGGTAATAGAATATTGTTAGGTACCTGCAGAAGAAATGTATATCTTTCAAGAAAGTATAAAAAGTTCATGGCAGCACAGTTTACAATAACCAGGATATGGAAGCAAACTAAATGCCCATCAACAGACGATTGGATAATGAAGTTATGGTTCATATATACAATGGAATATTACTCGGCCATTAAAAAATGAAATCCTACCATTTGCAATGACAGGGATGGACCTAGAGGTTATTATGCTGAATGAAATAATTCAGACAGAGAAAGATAAATACCATATGATTTCACTTATATGCAGAATCTAAGAAACAAAAAGAACAAACTAATCAAAAACCGACTTCACGAATATAGAGAACAATCTGGTGACGGCCAGAGGGGAGGGGAGTTGGAGGCCTGAGAGAAAGGGGTGAAGGGTTAAAGAAGTACAAATTAGTAGTTGGTAGACGGTCACAGGGAAGGAGAGCACAGTATAGGGAATGCAGTTAGCATTAATGCAATGGCTAGGTGGAGGGCCGGGGAGAAAAAAGAGCAATTAGGGGGATCATTTTATAAACTATATAAGTGTCTAACTAATGAACTGTATACTTGAAATTAATAATAAAATAAAAAATAAAAAAATAAATAAAGGAAAGTATAAAAAACACCACTGAATTACATATGTAATGAAGATAAATATAAAAGTTTTGAAACAAGGAATTAATGTTATCCATTATCTTTCTTATTTTTTCACTTAAAATTTGTGTAAGGCCTTTCACAGAATGAATAAAAAGTTGTTTTATCTTGTGAATTCATATCTTTACTCATCAGAATACGATGATTGTTTATGTATTACAACAGTGGAAATGAAACAGACTGTGACTGATTACATAGTGCATATAATACACCACTCACTTTTGCTTACATCTTTCCTATTCAGTTGTCTCAGCTATTGATTTCCATCAAAAAGAGATCAGATGAGTCACATGGTCAGTATAAATGAACTTAAAACTACTGTTATGAATATTATTTTTTGAGTGAATTGTTAAGAATTTGTGTTTTCCAACAATTTCAGGGTGTGACTCGCCATGAACTTGCACCATGAGGGATAAACTCATAGTTCTACCAACTCCCCACTAGTCATCTATACACCCTTATCCCTTGTGTCCTTCATATCATATTTTTTAGTAAAACATTCACACATGCTTCTAAGAATTGTTTTTGAGGGCATACCACATGTAAAGCTAGATTCTCTATGGAAGCAAAGATGAGTGAAACTCAATCTCTCAACATAATAGTTATGTTCTAGTATAAAGAATTAGACAAGTCCAACTTTAACTATAATCTAAGGGAAATGTGTCAAATAACAATAAGAAAAATTAAAATAAATCTCATTGTAGTTCAAAGGAAAGAGAAATACCTGGCATGGGAACTAAGGCAAATCTGATAGACGTGATACTTCATCCACTCATGAATTATTATTAAAAAAATATGGGCAAGGAGAATAGCATAAGATTCAAGGAGCTGAAGAGGGGAGATGAAAGACTTTCAACAAACAAGAAGAAGACTCCCGAGGAAAATAAATGACACAAAGAAGTGCTCTTAAAGGAACATAATCTAAATGATGCATAATTTTCTATAGACCAGGAATAAGAGATAAGATTTTAATGCTAAGTTTAAAGTTTAATTTAAGAAAGTCCGTAATTTTGGAACCAAGAGCTTAAATTTCCTTTGAGTTTGAGAGAAACCAATTGTAGATTATTGTATAGGAGAGACCACGGTTTTTGGAAAAAGTGATGATGGAAATTTCATGGACAAATTTGAAAGGCGGGATTAAGCTAGAATCAGGGACACCTATGGGGATGTGGAGGCTGTTGCAGTAGTAAGAGAGAGATTATGAGAAGCTGAACAAAGATGTTGGGATAAGATAGGAATGGAGGGAAGAAGATATGAGAGACACGTAGCCTTTCATAAAGTACAATTTAAGAGAGATTAAAGAGTTGAATGTGGTATAGGAAACTTTAAACTGTTAGAGAAAGTATAAGAGATTATCTTTACATTGGAATAGGGAAGAATTACTCAAATATGACATAAAACACTAACCATAAAAAAAAAGAAATTAGGGCACATTAAAATTAAGAACTTCCATGCTTCAGAAGGCACTAAAAATACAGCAAAAATATGGGCTGCAAACTTGAAGAACATATTTGCAGCATTAGAAATGGATAAAATATTAGTATCCAGAATTAGGGTGGTAGCATTGCACAACTTTGAAGTAGAAAGTCACATTCTATTCTAAGTTAGTGGTATCCTCTTGATTTGAAATTGTGCTTTTTGCAATTGTGCAACATGATGACACTGTCTAAAATATATATAGAACTCCTCCTATCAATAATAAAAAGACAAACGACTAATTAGAATAAACTAAAAGACCTGAACAGATTTTTCACAAAAGAGCAAATGCAAATGGCCTAAACACATTACAAGACACTAATCCTCATTAGTAATTAGGAAAATGTAAATTAAGATCACAGAGATATTAATTTATACTGCAATTGGCAAATTTAAGCTGACTCACAATACTAGGAGTTGGTAAAGATGCAGATAAATAAAAGCCAAAATTATATTGTATATGTCTATCAATCAAATTTTAGACATTTGACTTTCAAACTCTTTTCAGGAATGCATTATATAGGAAAGTAGGACTCTTGCTTTAAAATAAAATTTAAAATAAAATTCCTGAATTCCAAGCGACTTACTAAAAAAATGCTCTTATTTACAGGACAATGTGAAAAATTTCTTGAGTAAACAGGATCATATAAATGTGTGGGTCTCACAAATAACTAACTTTAAAAATGTCTTTGAATTTTATTTGAAAATAAAAGATATAAAGTACTCACTCCTCTATTGAGTACGGATGAAGACAGTTTCTTAAAAATACTACTTTGGAATCTCATATAAATTGGCTCAGTGAAGTATAAATAACTCATTTTCTCCCTTGTCTAAGGAGCCTCAATAATCATGATACACATTCATCCTCAGGGTAGAAATGACTTTCTGAACTTTTCAAACCTCTCTAGAGGCTGGTTGAGTGACAGTCTGTCACATGAAGGAAAGGTATTTTCATGAGTGGAATTTAAATTTCATTAAAAAGGAAGAGCCTTCCTAAACGGTCATGTGGTGTCAGCTTTTTGTTTGTGCACGCTGCTCTTTAAAAGTGGCTCAGCTTTATTATATGTAAAAAACAATCTTCCAAGGAAAATAATAAATATGTTTTTTATTTTGTCCTTATGGAATTATTCCATTGGAAAAAATTATGTGAAGCCCTGAGACAGGTATCCAAAAGCAGCTGGAAGTCCAGAGCAGTGGGGAGGGAACTCAGCCTGAATGTTTTATCTGTGGAATCTGAACTCCTTTAATTTTATTCCTTCTAAATTTTGTTTTAGACATCTATGTTTTCTTAAACTTTTCCCTGGAGAAATTTATTTTTAAAATTTGGGTAAAGTTTATTTTCATAGGCCTGCTCTATAGAGTCTTGAGTAATTGATATGAAAAACTGGTTTTTACTTACTTATCTAGATATTTATTTGCCCAATACTCCCCACCAGTTCTTTTTTTTTGTACTTTATATTTCTTCTTTATTTTTTAACATTTTATTATTTATTTATTTGTTTGTTTGTTTATTTATTTATTTATTTATCAATTCATTTGTTTTTTTCTTTCCCCCATGCCTACCCTCTGGTAACTAGTCCATTGTCCATGTCCATGAGTCTCTGTTCATTTGTCCTGTTCATTTGTTGCTTTTAAGTTTATATCCCACATATAAGTGATATCATGTGATATTCAACATTTTCTGTCTGGCTTATTTCGCTTAGTATGATTATTTCAAGGTCCATCCATGTTGTTGTAAATGGCAGTATTTCATCTCCTCTTATGGCTGAGTAATACTCCATTGTATATATGTACCACAGCTTCTTTAGCAAATTATCTATTGTAGAACACTTCCGTTGCTTCCATGTCCTGGCCACCGTGAATAATGCTGCTATGAACATCGGTGTGCAAATATCTTTTCAGATGCGGATTTTCAAGTCTTTGGGATAAATACCCATAGAGGGATTGTTGGTCAATTCTTAGTTTTTTGAGGAACCTTCATATTGTTTTTCCATAGTGGCTGTACCAATTTGCAGTCTCATTAGCAGTATATGATGGTTCCTCTCCCCATGACCTCTCTAACACATGTTATTAATTGTCCTGCTGATGATAGCCATTCTAACACATGTGAGAAGGCATTTCATCGTGGTTTTGATTTGCATTTCCTTAATAGTAAGCAATGTTGAGCATCTTTTAATATGTTTGTTGGCCATTTGTATGTCCTTTAGGGAGAAGTGTCTGTTCAGGTCCTCTACTCATTTTTTGACAGGATCATTTGATTTTTTGATGTTATTGAGTCGTATGAGCTTTTTGTATATTTTGGGGATTAGGCCCTTATCAAAGGCATTGCTTCCAAATATATTTTCCCATTTGGATGGTTGAATCTGTATCTTGTTAATGATTTCTTTTGCTGAGCAGAAGCTTTTTAGTTTCGTGTAGTCCCATTAATTTATTTTTGCTTTTATTTCCCTTGCCTTTGAGGTCAAATTCATAAAATCTTTAAATCCAAGGCCCTTGAGTTTCGTTCCTATGTTTTCTTCTATGCATTTTATTGTTTCAGGTCTTATATTCAGGTCTTTAATCTATTTTGAGTTAATTTTGGTGTGTGGTAATAGACAACAGTCTAGTTTCATTCTTTTGCAGGTGGCCTTCCAGTTTTCCAAGCACCATTGATTGAAGAGGCTTTCCATTCTCCACTGTATGTTTTTCGCTTTTCTGTCAAAAATTATTTGCCCATATAAATATGAATTTACTTCTGGACTCTCGATTCTGTTCTACTGGTCCATGTGTCTGTTCTGCTGCTGATGCCATGCTGTTTGATTACCGTCCCTTTGTAGTATAATTTGAAGTGGGGCAGAGTGATGCCTCCAGCCTCATTCTTTTTTCTCAGGATGGCTTTGGCATTTCGGGGTCTTTTGTGCTTCCATCTAAATCTGATGATTTTTTTGTTCTATTTCTTTAAAAAATGCCAATGAGATCTTGATGGAGATTGCACGAAATTTGTATAATGCTTTAGATAATATGGTCATTTTAACTATGTTATTCTTCCAATCCAAGAACATGAAATATCTTTCCATTTCTTTGTATTTTCTTCTATTTCTTTTAATAGGGTCTTATAGTTTTCATTATATAGATCTTTCACATGTTTCATTAGATTTGTTCTAGGTATTTTATTCTTTATGTTGCAATTGCAAAAGGAATTATTTTTTCCATTTCTTTTTCTGACATTTCATTATTAGAGTATAGGAACACTATGGATTTTTGAACGTTGATTTTTTAATCTAGGGGCTTTATTGTATTTTCTTATTGTTTCTAGCAGTGTTCTTGTGGAGTCTTTATGGTTTTCTATATAGAGAATCATGTCATTTGCAAATAGTGACAGTTTGAATTTTTCGTTTCCTATTTGCATGCCTTTTATATCTTTCTCTTGTCTGATTGCACGTGCTAGGACCTCCAATGTTATATTGAATAGCAGTAGCAATAGTGGACAGCCTTGCTTTGTTTGTGATCTTAGAGGGAAGGTTTTTAGTGTTTCAACATTAAGTATAATGTTGGCTGCAGGTTTGTCATATATGGCCTTTATTAAACTAAAGTATTTTCCTTCTATCTATACCAATTTCATTAAGTGTTTTGATCATAAATGAATGCTATATCTTATTGAAGGCTTTTTCTGCGTCTATTAATATAATCATATGATTCTTATTTTTTAATTTGTTTATGTGGTGTATCACATTAATTGATTCATGTATGTCGAATCATCCCTGTGCCTCTGGCATGAAGCCCACTTGATCGTGGTGTATAATCTTTTTAATATGTTGCTGTATTCGGTTCACTAGTATCTTATTTAGTATTTTTGCATCATGTTCATGAGAGATATTGGTCTGGAGTTTTCTTTTTTTGTGCTATCTTTACCAGATTTCAGTATCAGAGTAATATTGGCCTCATAAAATGAGTTGGGAAGTCTTCCCTCCTCTTCGATTTTTTGGAAGAGTTTGAGGAGAATAGGTATTAAATCTTCTTTGAATGTTTGGTAGAATTCACTGGTGAAACCATCTGGTCCTGGATTTTTACTTTTTGGTAGGTTTTTGATGATTGTTTCCATTTCCATACTGCTGATCGGTCTATTCAGATTTTCCTGATTCAGTCTAGGAAGGTTATGTGTTTCTAAGTACTGGTCCATTTCTTCTAGGTTATTAAATTTGATGTTATAAACATTTTCATGGTATTCTTGTATGATCCTTTGTATTTCTGCAGTGTCTGTCGTAATTTCCCAGAATAAAAGACGTAATTTTGTCTTTTATCCTTGATTTTGTTTATTTGTGTCCTTTCTTTTTTTTCTTTTGTGAGTCTAGCCAGAGGTTTGTCAATTTTATTAATCTTCTCAAAGAACCAGCTCTTTGTTGCATTTACTTTTTCTATTTTTTCAATTTCATTTATTTCTGCTCTAGTTTTTTATTATTTTATTTTTATTTATTATTATTATTTATGCCTACAGCACTTGCTCTTTCTAGATGGTCTCCCATCCAAGTACTAACCAGGCCTGACCCTGCTTAACTTCCAAGATCAGACATTGGACTTGTTCAGAGTGGCATAGAGTGGACAATGGACCGTGGCTCCACTGGGGCACAAACCCAGGACCTTCTGCGTGTAAAGCACACGTGCTAACCACTACACTATGGAACCATGTCCTTCTGTTCTAATTTTGATTATTTCTTTCCTTTTGCTGACTTTAGGCCTCATTTTTTTTTTTCTAGCTTTTTAAGATGAAGCATTATGTTGTTTATTTGGGCTCATTCTTGTTTTTCGAGGTAGGCCTGTAATGATGTGAACTTTCCTCTTATGTCTGCTTTTGCTGTGTCCCCAAAGTTTTGATATGTTGTACTATCATTATCATTCATTTCTATGTATCTCTTGATCTCTTTTTTTCTTTCTTCTCTGACCCAGTCATTCTTCAGTAGCATATCGTTTAATCTCCATATGCTTATGATTCTTCCTACTTTCTTTTTATAGCTGATCTCTAGTTTTAAATCATTATGATCAGACAATATGATTGGTATGACTTCAACCCTCTTATATTTGTTGAGGCTATGTCTGTGACTCAGTATGTGGTCAATCCTTGAGAACGTTCCATGTGCACTAGAGAAGAATGTATAAGCAGCTGTTTTGGGATGTTCTTTGTAAATTCTCTGTAAATGTCAATTATATCCAATTGGTCTAATGTATCATTTAAGGATGTTATTTCCTTATTGATTTTCTGTTTGGATGATCTGTCCATATCTGACAGTGGGGTTTTTAGGTCCCCTACTATGATACTGTTTGGGTCTGTTTCTTCCTTTAGTTTTGTTAGTAATTGCTTTATAAATTTTGAGCTCCCTGATTGGGAAGATAGATATTAATAAATGTTATGTCTTCTTGGGGCATGATTCCCTTTATCATTATGAAGTGTCCCTTAGTATCTTTACAATGTTTTGAAGTCTATTTCGTCTGATATTAGTATCGCTACTCCCACTCTTCTCTAAATGCCATTTGCTTGAAATATCATTTTCCACTCTTTCACTTTGAGTCTCTATTTGTCTTTGGAGCTGAGATGTGTCTCCTGGAGGTAGCATATGGTTGGGTTTTGTTTTTTGATCCATTCTGCAACTCTCTGCCTCTTTATTGGTGAGTTCAATCCATTTACATTTAGGGTGATTATTGAAATATGAGCTGTTCTCATAGCCATTTTATCTTTTGCTTTCTGGTAGCTCAGTGTTTCCATTGCTTCCTTGTCCTTGTGTTTCTGTTTTCTTTATTTTGGTTGGCTTTGTGGATTTTCTCTCCAGTCCTTCTTGTTTTATGTTATATACCTCAGTTCTGAATCTTTGGCCTATGGTTACCATTAGGAATATGTAAAGGATAATTGTATATATATAGTCGCCCATTTTTTTCTGCATGTGCCTCATCTCCATTTCCCTTTGTGAATTTGGATCTTTGAATCCTCCCTTTTTCAGTCATCATTGTCTCAATTTGTGTGCCTATGTATGCTGAACATTCATCACTATCTTGCTATAGCAACTTTCTTCTTATTTAAGTTTATAATGCCCCCGTTCTTAGTAAGGATTGCACTCCTCTGCTTCTATTTGCCTGTAGGTCACCTTACTCCTAATTATGTATGTTTTTGTTGTTGTTATTTTGTTTTGGTGAGCTGATCCCTTTTGGTATTTCCTGTAGTATAAGCCTCGTAGTGGAGAATTCCCTCAATTTTTGTATGTCTGCAAAGGTCTTTATTTCTCCTTAATATCTAAAGGAGAGCTTAGCTGGATACATTATTCTAGGCTGGTAGTTCCTTTCGGTTAATATTTTGAATATGTGATTTCATTCTTTTCTGGCTTGTAAGGATTTTTCTTTTAAGTTACTGCTTTCTTCTCCTTGCCTGCCCTGAGAATTCTTTGTTGTTGATTTTTTATAATTTTAAAACAAAGTGTCTTGAAGAAGGCCTTTTTGAGCTGAGATAATTGGGTGTTCTGTTGACTTCTTGAATTCCAAGCTCCAGCTCATTCCTTAGATTTGAGAAATTCTCATCAACTATTTGTCTGAAAATGCTTGCTAGGGTCTCTTTTTCCTCACCTTTGATAATGCCCTTTATTCTTATGTTTCCTTTCCTGATGGTATCAACTAGTTCTTGTATTTCTCTTTCAATATTTTTCATTCTTTGATTTCTCTCTTCTGCCTTCTGATTTATTTCTAGATTTCTGTCTTTCATATCACTGATCCTTTCCTCCATTTGGTCAACTCTATTTCCCAAGCTTGTTATTTTATTTTTCAACACTTGCAGTGTGTTCTTTATCTCCAGAAGATCTATTCAGTTTTTTTTTTTGAGGGTTTCAATCTCCTTGCTAAAGAACTCATTTTGCTCATCTAGCTCTTTTTCCAATTTCTGAAATCGTTGATATTCGGATCTCACTGAGTTTTTTCAGAAGTACCATCCTGAATTCTCTGTCATTTAAATCGCATGTTTCTATGTCTGTAGGTTTATTTTCTGGAGATTTTTCTCTTTCTTTCTGAGATGCCTTGTCACCTTGGTTGTTCATAGTGTTTAATGGACTATTATCTCTCCACCTGGGCATTAATGGAAGTGTATTCTACTGTTTTTCCAGAAAGAAGATTTATTATATAAAAGTCTCTCTTTAGCCTGCTGCAAAAAAGGCATTTTTCTTTTGGTTTCCAGTAGGTGGCGTCTAAGCCTCTTGGATCCCTGCTTTATATAAAGTCTAAATAATGGTTTTCTTATTTTCTTATAGAAATTTAATCACTCTCACTACTCTCAGTTTCAGTCCCTGTCAGTGTTAGCAAACAGTTTCGGTAGCATTTGCTCAGATCCCCCTGGGGCTCTGTGGTAACTGATCTCAGAGTGTATCGAGAGAGGGACCCTATAGATTGGAGGATGAGGGCTGCTGCTCAACCTCAGTTTTGAAATCGTGGCTGGTAAAAATCAACTGTTGTTTCTCTGCCATCCCTGCTTTTCTGGTTCTCTGCCTTATGCTCTGATGACTGGGCACAGCTGCCTGCAGCGTGGAACTCACAGCACTCCCAGGCAGAGCTTTTCAGGGAAGTCACAGCACCTTCTCCCCTCCTTTCTCCTACAGGGAGCTCCAGCTGCAAGAGGCAGCTTCTTTGTTTCTCCCAGTCTACCTCCCAACACCAGGGTTCTGACCTGTGGTAGCTCTTACTCGCAGATCCTATGTTCAAACATGCTGGTGTGCAATTTGGGTGTTTTTGTTGAGTTTTAGATGTTCAGCTTATTGTTGTTTCAAAGGGAGAGATCCGAGGACATCTCTCACTCTGCCACGTTTTCCAGTTGTTCTTAATATTTATAGAGTTATGTATTTCTTTAAGAATATGGTAAAATTGTGATCCATCTCCAATGAAAATTTTTTATAGGTGAATGGAAGTTGAAGGCTATGTGGTCCCCAGATTAAGGTTCTATGTCTTTTTCCCCCCAGCTTTATTGAGATATAATTGACATATAACCTTGTGTAAGTTTAAAGCGTTTAATGTGTTCATTTGTATACTTATATATTGCAAAATGATTGCCACCATAGCATTAGCCAACACCTCTATCACATCGTGTAATTATCATTTCTTTTTTATGATGAGAACATTGAAGCTCTACTTTCTCAGCAACTTTCAAGTCTATAATACAGTATAAACTATAATCACCATGCTCTACATTAGATTCCCAGAAGTTATTCATCTTATAATTTGAAGTCTGTACTCCTTGGCCAACACCTTTCCATTTCTCCCAACTTCCAGACCCTGGTAAACACCATTCTATGAGTTCAGCTCTTTAAGATTCATATAAGAATCTTTATCTTTCTAACTTACTTGTCTCTATTTAACTTATTTCCCTTAGCAAAATGCCCTCAAAGTTTATCCAAATGACAGAATGTCTTATGTTCTCATGGATAAATAATGCTCTATTATATGTGTATACCACATCTCCTTTATTCATTAATCTGAAAACAAACAAGTTGTTTTCATATCAGCTATTGTAACTAATGTCGCAATGAACACGGGTATGCAGATATCTCTTTGAGATTCTGTTTTCATTTTCTTTAGATACATACCCAGAAGTGGATTGTTGAATCATATGGTGGTTCTACTCTTAAGTTTTCAAGGAGCCTCCATACTGTTTTCCATATTGGTTGAACCAATTTATATCCCTACCAAAAGTGCACAAGAGTTCTCTTTTCTCCACATTCTCACCAATGGATATCTGTCCATTTGGCAATTGCCTAACAGGTGTAGGTTTTTTATTTTTGCCATTGAGTTGTATGAGTTCTTTACATATTTTGAATATTAATTCTTAATCAGATATGCAATTTGCAAATATTTTCTTCCATCCCATAGGTTGCTGTTTCATCTGCTGATGGTTTTCTTTGCTGTGCAGAGAATTTAATTTGATATAGTCCTATTCGTTTATTTTTGCTTTTGTTGCCTATACTTTTAGTGTCAAATCCAAAATATCATTACCAAGATCCATGTCAAGGAGTTTACTCTTCATCGTTTTCTTGGTTTTAGGTGTTAAGTTCAAGTCTTTATTTTATGTTGTGTTGATTTTTGTATATGGTGTAGGATAGTGGTTCAGTTTTATTCTTTTGCATGTGACTGTCCAGTTTTCCCAACATTATTTATCCAAGAGACTATCCTTTCTGTATTGAGTATTTTTGGCTTCCTTTTTAAATATTAGTTGATTGTATATATATATATGGGAGTTTATTTCTGGGCTCTCTATCCTGTTCCATTGGTCTATGCTAATATTTTGTTGAGAATTTTTGCATTTATATTCATCAGTAATATTGATTGGTGATTTTTTTGTACTGTCATTGTCTAGTTTTGGTATCCAGTAACACAGACTTTGTAAAATGAATTTGGAAGTGTTTCCTTCTCTTCTATTTTTGGAAGAGTTTGAGAAGAACTCTTCTTTAAATGTTCGGTAGAATTCACCAGTAAAGCCATCTGATCTTGGACATTTGTTTCTTGGGAGGTTTTTGATTACATTTAATCTCTTACTACTAGTAAATAATCTATTCTTCATCACTTAGCCTTGTTAGATTGTTTCTAGGAATTATCCATTTCTTTTAGGTTGTCCAATTGTCACTATATAATTGTTTATAGTAGTCTCTTATAATCTTTTGCATTTCTCTGATACTAGTTCTAATATCGCCTCTGTGATTACTGATTTTATTTATTTGAGTCCTCTCTCATTTTTTCTTGGTCAGTCCAGCTAAAATTTTATCTATTTTGGTTATTTTTTTAAAAAAAACTATCTCAATTTTATTGATCTTTTCTATTGTCTTTTTAGTCTCTATTTTATTTATTTCCATTCTGATGTCTGTTATTCCTAACTTTGAACTTAGTTTGTTTTTCTAGTTATTTTAGGTACAAAGTTAGGTTGTTAGCTTGAAACTTTTTTTCTTGATGTAGGCATTTATTACTATAAACTTCCTTCTTAGAATGGCTTTTGTTGCATTCCATAAGTTTTGGTATGCTGTGTTTCCATTTTCATTTCCCTCAAGATCGTTTTTTATTTCTCTTTTTATTTCTTCTTTGACCCATTGGTTGTTTGGTAGCATCTTTTAAAATCATATTTGTGATTTTTCCAGTTTTCTTCTTGTAAATGATTTCTGGTTTTATGCCATTGTGGTTGAAAAAGATGCTTAATATGATTTCAATCTTCTTAAATTTATTAAGACTTGTTTTGTGGCCTAACATATGGTCTATCCTGGAGAATATTCCATGTGTGCGTGAGAAATATGTGTATTATGCTGCCATTGGATGAAATGTTCTGTAAGTATTCATCAGGTCTATTTGGTGTACTGTATTGTGTAAGACCAATATTTCCATTTAAAATTTTCTGTCTGGATAATATATCAATTGTTGAAAGTGGGGTATGGAAATTATAAATCCATTTCTAGTAGTGAAACAAAATTGACAGAATTCATAATTAAACACTTGTAAAATGTTTGATTTTAGGAGGGTGGGACATAAGACTAAGACATTTATAATGGTGATGAGATGATATTGTTAACAAAAGAAAAAGCTCACATTTCAATTTTAAAATAGTCAGTCATTTAATTATATAATTGACTGGTGGTAAAAGGAAAATAAATCTGATGATGAAAAAAAAAAAGAACTATTCCTTGACTTTACAGAATTGAGAGTGTTGGGTTTGGGAGTTAGGGGAAGAGTGTTTTCTCAGGGAAGTAATTTCTAAATGCTTGGGATTTGTATTTATGAAGGAATATGGAAGGAGCCGCTGTACTCTTATTCCTAAGGAACCTTTACGGTGTGCAGAATGGAATTCATATATTATTGTTTCATGTCAAATCTGTTTCATTTAACCTTCTATATTAAGCAATATAGAATTAAGTAATACTGCCTGAAAGAGGAGACTCACCTATCCCACGACTATATTTTCTCTTTCTTGGAGAAATAAAGGCAGACTCTAGAGAAGGCTTAGAAGTAATTTCATTTTTCATGCTTTTCAGTTCAAGAGTGAGGCACTTCCAGGAGCTTAATAACAGGGCACATAGTGGTAGACATAGAAAAGGGCTCAGAGAATTCAGGATGGTACTTCTGAAAAAACTCAATGAAATCCAAAACAACTCATATCAACAATTTCAGGAATTGGAAAAACAACTAGATGAGCAGAATGAGTTCCTTAGCAAGGAGATTGAAACCCTTAGAAAGAACCAAACAGAACTTCTGCAGATGAAGAACACACTAAAAGAGATGAAGAATAAAATAGCAAGCTTGGGGAATAGAGTTGACCAAATAGAGGAAAAGATCAGTGATATGAAATACAGAAATCTAGAAATAAATCGGAATGAAGAAGAGAGAAATTGAAGAATGAAAAATAATGAAAGAGAAATACAAGAACTAAATGATACCATCAGGAGAGGAAACATAAGAATAATGGGGATTATTGAAAGGGAGGAAAAGGAGCAGGGACTAGCAAGCATTTTCAGACAAATAGTTGATGAGAATTTCCCAAATCTAAGGAATGAGCTGGAGTTTGGAATTCAAGAAGTCAACAGAACACCTAATTATCTCAGCCCAAAAAGACCTTCTTCAAGACACATTTTTTTAAAATTATAAAATAATCAATGACAAAGAAAGAATTCTCAGGGCAGCAAGAGAAAAGAAGATGGTAACCTATAAAGGAAAACCCATTAGATTATAGTCGGACTTCTCAGCACAAATCATACAAGCTAGAAAGGGGTGGAATCAAATATTCAAACTCTTAAGTGAAAGGAACTGCCAGCCAAGAATAATGTGTCTAGTAAGACTCTCCTTTAGATATGAAGAGAAATAAATACCTTTCTAAACACACAAAAATTGAAGGAATTCTCCACTATGAGGCTTACATTACAGGAAATACTGAAAGGAGTCAGCTCACCTAAAACAATATGACAAAAGAAAAATACATAACGAGGAATAAGGCGACTAGCAGGCTGATAGAAGTAGAAGAATGCAACCCTTACTAGGAACAGGACATTGTAAGCTTAAAATAAGAAAAGATTTGCTATAGCAAGATAGTAATGAACATTCAGCATACATAAGGACAAATTGAGACAACAATGACTGAAAAGGGGAGGATTCAAAGATCCAAATTCACAAAGGAGAATGGAGATAAGGCATGCACAGAAGGAAATGGACGATTGTATATATATATATAACTATCTTCTACATATTTGTAATGGTAACCACACACCAAAGATTCAGAACTGAAGTATATAATATAAAACAAGAAAGACCAGAAGGAAAGCCTTCAAAACCCAACCAAAATTAAAAAAACAGACACACAAAGACAAGGAAGCAATAGAAACACCGAGCTACCAGAAAGCAAAACATAAAATGGTTATAGGAAAACCTCATATTTTAATAATCACCATAAATGTAAATGGACTGAACTCACCAATAAAAAGGCACAGAGCTGCAGATTGGACCAAAAAAACAAAACCCAACCACATGCTGCCTCCAGGAGACACATCTCAGCTCCAAAGACAAATATAGACTCAAAGTGAAAGGGTGGAAAATGATATTTCGAGTAAATAGCATTCAGAGAAAAGTGGGAGTAGCAGTACTAATATCATGAAATAGATTTCAAAATAAAATAGGTAAGGAAAGATAATGAAGGGCACTTCATAATGATAAAGGGAATCACGCACCAAGAAGACATAACACTTATTAATACCTATGCTCCCAATCAGGGAGTCCCGAAATTACTAACAGAAGCAAAAGGAGAAACAGACCAAAACACTATCATAGTAGGGGACCTAAATACCCGCCTTTCGAATATGGACAGATCATCTAATCAGAAAATCAATAAAGCAATAACACCCTTAAATGACACATTAGACAAACTAGACATAATTGACATTTACAGAGCCTTGCATCCCAAAACAGCTGCTTATACATTCTTATCTATTGCACATGGATCATTCTCAAGGACTGACCACATACTGGGACACAGAGATAGCCTCAACAAATATAAGAGGGTTGAAATCATACCAACCATATTCTCTGATCATAATGCTTTGAAGCTAACGATCAACTATAAAAAGAAAGAGGGAAAAACCACAAGCATATGGAGATTAAATGATATGCTACTGAAGAATAACTGGGTCACAGAAGAAATAAAAAGAGAGATCATGAGATACATAGAAATGAATGATAATGATAGTACAACATATCAAAACTTTTGGGACATGTCAAAACAGTCACAAGAGGAAAGTTCATATCACTACAGGCCTGTCTCAATAAAACAAGGATGAGCCCAATTAAGCAACGTAACCCTTCATCTTAAAAATCTAGAAAAGGAAGAACGAATGAGGCCTAAAGTAGCAGAAGGAAAGAAATAATCAAAATTAGATCAGAATTAAATTAAATTGAAAATGAAAAAGCAATAGAAAAAATAAATACAATGAAGAGTTGGTTATTTGAGAAAGTTAATAAAATTGACAAACCCCTGGCTAGACTCACTAAAGAAAAGAAAAAAGAGAAAGGACACAAATAAACAAAATCAGGGATGAAAGAGGAGGAATTACGACAGACATCGCAGAAATACAAAGGATCATACAAGAATACCATGAAAAAGCATATAACACCAAATTTAGTAACCTAGAAGAAATGGATAATGACTTAGAAAGATACAACCTTCCTAGACTGAATCGAGGAGAACTGGAAAATCTAAATAGATCAGCAGAATGGAAATTAAAACAATCATCAAAAACCTACCAAAAAGTAAAAGTCCAGGACCAGATGGCTTCACCAGTGAATTCTACCAAACATTCAAGATTTAATACCTATTCTTCTCAAACTCTCTAAAAAATTGAAGAGGAAGCAATACTTTCCAACACATTTTATGAGGTCAATATACTACTCTGATACCAAATCCTGGGAAAATAACACAATAAAAGAAAACTACAGATCAATATCTCTCGTGAACACAGATGCAAAAATCCTCAGTAAGGTACTAGTGAACCCAATACAGCAACATATTAAAAAGATTATACACCACGATCAAGTGGGCTTCATGCCAGAGGCACAGGGATGATTCGACATACATGAATCAATTAATGTGATATGCCACATAAACAAATTAAAAAATAAGAATCCTATGATCATATCAATAGATGCCAAAAAAGTCTTCAACGAGATAAAGCATCCATTTATGATCAAAACACTTAACAATATCGGTGTAGAAGGAAAGTACCTCAACATGATAAAGGCCATATACCACAAACCCTCAGCCAACATTATACCTAATGTTGAAACACTAAAAACTTTCTCTCTAAGATCAGGAACAAGGAAAGGCTTTCCACTATCGCCACTGTTATTCATTAATGTTGGCGGTCCTAGCTAATGCAATCAGGCAAGAGAAAGATATAAAAGGCATCCAAATAGAAAATGAGGAAGTCAAACTGTCACTATTTGTGAGTGACATGATTCTTGATATAGAAAATCCTAAAGACTCCACAAGGACACCACTGGAAACAATAAGCAAATACAGTAAGGTTTCTGGATACAAAATCAATGTTCAAAAATCTATACTGTTCCTATACTCTAATAATGAAATGTCAGTAAAAGAAGTGGAAAAAATAATTCCTTTTGCAATTGCAAGAAAAAAAATAAAATACCTAGGAATAAATCTAATGAAACATGTGAAGGACCTATATAATGAAAACTACAAGACCCTATTAAAAGAAATCGAAGAAGATACAAAAAAATGGAGAGATATTCTGTGTTCTTGGATTGGAAGAATCGACATAGTTAAAATGACCATATTACCTAAAGCATTATACAGATTTCGTGCAATCGCCATCAAGATCTCATCAGCATTGTTTAAAGAAATGGAGCAAAAAAATCATCAGATTTGTATGGAAATACAAAAGACCCCGAACCGCCAAAGCCATCCTGAGAAAAAAGAACGAGGCTGGAGGCATCGCTCTGCCCCACTTCAAATTATACTACAAAGGCACAGTAATAGAAACAGCATGGTATTTGCAGAAAAACAGACACATAGACCAGTGGAACAGAACTGAGAGTCCAGAAGTAAACCCATATTTATATGGGCAAATAATTTCCGACAAAAAAGCCAAAAACATACAGTCGAGAAAGGAAAGCCTCTTGAATAAATGGTGCTGGGAACATTGGAAAACCACCTGCAAAAGAAGGAAACTAGACTGTTGTCTATCACCACACACCAAAATTAACTCAAAATGGATTAAGGACCTGCATATAAGACCTGAAACAATAAAACACATAGAAGAAAACATAGGAACTAGACTCATGGATCTTGGAATTAAAGAGGATTTTATGAATTTGACCTCAAAGGCAAGGGAAATAAAAGCAAAAATAAATGAATGGGGCTACATCCAACTAAAAAGCTTCTGCACAGCAAAGGATATCGTCAACAAGAGAAAGAGACACCCATCCAAATGGGAAAATATATTTGGAAGCAATGCCTCCAATAAGGGCCTAATATCCAAAATATACAAAGAACTCACATGACTCAATAGCAAAAAAACAAACGATCCAATCAAGAAATGGGCAAAAGACCTGAACAGACACCTCTCCCTAGAGGACATACAAATGGCCAACAAACATATTAAAGGATGCTCAACATTGCTAACTATTAAGGAAATGCAAATCAAAACCACAATGAGATGCCTTCTTACATGTGTTAGAATGGCTATCTTCAGCAGGACAATTAGTAACAAGTGTTGGAGAGGTCATGAGGAAAGAGGAACCATCATACAATGCTGGTGGGACTGCAAATTGATACAGCTACTGTGGAAAACAGTGTGGAGGTTCCTCAAAAAAATTAAGAATTGACCTACCATATGACCTATCAGCAATCCCTCTACTGGGTATTTATCCCCCAAACTTGAAAACCCATATCTGAAAAGATATTTGCACATCGATGTTTATTGCAGCATTATTCACAGTGGCCAGGACATGGAAGCAACAGAAGTGTCCTACAATAAATGATTAGCTAAAGAAGCTGTGGCTTCTTTATATACAATGGAATATTACTCAGCCATAAGAAGAGATGAAATACCGCCATTTGCAACAACAAAGATGGACCTTGAGATAATCATGCTAAGCGAAATAAGCCAGACAGAAAAATGTCGAATATTACATGATATCACTTATATGTGGGATATAAACCTAAAAGCAACAAACGAACAGGTGAAACAAACAGAGGCTCATGGACATGGACAATTGACTAGTGGTTACTGGAGTGTAGGGGAAGGAGGGAGGGAGGAGGTAATTGAGATAAAAGGGGTCAAATATGTGGTGACAGAAAGAAATCTAACTACGGGAGGTGAACATACAATGTAAATATGCCTTCCTGTTAAAATATATAGCTGAAATTTACTGGATTTCGTTAACCAATGCCACCATAAAAAAATTTATTTAAAGAAGGATTAAATAAATAAATAAATAGTCTTAAAAAAAGAAATAAAATTGATTTTGTCTGATATAAGTATTGGTACCCCAGCTATTTTTTTTTGTTTCCATTTCCATGTAATATCTTTTTATAGTAGCCAAGATACAGAAGCAACCTAAATGTTCATTGATAGATGAATAGATAAAGACCTTGTGCTATATATACATACATATATTCATATTTATGTATAATGGAATATTAGTCAGCTGTAAAAAGAATGGAATATTGTCATCTACGACAATGTTGATAGACTTAGAGGGCAATCTGAAATAAGTCAAACAGAAAGACAAATACCATGTGACTTCACTTACATGTGGAATCTGAAAACAAATAGACAAAACAGAAACTCATATATAGAGAGAACATTTTTATAGTTGCCAAATGGGAGGGATTCAGGAGGGTGGGCGAAAAAGCAGAAATATTAAGAAGTACAAATTGATAGTTACAAAATAGTTACGGGGTTGTAAATTGTAGCATAAGGAACACAGTCAATAATATTGTAATAAATATATATGGTATCAGATGGGTACTAGATTTATCAGGGTGACCACTTTGTAAGTTATATAAATGTCTAATCACTCTGTTGCACACCTGAAATGAATATAATATTATATGTCAACTGTAACTGAAAAATAAAAAAAAATTATTTTAAAAAAAGATCACTTGCTTCTGTGCAGAGAATGAATTGGAGGAGACAAGAATGGAGGGACAGAACGGTCAGACGAAGCTGTTGTATCATTCAGGTCAGAGATGATATTATGCTGAAGTAGGAAGGAGGAAGTGGAGGTAGACAGAATTGTACAAATATTTTTTAGGCAATAAGACTACATTATACATATGAAGAGACATGAAGATTGCATCAGGAAGTATAAATGCTACTCTTGCATATCAAATAATAACATATAGATCATATAGTCCAATCTTTTCATTTTATAGATAAGTCTGAAATCCAGAGAAGGAAAGATTCGTTAGTGGGAGACATTATCAAAACACCTCCTCTTTGGTACTTTTTCCTTTATAGCACATTTTGAATTATAAAAATAAAAATATGGTGTATTCACCCACTTTTGAGTATATTTTAAAATTCTAAAAATAAAGATGGCTGTAGTGTCAGGTAAAATCTGGTGAGATCTATTTGTCTTGAATACTGTTTCATAAAGATGACTGGTTGAAGATAAAAATCATTTTTTGGGGGAGTGGGGATGTTAGGGAGGAGGACCAGTCTTAGAAGCATTTATATGGTTTAGAATAGCACAGTATATCCTAAGCTTAACTTCTGAGTACCAAGAAAAGAACATTAGTGGGTTGCACATGTATGTTTTTAGCCTTTTTTGCAATGTAGTATAAATTAGCAGAACATATGAATAGGTAGAAAGAAAGGTGAGGCAATTAGAAAGAACTTCCTCTTTTACTGTAACTCTAGCTGTCCTTGCCTTCTCCCTCCTACTGGTTACTAAAGTTAGACTAGAGTAATCAACCATCAATAAGTTGGGAGGTAATATTAGATGTAGTGAGCACTGCATGGAATCTCATGGGCAAGGCCAGCTCTTTCCTGGGCTAATTAGCTACATGGATGTGTGTTTTGTAGATTTTCCTGACTCTCCAAATTCAATCACATATCTCCACTGAACAAAAGCATTGTCTGAAGTTTTCAGACCACCAACTTTTCATAACAGTGGTTATATTTTTTTCTTAATCTGCTGATGTCTTCTTGCTCTATTTTAATACTCTGCTTTTCTGTAAGTGTTCAATTTAATTAAACTAACCCCTTCCTTTAACTCAGGATGTAAGTAGACTCAGGTACAATTTATCCTGTTATTAACCTCCCCTCCCCACTAAAACAGTAAATTTGACAAATGGAAGCCTGGCAAAGTAAAAAAGAAAGAGGAAAACAAAAACAAAATCCCGAATCATTTATGATTCTATGATTTGGCTATGATCTTTGTTGTCAGAAGAATTTTCAGTCAACGACCTGCTCATTATTTTCAGATATAAACTATAATCGTTTCATCCTAAGCTACTTTTTACTCAACTTTGAGAAAATTAAACACAAATATCCCGCCACAGTCAGAGGAAAGTTATTCGAAGATATTCAAATTGAAAAAACTCAAATTCCTAGGTAACTTGCATCTTAGGACATTTTCCCATTTTTCCTCTTATCCTCCTCACATTATTACTTATGCAATAAATGAGGTAAAATAGGTAAAAAATATATGAGGTGGTGTATTGGTAGAAAGATATATAGATGAAAAAATAATTCTATTTCATTTATTAGGTTGAAGTAAGTTTATATAAATCTATCACCATATTCCACATTAGTCTTTCAGATTTGATGTATACCTCCTCAAATAAATGAGATGCATTTAATTCGTTTCAGTTTACATTTCGTTCCAGACAAAATCAATTAAATTTATCTAAATTTTTATGAAAAAGACAAGATGGTAGTCTCCGTAAATTAATGTTATTATCAATTACCCCCTATTTTATGTTTATCAGAAAGATTATAATGTTTAAGCATGAGGTAAACCACAAAACTTAACCTAAAACATTCAGGAAATGTGTAATAATTTAAAACTGAGCCGATGGGACAGTCTAGTTCTTCTAGAAGTGACCCAGTGACAAAGACCATAACTAGTAGAGGCTTTACAGGTCTACGTAAAGTGAAACATATGTAGAAGTTATGTGAAAATTTGGTAATTTGGTGTGGGTTGGTTTATAAAGCATTTTAATATCCTGGTTAAGAGGCAGTGTATACTTGGAAAGCTAGTGAAAAAAGGAGAGACTTGACTGTATTTGTGCATTTGCAATGATTTCTTTGGAAAAGATTAAAAAAAATTAAAAAATTAAAAAACTACTAAAGCAAGTGAGGCCAAATATTCACAGGTGTTCATTCTTTTTTTTTTTTTATATTTGTTTAAAATACATGGTTATTAAAAATTTTAAGGATGGAATTGTCACTTTTTTTTAACTTTTCGATATACAGACTGACATATATTGGGATGAAATGATATATCTGGGATTCTTTAGATAATATAGCATTAATAAGAAAATAAAGAGTTTAAAAATACAAAAAATGTGACACAATCTTAATACACTTGAATCCAGGTGATTGGTTTACATGTGCATAAATTTTTTAAATCAGGGACAATACATTATCTTAAAACTGTTGGGATAAGAATGCTTAGATGAACACAAAAAGGAATTAATGATAGATTAATTAATGAAATTACTTAACGTACATTCTTTTCACCAATTCTGAGTTTCTAAAAATTTCAATTATTTTGCTTATATCAAATGTTCAAAAAGTTTGGCTGGCTCATTTTTGATGACTGCAGAATAGGAAAGTAACAAGTTAGATTCCTGGGAAATTCCCTCTTTATGTAATCCCCTTTGGTTTGCTGTATAGTTCTTTAACCATTGCTTAAGTCATCTCCTCAGCTCTTTATCATCCACCTTCTCCCTCCAATTGAAGACTTTGACCATGTTCTAGGGGAAAAAATGAGTTAGAGCAAGAGTTAATGAGAGTTACGTGAGTAATGTTCTGAGAAATTGAAAAACTATGGGGACAATCTCAGTAGGATAGAGTCCTCAGACTGGTGGACATTTACCACATCAACAACTCTGACTAATATGTAGTTCAAATTTACTTATCAGAGTTCATCTAAATAACCCTTCTTTTTAGATTATGTGCTATTTCCTTGTTTCCCTCCTGCAAAACACACTTCACTTAAGAAGTCACTGTAATGTGAAGTTGGTTTAGTTCTTGGAATTTTTGTTAAGAAAATATTTGCACATAAAATGAAAAGACACTGTTATTTGGAAATTAGCACACATATTTTATCCTGCCCCAAAGGCAGGATAAATCTCTTATTGTGTTTCCTTAATTTTTCCTAGGTCCTGTATATTTTGGACTTGACAGAATTGCGTTGTATCCTGTGTTGGTGTTTCTGTTTTGGTTAACTAGACTAAGTTCAGGATTCAGGTCTTTTTGTGCCCATCCCAATGCATGCTAAACCAATTATGGAGGCACAGGGTAGAAGTGAAAGCATTTTACCCAATAGGCTCTGCTAACGCAGTTAGATTCAATTAGGTACAAATTCTCTCTTTAGGATATTTTATATTCTAAGCCAAAGCTCAATTCCCTTTGTTCTTCCCTATACCCACACATACATTCTGCCACTGAGGTTATGTGTCCCCGCCATGCTGTCTAGCCCTGAAAAGACACAGTGGTTCATAGCCCTCCTTCTGAGAAGTTGATTACATTCACCAGTTGGGTTTGGAAAAATTCTGAAGGCTTTTTTTTTTTTGGTGGTGGTGGTGGTGGAGAGAGGGGTGGAGGAAGTGAGAGAGGGCATTTTTTTATTGGTTACTATAAGAGAGATTTGGGTTTTGGGTTTTATTTTCATACCAGGGCTGGGTTGCAGAGCCGGAAATCGAATTAAAACTGGCATGTCTCTGTGGCTTCATTTGCTTTTCTTCCCTCCATGGTGCAAGTTGGCATCAAATCTTTGTTTTGAAATCCTGAAATTCAAGCCTTAGACAGTAAGCGCCAGTAGTGTGAGCTAAAAATGCTTGAATTTCCATAGGATTGTGGGCACCCAAATAAAAATACTTGAATTTCAATAGGATTGCGGGCACCCAAATAAAAAAGGTTGAATGTGAGTTTGTTTCAACAGCCAGTAGAATATCTTCTTTGGGCAGCCTTGTTAAGGGATTCAGGCATTGTCTTACAAAGTGTTATAAAGATAAATTTGTACCAGCCTTTCCTCTACTGTGTGTAGCACTTTTTTATGGGAGAAAAGAATAGATGTGTGAAGGCCAAAAAGAGACAGTATAGGTGGTTGTGTTTTGAAGAAGAGCTTGCGGGTATTTTGTAGAAGGAATAGAGAAAATTGGGGCAGCTGAATTTGTTCAATGTAGAACATTGAGAGAAAAATGGAGGATTTTTAGATAGTTGTTGCTATTTATTATGAGTGGAATTCTCTCTGGAAACACTTTGAAAAACTTAAGTAAAGGTTTAAATTGCTTTTAAGAGCCTTCTTCCTGTCTTTTTCTTAAAGGTCAGGCTCCTTTTAAAACGAAGTACACAAGCACTTACTTTGATTAAAAAGTGACATCAGTTTGGATTTACTCTTGTAGTAAGTTGCACAGTTCACCTAATATCCTAAATTTATATTTGGGAAGAGTTTTAAATTTTTTTTCATTAGTTTTTCTTCAATATTGGATTTTAAAATTGGAAATATCTCCAATCCAAGTCAATGTAATAGGAGGTTTAATTATCTCTCTTCATTAGCTTTTATCCAATTTAGATTTTGTAATTAGAAATTACAACTTCAGGCAGTATAATATGTTATTTATTAATAGAGGGATCAGAACATGTGATGCTCATTTAGCTTAGTGGACCACTCATATGCAAAAATGAAGAAGAGGTAAGAGACAGTGTAAAGACACTTGCAACCATGAGATGCCTTGGACTCATCTTCTTCTCTTCACCCCTTGCCCCCGGTCAATATTGTATATTAGAAATGTTCTTAAAATAGCCACAGACTATGAAATATAGAAAGGAGAAATATAGAGAGGAGAATGCTACTGCACCTATCATGTTGAAATATATTCAACTACATTGTTCAAAATGCCTTGAGTCAGGTTCGACTGGAAGAATGAAATGTGAATGCAGTTGACGTACTTCTAAAGATTTCTTTTTAGATAAGTTGCCTCTGGGTTTAATATTTACAGTTTGGTTCTGGTACAAATTTGAAAGGAAGAAAATGAATTTTTGTGTTTAATGATTTTCGTTTTCATTTTTTTGTTTTGTTTTGTTTTGTTTTGTTATATCCTTGGACAGAACTATTTGCCTATACAGACACAGCACAAATGTTACAATTTAGGTGTGTAATAAAGGCCTATTATTTTCTGCAAAAAGTAAAACTTTCAGGTTTTCTACTGGACAATAAAATCAGATTGAAAAACTTTTCATAAATGGTGGTCTTAGTGTAAAATGTAAAGCTTCTGTTTAGTATCCCTCAGCCTGTATATCCCTTATCATAACCTATTATGAGGTATATTTGAAGACACATAGGCCAAAAAAGACAATTGATATGAGTGCGAGCCTTAGACCAATCACATTTTTCATGATTTAACAAGGAGTGGTGATAGCAAAACCTCTTAAATTAGAGAAGATAAAACATACATACCATATTGTGTCAAATTTGAGAACCATGAATGTGTATAATCACACATCTGTACCTAATTTCCTTAAACTCCTGGTTATTCGAATGTGACATTCTGGTTCTACTTCCATGGAAAGCACAGAGTTGTTGGTTTACTCTAGCCTGGCTGTTTAGTTAGTAGCTTTTGGAAGAAAAGTTGTTAACCAGGTGTTGGAGAATGTTATTGTTTTATTTAAGAAAAAATTAAAGACATCATGAAGTATGATTAATCTATGTTTTTAATCAATACATTATAAAAAGTATGATGTTTAAAAGTGAAATGAAGAAAAAACGTTTCTGTTTATTTAGGCATTAATATAGTCTTGCTTTCCATGTCAGTCCTCTGAGAGGAAATGAGAAAAGAGTGGAAGTCACATTAATCATGCTTAGAGTGAGTCTCTGGTTAGGCCCAATTTAATTTCTGCACTTGATAGATAATGTCATAGTAAACTTTTAGGTGAATTCAGACTTCAATAAATTTCAGAATCAAAAGATTTCTGAGAAATATTAAGGCTGAAAATAAAGGCCATCTTCATGCCTGATGATAGTAAAGCCAATGAGTCCTTATTTCCAGGACTGGAAGGGACCTCCAAGTTCAAGACAGACCTTATCCTCAACTCCAGAAAAGACTGGGCCTCAAATCTTGCTCAGAGGTGAATGTCTGCCCAGCTCTAAAAACTCTTCTTTCTAGAGCAAAGAATTCTATTGTGTTCTTCAATAAATAAAAATTATATGAGGTTTCCCTTTCAAGATCTGAACCCCTTCTACTTTCAGATATGTGACCAACTATCATGGTATAATTCTGAGACAGAATACAAATAAGAAGATAGAATCTCTTGACGTTATTATAAATGTAGCAATAAAATTGAATTGATAGAAAGATTTTTCAGTTTTTAAACTTTTTTCTTTCTAAGTTATATGTCATTTTACTTGAAATCATGCCAGAAATATAAGAATCAATCAACTGATTAGTCTCTGTCACTATACTTCTCAAATAGTTGAGAATCAAATGAGCCATTAGATTTAAAAAAAATGCTTGCGAATTCCCAAACTATATTTGAATGTGAGAGATTATTTTAATGGTTCTGACACTGATGAGCTATATCATGTTAGGCCAGCCATTAAACCTCACTGGGTCTCAGTGGCTTCATCAGAAAATGAGGAAGTTGGATTAAATGATATTTAAGACAGCTTCTGGTTCTAATAGTCTACGATTTTGAGATGGTGCTTTATAGTTAATTCGTCTATTCTTAAAATAAATAAATAAATAAATACATAAATAAATAAATAAATAAATAAATAAAGATTAGCCCAAAGGCAGATATTCCTGAAATTGTGTCTTAAAGCCCTGGATTTGAGAATATTTGTTCAGTAGATATTTAAAAAAACAAAACGAAACAAAACAAAACCTCTGTTCTCTTATGATCTGGGTTATTTAAGGTAGAACTTAGGCGTATTGTACACCTTCCTACTTCAAAAGAGGCCCAAACTTTTCTGGTGAATAAGTCCTAATTACATACCAAATATAATCAGAAGAATCTGGCAGAATACATTGCCCACAGTGTCCAGAATTTTCACATTCTAGGCTGGTTGGGATATTGGTTTTGTTAAGTATTTTCCAACATCTCATTGCTCCTAATTGAACCCTGAAGGCTTTTCCTGGCAAATGATTTCAGCTTTCACTAAGTCTGAGAAGGCTCCTGAATGTGGGCATAAGTAGTGTGCTGCTAGAGTCCTTCATCTCTTTCTCAAGGCTCTCAAGGCTCTGCTTAGGCAAACAGAGACCATCTCCTGCTGCGTGATTGATGCCCAGGCAGGATTTTCCAAGGTAAAGTTTGCTGGTGCATAGGGTTTAAAACAAACCCCACAATGGCTGCCAGGGAATGTGGTTTTGAGACTGGTGGTTACACATTCACATCTCCCAATTCCTCTTGGAGTCACTTTTTATGCTCTCTAAAGGGTGAAAGGAGTTGGCTAACGAAACTGAGCAAATTAATGATTGATGGTATTTTTCCTCTTGAAATTCATTAGTGTTTCTCAAGATCTGCAAGTTGATGGGCTAAAAGTTCTTCAGAGGTCTGAATGATGATAAAATTCAGCTTCTGCTGTCTTTGTGCTTTTCTCTCATGAGGCCAGAAGTGGCTTTGTAAAAATGAAATCAAATCTTTAGGAAGACGAATAAGCTTTACTTTTTATATTTGCTTACAAAGAAGTAAGATGTGGCACTAATGAGTTTAAATTGTGTTACTTGCTAAAAATCAAGACATAGCCTAGATCATAGTGGAGGGAAGAAAAAGGGACGTGATGCTCATAAATCATTCCATAAGTAGGAATCTTATTGCCAACAAATGATAAAGTGTCAACAAGATGAGAGATGAGTATTAGAGGTGATCTCTGGGCTCTCTATAGCAATTAAGTTGATCAACCAATAGTAACAGTTTGCGTATTTTCAGCCAGTTTTTCCTACACATTTTCGATTATGATTATGATTACATTGTATATAAAATTTTATATTCGCCTCTTATGATTTAACGTTTTATATATTTTTTTCCTAGCCTTACTGAGATATAATTGACATATAACATTGTTAGTTAAAGGTACAATATGATGATTTGATATATGTATACATTGCATATTAACATTTTAATTCATGTGTTTGTCTATGTTATATAACCTCTTTATAATCATAATTAAAAAATTAAATAATGGCTACATAATAGTGTGCAATATGGATATACCATAGATTATTAAACATTTATTGATATTTCAGCTGTTTTCAAATTCTCACTGTTACAAATTATGATAACATCTTTGCAGCATAGATATATTTCCTAAGTATTTTTTTTCCCTTATGAGAGATACTCAGTATGTCATAATTCTTCAAATTATCATTGAGTAATAGAACTTTAAAGACCCTCAGAAACTATCTCAACTAGCCCACTGACTTTATAAATAAAATATGTGAGTGCTAGAGTGCTATGAGAGAATTTTAAGAGCATGTTTTTCTTTCCTTTCTTGCTGAGTTTCTCTTTAAGATCATTGTATTTGTGCCCGAAAGGAAGCAAAGGTGGGAATTAGTTACTCCCTGCAGTTGTGATGAACACCTCTTAGGTGATTGTCTTTGGCTACCTATTTGTAATGAAAATCACGCTGGCGACTGCTGATTATCTAGTAAGCATCTTTCTGAACCAGTTTGGGTGTCAGCACTCCCATCAACTAGGCCGGGAGGTTCTGTGTACTATGGCTTCTTTCTTCTTTAGCATGCTCCTTCCTCAGAGACTTTCCACCTTCGCGCCTCTTGGAATAACAATTTCACCTGTGTGATAAGCTACTGAGTCAGAGCAGGGACAAGGACCTGGTGTCTTTATTCCTAGTTCAATGATGAAGCTTTACGAGTCTACTGGGAATATTACTCTAGTGTTGATTTTATCTGGCCAGTGAAACTCATTTTCGAAAGTTTAAATCAAATTTTTGCTGTTTGTTTTCAATTTTAAAGTCACTGATATTTTTCTTCCTTCAGTTTTCATTATCTTCCTGATTACAAGGAAGAGTCTCAAAATTGAGAATTTTGGCCAATATTGGGAACTTTTGCCTTTCTCCATTGCTTCTCTCTTCTTTGCTTTCTTTTCCGTCAACCTCCCTTTAATTTCACATTTGTTCTTCCTCTCTGAAGCATTCTTTTGTCATAAGCAACTTAGGAGTAGGAAATTGTCACTCCACTTTTTTCCTGATTTTTGGAGTAACAGAGAAAGAAGATACAAAGAAAATGAGAAAATTCTCATTTTATATTGGAGCCACATGGCTTGCCTTTGAATCTAAGCTCTGGTACCCGTCAGATGTACAACCTTGGGCAAGTTACTTAACCTGTCTGTGCCTCAGTTTCCTTATATGCAATACTAGCCTAATATTACAGTGTCTCTCATAGAATTGTTTGAGGTTTAAATAAAACAGTATAGGTTAATCATAATAATCACATAATAAATGTTTATTGTTATTATTTACTGCATCAATAAGAAACAATTAGGCTATAGACTCCAATTTTAAAGTGTAGGTACACCCTAAAAATTTAAAGCTGATCCGTCTTTTTTATTTAGAGTTCAGCTGAATTATTTTAAATAATGTATTTCAATTTTTTTCAAAAAAGTTCTTTGTTAATAAAGTACATTATAAGTATATATATTTTAGACTTTTTAAAAATAAATTTATTTATTTAAATTCATTTCAAGTATACAATAAATTGGTTAGACATCTATAATGTTCATAAAACAATCCCCTCAGTTGCTCCCTTCCTACCTTGGCCCTCCACTTAGCCATCATATTAATGCTAACTGCATTCCCTCTGCCATGCTCCCCATCCCCATGCCCAGCTATCAACTAGCAATTTGTACTTCTTTAATCCTTCACTTCATTCTCCCAGCCTCCCAACCCCGCTCCATTCTGTCTGTCATCAAATTGTCCACTATAGTTGTGAGTCTGTTTTTGATTAGTTTGTTCCTTTTTGTTCCTTAGATACTGCATATAAGTGAAATCATATGGTATCTATCTTTTTTCTGTCTGACTTATTTCACTCAGCATAATAACCTCTAGGTCCATCCATGTCGTTGCAAATGGTAAAATTTCATTTTTTTAATGACGGAGTAATATTCCATTGTATGTATGAACCGTAACTTCTATATCTAATCATCTGTTGATAGGCATTTAGGTTGTTTCCATATCCTGGCTATCGTAAATTGTGCTGCCATGAATATTGGAGTACATAGATCTTTACGAATTATTGTTTTGGTTTTATTTGGATAAATATCTAGAAGTGCAATTGCTGGATCAAAAGGTATATCCATTTTTAATTTTTTGAGAAAACTCCATACTGTTTTCCATAGCGGCTGTTCCAATTTGCAATCCCACCAAAAATGTATGAAGGTTCCCTTTTCTCCACATCTTCGCCAACACTTGCTGTTTTTATTTATTGATGATAGCCATTCTGACAGCTGTGAGGTGATATCTCATTGAGGTTTTAATTTGCATTTCTCTGATTAGCGACCTTGAGCATCTTTTCATATGTCTGTTAGCCATCTGTATTTCCTCTTTGGAGAAGTATCTGTTCAGGTCTTCTGCCCATTTTTTAATTGGATTGTTTGTTTGTTTTTTTGTTGTTTGTATTTCAATTTTAAAACACTTTCATGTGCCAGCTATGGAGCTAAAGACCTTCCTTGTAATATCTCATCTAATTCTCAAAACAATCTTACTATATAGATAAATTATCCTTAGCATATAGATGAGGAAAATGAGTCTTACCGAATTTTCATGCCTTATCCAAGGTCATTTATATAGCTAGGGAGTGCCAGAATGGCATTCCTAACCCATCTGGGCTATGTATCATTTCAAGAAATAGCCTATAGCAGTTGCATAGGAGGAAGAATAATTTTTACTGGAGTGTGGGAAGGAAGGTAGAATTAAAAATCAAAAATCTTGGGATGAAATTCTGAATACCTTAGATTTTTAAGAGTTGAGAGAGAGATGCTTAGAATGCTAAGAACAAAATGCCTGTGTTTCAGCTGTGACTCAGGATATAATGAAACATATTTTGTGTGGCACTAAAGTCATCTTTCCCATGGTAAATCTCCACAGAAGGGTAGCATGGGGATCATGTTTAATGCTGCCGGGCAGTTTAAAAGGACAGATAATATTAAATAACAAGAAATAATAATAACTTAACTGGAAAGTTACAAAAATTTATCATGGACATGGACATTATGCAAATGTATACTTAAATTTTCCTAATATTCCTCAAATAGGTTTTAATATGTAAGAAAGATTAGCATTTCCTTCTCAGTTAAACTGAAGAGTTTTTGTTTTTAAATAGGTCTCATATTCATAAGCTTCGTATGGAATTCTTCTATTTTATATCCAAGAAATTGAAAATCTAGTTGTATTCTCTAGGGATAATACTGCCTAATATTGCTTTTGTCTCCTTCTTATGGTCAAAAGCCTACAAAATTCACATATTTCCCTCTTGTGCCTTTGTCCTGTGATTTTTCTCCTTGCCTCCTGCATATCTCCCCCATCCCCTGGTTAAGGGACATAGGTAAAGATATGATGGCAGCTGTGCCTGAACTTAGTGGTTTTTAGGTCAAAACATTGCTCAGCCCACATTCTTTTACTGCTGCATCAAATGAACTGAGAGAAAATCCTAAAAATGATTCAAGGAGTTTCCATAGCCATGGAGCCAGCATACCCAGTTTCCAGATAAGAATTAATTCATGTAAAACTGATGTAATGCCCTAGGTTTACAGGTTTTTTTTTTTTTTTTCCCCTCTAAAGAATGGGACTAGGTCTTTGGTTCTTAACGTAAAGGCCCTAGACTCTCCCTCCCATATATTGTGAAGAATAAGGACTGTATGTTATTGACAGTACATGTTAAAAAAATTCAGAAATAATATTTTCACCAAAGGCTAACTAAAAATTCAACTTTTTTTGTTGTTGTTATCAACAGTTGTGTTAGCATTAGTTCCTAATCAATAGCTCTGACTAAAAGTTTTGTTTTATGTACTAAAGGAGCAAAAATAATTATTAATACATGAAGTTTGTTTCATAGATTCAACTACTACCTATACTCTTATGACCACAAACTCTATATTTTTAAGGTACATCTCTTTCTCTCAGTTCCAAAATCAAATACCAACTACCTGATGAGTATCAAGTGCCAGATGTTTTACTGCTTTAAACTGAACTCATCTCTCTCCTTGTTCACCCTGAATCTTCTTTTGACTTTCCTATTTTCATTAACCCCATCATTCTCTTCACATTTCCTAAGCAAGGGATTATGGAATTACCCTTAGTTTCTTCATCTCTCTCTTTCTCCACATGCAGCCATTAAATTCTGTCATTTCATTTTATTTCAGAAATATTTTTCATCTATGTCTTTCTCTCTCCTTGTCCATGGCCACACCATTGGTCTAGGAACTGAACTCACAGTAGGTAGTAGTATAAAAATGTCCTTGACTCTTTCCTCTCTCCTGTAAAGTGCACTCAACCCATGGTCACCACAGATCTGATCATGTATTTCTCTTTTTAAAATCTGTTTTATATTACCCAGAGAGTAAGTCCAACATCTTTAGCAATCATACAAAGGCTTTTAATACATGGTCTCAGTCTAACAAGCTACCTGATATTTTGCTACTTCTGACCCACACCTCATATTCTAACCACTCACTAAAACATCCACATTCACTCTCACCTCTGTCAGTTTCTGTAGACAGCACTGCTCTTCCCTAAGTTCTTCTTGTTAACTTCTATTCATTTTTTTAGAAAGCCCAGTTCATTGCCACCTATCTTTAGCTTTTCTTTCAGGTATAAGTAGTCATTCCTTTTCATTGTACCCTCACTGTAACATTTTTACTGTACACTTATTTCATTTACAGATTTATATCTCCCACTAGTTTGTGGGTTTCTTCAGCACTGGTGCCACGTTTTCTAAGACTTTGACTAAATCAAATAGGCACATACTTAAAACAAATAGGCAAATATTTAAAAACAAGGAGGACTATTGGTGGAGAGTGGAGCTTATGAGAAGGCTGCTGGGTGGCAAAAATGTTAGGGATCACTTTACTACATTATTTCTGCAGTTACTTCTAGCTCTATAATTCTATGCAACTAAGTCTTAAATTTTTAAAATCAGCAATTACCCAGTAGTTGAAAATCAAATGCTTATTATCAACAGATATTCAGAATAATATTCCCCATACACAGAAAATTTTACCTTCTCTACAAACTTTCACCTTAAAAGAGCATCTTCAATATAATACAGAAAAAAAACCCCAATAAAATAGCAAAAAAAAAAAAGAAAGAAAAAAAAGTTAGCTGAAATATAGTTAATAATAGAGAAGTCCTGAAGAGAAACTTCATTTTTTTCATAAAGTCTTTTGGTTATTCATGTGATCTCTCCCTTTTCCAAATATCCATTACATATATAGTTCACTTACCACATACTAAGGAGGTGGCAAAGGGCTGTAGGAAGAAGAGAGTATAGGAAGGCAGAACTTAGCCTCATTTTTGCCACTTATTATGTTGGAAACCAATTTAAGCTCCCTGCACCTCATTTTTATTGATAGTGAAATGGGACTAACTATATGTAGGCTGTGCCTGTCTCGCAGCATTATGGTGGCTGTGTCAAGTGGCTTCATGGACTTAAAATTTTTCATAAATTGTGAAGCATCATTCACAAAGTGATCCCTTTTACTTATGAAATAGTTACCTTTTTCCAGGCACTACATGGGCCTCAAAGATAAGACACAGCTGATATTCCTTGAGAGCTTACCCACTAGCAGAAGAGGTATGAGTATACACAAGGAATGAGGGGTGCAAAAAGATGGAGAAGGCATCACTATTAACGTTTCTGTGTTGTAGTGATTGGTGTACTCTTTCATTTCCCAAAGAGGCAATAAATTTGAAATGGTAGAGACCATGTCTTGTATAATATTTTTATAATTCCTGCTATTGGCAGGAGTTAGAAGCTCCATAAAGATTAGTTATACAAATGAGCCCAAATAGGGAAGCTGGGCTGAGGCACTATATCACTACATATATAAACACTCTATAAATCTCCCAGCTCATATATACAGTTTCTTTGCTCTGCCCTGGGTCTTCCTGATTTTGGACTTTGGAATGTCCACCTAATGGAATTAATTTATTTTCTTCGACTGTTCTTATCCCCAGTGTCAGGATTATTCTCTCAGAAATATTTCCAAAGACATTCCTGAAAGATATGCACACCTCAATTTTCCTAAAAAATGTGAATTTCCCATAAACGTTTTGGCAAAGTTAGTTCAAATTCTTGAAGCTTGTAGAAAAGATGGTTTCAGTTTATAGTTCTTATTCATTGGTCTTAGTATATCTTACAATAGCTTATTATATATATTTTAGTACTTGCTTGTACCAAAATTCCCCAGAACCCCAGGGGAGTCATCAAGAGGCATACTCCTAGGTTACATTCTGATACCTCCAGCTTAATCTGCTTAACTGTAATAAGGTTGTTACTACATTATTCCTGCATCCTACAGATGCAGGAAACAGCTGCAAAAAGACACACTTTGCCCGGAAACTTGGTTTCTATGGTCTTGAGCCAATTTTGCTATCTGAATACACACTTTTGTGCAATGATCTTTCCCGAACACATCCCAAAAACAATGTGCCAATTTTTAAGTATCACTCAACATGAGTAGTTAACTTGCTTGACTTCACAGAACACATAACTAAATCTAATGACAAATTACAAAACGTAGAAAGTTACTATTTGATCATTTGTGGTATGTCATAATCTTTTTATGTCCCTTTAAAGTCATGGTACTCAGTGGACATATTGTTCAGTAAGTATAATTAGTTAGGTGTTTTCAGTTCACGTGAATTTTGCTGTCGAGTTATACCGATTTGGACATAAGAAATATCACAATGTATTGGGGAATTTCCTCTCCTAGAAGTTAGGAGGCTAAAATTCTAGTTTTACCTTTGTCACTAACTAACTCAATACCTTGAATAAATGATTTCACTTTTTAAAATCCACTATTCTTACCAGTCAGTGGAGAGATCATTTCCATCAGGAACAATCTTTAGTGTAATCATTTTTAGCATTAGATTGTGTAAAGTTAATTAATTAGTGTAGGAGAAGCAAGGTATTTGGAGAAAGTTTTGAATGACAGAAGGCAGAGTTCTTGGTGACATAAGTAAAAAGAGAGCATTAATATGCACTGGAAGCAAAGTATAAAACTAGAAATTGCAATATAGGAAATATTTAGGTGAACAAGAGGAAAACAACAGGTGAGCCTGCCTAATGTTTAAATAAAGTTATTTAATGAGTCCTAGTGGGGGCAGATCTCTTCAGGTCTTATTAATATGTGTCTAAACTGGCTTTTTTATACCAAACATCAATGTACCTTGCTCATCAGTTTATATGAGCAGACTAAAAAATTTTAAGATCTAGTCTAAGATGTGAGAGCTGGAACTCGCCCTTCCCCTCCACAGAGGAGGTAGAATAGTGCTTCCTGTGGTCCCCAAATCAAGAGACCCAAAAGAAACACTTCTAGCAATTGGAGGAGTCAGCCACAATGGGAGTCTGGCATCTCATTATCTGGTGAGATGTATACCTAGGCAGAGGACGTGTTGAATGTCCTCTATTTTGAATTAAGCAGAGGAAAGAGAAATGGAGAGAAATAGATTGTAGATATGGGGAAAGTACTGAGGGAGGGACAGGAGTGGAGCAGGAGTGGATCTTACTCCCACCATTTGTCACGGCAGGGTGGATAAAATACCTGTGGATCAAAGGTACTCCAGGCAAAAGAAACCCAGAAGCAAGAACACTATGGGATGGAGATGATAGAGGTGGAAAATGTCAAGCTGGAAGAAATCTCTCATTCAAAAGTGTCCAGTTAGAAGTCTCCACAAAAGTTCTGTAAAGGATTGATTTATGTGCCCAATAGAGAGCCATCATATTAAGATCATCTCACAGGGAAGACAACTGTAGCAAGAGACAGGTAAGAAACATTTGCTTATGATCTTTCATTTTTCTTCCCTGTTTCCAGAATGCAAAAAGAGAAAGAGACCCAGAAAGTGGGCAAGGAGGTATTCTAGGAGCACCTCATGCTCCTTCTTCATGCTGTATTATTTAGGCCAAAGTTAAACTTGAGCTGGAGGAAGGGAAAATATAAAGTTAATGTTAGAAATTATTTAATTGCTCTGGACTTTTTGACAACTGAAAGTGACTGAAAAACTAAAAGTGACTAGGGAGACTGACTGAGATTTCACAAAGAGATGGAAAATGAAGATTCTTCTTGGCATAGTGAAAGCAGCATTAGCAAAATAGAAAACCATTTTACTGTTATGTCCCACTAAATTCATAATGTCCACCAATCTGGCAGACAAATAGCAGGTTATTCTAATGACTTGGGCCAGGATCTCAAGTGTGAAGAGACTGGCCTTGTTGTAGTTAGTGCTGTATCTTCACTATTGAGTAGATATGTGGCTACTTCTATGTTAGCTTCTAGAATTTGTGAAAATTTATGAAATACAGCTTCATAAAAAAGTAAGGATACTGGTCTATTGTTCCAAACTATCTACAAAAATATGTGTATCTTTTTCTTGGGAGATAATTCTCCAAGAACATGTTCATATTTTTGCATAGTTCGGGCTGTTATGATTGAATAGCAAACATGCTGAAAGATAAAGATTGTACATTGCTCCAGGGAAATTAGAGACTTATCTCTTCAGAGCCATTTTCTCATATTCCATGGTAAAGCCCTTCCTTTCCATTCCCTAGAGAAAATTTGGTTACATTTCAGAGTGAAGTTTTCTCTCTCTTTGGAGAGCAGGAAAGAGAAGGCAGATGTGCTAACTTCCCTATATCATAAACTCTTGAGTCATAATTTCAGGGTTCCTCTTCTCTGATGAAAATCTCACCACATGCCCAGATCAAAATTGGTCCTCATCCTGGTGCTCTGTGGAGAACTAGAGTTAAAATGCTCTGTAGGAACAATCTCTTTATTCTCTAATCTAGATAATTTCACATTTCTGTCAGTGTATATAACATATGTACTACATATATACATATATTATACAAACACATATATATATATTGAGATACACTACCATAGATATAGTATTTGTCAATTTTGCAAACATCAATAAGATAAAGTTGTAAATAATACACATCATGTGTAGCAATTTTATTCTACTGATATTTATAAAAATTGATATTTACAACCAAATAAGTCTTCAGTTTTAAGCCCGGAAACCAGTATAAGCATTTATATTTTACTTCTACTACATTAATTTGTAGAAATTATTTTTAAGATACTGACACTTTATTTGCAGAATAAAAGTACTTGATTTTGTATTTCTTAGAAACAACATTAATCCTATAAAAAAAATACTGTAATGATTAATTATTCAGACAAAAATTTCCTGAGTATTGGGTGAATGTTGTAGATTCCAGAGTTAAGGCCTAAACTAGGGGCACATTGTGATTTTTGACCCAGATGGGTGTATCTCTAAGGGCCTATTGGACAAATCATGTTCTAATGAAGATCTGGGGGAGGTTACTAACAGTGAAATTGGCTGGATTAGCTAGGCAGCTGGAGATCAAGGGCCATATCTCTTACTCTCCTGAGAAATGTAGCATGGGAGGAGAGAATGAAAGAATAGGAATTAATGAGGAGGAGTGATTTTGAGTGTAGAACATCATAGTGCCACTTAATTTGTCCAACTGCCTTGCCCCAGGAAACTTAAGCCAGATCCTTAGCAAGAAAGGAACAAACTGAACTTATTGACCTAATAAGATGAAAGATATTTATCTCTTGATGAGGGAGACCATGACAAGGGGACAATGATGAGGAAGAAGTGATAACACAAGATCACATATTTTGTGATCAAGTTGAAGTTAGTTCATGAGGTTCCCAAAGTCCATGAGGTTCTGTGCTGGGAACTGAGGCTTAAAAGATGAATAAAACACAATTTAAGGCTGTGTGTGAGGGGAATTTCAATACAAAGTAGAAAGTGTAGGGACAAAGGAGCAAAGGCACAGAAATGAGAAACAGTATGGTGTCCAAGTAGAAATTATAAGCAGTTTAGTAATAGTAGAGCAGCAATTTTCGAACTTGGCTGCACAGTAAAATCATCTCACAAGCTTTAAAAATTGCTCATGCCTAATAAAATCTTCATCTGGAGTGGGATGGGCAGGCACTAGTCATTTTTTAAGTTTCTCATGTAATTTTCATTGTATTAGGGTTGAAACCCACTTTCATGGTCGTCAAGTATGAAGTAGGACTTCATGATAGCTGATGCAGTTTGTTACCTGTAAACAGGGCTAAGAACACCTACCTTGCCTAGTTCATCAGGTTGTTATGAAGACATTTGAATATAAGAATGCATTTGAAAATGTTTTGTAAACTACAAAGCCCTGTAAAAATGCATGATAGTGTTAGCTCTTCTTTAAGACTCAGAGCCCTTTGAGTGTAGAGAATTATTAGTCTTTATTAATTTTAATATTTATAATATTAATCTTATTAATCTTTATATCTCCATAGTCCCAAGATAGGATTTGTCACATAGTAGATGTCCAATATATGTTTGCAGAATGGGTGAATAAATAAATAAATCAATAATGCAAATAAGCACACTGAATTCTTGAAACAGAACTGAAATAGAAAAGCTGATTAAAGCAAAAGTATATTGTTATGCTTTATTTTCAAAGAAAAAGTTTATAGAGGTATATGAGCTTATGGAATGATTTAAATTAAGTTGATTTATTGCAACTTTCAAACAAAATGAGAATGAACCTTAAAAATATATATAGAAACATGTCCTGATTTTGAATGTTCCAGCTGAGAACCTAGCTTGGTGCGTAGACAATTTAAACAACAAGAGATTTCCAGAAAAAAAGTTGATATTTGAAATCAGAGCACAGTGGACTTCTTGGAAAGAAATCACATTGTCTTTGGAATCTCTCACTTTCATTTTTCACATGGTTTGATTTTGAATAAAATCATATGTGGTGTGTGTGTCTGTGTGTGTGTGTAATTGATGTGTGGATTTAGACATTATGGAGATGATCAGATAAAATCAATCTGCAATCTGAAAGTGATTAACAAGTTTTGAATTGAATAAAAAATTGTTGCTTGTTTATTCAGGGGATGAGGAAAGGCAAAGAACTATAAAATACATTGTACTTGCACTCTGCTCTTTGAGATTTTCAAATATCATAGAATATGTCCTTTTTGGTATTAAAGAAAAGCTAACCCTTCTTGGACTTTTGCCGCAATTTGACTTTCTAACTGACTGATCTAATTGACTTTCTAATTGATTTCCCAGGGAAGAGTCCCAGGAAGAGTCCTCCATCTAGTGCTAGAGGACTGCATGTGGGCAAGAAGGGGAGATCATGGTGAGGGAAAAATAGTAGAAACAGCACTCCCAGAGATGAGTTGACTATAACAATACATTTTTCACAATTCAGATTCAAACAAGTATCCATAGCTAATTAGAACTCTGTTCTATGAAAACAGGATATTTCATGAATAGCTTCAGCAGTTTGACAACAAAATGGTGATAACATTCTTTCAAGTGATATCAAGTCCAAGGGGATCCAATGGAAAATAAGGGAGTGCGATGAGCAGACAGGAAGTAAGACAATGGATCCAAGTTAGCAGGCCAGGGTATGGAGCAGCCTTCCTTGGTGCCTCTGGGTTAGGTAGGAAAATGTCCGTGTGGAGAAAACCCAAGGACTCAGAGAAAGTAAGCAGCAAGCAGGAGGCCTGCCCTTGCCACAGGGATGTTCAGAAGGCCTGCCACCTGATAATTCCACCAAATTTATTTTACATATAGCTAACAACAGAAGTCAAGATCATTTTTCAAGAAATACTATTTAATGTGGTCAGAAGTTTTGCTATAGTGCTAGATTAAAGTCTGTTGGTCTATAAAGGCTAATCTGCAGATGGTTAGCAGCTCATTTCACAGATTGGATTAAAACTAAAGTGGATGGAATTGTCCCTTAGCCTCGTTTGTGTTCTCGTTGTTTCTTGTTACTATTATTATAATGGTCCTCTAACCTGTCCCCCAGCCTCCTGCCTACTTCCATGATATCTTCTAAAATGTAAATCTAATAACATCACTGCTTTAAAAACCTCAGTGTGTCCTATTACCATGAGGTTAATCAAAAAAAAAAAAAAAAAATCTAAGTATTGTGTACAAGGCATTTGCCCCTATTTTCTTTCCTAGCTGCTTCCTTTGCTCCTTTTCTCACCTTCCCTTTCTCTAATCATAGAACACTACCTATTGTCCAATGACCATGCCAATGCTCTTCCATGCCTCCAGGCCTTGACTCTTACTGTTTTTCTACCCTCCTCCCACCACATTCCCATATAAACATAGAGGAGCTCATGTGAGAACACAGTAAGACGGCAGACACCTACAAGCCTAGAAGAGAGGTCTTGCCAGAAACTGATTATGCTGATCTTAGATACCTGAGCCTCCAGAACTGTGAGAAAATAAATGTCTATTGTTTAAGCCGCCCAGTCTGTGGTATTTTTTTATAGCAGCTTGAGTTAATTAAGACACCAATCTTCTTGATTTCCTTCTGGTATAAGATGGCTGCTGGAGCACCAGTGATTACATCTGAGTTCTAGGTAATAGGAAGAAGGGAGAAAAGGAAAAAGGGCAAGAAGTCCTTTCTTAGTCAGTGCTTCCTTAAGAAGATTTTTAAATTGGGCACATTGCCACCTAGAATAAAATCAAGATTATGCTTGTGAAGAAGATGAGAAAAATGGATATTAGGTTGATACTTAGTAGTTCCTGCCAAAAATGTCTTTAGTAGTCCATCCTGACAGTTTTAGCTTTAGGATGAAAAGTTTATGTCCTCACTGAATGGAGTGGTCATTGTGCTGCACTGAATTTGTATAATGAGTTATCAAAGACAAAGACCTAGATAATAACAATGTTTAAGTATAAAATGTTTTAAATGCTAAATTGATTTGATTAAAGGGTTGAGTGACACAATATTTTACTATATTCCTGGAAAGAGTTTTGAGAGTACAATCTATTTTTCTCTCAGCCAGGAGAATTTCAACTAGATATTCCCATAAAAATAAGAATTTATCCTGTACCTATTACTTCGGAAAGGTTGATTATTCTATGCTCCTCAGAATCCATTTACCAAGGTTAGAAGGAAGAAAATAAAGATCAATCAGAAATAAATGAAATGGAGACCAGAAAAACAGTAAATAATATCAACAAAACTAAGAGTTGTTTTTTTGAAAAGATTAACAGAATTGACAAACCTTTAGCCAGACTAAGAAAAAAGAGAGAAGACTCAAAAAAATAGAAGTAGAAATGAAAAAAGAGACATTACAACTGATACTACAGAAATATGTAGAGTCAAAAGAGAATACTACGAACAATTACATGCTAACAAATTAGATAACCTAGAAGAAATGAATAAATTTTTAAAAACATATAACCTGCCAATACTGAATCAAAAAGAAATAGAAAATCTGAATATAATGATAACAAGTAAAGAAATTAGTAATCAAAAACTTCCCAACACAGAAAACCCCAGGACCAGATGGCTTTACTGGCGAATTCTACCAAACATTTAAAAAATTAATGCCAATTATTTTCGAACTCTTCCAAAGAATTATAAACGAGAGGAACACTTCCAAACTTATTCTGTAAGGCCAGCATTTCCCTGATATAAAAGCAGATAAGGACACTGCAAGAAAACTATAGATCAATATTCCTGGTGAATACAGATACAGAAATTTTCTATAAAACATTAGCAAACCAAATTCAATAACTCATTAAAAGCATTATAAACCATGACCAAGTGGGATTTATCTCTGGGGTGCAAGGATGGTTTAATATACAAAAATTGATAACTGTGATATACCACATTAATAGAATAAAAGATAAAAACCATATGATTATCTCAATAGATGCAGAAAAAGCAAATTTGACAAAATACAGCATCTTTTCATGATAAAAACTCTTAATGTATTAAATGTAGAAGAAACATATTTCAACAAAATAAAGGCCATATATGACAACCCACAGCTAACATACTCAATGAAGAAAATTTGAAAGTTTTTCCTCTAACATCAGATATGAGACAGTGGTGCCCTCTCTTACCATTCTTACTCGGTGTAGTACTGGAAGTCCTAGCTAGAGCAATTACGCAAGACAAGAAATAAAAGACATCCAAATTGGAAAGGAAAAAGTAAAATTGTTGATTTTTTGCAGATATTATGACCTTATATATAGAAAATCCCAAACACTTAACCAAAAACTGTTGAAACTAATCAATGAAATCAGTAAAGTTACAGAATATAAAATCAATGTACAGAAATCAGTTGCATTTTTATATACTAACAATGACACATCTGAACAAGAAATTTAAAAAAAATCATCCCACTCACAATAGCATCAAAAACAATACAATATCTAGGAATAAATTTAACCAATGAGCTTTCATCTCCTACCTCTTAGAGTGGCTATCATTAAGAAAACAAGAGATGACAAATGTTGGTGAGGATCTGGAGAAAAGAGAACATCATCCACTGTTGGGAATGTAAATTGGTGCAGCCACTATAAAAAATTGTATGGAGTTTCCTCAAAAAATTAAAAATAGAACTACCATATGATCCAGGATTCCACTTCTAGGTATATGTTCAAAAGACATATAAAAACGGATATTGAAGAGACATGCACTCCTGCGTTTATCATAGCATTATTTCTTATCTTGCAGCCAAGGTAAGAGTCTGTCAATAGATGTATGCATAACAAAGATGTACACACACAGACACACAGACACACACAGACACACACACACACACACACACACACACACACACACACACAGAGGAATAGTATTCCCTGTGGAAAAAGGAAATCCTGCCATTTGCGACAATATAGATGGACTTTGAGGACATTATGCTAAGTGAGATAAGTCGGAGAGAGAAAGACAAGTACTATGTGATATCACTTATATGTGGAATCTTAAAACAGGGAGTAGAACAGTGGTTACCAGAGTCTGGGGGGTAGGAGAATAGGAGAAATATTGTTTAAGGATATAAACTTGTAACGAGTAGATAAATAAGTCCTGGAGTCTAATGCACAGTATAGTCATTATAGACAACAATATGGTATTATAAACATTAAGCTTGCTAAGTAAAAAAGAAAAGAATCTATTTAGGTAACTCAAATTGTGCTATAGCACCCTGATATCAAAGGAGGTGGACTAAAGTTTCTCATCTTCTGGGGTGAGGAGCAGGAGCAGGAATAGGGAAAGGTCAGGTTGGATGTGCAATACCAGGGGACTCAATTTCCAGTACTGGAGAGGCAGAGGAGGGACCTCCACATTCCAGTGTTTTCCTGAAGTAGTTTTCCAAGTTTGATCCCATAAAAGTAGTACCAAGTAATTGTGAGACCCTGAAATGCTGTCATAATTCTGGAATTCCTAATTAACTACAAAGAATCAGAATGCCTTCTATATTTAAAACGCAGTGGACAATTGCCACTTTTTAGCCAGACCTGGACAGGTTTGAACTGGGGAGCATGTTCCCTGGTATTCCCAGCTGGCTCACTGTCATTTCATTAACCTTGAAGCAATACTGCAGTTGTGCAGTATTTTATCCAATTGAATTTTTGGATTCCACTACTGCTCTATGATCAGGTTCTACTTTTTTATATCACTATTTCAAAGAGGAAAGAAAATAACCTCCATCAATGCCTATTATGTATTATGTCTGGGTCCAAGGCCTTTCTGCCTATCACATCAACTGGCGTTCCACCACTGGCTTCCACCTCATTGTATTTGATAAGCATCTTCCTTTAAAATTTAGCTATCTGGGGGTCAAGGAACTTTGCCCAAGGAACTTTGCCCGAGGTAACCTGAAGTGCTAGTAGCTGAGCTGAGGTGGTAACTCATGCTGTATGTGTCCTGACTACATGGCCTCATTTAGGTTAACAGGTACCATTTATTGAACAATAACTATGCCAGCTCCTGTGTCCTCTTCACATCTATCACTCTTATTCACTCTATAAAGCCACCTGAGCTCTCCATTATCCCCATTTTAAAGATGAGGAAACATTGAAAGATTTTGTAACTGGCTCAAGAAGGCGAGCAGTAACTCATATCAATTTTGTTTGACTTCCGTTCTTAATCAGATGTTAAATTTCATAACATAGAAGAAGGAAGTATATTGTCATAATTAGGAGCTTGGGCTCTGGAATATGGGTTAATATCCTGCCTTGGCCTCTTACTAGAACTGTAATATTGCACAAGTTATTCAAACTTTCTATGTAGCATTATTTATTCTACCTGTAAATGGGAGTACTAATAATAACTACATTCTACATTTGAGGTAAATAATAATGAGAGATAATATCCCATGGCTCTCCAAGGCATTCTCCAGCATCACTTCCCACAAGGACCTGGGGCTCCGCCCACAGCTATTTGTTATTTGGAAAAATATATGCTAAATTCATTTATGATGAGTTAATCAATATTAATTCACTCTGTTATTTAAGCAGAACTTTGAATACTGTGATGTTTTTGCATGTATTTTAAAGCAACAGAAATTTTTGTTTTGACAGAAATCTCAAGTGAGAATTAATATGTAATCCAGACAAAAGCAGGAGTCTAATTAGAATGCTTCCCGGGTTTTGGTAGCTGGTTAGGGATGGAAATGCTAGGGGATGAGAACTGAGGGAAAGTCAGTAGTGGGGCTGAAGATGGTGAGCTCATCCTGGGTATGCTGGGCTTGAGGAGGCTGCAGGCAATCAGGCAGTGAGGCAGCAGGTTAGCATATAGAGTGTCTCGAGCTCTAGTAGGGGTAATGTGTACCTTATGAGGTATGAATCAATCATCGTTGGTTGATTGTAGAACCCAGGCATGTGGAATGAGTATATAGGACAGAGAAAGAACCAAGGACAGAATGAGGCAATACTTCCATTAAGGACTGGGTAGAAGAGAAACCTATGGAAGAATCCAAGAAGAAAGGGCATGAGTGGGAGGACAATAATAGAAAGGAGAGCCACAGAAGCTGTTCTAGAGATGCAAATTATGCTGCAAATCATGTTCTAGAGATGCCCATCATGTAAATCTCTGTCACCATGTTAGGTAACAGGCCTACTCCACCACCGTAATCTGAGTCTGCTCCCTCACAGGACCTCAAACTATTGACCACGGCTGAATGGAGATCAGGACTTAAGCTGGTTCAAGCAGATTTTCTCTCCTTGATAGGTGTGATTGTAATGGAAGACTGAGCTGTTGAACTGGAGGTCATGTGAATCCAGAGTCAGGATAGCCAACCAGTGCTAAAGAAGAGAAAACAGATGTGAGGAGAAGTGATGATATATTCAGTGGGCATATGGTGCTTGAGAAAGAAACTTAGATTGCAGGTTGTCACTTTCTGGTGCTTGTCTCTCAGAGGTCCAGAGAGGTACCCATCTGTGGATTTTGTTACTTAGGCTACCTTGAATGGTTTGGGTTCCAGCAGCCAGTGATCCCAGACTGAGATAGAAATCAAGAGGAAAAAAGCATTTTAAAGAGTTTGTGGTTAATACTATTTAGTGCTGCAGCAAGTTTAAGGATATAGTCTGAAATATATCAATCCACTTACAGAAATAAGGGGCTGCCCTTCTAAGGTTGTATAGAGAGTATTGATGGTGATAGAGATTTATGGAGTAGTTAGAAGAATGAAAGAGGGGCAACTTAGATTTTCAGAGGAGAATAGTGAGAGTTAGGAAGGTGCAGACTTTTTTTCATTAAAATTAAGAGATATTTGTTGGAAGTAAAGGGCTGGTAGGAGTGTTTGCTGAAGCAAAGGTCTTCAAAGTGGAGGTGATAGAGTACTGTGTACCTTGTGAGGTACAAAATAATTCACTAGGGTGCAGGAGAAAATAGAACTTCTATTTATATTTTTTCTCATTTTAAATTATTTCTGTGTAGTTTTATAATGTACATATAAAATGATATAAGTGTATAACTTCTAAATAAATATATACATTGTGGGCATGTGGTCAATAATTTATAGGGGTACATGATCAAAAATGTTTGAGGCCAAAATACTGAAGTGTCAAAGAAGCAGGTGTTCATCTTCCTAAAAGCCAATATTGTAATAGACATCATAGAGGTAGTTACACGGAGGCAAATGTTTTGGCAAAGTAAAAATTAAATAGTGGAAATAGGTGTGTCCTAATCCTAAAGAAATTTTACATTTTTATCTCCTTTATCATTTCTTGAAATGTTTACTTTTTTCTTAAAGAAGTGAGCTTTTATGAAGCTGGGAACAGAATAGAACTCAAGTATTTTTTATTTCATTACTTTTTCAGACCAGAGATTCTTGGTCATTAATGACCAATCATAGCATACCAAAAAGTCTGGTATAAAATGAAACGTTTTTGTAAAGCAAGTGCCAAAATAATCCACTTTGCTTTTTTCTTCACTCATTGGTTTTCTGATGTCCTAATGGCTAATTCCTAATCAATGATGAAAAAAAGTTTTCTGATTATTAGCTGAGGCAATCATTCTCTCCTCTTATTGTTTTCACATTTGAGATTAGAAAACTACACAGGAGACAAAAAAATCTTGTTCTAAAAATTGAGAAACCTTGGTCTCACTACCACTTTATAATACTTATAATAAAAAATCAATCAATTTAATAGCAATAGATTCATTTTCATATGTTGCACAGCTTTAGGCCCCTAGAAGACAGAGTTTAAAGCTCACGTGAAAACATAGAGTTTTCTCTTTTGTTCTGCAATTGCAGTGAGAGTGGGGAGTATTTAACACAAAAGTAAGAGGACAGAGATTTTTGGCATTATGGTGTGTATGAGAAGTGTACTTAGCAAGGAAAAATCTATCTTATAGATGCTTCTGGATCAAGATAAAGGCAGAATCCTGGGACAGAGGAGGAATGGGGAGAAATAATCAAGAGAATTGAGCTGAAAGTGGAGTAAGTGGAAATCACATAGGTAAACCAGAGAGCTTTCGTAAACTGCTGCAAGGTCATCCAAAGAGGATTCTGAATGAATTAAAGGTGAATGTTTGGGAAAGGCTTAAAAAAAGTATTGCATTTATATCATCTTTTAGTTTCTATGTGTGTTAGCCGCAAATCTGAATTTCTTTCTAATCAGAAACCTCCTAGAGGCAATATTATACCTGAGAAATTCTATTTAAATAAACTGTTAGATTGCCATCTGGTTGCAATATTTGCCCATCGTTAATTTTCAGAGCTAAACTGACAGATTCCGTCCACTAGAGGATGTTACCTTTTATTCTAGAAACTTACTATCTCCAGAAATTTCCCATAAATCAATGTCTGACCTTTCCATAAAGAAGTAATCAAATCTAACTCAAAAAACCTGTAATTCAATTTGTACTGTCAATATCATTTCTACACTGCATTTAGTTTTAGTAAAAATTTGAATTCTTCATTTCCTTACTGAATTATCACAAAATTTACTTATGGTGTTGATTCAGGTATCAATTAGTTTTGGCCTGTTTTGGCATATCTATAGGCCTAAGTATGATAACTTCCAAATACTATTTTTTCTAGGCAAAGTCTATATAAGGGGCCAAATAGAAGTATACCACTAGGTACAACTAGAATTATAAAATGGGAATAATTTATGACAAGCATAAAGTTTATAGTTTGCCACAAATTCATCTGAGCATATTTAAGTGATAAAAATTTGAATTTTGCATAATATAGTGTGATAATTAATTTTATGTGTCAGCTTGGCTAGGCCATGGTGCCCAATTGTTTGGTTGAACACCAGTTTAGATGTCATGAAGGTATATTTTATACATAATTAATGCAAGTAGACTTTTAGTAAAGTAGATTACCCTCCATAATGTGGGTGGGCCTCATCCAATCAGTTGAAGAATTTAAGAGAAAAGACCGCGGTCCCTAGAAGATGAAAAAATTCTGCTTCCAGACTGCCTTTGGAATCAAGATGACAACATCAATCCTTGCTGAAATTTTCAAGCTACCAACATGCCCTGTAGATTTCAGACTTGCCAGCATCTACAACCTTTCTCTCTCTCTCAATTTATATGTGTATATATATATATATATATATATATATATGTGTGCGTGTGTGTGTGTGTGTATACATACACACAAATACATATTATTTTCTATTTATATTTTTTCTATATTTATATAATTATATGTTATATATCATTAAGTTATAATTATATTATATACATTTATTGTATATCATATATTATAATATATAAATTATAAAATTATATTATTTCTTTTTATATATCTAGAGAAAAATATAATATAAAAATATAAATAGAAATAAATTCCAACTTTCTATATAGATTTTTTCTTTTCAAAATTATTAAATAAATTATATTGCCATTATTTTGAGATGAATAAAATCTTGTAAACATTTGTATTCACATCACAAAATTTTTTAACAAGTGAATAGTGGAAAATGAAACACGGGTAGAAATGTATGTGGCCAGGGACTGAGAACTTCACTAGGCACACCAACAAGAATGGTGGAGTGCCCTGTCCCCTGCTTGATGCAGTTGTTAGTTCCCATACCTGCTAGTTGGAGAAGCACTGTCAGGTCTGAAGTGAAGTCTTAACAATGCTAGCCTTACTTCGCCTAAAACATCCTTTGTGGAAGTGCAGTCCAAGCATTTTAATAGCTGTGGTTAGTCCACTGTTAAGAATTGAACCAAGATTTTGAAGATAATTAGAAGTTTTCCAGATGCGGAGTCTATACATGCATTCTATCTGAAAATCAATCTGCTTAGATACACAAAAGTTTACCCAGTAATAATGAATGTTTTGTTTTGGCTGCTGTCCAATGTAAGCAACTATAAAAGGTTTCAGTCATTTTTCTCTTTGCTATGCTGATATTTAATTTGTTAGAGATGTCTTCCAGCTAACAGATTTTATGCCTCATCTTTTAACTCTGACATCTATCTATACAGCTAGGCTGGAATTATGGAATACCAAAAGGTTGGGTAAGTTCACGTGCTCCTTTTAAATTGTTGGCTCCCCAGATATTCCTGAATTGTAAAATCATCTCAGTGGTAGAGTTTTCCTTTTTGAGACTGTCCTTTATTTTTGCCTTGAAAAGCTGAATTAGCCTGTCTGGCTGGCCTGATGCTCATAGAAGGGCATAATGAACCATTATATCAAAATGTGTATATATTTACACTTTCCAATTCTGCTATAGCTGTAGAAGCACAGCTGGGAAAACAATACTGGCTCAATTTTAGATATTAACCTTGTCTAATTATGGAATAAACAAACTATGACCAAAGAAGGGATTCATCCAGGTACAGTGGTATGAGCCATGGAAATCCTCAGACCAATTGCAGATATTTCTTTTTCCATTTAACCTTTACAACACAAATACCTCCTGTTGTTCAAGAATCATGGTGAGAAGCCTGGGATTTGAATGCACTGGGATATTAGAATAAAATGTAGTTTTACTCATAGTCATGTTTCATGCAGTGTATTTTGAATTAATTGTTTATTTTTTGAAAAGATACAATCATTCTATCACTTTCAGTTGTCCTAGGTTTCATGTAACTTCCCTTTATATTCAGGTCAGAATTGAGTCTTACTTTTTGTAGAGCCAAGATAGAAAAACAGTTTCTACTTCATTTTGTCAGGACCAAGCTGTTCCAAAGGACCTAGGAGGGTAAGTTTAAGTTGTCAAAAGAAAGAGACACAGATAAAAAATACCTCAGACTAAACATTTACACATCTATCTGGACTTGACTTTGACCAGTCTGTTTTTAAATCTCCGATGATGTGTGACAGACAGCAAAATAAGTGGTCGTAAGGGCTGGCAGCCTCGCATCCAGGGATGTAGGTGGCCATCATTGTTGAGATTCAGAAAGTCTGAATAAACATCAACATTTTCATAAGGAAGCTGAGGAATTCCAGATGCACCAACTCAACAAGAGAAATGCTCTGGAAAGGAAATTGTGGTAGACACTCCCACACCTCTTGGACAGACATTCATATTTCCTACTTGGGGGCATCTACTTACCCCCAAATGTGAGGACTGAACAAATATCACTTTTACAACACAGTCCGGTGAAGGCATATTTTGATTCCAGAAATTTAACAAACTGACCGAAGGAGTCTACCTATGAAAATTCCTGGCTGCTTTCCCCAACCTGAGAAAAGAATGACAAGGAATATTTTTTCTTTCAGGAAAGAAATCTTATTGAGATTTAAACTCTCCGTTCTAAACAGGGTCTGGCTCCTAGAATTTTAGGCAAGACTGTAGTCTGTTAAAAAAATTTTTGTGTACTAAAATCAAACGCATAGAGAAATGCCATGAACATTTTTTGAGTGTTGTTATAGAAGGTGTTTTAAAGGGAAAGGATTATATTTTTTTTAGGAAATATTTTTCAAACATATTATTTTTTCTAGGTTTCTTGCTATTCCTGTATTCAGAGTCATTAAAAGAGGAATTGTCTTATTCAGATGTGGTAGAGGGAAATTTAGCTCAAAAATTGTTAATATTGGAAATGGAAATTATTCTCTCTGGAAATTGTGGCTCTATTACTCTTCTGCTAGTTGTCAAGTGGATTTTGGAACTCTATTTCCACATGTTCTATTTCCACTATAGCTGGGTGCTTTTCTCTATAAAGGAGGGATTCCACACTTGTATTCTGTTTCAACACTTGTAGGCATCTACTCATCATTTCTAAAAAAATTGTGACAATATATGTTTTCAAATTTTTAGCAAGAAATATTCAAATGATTACATTTGAATGCAAATTCAATAAAATCAAGTAGTTTTGAGAAATGAGTTAGTTGTAAACCATTTATGTGGAAAGTATTTCCTTTAGAGGCACCATTTATTCATTTATTTATTGAGTAGCCTACTATGTTCATGTATATTTTCAGTATTTAGTCCCTACTTATGGAGTGAAAGTGTTGTTTCTCTAAGAACTTTCAGATAACTGGAAGTAGAGAGAGAAATATAAAAGTAAAGAAATAGAAATAGGCCTAAGGAGACAATTTAGTGTCCCAACCAAAATGAATGTTTTTCTTGATTGGCTTATGGAAGAAAAGGTGTTAAGAAAGGAGTTTATTATTACTGAAAATTTATGTTTCATTTAAACTAGAATTGGATTTTACAAATGATAGAACTGCTAACTTGATTATGTTCTAGCTTAAACAGCCGTGCAGGATTCAGTTTCCCTTTCTCCTTTTGATAGCTGTACTTCCTGAAGCTATTAATTAATCCCTTACAGTCTAATCGAAAAACAAACTTGTGACAGAAGAGCAATTAGAGTAGAAGAGGCTAAAAAAAAATCCTTGTGAATACTCCTTATGGCTCAAAATTTATGACCTATACACTGAGGAATTGAGACTAGAGTCATTGGAAAAATAAATTAGGAGTAGTGTAAAAGTTCAGTAGACTTTCACTGTTAGTTTTGCTTGCTCTTCTCCACACTGAGAAGAGTATGACCCATTAATTTTTGCTAGCTCTGCACCATAGGATTGAGCCAGCCATTACATTGAAAGTGAGGCCCTTGTACACTTGGATTGAATTAATTCAGGACTGCCAACCATTGTCAGTTAGTAGCTGAATTGCAGAGATCTTGGCACAGACCATTTCAAAATATGCTCTGGCTAGTCCTAAAAGAATTATTTGCTTTCAGAGCAATTTCAAAACACACCGAGTCATAGATCAAGGCCAAATGTGTGTTTGGCACAGGTTTATCTATTATATTCATTTGTATATTTTCATGGTACCTATCAGGATGTCTAAGCTTTTATACAGAAATGGTATGTCCTTAAATAAAAGTGATTAGAGGAGGATCCATTTCCTCTATAAGCTGGGGCTATGATAATGAAATACATAGAGGGATCAAGGGCTGGCCAAGCTCGTAGAAAGACTGTGCATTGTTTATCCTCTATACTTCGCGTGTGAGAGTTATATATTTCTAAACTGATCAATAGCAAAACAGGGATGCTGGCTTCACTGTACACCAAACAAAAATTAATATAGAGAGTCTTCCCTGGGGTGGCAGTGCAGTGTTATTTAAAGAGAGCTGAACTAGAAATCAGGAAATGTAGTCTAGCCTCGGTCGGTATTCTACAAACTTGTTGTATAACCAGGGGCAAGACATAATCATTCTGGGTCTCCTTCTCTTTATTTGCAAATCAAGGGAATTTGACTCTCTCTAAGATATATTCCACTCCATAGTTTTTAATCTTTAAGAGATAAAAAAAAGGAAATGGTGTAATTACAGTTAGTAATGAGACAATTTCCTAGATTTTGTTCCATCCCAAATACCATGTCTGCAAAGCTTTTTTCATCAGCTCTACAAGCTCTCTTTGCTCAAGTTCAACATTCCCATAACCAGGAAAAAACAGCTAATCACAGAAATGAGGATTCTAAGATCCAGCTAGTTGGGGCCATTCTTTTTGGCTTCTTACCACACAAACTAGCTGGATCCTAGAGTCCTGATGATCCAATGGCTTATGAGGATTACTTAAGTTTCATAAACATTCTGGCATAGTCAACTTCAGGGACCACGCTTTGAATAAACAATCTTTTGTCACCAGGCAAGGTCTAGGGACAGAGATTCTGGCTCACCCCCAGGACCTCAACCTCTTCTCAGTCTTGGTGACAAAAGGTCTCTGGTTTGGGCCAGCTTTATGATTGCACAGGCCACTTACTCTTACTTGCTCTTACTTCCTCATTTAATAAGACGAGATGCTGTCTAAAGTCACTTACTGTTCTGATATTCTATCATTTACAGAATATTTGGGCCCTAGAATAAAACAAAAAAGTCAGTTCCTCCTCCCTAAATATATATTCTTCGTAATATTTGTAACATGTATTAATTTTCATTATGATATACAACAAGCTGACAATATTTTTTACTTGTAGGAAATTAATCAACCTGACATATTTGGATCTTTTCTGTTCTTTTAAGCATGCTTACTAGATGCAAGCATTCCTCTGTGCCTCACTTGATTCCCAGCTTTATTAGGCCTCTCTTAAACCTAGAAAACTATCTGTTCTTAAGTACTCTTTAAATTCCTCTGGTTACATCAAATAATTCTTCTTTTTAAGAAAAGACATAAAGTTCTTTATAGCAAGTAGCAAAGCTTGTTTTTTTAATTGAGATGTAATTGACACATAACTATATTAGATTCAGGTGTACAACATAACTATTCAATATTTGTATATAGTGTGAAATAATCACCACAATGTCTAACATGCAACATTGCACATAGCTGTAATTTTTTTTCTTATCATGAGAACTTCTAAGATCTACTCTCTTAGCAACTTTCAAATATACAATACTGTATCATTAACTTTAGTCACCATGCTGTACATTACACCCCCAGGATTTATTTTACTACAAAGTTTGTGTCTTTTGACCACCTTCACCAATTTCTTCCCCTCCAGATATAAGTGAGATCATATGGTATTTGTCATTCTCTGTCTGACTTATCTCGCTTAGCATAATGCCTTCTAGGTTCACAAACCCTGTTTTATAAGATGAGAAAATTGAAGTTTAGGGAGCTTCATAGCAGGGAGTAAGTAAAACCTATGTTGGAATCCTGCCAGCTTAAATTAAGACCCTTTACTTTTAACTACAACACTGTATTTGAAAGTGAAAATATCACACAACTTTTTATTCAGTCATTTTTTGCAAAACAATTCCCAACTCTCTTTATTAAAATTGCCATGCAGAAACACTACACATCTCTCCGTGAGATCTAGCAGAGTATTGGGCATAAGCTTATGCTCAACACAAACTTTTCCTTATAAGCAGCCATATGAAAGTATCTCTTAAACTTATAAAAAATACAACTGGAAAAGTTATCACTGAACTCTGAGCTGGAAAAAATATTGGAGAGTTAAGAGAACTATATACTAACCCTGTGTAGCACCTGTAATAATAGGGTGTAAATTAATCTGTAAATTTACAAGCTTGATTTTAATGGTTTGAGTTCAAAATGGCTTTAAAATGCATAACTCACATTTTGTAGTTCCAATTATGTTTTAATTATGTTGGAAAATATTTTCACTTCTGATTAACAGCAAAAAATACATGGAGTATTAATTTCAGCATAGTGGTTTTGTTCCATGGCATTTAGAAACGCAAATTCTGTTTACCCAAGTTTTGGCTGACCTACATACTTGAGATGTGTGTGTGTATGTATGTGTTTAGTATCGGTGATCAAATCTAATCTACTCTTCCCTCAAAAATACACGTGTGCTCAGTGTTCAGACATATTAACCATGAAATAATTTGGTAACAAATGTTATCTTCGTTGATGTGTCCTGTCTTTTTCTTAACATTTAGTTTTTAATTCCAGCCCTTGAAAAGAGACTAGTACTTTTCCTGAACAAAACTTGGCAGCAGATGGACTATATCAGTACATTAATTGTTTATACTAGAGATCCAAACAGTCAGGCTTCCTTTAGATATGGTATGATACTTATAGCTCAATTTTATCCATTGATTAGCATTTTTTAGACACTGCATAAGTATTTAACCATATTATCTCCTTTAATCCTTTTAATATGAGGTAGGTGATATTAACTGCTCCATCTTACAGATAAGGGAACTGAGACAGAGAGGCCATGTTACCTGCTCAAATCTCGATTTTCTGATTTCAAAGTTAACCTAGGAACCATTTTCTAAAATCGATAGTCGAACAACTTCCCATTCAGTGATTTTTTTAAAAATAGAAACATTATGTCTTAAAATCGCCATATTTAATAAGTAAATGAGTCCTGAAAAGTTTGTAACGACAAAGTTTTAGAGTTAACTCTCCTAATCCTTAGCTGGTATCAACTTCCACTTAATTTCCAGATTTGATTGGTCTCCATAGAAAACTTCATTTGGATATAACTTAATCTTATTTAGAATGTTCCCAGCTCCAGAGATTCCACAGCCTCTCTAGGTATAAATTTTTTTATACACTTTGTTTTTCGCATCCAAAGTTATTATGTCCTCAGAGAATGAGTCTTAATTATGAAACACATAAGGGAACATTTTAAACAAATCTTTCTATTATCCACTCTTAGCTGCTGTTAATGTGGGGTGTGGCAAGGACAGAAACACTCTCATTTCAGTGAGTGTTATAGAAATAATTAATAAATAAATGGGTTGTTTTAGGATTAGCTGGAAAGTAAATGCAGCTAGAGTATATATATATATATATATATATACATATATATATATATATATACACACACACACATACACACTCTCTCTCGCTATTTTATATATATATATATAAAATTCATCCCAAGTATTCCTTCCAATAAAAATTGAATGAGTAAGCAGTGCCATGGTCCTGTTCTTTGCAAAAATATTCAAATTATTCATGTAAAACAATAGATTTTAAGTTAAAAATAGATTTTAATTTAAAAAGATTGACAATACCCATTTATTGCCCTTCTATACACTAATATTAAACTAAAAGAACAGAAAAATCTATGAAAACGTCTCATTTTCACATTTTTTGGATTATTCAGGTTTAATAATTGCTTGTTCATAGCCTTCATCCATTTCTCTATTGAGTTTTTCTTTTTCTTATTGATTTATAAAAGTTCTCTATATATTTTAAACTAATTATTTGTTAGTTTTAGGCACTATAAATATTTATCCCAACTCATGATTGGGCATTTCACTGTATGTATGGTGTCTCTGTCAAATAAAAAAAAAAAAAATTAAACTTAGTAAACAAATGCATGCCTCATTTCCTTATGGTTTTGTTCTATGTGTCTTGATTAGAATTACCTTACTACTGCTGCAAGCCATGAATATTTCTCCAATTTTTTCTTATAATATTTTAAAATTTGGCTTTTTAGATTTAGCTTTTTAAATCACCTACTTATCATCTATTTTTTATATGTGGTATGATGTTAAATGAAGACGTATTCTTATCTTTTACCATATGGGTAGTCAACTGTCTCACATTATATTGGATAGCCCATTCTTTTACCAACAATTAATAATGTCCCTGCTATTTTTCAAGCCTCCATGTATAAAAAGTAAGATTCTAGGCTCTATGTTCTTTTTGTTACTTTTTGCGCCAATACCACATTGTTTTAATTGTGACAAGTCTTGATGGTAAATCAGCTCTTATTTTTCAAGTTTTTCTTTGTTGTTCTTGATTTTTTTTTTTTTTTGGTTCTATATATTTTATAAACAGTTTCTCACATTAAAAATGTATTTGGGAATTTGGTTTGGATTACCTGAAATTTTAAAGAGATATGTATGTTTGTAAGTATGTGTGTATGTATACATATAACATTGTATGTATAACATACATACATACATACTAGGAGCATTGCATTCTTGTGATATTGAACCTTCCCATTCAGTAAGATATCTCTCATAGATATCTCTATGATTTGAAATAAAATTTTATATTTTTCTTCATAAGGTTTTTATCCAAATTTTATTATCTTTATTTATAGATACCTTAGGTTTATTGTAAATGTATCTTTTAAAAATTACATCTTATAAATGTTTGTTTCTACTTCGTAGAAACACATTTAAATTTTATATAATTTTGTATATTAATCCTATACTCAGCATGACTTTGCTGAACTTTCTTAACAGTTTTAATAGCTCAACAATAAAATTTACCAGAATTTTTTTATGCAGATAGTAAAGTTGTTTGCAAGTACTCTGTTGAACAGAAGTGGTAATACTATTCATTTAGGACTCGAAGGGAATTATTCTATGATTAAGTGAGTTATTGTTAACTTTTATTAATTTTTTATTAGCTACCTTATATTGGAAGTTCTATTTCTCTATAACTAGTGGTTCTCTGATGATTAAGAGAGCTTGGAAAGCTTATTAAAATAGATTGCTAGATTCTAACCCCAGAGTTACTAATTCGGTAGGTCTGGGGAGGAGTCCCAAATTATGCATTTCTAAGTTTCTAAGAGATGCTGACGCTGCCAGACAAGGGATCATACTTTGAGTACTACTGCCACTGTCTTATGTTACACTTAAACTTCCATCCTCATCAGTTGAGTTGTATACTCATGGTGAGACAGTTTCTGGTTGTTCCCAAATTTACTTATAGCAAGTTTTATTTGGTTTCTATTCTCTATACTTAAGGAGATAAGTGGAGTGAAAGTGAGGCTCATGTCATGCCTTCTCTCAAAATATTTTGTCTTTTGCTGATGGCTGTCAGTTTTATAAATATTTGCCCAATTTTTATACTTTTTTTCCCTAGTTGATTCTTTGATATCCAGCTATTCTTTTTCATAGTGTATTTCCCCCAATATTTTATTATAAAAATTTTCAAACATGTAAGAATTGAAATAATTTTACATGGAACACCTGTATACCTACCACTAGTCTACAAAAACATTTTTACTACACTTATATATTTGTCCATCTAGCCATCCCTCTATTCATTTATCAATATATATTACTTTTGAAACTTTTGCATTTTTTTCTATATCTTTGAGTCTTGCTTTTTTTTCTCTTTAATCATCTTAATCACATTTATTTCAGAGTCCTGTCAATTGTTCTATTTTCTGCTATTATCAGGATTTGAGATCTCTTCTATGTTGTGCGTGCTATCTCATTCATGAAGTTTCCTTTTATTGTAAGTGTGCTGGAAACTCATTTTCATTCTTATGAGAATCCTGTGCCATGTAAGGTTAAAAGCATGTCCTAGCAGGGAACGTCCATGTTTCTTACTCCATGACTCTCAGAAGTATTACTGTTACAAGAGCAATTTTCATGGTAATTTTTTTTTTTTTTTCCAAACCAGGCAATATTTAGTGCAGGCCCAGCACAGAGAAAAAAATAATTTTAGCCAATTAAAATTCAGGCTAAAGTAAACTTCCTTATACTTTCCTTTTGTCCCTGGGCTTTTTTTTCCCTCTTTTTTCTTTTTAATCCTTTAATTGAATGCAGGCCCTTCATGTCCCAACTTTATGTTTGTGGTCTCAGTTCCAATCTCATGCTTTTCAGAGCTACAGTCTTTGTACCTACTTCAATCTCTGTTAAAACCTAAGATAAACTCATCTCAAGAGCAGATATGCCTCAGGTCATGTGCTTGCTCCTTACTTCTCTTTCTTTGTCTCTTTCATTTCTGGTTTCCCAGTGCATTTAAAGAATGTCTTTTATACTCAGCACTGTCAAAACCAGAAAACTAACTGGCATGATACAATTAACTAGCTACAGATCTTTCATCAGTTTACATGCACTTGTTTTTTCAGTTGTTTGCTTTTGGTAGGTCTTTGGGATTATATATCATTTAATTAGTTGTATAGATTTGTATAATCACTACCCCCACAATCAAGAGACAGAACTGTTTCATCACTGCAAGGAAGTTCCTCATGCTACCCTTTATTGTTATTTCCTTCCTCCCCTACACCTACCCCTTGGCAACTGCTTATATATTCTTTATCTCTGTAATTTTGTCATTTTGAGAATGTTATGTTAATGCAATCATACAGTATGTAATATTTGGAAATTGGCTTTTTTCACTCAGTATAATGTTCTTAAGATCCAACCAAGGTATTGGGTATATCAATGGTTTCTTCCTTTTTATTGCTGAGTGGTATTCCATGGTATGGATGTACCAAATTGTGTTTAACTCTTCACCTGTTGAGGGACATTTGGTTTATTTTCAATTTTTTGCTATAAAAATAAAAGCTGCTATGGAGAAGAAAAATAAAGAATGTCTATTATAAGACACATTATGTTCTCTGCTCCTTGTATTCTTGGCAAATAAGAGGTTACCTCTTCCTCATTCACATGGAATTTTTGTGTGTGTATATTCTGAGAAGATAACTTTATCTGTTTCTTGTTTATTTACCTATGCTAACAAGTCAATTCTGTTTTCTTGTATTTTTCTAACTGAAATTATCATTATTTAAAATTCTATAATGGAATTTTCTCTTTATTTTAAATCTTTTTAAAATTTACGTGTTATTTTACTCTTAGAGAAATTATGAATAAGTTTGAGTATCTGTACAGGAAAACCCCTTAGTTTACTTGCCAGATGAATGGAGACTGTTTTCCCTCTGTAAATCATAGTGACTGATGCTCATGGTAAAGCAAACACCCATGACCAGTAGACCACTTTATTCTTCAAGCCATATTGGTATTTCTGTTGTGTTATAGATCTATAGAGTAAGTTTTGCTGTTGCCCTGTGTTATTTATTTTCTGTAATATATTAATGTTATTTTAAATTATTTTATTTTATAGTATTAATTGAAATATCACATAAGAATAAAATGTGAGTGAAAATAGTTATTTCTATCAAAACTAAGTTTATTACTCTGGATTAAAACATGATACATTTGCATTTCTAAAGAAAATATTTTTTAGACGTAGATAAAACTATAAATGATTGCGAAAAAATTCTCAAAATCTTAAGACTTATGCATCAATATTAATTTGCACATGTGTTTAAAGTTTCAGTTTACTCTAAAGAAGCCAAAGTTGGAAATTAGAGATATCATGTTAGGAATGATGGTCTTTATACAACATGGACTACTACGGAGCTCTCCAATGAAATATATTTGTGTATTAAGTTAAAATATGATCTTTAAACAATATATTATTAAAAATTTTTTTATATTAATTGACTTTTTGATTAACCAATTAATGGTCTGGATTACAGAAGATAAAAGAACTTCTACTTTATTTAATTTTATTATTATTATTACTGTCTAATTTTCTTAGTCATCCGAAGTGTTACAGAAATGTTTATATTTATATATTTATAATTATTTGAAAATTGGCCTAAGGGAATAGATAAGAAACAATAAATTTGACTGCTCAAAATAAAATAAAATATTTTTTTTTTAATTCAGCAGATTGAGAATAAAAAAATAAGAAATGTCAAATAGTGTAGTACATTCAGTCTGTCGTGAGAGGTCTCTAAACACTAGCCCTCTCCAACCTTTGGCATAGAGCGCATGCTCATCTCCATGATTTGTATCATATTATTAGGTAGTTAGTCAGATGTGAGTGCCAGGAGCCTAGGCTCAGCTCTGTAACCATAGAAACTTCTTTTGAAGACCTTCCTTAAGGACGGCCCAGAAATACCTCCCTTTTAGGGTTATAAATTACCTCAAATCCTAGAGCACAAAGGCCATAGAAGCTGCTGGCTAAACCAGCTACAAACACTTGAGCAGCAAATACTGCCCTAACTTCAGCCTGATTATACCATCATTATAATCTCATGACTATGTCTGGAAGTTCATAAATCTAATTATAACAGACTGAATTCTAGGAAAGCATATGTACAGTAGGCAAAGAGTTATATAGCAGCCATCTGTCAGTCAAGGTGACCTCACATACAGATCATCTAGGTCCTCCCATCACAGCCCATATATAAACAGATCTTCCCATCTCTGCATTGTAAAGTGTTCCAGGCTGGAAACCCACCCTCCCTTTGGGGTATACTATCTTATCTCTTTACCTCCTAAATTCCCCAGGGCTGCAGCCTTCCTTAGCAAGGCCCATCTTCTTCTAAAATGTACTTTCAATAAATCTACTTTTTCTCAGTCTCTCCGACCTGTAATTCTTTACTGCATTGGCAGGGAAGACCTGGGGGACAGAAACACACAATGCCACCATCCATCTTACTCCACTATCCACCTCCTCCTCTTCCCCCACACCGCTGGGGCGACGTCAGATTTCACCTCACCCCAGTGGTGACATGACCACACAGTCCTTGGGAAAGCTGATCCAGGCCGAGGATAGGGAACATGACCCAAAGACACAGGCAATAAACCTATAAAGTGATCAGAGCCCCAGCAAGCCTGTCCTGGTGACTCAGCACTTCTAAGAACAGAGTAAATAAACAGTAGAATAGCTCAGAAAAATAAAAGAAAAAATCCCAAGAAGGTATTAACAAACATCTTTTATTATCAATAAAAGATGGAGACAAAAAAAAGAATGTAGAGACAGGTTGATTTACATGGAATAAAAAGTAACACCTGGAGAAAGAAGCAGGGTAGTAAGGGTGGTGTCCTGGACAGGGAGGATGTGTGTTCATAGTGGCTTCCCAGAGATGCCATCTGGCTTCTCCAGTATTTGTAGATCCCAAACTGTAAGGATGCATGTCCCAGTTCTCCCTAAGGTCTTCCTTACCTGTTCTGTCCTTCTTTACTTATTCTTGCATCCCAACTAAACATACCACCTGAAACCTGAACATATGTGCTCCTTGCATGGTGAAATTGCCTAACTAATATAAGTGGAAAGAGAACTAGTTTACAATTCTATTACCTTTAACAGCTAAGATTCTTGAAGGCAGGAACCATATGTCTACTACATTTTGGCATGCTGATAAGGTGACAGAACAGTGAGTTTGTCTGCATAAATTTGCTCACTTAGAATCCTATCTTAGCAGAGAGGATTTCCAACACGTCGGTAAAACTTACATCTTTGCATACAGCATTGTGTGAATTGAAAGGGGTAAAACATTGGACCAGGGTAAGGAAACCTTTATTATAATCAGAATTGATCGTGACAAGGAGTTGGTGAGTTTGAGAAAAATCATCCAAAATCTCTCAGCCTCAGTTTCTTTATCTGTGGGACTCATTTGTTTTGACTTAAGGTTGTCATAAAAATCAAATTAGAGAATGTATGTGAAAGTACTTTTTAAATGTGATAAGCCGTGCAAATATAGGTGACAAAGCTTTAGAATCTTAGAGGTGAAAGGGGTTTTGCAGCACCTCAGATACAGTCCTTATCCGATTCAAATAATTTTTAATGACTTAATCTTATGTAACTTTTACTTATCCCATGACTTGTATTACCTGTTTCATTTAAATATGGATAGTGTTTTATATCCTGTTCAAATGAATTTCCTGATATTCCTAAAACAACATTTGAAACGAAGGCTAGGTTTATTTTTTCTCAAGTTAACTAGTAAGTATAGAGGAAAGAAAGATTCACTCTCAAACTTCATAAACACAAAGTTATTGACACAAAGGATAAGGATCATTTGTGTGTACTCCCAGACATGTTTACATTAAATGGGACTTGGGCTGGGCAAAAACATAAACTGATGGAGTCATGCCAGGATTCCTCCCTCTCTTCATCCTGTACCTCTCTCACTGTCCATAAAGGCTTCCTCCCACTGTGTTGTATGGCAGCAACACACCTCAAGTCTGACCCTTTACCCCCTCTATCAGTCTTCAAAAAGGTATATGTCCTCTGGACTGTGCTCCAAATAATCAGAGTTAATAAAGAAACTGCCTGTCGAGAGCAGAATATATTTTTCACTTTAAATAACTTTTGTATTTTAAAAGCTGCCTGAATAGTGGTAAGCACCATGAATTGAAGGGATTTCACTAACAATGACAATTCCAGTCAGCAATTCCTAAGGTCCTTCCTTAGGACTCTTCCTCTGAGGCTCAGAGATAGGCCAGGAATGGTTAGCTCTCTACAGAAAAGCTGAGTCTGTGATGTGTGAGTGTGTGTGTGTGTGTGTGTGTGTGTGTGTGTGTGTGTGCGGGCGGGCGTGCATGCATGCATGTGTGCCTGTGCCTGTCTGTCTTGAAAAATATAACCAGTTAGAAATTGGCTAGCCATCTCATTTTTACTATAACCCATGAATGGAATTGCTTTCCAAAGTGTTTAAATCTGCCCTATTTGGAGCAGACATTTGGCCAATAGGTGTCAGAGAATGATTTTTATAATCATTGACAGACCCAGGCCCTTTATGGATGTAGCTAGCAGTGACTAGATTGGAGAAACATTGTTTATTCTTGATCCAAATGCATGTTGATATCTCATTAGGCCCAAATGTTCATATTCATAGATACAATCTTGACACCAGAGCCCAAATCAACATTATGCTGAAAGACTGAATTCCTGAAATTCAGCCCTTATTATTTCTACTCCCTTGAGAAAATGCATATCTCCCTCCTCCCCCACCTCCAACACCCTCTATATTACAAAGTGAGCAGTTTAAAAACAAAGAGAATGGAAATTTATTTTGAGTGGTAGGATTTTAAATCTTAGCTAGAGCCAGGAAATCTAAGAGTTCCAGTTATATAAAGCCTTCTCCACAGTGGAGCTATGGCGGTAATAACAGAAACAATTTCAGAAGAGCTCAATTGGAAAAGACACAGAGAACAATCTAGGAAAAAGCAATATGAATGATTAATGAGATAAATGTTAGATCAAATAAATAAGGGTTATAAGATTAAGGGTTTGTTTGTGCCAGAGAAAGTGAGTCATAGGGTTGATTTACTAATCGTTATTAATAATTGGCATAGTTTGATTTGGAGTTCTTAAATTGTTACAAAGAGTCTTTCTCTTCAGTCTCAATAATTTTAGGTAAAGAAGGGTCAATTCAAATGGAGCTATACCTATATACCTATGCTCTGCTTCAAGAATATGAAAAGTTATTTTAAACAAGATTCTGTTACTTTACCTTATACTGAAAACCAAGTTTATACCAGTAAGTGGACTTATTATACTAGTGATTAGAAAGTT